>NC_042306.1:3163160-3868540 GCF_901000725.2 Takifugu rubripes
TTAAACACATAAACAGGGTAGAAAAATAACCCCTGGTGCTACAGTGGAGTTATGAGGGTGCAATAACACTACATTCCAAAAGAGATGAGTACGTCCGCAGCCACCACAGAAAGACACTCAAAAGCCCACTTAAGCAGAGGCACCTTCAGAGTGCATGGAAAGTGCATCCATGTCAATATTGAACACACAGTTTAGATTTCACTCCGGGATCAATGCTGAGGCAATTTAGACGTTAATCTCATTTGCACTTGTGTTTTCTTCTCGGCCAAAGATGCTTTGGGCTGGCAGTTGTAGTGGGAGGTCTGCAAATTTCTGCATTTAGGTAGAATTTCAGGGTTCTTGTTAAGCTATGGTGTTTTTTTTTTTTTTTATTCCATGAGATGAGACTGACAGAAACCACGTTCATGCTGGCTTCGACTCCAGCGTGCAGAGCCAGCCGTCGACGTTCCCCCTGCAGAGCGGTTTGTAAACCGGAGCGAGGCTGGAATCTGTCTATCAGTCACCGTTCTGAAGAGGTGGATGAATAATGGATCAGAAAGAAAAATCACCATTCATCTGGCTGTAACCTGGCAGGTTTGGGCTTCAAACAGCGGAGGGAAACGGGCTTGTTCTGACACTGCTTATTGATTGCTGTAGTCCAGGGTCTCATGAGGGGCCTCCGAGGGCACATTTCCAGGGAACCTTTCCAAGGAAGCATGTTGCTCGTCTCCTGAAGTCCTGATTTTCCCCCAGCCGGAGCGCTGACTCATTACTACAAGGACCTTTTGCTGCTTTAAGTGCCCGGTTATGTAAACCTGGAGGGTCGGTCAGCTCCCATCATAGCTCACTTTCCTCTGGCCTAATGCACTCCAGCGGAAACAACAGCATGCATCGCACTCTTATGAAACATATCAAATCGTAAATGATCATTTAGATGCAATATTAATGCATGTTAATGTTGCACTTTTTTTTTAATCACCTGCGAGTAAAGATGAGGTCACAGTGTGGGCTTGTTTTTTTCCATAAACACTGAACAACATTTCTTTTAAAGGCTCTGAAATCAGTTACCGTGAAACAACACTTTCTGATATTACATGTAAACTTGGAATTTATTGTTCTTCTTTAGTTTTATGGGCAATAGAATTGAATCAGAAGCAGAATCCAGCTGATTGTTCACAATCTGTCATTATTTTAATAAGCGTTTCAGTTCAAGGGCACAGGAAAAAAAGCAACACTTTTGCATTACAAATCTTAACATTGGTTGCTCAGGAACGCTTCAGCTGCTGTCACATCTGGCGCAGCATCCTGCGCCCGTTGACATGCACAAACAGCTGGAAGCACTTTGCCGTTGGGCTTCGATACCTGTTTATTCGGCACATAATCCAAATGGATTTAATGTCATCCAAAATGTCTTCGCTACAGTATTTTATGATCATCTCAAGAAACAAAAACAGTGTTTAAAAAAAATAATAAAAAAAAACCTTCTCATGTCTGCAAGGAGAACTGTGGCAGGACTGTTGTGGTTACAGGGATCACAGGGGCCTGTGGGTGCAGGGCGAATTACGACCACCAGGGGTCGCTGTTCACAGCAAAGCGCATCTGGAGCGCAGTCCTGGAAATCTGTCGAAGTCAGGACATTTCAGGACCCCTACGGAGCAAAAAATGCTTGCCTAACCGTCCATGCAGACTAGGTGGTAAATGGTGAGTTTTTGTGTGTGTGTTGTATTGAATTAAACCCCGACATTTAGAATAACGCACATCAGATCCGCGTCTGTTTCCGTGTCCCACCTTTTACTTCCAATTATCGCAGGGGGCCGGACCGCTTACGAGACAGAGACTCCTGATTGGCTGAAGGCGAAGTTGACTCCAAACTCCGCAGCCCTTCGCTCGACTGTTGGTGAAGAGAATTCACGCCAGAACTCAGAAAGTCAAATTTCAGCAAGGGGACCCAGCGCGGAGCCTGAGGTAGGGGACGCAGCACAGTAAGAAGGCGATTTCTGCCATTTCCCCTCCTGTTTCAACGTGGCTTTGCAGTAAGAAGAAAAGGAGGAAAGTTCTTTTTTTGGGGGGGGGGGGGGATTAGTCGGTTCATCTCTGGCGCAACGCGGTGCTGCTGGCGCACCTGAGTCGCGTTCCCAGTTTTGCGCAGCGTCAAAACTTAAAACAAAACACACAAATCAAACTGAGCAACTAAAGTGATAATGACGAATTTCCTTCCCAGTATCATGTTTGCTGTGGCGGTTGTTGGCCAGTGTGGAATAATCCCAGAAGACCAGGTGTCGGCGGGCAGAGCTAATGTGGCTGCGCGGAGGAGCGCACCAGTCTGACGGCAGCTGGGAGTTGACGGAGCGCAGGAGTTTGGGATGCAAGAGCAACCCTAGAGCGGCCATCCTGTCCTGCTTTCACCTGGATAACACTCGGGCTGTCTGGAGCCATGGCCTCTGAGGTGGTGTGCGGGTTGGTCTTCAGGTTACTGCTGCCACTGTGTCTTGCAGCTGGTGAGTTTCACCCCTCCACTTTTTACGCACGTCACGCCCGTTAAGTGATCCGAATTGTATTTGAAGGGGACTTAATTGACACGAGGACGGTGTATTCTACAAAACTGGACATTTTAATCCTCAACATTTTATCATCTTGTGAACACAGGCTAGGCCAGAAAATGCCTTGACGCAAAACACTGATATTTAATAAAAAGTGACGCCTAAAGAGGCGGCAAAAACCTTAAAACCACCCCCCCAATATATTAGAAAAATCACTCAATAACAGCAAATGCTGTTGTTCCTTTTTCACTTTATAAACACAGTTATTTGATTGATATTCCCCTAGTTCAGATGTTAAAATGAGCATTTTTAACAGCCAAAATAAAGATGCTGCTGGTCCAATGTGATCTATCCACAGTTTATCAGAACTGTGTGGATTAGAGGAGCTAATCTGTGAGTTTCTAATGAGTTTTTCAGTCCAATATGTGAGCGCAGTGTTGGTATTTACAGTAATGCTGCCAGTGTTGGAGCCCGACAGGACAGATTGTTTCTGTCAGTGGAAGTTGGGCTTGATTCACTCTTTAGCTATGCAGCCTCACATCAGGTGATGATTCATAGTCAAACTTGGCAGCATGATAGACATTTTTTTTTTGGGGCTTCAGAGGAAATTCCGGGATTCTGCTGCTTTAAATGTCAGCGCTCGGGTCATGATCGCACGTTGGATGAGGCCTCTATGAAATGCAGCTTACTTTGGTTTAACTCTGTGGTTCGGCCACAAGTGAAAAACAATTAGTCCCAAACTGCTGCTGTGGTTCCAGTGTGGTGGCCGTGTAGCTTCTTTTAAAGCTAACAGCCTGCTTCTATAGATAAGCCCCACTCAGTATCACCATAATGCATCAGTTGTCAGCCCGACGCCCCCTTTATTTCCAAAAGCAATTGCGAGGCCATGCATTGTGTCCATTAATTCATGGAAAGTCGTTTTAACAGTATGAATTAATAATGCGGCTGCGAGGGAGAGAAAGATGGCCTTCCCCTTTTATCGTAAACATACCTTTAATATTTGATGTTTTTTTTTATTTTTTTTTTCAAAGTGCAAATGAGTGCCTGTCATTCACCGCCGCTGTGCACCGACACCGGCCGGATGGAGGAAATGCACAGTGGAAAGAGCGGCGGGAACGTCTCGCCCTTCTTCATCGTTCCTCCTCCTCCCCGACGCTCGAAAGATATCGGCTTAATTAGGCCAGAATGGGTTTAGTGTTAATCAATAACCATCAGTTCAAGTTGGGGGGGGGGTTCTTAATGCGGAGCGGACTTGTGGTCGGAAGATAAATGAATAGGCTTCTTGTCTTTTCCTCCATATTTGACGGTTGCGGTGATTTAGGAGCTCGTGGCACCGAACGCGCTGCATCATATCAGCATTTCAAACGTGCGACGTTGGTGGGACGCTGCCATTTTTGTCCTGTGGCAGCGGGAGACGTCTGAACTTCCTGTTGGCCATCTGACAGCACCTCTATTGAGGAGCACAGAGGTGCTGGGCCTGTGTGTACACAGTGCCTCCATACCACACACACACACACACACACACACTCACACACACACACACACACACACACACACACACACACACACAGCTACAGTTTTACTGATCAAATAGGCTGTTGTTTATGTGCTCGCCAACAGAATTCGAGTGCGTGCATGAGTAGCGATGTCCGGCGTGAGCTGATAAGCGTCTTTTTAAAAAATATATATTTAATTTTTGTTCAGGGTTCATTTGAGAAAAATCGTCTTCAGACATTTTGGCCGCGACAGAATTAACATGAATAAGAATTGCTGATAAATGCTCCTTAGTTTTGAGAGATTTCGGTCTATAGACTGTAGACATGGAAAAAAAAATTGAATCAAAATCCACCAACATAAGTAGAATGCTCCCAAAGTTATGCTAGATTTGTATTTTTAAATCTGCCGATTATAAATTTAGACCAACCTCTAAAATATCTTGATAGACTGAACATGAGCTTTAGCTCTTTGTGGCTAATGCTAATGAATCTGTTATAATCAGCTGCATTTAACAGTAAAATTCTTGTGTCTTTTGTTTCCATCATACTGTAGGGATAATATTTATTATCTTATTCTTCTATATTGTACTAGCATTACTTTTGTCTCCTACTTTATTGCATTATTTTCCTATTTAGACCCTTTCACAGACTCCATTTTTGAAGGAAAAAGTAGAGTAAAGGCGAGTGTTTTAGATGACAGTAATGAAGCCCCGGTTAGGTCAAACACAGACCCAGGTCAGTGTGTTTGACCTTGTCCTTGCGTGTTTGTGCACGTTGAGTACCGAGCCTTTAAAAAAATGTACTTGTTACCATCTTGGATTTTACTGCTGTCAGGCAAAGTTAGAATTTTCTTTCCCTGATTTTTACACAAACTCATAAATTTGATCGTGATTAAACCACGGGGCTAAAAAACGTCAGTGTAATAAGCTTTTTTTTCATGTTTAAGTCCTTTCATTGTCCACTCATCTCTTATCCTTATATTATTTCATGTCATTTATGTTCCCGGGCTCAGATAAAGGCCACATTTCTTCATTTCTCCTCGCGTGGTTGTTGCAGCAGTTTGTATTGGAAGAGACAAAAGCCCGATTCAGGGATACGTCCGCAGTGATCTGACATCTGAAAACAATGGGAGTTTATTTTCATTCCCCGAGTTCAAAATCCTCTGGCGGTGACTCACCCAGACGAGGCCAACGTTCAGGAAGACGGTGGTCAGCAGAGGGAGGAGAGGCGCACATTAGTACGTCCCTGTAAAGCCGCAGATGGACACTTGTAGCTCCGATCGGATAAATAATTAGAAACGGTAACAGTAACGGCAGATGATCCGCTTTAGAGTCCAGCCTGGTCATCTCTGCTCTCTATCTGAGCGTAATGAAAACAAGGAGGGTGGACTAAGTGGAAGGGCTCCAGCCTGGGAAACGTCAGAGCCAAGTCAAATGTCAATGAATAGGTCCATTGAATTTGTAAAGATAAATAAAAGCACTAGCGTAGCTCGTAGCCCTGAGACGTCAGCTCACCCAGGGGAGCACGCTGTAAAAAATGGGCTTGTCGATTTAACCTTTAAACAGAAGTTTGGGAGGTCAGACTGGGGGTCAGGTCAGACTGGGGGCCCAGGATCCTCCTAACCATCTCAGGATGTTCAGGGAAACAAGGCAGGAACCAGTTCAGCGAGTGGGAAGTGTGGAAATGTGATTCGGGGCCAAAGCGCCGGGTACACGACGGAGGCTTTCGGGAGGAGAGGAGTTTTTGAAGGGTTCGGCTTCGCGCGTTGACCGCCGTCGGTGTTTAGTCAGCAGGTTGACGCCAGCTGTTAAACTGGTAAAAGCTGGAAGTCGAATTGACTCCGGGTCCGTGAGGTGTGCTGCCGATCAATACGTCAATTAATGGTTTTTGGAAGTCATGTTTGCACTCAAGCATTTCATCTCTCAGCTCGTGTGTGTGTGCGCGCGTGTCTGTGTGTGTGTGTGTGTGTTACATAATCCAGTGACACATCCTAAAACAATCCCAACTTCTGGGCCCAGCTGTTACATTTGAGAAGCCACAACAGCCAATTTGTTGTCAGTTGAGGACATTTAGGATTCAGACCACCTAATTAGGGGCAATTAAATGATCAACAGGACAAAGTGAAATTCCAGAATAGAATTAGGCCATGTCATTTTAGATCTGATTTTCCAGACGCTGCCCGTATCTCCCTCCTCACACTGTACTTCCTGTTTAATCGCTGGCATTTCTTGGCATTCCCTTGAATGGGATCTTCAGTTCTTGACTGAAACTGCTGTCTGATAGGCTTTTTACAGGGCCGACCTCCAGCCAGCTCGGCTAATTGTGTCTCCAGACGCCCCGGACCTTTTCCATGCCTCAGAACAAACCCTTGTTCCTTGAAAGACTTGTTTGTGACGCGGGTCTGAAGAACCGATCCGCAGCCGTCTGGTTCAAGCTGCTCATTACAACAATCAGGCTTTATAGAGGGAGCGATTTCATGATTTCCACCACATGTTTTTCACGGGAATCCAGGTTTGGTTTATGTCCTGTCCAGCCTGCTTCTGCCAGCTCGTCCTCTGGTTTATTGTTAAATGTTACGTAATGCAAACAAGCCATAAAGAACTACTGAGTTAGTGCTGTTTATATTGTGTTGTCATTGATTATGATGGAGCCTTTTTTGACCCTTTTTTTTGTCTTCTTTCTGTCTCTGCAGCTTGCATGTTCAGGTACAATGCCCTGTCCTTCGTCTACCTCATCTATCTCCTGCTCATCCCGCTCTTCCCGGAGCCCACGAGCACAACGATGCAGGGTAAGATCGCCTCTGCCTCAGACTCCCACGCGCGGCTTCGGCTTTGTCCGCCCAAGCTCGACTCCCTTCCCAACATCGCTGTGCAGGACTCCTTAATGCGAACCAGCCCTTCTCCGGAGGACCTTGGCATGAAGCTGGAATTGGCACAAAGTTCAGTTTATGAAGAAAAAAATCGAAATCCAACCAGATCAGAGATTCTATCGTGACCGTAAACACTTTGGGCTTTGGAAAAGTCTTAAATCGGCAAAATAAACACTGAATATCGGTTTAGTAGAAGGGAAAAAAGGAGCTAATTCTATTGTGATTGCTCCTCCTCAGTGGCTGTAAATGCTGCTGCTCCAGCGGACTGATTATCTCCATCAGATTAACTTCATTACGCCCCCATCGACTCGCATTTCACAAACGCGGCGACTTAATCCGGCCGCGGTGATGAATGAAGCCGTCGGGCTCTGCGGCGAAGCGAAGGCCGCCGCTCGCCGTCACAGCGGAGGCGACTGCGGTGACCCTCGGTCTGTGGTCTTTAGCTGCCCCCCCAGAAAGGCTAAACCTAACAGGGGTTTCTTCTTCAGGCTGCACGCGGCGTCTCATGATACGGGACGGCACGTCGGAGGGAGCAGCGTCGGTTTAGGAGCAGAGCTGCAGCTGGAATAACAGCCAGGACGTAAAGCAGAGAAAAGGAACACTTTCATCAATAGTAACAGTCTCCTCGGAGGGCTTAAATACAGAGATTCATTGATTATTGACTTTCATACAGGTGTAAAGTTTACTGTAAACCAACGAGGTGCTTGGCAGAGCAGCATTTGCTGCCTGAGAATCACCTGCAAATGATTAAAAGTCACTTTTTCTTACTCCTAAACTACAGGCCAACAGGTATTTTACCCATTTCTGGTTCCCCAACAATCATTTCCACCTTGATGCTGATAGTTTTTTAATCATTTAGGGAAGCAAAAAAGGCTTTTTTTAAAAGAGAGAAATGCTTCAAATCTACTTTACGGGCTTGATAAACTAAAACAGCTGGATATTTGATTAAAATATCATTTAGTTTGGATGGAAATTGATTTAGAATAACCACTCAGGCAGCAGTTAATGATGATGTTTACAGAAGCAGATAATCCTGATCTGCGCTGATGCACACCAACAGCTCCGTCAATAAATAGATGTGCTGAAAAGACACATTTTTGATTCACCTTCGACAGAGTTGAGAAGGTATTTTTCTGCTTTGTTTTGATGGTCTGTTTCATTTTGCCTGTTGAACCTGAAAGGAGGCGCAGCGGTTAAATCAGTAGTTAATCCAAACCAAATGTTGAACATGAATAATTCAGGTTCTCCCTGAAAAGCCCACAGTTGCGCGAGGGTAAACGTTTGACTCTAAACTGAGCGGGAAACAAGCGATGCCTTGTTCAAACTCGTTGTCTGTGAATTTGCCCTTTAATTTAGAAAATTACGGGGTTTTGTTGCTCGGCCCAGCGAGGAGCTTTCTCTCACCGTGGAGGTGACGTCTCAGCTGTGTGCTGAAGGCGTTCCAGAAGCCTTAGAGTTGGCATGAAAGCTGATTTAGGACCATTTTTCAGTGTGATGGACGACTTATCGAGGTTAGCTTGTATGTAGCCTGTGCTAATTCCTATCAAACCAGTGTTTAACCAGGAGCTGACTGGCTGCTTTTATGGGCAATAAGATGCTAATTATTAGCAACGAGGGAGAATGAAGGACCAGGAAACCAAGACAGATGTCAAGGACGCACGCAAAAAAGCTCTCGCAAACAGGAAAATGGGCAGCGTGGAGCCAAAACAGTCGTGTTGACCTGAGCGTTTCCGCCAAATTGGATGCAGACTCTTTCCGACCTTCTCCGTGCACCGTTTTACAAGCATTTGTTTACCTCTGCGGGAAATCGCCACACGTCGCTTTCACATCGCCGTTCATTATCGTGCGCCGTTGATAAGGTTGACCTTTGACCTTGGGCTGGGTGGAAAACTGCCCCATTCTACCATTCGGGACGCAGCAGGTTCTCGGCCTTTTGTTTGTCTCGGACTCGGGACGTTTTCGTTTTCGCATCAGGAGAAGTCCCCCTGCGGCGAACGATCGCCATAACAACTGCTGAAATTATCCCAAACACCTCTAGGTGCGCTATAAAGCGGCATGTGTGGAGCAGCTGTGGCGGCGCCCGCCCATCCTTCCCTCCCTGCATCCGTACGGCCAACTGACTGCAGCTCTTCTGCCCCTCCAGGCCACACGGGGCAGCTCCTGCAGTCGCTCTGCTTCACCAGTTTGTCCTTCCTGCTGCTCCACGTCGTCTACCAGATCAGCGTCAGCAGCCTCCTGGCCGGCAACACCATCGCCTCCGACTTCAACTGTGAGTCCGCCGTTGATGAGTTTCAGTGCTTTTCCTTGAATATTCCACCGATGTCTCTTTTTTTTTTTTTTTAAATGGGGGTGACGTTTCCTTTTCCGGTGCAGCTCAGGTGGGTGGGGACAGTTGGAGGATGTAAACCTGACGCAGGAGATTTCTGAGTGCGGGATTAGTTTAAGAAACATGTAAACAAACGCCGTCCCGTCCTTTAAGTGATTTAATGCTCCAACACAACAACCCATCTGTCTGCCCCGTAGTCCTCATTTGATTTTGTTTGCCGGCTCTGAAGATCATTTTAACTTAATGACAAACACTGATTCGTCATTTTAATATCCTCACTTAAGCCTCTTCGGTCTGTATTTAACGCATTCCAACGTAACCCGCAAAACAAAGCGGGGTATCAGTGGCTGAACCTCTGCATCAAACTGATAAATTAGAAAGTTGCCGAGAGGCGCAGCCTGATGCTGCTGCGCCGCTGCAGTAGAGATAGCAGCGCCGGCATTGCTGTTATCTTTGCAGGCCAGGCTTGTGAATGTTTTGAAGGATTTCTCTTCAAATGCTGCGAAAACACTCATCAACGAGGCCTCCACCCAGATCATTTTTGCTCTATTTAAATACAGCTGTCTGTCATTTACCTTTATAAACCTGCTGAGGTGCGTTCGAGGGCTTTTTGTGTCGCTATTAGCAGCAGGTTTTGGATTTGGTGATCATTACCTGCAGCTTCGCTGGGGTTTACCTTTTATTTTTGCGCCCCAGCAGGAAGTCCAACATTGCCCTTTGTCTCTTCCTTTTTGGCAGACATTGATAAACAACTCCTCCTCTTCCATTTCCCAAGACAGCTTATATGTTTTTATCCTGCTGGCCGAATGCAGCAATGGCGAGCAAAAACATTCCCAACAGCTCCAGCTGTTGGAGGTCAGTGACTGGTCAGCAGATGATCTGGCGGCTTCCCCTCGAGTCGTCCATCATGTCCCTGCGCTGACTGGCCGTGGCTGGAGCTGCATTTACAAACAGTCACCAGTGTTTGGACAAGCCAAAGAGCGCCATATGGACGGAGGTCGCTCCGGAGCGTTAGTGTAGGAGTGTGATGTCCATCAGGTATTTGCTGGAAGGCACCTTTGCAGATGTCAAACGCTCTGCTCTGATAAAGGAACCTGCCCGTCAGACCTGTCTGAGGGCTCCCTGTTGGCCGTGAAGGTCTCACAGATGTTGTGGATTTGTCCCGGGTGGGCGGACTGAAGCGTCTGAAGAGTGGAACGATATCTGCGGCGTTTATCTGATTATTTAGGGTTACGTCAACACTCGCGGACCTCGTCTCCTTTCCTACAAACATCTGAAAAGGCCCCGACGTGTTGACTTAAGGCCCGTCTTATTAGGACCAGGCAGAACACTGCGAAGGAATTTTAAATTTTTCATCTGGCTCTGATACGGCTGGAGGAAGATTTGACAAATGTCTGGTCACAATCACGGCCTGGAGTCGCGTTGCAGAACTCTTTACTATCCAACAGCAAATAGCTTTTTGCTGGAAGGAATCCCGTGAACAGTCAACGCGTTTCATCCCTGCGATGCACCGAATGTAGCTAAAGGGCAACATCTGAGCTGAGATTTGAGACTCCGTGAAGGTAAATTTGTAGAATATTCTGTTCAGGGTTGAGGTCAGAGGTCATGTCGGGGGTTACTGATGAGCTCCTCCCTGCGCAGATCACTCCGCCTCGCGTCACCAGGGTTTGAAAGCGAAGCCACAGGAAGTGGAATTCAGAGGCTGGTTTTAAAATCCAAAAGATGTTGAAATGATAATGAATTCCTTTTCCTGGAGGCTGATGAAGCTGGTGTTCTGCTTTGGCAGTACAATAAAGCCCAAACCAAGTGGAGGCAGTTTACTGCCAGTGGATACCAGGAAATCTCTCTCTGAGCACTGGAGTTCACTTCAAACCAGTCCAAGCTGGGGAAATAAGGCTTCCATGACCTCACTAATTATTCAAAACGCTCGTTAATGGAGGATGTCTTACTGTGCAGCTCCACTTACCCTTGTTGATGGCGATATAACTAGAGTTGAGTTTTATATAAACTGTAAAAAACTGTAAAAATTCGGCACTCCGACAGCTGCTGGAGTATCAACATCTGTTCAGAATGACTGGGAGTTAATAAAATTGTTAGAGGCTGTTTTCTAACCAAACGGTCTGACTGATTCACTCACATATGTTTGTCATGTGTTGCTCCAGGTTCCACGTGGGAGAAATCCTTCAGACAAATTGGATTTGAGAGGTAAGACGTGGTCAAAACTGTAAATTATCTGTTACGGTCCTTCTTCTAGAGATGCTTTACGAGAACAATGTTAGAGTGTTTAGAGCCCAAATACAACCCCCCCCCCCCCACAACAAGGTTAAAGATGCTTTTTGTATTTATCCCTATGATGTGGTTAATAAGTGCCCCTGACCTGCCCCCGTGCGCATTCTTGATGAAGGTTAAACCCACTTACTACCAGTAATGAGTTGACGGGGTTATATTTCAACACGCTCCTCACGTCAGCGTGATCCTGTTAGATGTGGTTTTCTGTGTACGGGAACGTCCAAATTCAGCAACATCCTCCTTTTCCAGGTCCACAATATCCCTCTGTGAATTGTATACTGTAAGTAGCGGAAACAGAGATGCAAACAGCCCACCCCCCACCCACCCATATGCATTACAGCATATATACAATAGTTACAACTGGATTTGCTCCGCCGGCGGATCTTGGTGGTCTCGCTTTGAAGGCTAAGCCAACTCAATACTCAGTCTGACTGTCTATATTGTGAGAAAATGCGGCTCGGCTGTAATGGATCTGTGTTCTCACCTTTGCCAGACAATTTACATTGAATCCTTTGGAAATGATTGGCTCTCTAGCAAGCCTGACCCCGGCTAACGTTAGCATTAGCCTCAGAGCTAGGATATCATGACGCGCCACCCTAGAAAGCACTCAAAACTGTTGCCGATGGTTTTGTTTATGACACTTTGGATGATGCTGTCTCAGTTTCGGCCGACTGTTTCCATCCGTCGCCCCCGTGACGATGCGCGAAGCACATGGAAACAGTCCTCTCTGTTTGAACGCCACACCAGCTGCGAGATGCTTACAGTAACTATTTAACCGATATTTTCATTGTGATGACAACTGCCCTGTTAGCCTTTTTTATAAGAGCGATTATGTAACCTTGAAATGACCGAAACGGGCAGTAACGCAACGCAAACCCTCGGCCATTGTTTTCTTTGCGGCCGATACATGGCCACATATACGTTTTCCCCCTTATAAAGAACTTAATAGTGCTTAAAACTCTTTGGCGGCCGAGCACATGATCCAGTGGGATGGTTGTAAAAAGAGAAATCGAAATTGTTCTGGATGATAATGAGTGGTTTTAAAGGCGTGGAAGCCTGCAAGTGATTTTAAGGACAATTTTTACTTGCTTTAATTGTTCAGGCAATCATGACACCTCGTAAAAGTTGTCCTCAGGCTCCATTTAAAAGCTTTGAAATATGGCGTTACTTTGTTTTTGACGCGGAGATAAACCGAGAGGGCCGCAAAAATATGTTTTAAAGTCGATGAAAAGGACAATATGCGATTTATCCCCCAGTTATTGTTTTAATCCAGGTCAACTTGAACCCATTTTAAGGTTATTGGAAGGCTTCAATGCGGGGGAACATGTTCTCCCGGTGCAGCCGGAGAGAAACCCCACGCTCCATTGTGGAGTCTTGGTTTGAGTGGAATTTCGTACACTTGTTAACACCAGCGCACTTAAAAAACAGCGAGATTTCATTAAAGTGGGTGGTGCCGCAAATAAAAGCCGAAGAATTCAAGACAGCACACTTAAAGAACATATGAGTCACGGAAAAAACAGACCAGGTAGGTCTGGTTCTACATGGAGCCGCAGCAGGAAATACTTTTATCCACGAGTCTCTACAAACGTTCGCCCCGCACATCCGCTCTTTTATCTGAGAACTCCCGGTTCCCCGTGTCTTCGTCCCCTCTGAGCTGAAGGGGATGAGATGAGGCTCTGTTTTCCATGACCTGTCCTCCTCACGTGTTCCCCTGTGTCCTCAGCGTGTTTGGAGCCGATGCGGGAAACGGGATCCGAGTCTTCATCCCCGACATTGGCATGTTCGTAGCCGGGTTGGCAATCTGGCTGCTGTGTCGCAGCCTGGTCCTGAAGAGGCCGCCCGAGGATATGGCCCAGTACAACGCCGACTTTGACGCTGAAGAACAAGTGGGTTTTAAATCCACGTCTGTCTTTCTGTCCGTCTTTCTGAAGCACAGCAGGGTTGATGGGCGTCGGAGGGCGGGTCAATCTGTCCCCGCTAAAAAGGTGTCGCTGTGATCTCCCTTTAAAGGACGAAGAGGAGAAGCTCAGTCTGGACGACAACATCCT
Source organism: Takifugu rubripes (assembly GCF_901000725.2). Taxonomy (NCBI): domain Eukaryota; kingdom Metazoa; phylum Chordata; class Actinopteri; order Tetraodontiformes; family Tetraodontidae; genus Takifugu; species Takifugu rubripes. The sequence goes on from NC_042306.1 coordinate 3,176,708, forward strand.
CCTCGAGGAGGACTTTGAAGCCGGGTACGAGGCTGAGGAGGACGAGGAGATGGAGGAGGATAGGAACGAGGAGGATGTGGTGGTGGCGGTGGAAGACGAGGAGGAGGAGGAGGAGGAGGAGAAGGAGAGCACTAAGAATAAAATTTTGAGGCTGGTGGCGCAAGTCGCCTCCAAAGTGAAGGAAATAATCGGAAACCTGATCACCACTGCCGGGCAGGTGGTGGTCACCATCTTGCTGGGCCTGACAGGTGAGCAGCGTTCCGCACCGCAAAGGCAACTTTACATTTTTGACATCATTCTTACGCTGCCGCCGTGTTAATCGATTTCTGTGACGTGTCTAAAGAAAAGTCACAGTTACTTTTTCCAGACTGGAAAATCCGGTTTGAAAGCACCGGTTCCAAATAATGGTTTAAGTTGAAATAAATAAACTCAGTTCAACCATTTTAACTCATAGCCAGCTGGGCGGAGTCCTCTTTTATGGGACAGCTCGGCATTTTTTGAGAGAGAAGAGGGGATTTTTAGAGCCAGGAGGGAGTTGTTTGTTCTTTCTTTGCAGGTGTCACCTGTTTGTCAGGCTAGTGAACGTCCATGTCCACTGTCTCTGTCCTCGCAGGTATCATGCTGCCCTCGCTGACCTCTGCTGTGTACTTCTTCATCTTCCTCTTCCTCTGCACCTGGTGGTCCCTCTGCCGGACCTTCGACACGCTCATCTTCAGCTGCATGTGCGTCCTGATGGCCATTTTTAGCGCTGGACACATCATTGTCCTCTACCTCTACCAGTTCCAGTTCTTTCAGGAGTCCATCCCGCCAGAGGACAGCTTGATCAGGTCAGACGCGCGGGGAAACCTGCACTTCCATCGCATCATAAACTGGCAGTCATGTGACCGTGAGCGCGTTTGTGTGCAATATAGTTTTCTTTCTTTGCGTCCTCTTTCTCACGAGCGGCCCTGATGGAAACTCGGCTTTGTTTTGGCGTCAGCTGACTCCAGCCGCTCTAGTCGCCGCCGCACCGTTCGGTCACTGTTTCCTCATTGTTGGTGACGCTGTGGCTATTTTCTGACTGTAGCTATTATCTCACAGTAACCATTGTTTTACTGTAGCTGCTGTCTGAGTGCCCTCGGAGTTGGAGAGATTTATTGATCTCCTGGTTTCTAACTTGAAAGCTGCGCTGTCAGGCTGGAAGCTATTTACAGCTATGTATAGCTGAAGCTGCCTTGGACAAACCTTCGTCCTTCCCGTCTCTTTCCTCCATCCAACGGCAGATAGGATGTAATGGCTGAATTCCAGGGCTTCTCTTTAGAGAGCTCTTTACAATAAATGGACGCCCGTCACACGCCGGTCGGGATGAAGACGGAGCGTTGGGACATTAGCAGTAATGAGACGTCTCCAGGAAGTCATTTAAATCCCATCTATGTTTGATCATGAGTGTATATACAGTTATCACTGTTGCTCTTTGATTCAGTCTGCCTGTAAATGGCAGTAACTGTCGGCCCTTGTAAAGTTGCGCACAGAGACACACCTACTGCCAAACGTCAGCGCCCCCCCCCTCCATCCCCACCAACCCTTGCCCATATTGTGACTGCTGACAGTGACCCGGCCTTGCTGTGGGCCACCGTTGAGTGAGACTGTTGAGAGATCTGGCTTCATCTCCACTTCCTGCCTTCCCTCCTTACAATGGAAGTGCCCAGTCACGTGACCAGCGGGCCTCCCCCAACAGCCAGCAACATTTCAGGAAGTGTTCTGGGGTCGAGGGGGTGGAGGGTGGGGGGTATTCCCTCCTCCTCCTCCTCCTTATGACATAGAAAGAAAAGCCTCAGGAGCCACCAGAAGCTCTAAATCCGGACGGCTGTCGCTGGAATACGTCAGCGCGTTTCCTCTGGAGTAGCCGACCTTTATTGTGCACGACGGAAAAGGAATGAATCATCCTTTGTTGCACAAACACTCTTTTATCACTCAGCCTGTGCGTGTCTCAGATTCCAGCATTAGGGTGGAGCGGGAGACTCCCCTCCTGCAGGACAGTCAGAGATTTATGGTCCAGTAGTGGTAAAAGTCCAGGATTAAATTTGCTTTCATACTGTGCACCAGCCTGGACATAAATTAATCTGAATTAGTTACGACTATATGGTGCAGCTGCATTGGTCATATGCATATGGACATGTGCAGACATATGCATCATTCATACAAATAAAGAAATTAACATGAGTATATGATGCTAATTATTGGCCCAATTGTTATGTTATCCTCTAATGAGTATCTTTTGTGTTCTATTAAGGTCTCTCTAGTGAAACGTGCTCCGGTGACACAAACCAAACGTGTTTCCATGCCGACGCATCTCTCTGTCTGACTGTCTCCACAGAGTCTTTGGCTTTTCCCCAGTTGTTCAGCTCAACTGTTCCCACACGTGGAAGCTTATTGTGCACTCGGATCGTAAGTGGTACCACTTTGTCAATCCCATCATGCTGCTAATTCTCTACTACACCGTCGCTACGCTCATACGCCTGTGGCTGCAGGAGCCCCTGGACCAGCTGACGGTGAGGACAGAAATGAAAATATGTGTATATATATAAGGTGGTCAACATAGCTGTAATCCACAGGATCAGAACTGCAGTTCGTTTTGAGATGAATTTATCGGATTTGCACACTTGAGTGATAAAAATGAGACGTTTATCAGGGTTTAGGGCTTTTAAGGTTAGGGGAAGGCAGCTTTACCAGTGTTTACTGCTCATCTACACATGTCTGTATTGCTATTCAATTGTAATCTGTTAAGTTCCACTGCTCCAATGAAGAATTACAAAACGTGTTTTCCTCGTATCTGAGCTGAAATCCGAACCTTTAAGTAAACTTTACAGTAAACGTTAAACTGAACTAGCTCAAATTGGTTTGAAAGATTGGACCTACAACACGTCCAGCGTGACTCCTGAGTTCATTTCAGAGCTGAAATAGAAAACAGATTGAATTAAATGGGCAGCCAGGCGGCCACGTGATCAAAAGAGCTCTATTGATGGAAGATTCCAGGACGATCGATCGGTGATTGGATCAGTCCGCTGCTGCTCAGGTTTTATCTCAGCCAGAGCTGGGCTAATTCTGACGGTGTTCGATGGGGCGAACGCATCAGCGTTATGTAATAATGAAAAGTTGATCAATAATAGAGCGGCGCGAATCGCGGTTCAAGCCACGCGTGGGACAAACAATGTTGAGCTCAATTCTCCGCGTCGGGTTTTTACCATCACGGCGAAGGAGCAGGCCATCACGCCACTGCTCCTTAGCATGTGTGAATACCAGAGAGGTAGTCGTCGTGGCTGTGGTCGCCCGTGCCTCAACTGGTGACCCGCTGACCATCTTCCCAGAGTTATGTACTCGGTTCCTCCGCCCTGTAATGGAGCTATAGATCAGTGTTTTTATAGAGAGGTCAATAGCAGCTTGTAAACCTGCGGGAATGTATGAATAATTGATCCCACCACAACAAAGTGTGTGTGTGGTTTTTCGGCCTATTCTTACACTAAGGTGAAAGCGTGCCAATAATAAAACATAATTAATAATAACGCTGAATCTGCTGCTGGCATCTTTTCTTGCAGCGGGATAAGTTATAATTATTCATTTGCATGTGTTTAATTTAAGAAATTTAAAAAAACAACAGTGCATCACATTGTAAAATAGTTATTTATAAAAGGCCACCAATCTCAGAATGGAATGGTTTAATTAAAAAAAAAAAGCGATTTAACATGTGCGTTTGTGGAAAAACGCAGAAAATCAATGCTAAAAAAAAAAAAAAAAAAAAGCCAAGGAAGACAAAACTGCGTTAGTCCTCTTCTATAGGTCAAGGAGCTGTTTTACGCTCCGTCCTGGTAAAGCAATGTTCAGTGGAATTAGAGTGCTTCAGGTGGCGTGCAGCCCTCAAACCATCCGCGGGGTTTTGTGTTTTCAGGACGAGAAAGAGGAGGACGTGTGCGAGGAGGAAGATTTGGTTGAAAACAAAGCCACCATCTCGGCCAACAGGAAGCGGCAGATGTGGTGGGAGTCGCGACGGGGCACAGATGAGAAAAACGTACGTCCAGATTCAAAATGGTCACATTTGAAGGCAGTCAGAATAAACAATTACCAGCACAGCCTCGACCCTAGAATTAGATTTATGTGTGTGTGTGTGTGTGTGTGTGTGTGTGTGTTAACTCATACTTTAGCTGTGATCTTTGTAACAGACTCATCCTGGAAAAAGATAAATTGGCTGAAAGTGCAAGCGCACAGACGGATAAACAGAAAAAAAACAACCCAACACACTTTTTGACCTTGTTCTCATATAAAGGTCTGTAGTCTGTCTCCACCGTCCACCTCCTGAGGTTTAAAAGCTTTTAGGGTGTGCAGACACGGATGAGCGATGGGCTCGATTTCCAGAGTAGTGCTGTTTGGCTTTGTTCCTGCTTATCCGCCACCGTAAAGAACAAGAAGGCCTTTGATTTTAGCAGCTCATCGATAACCCACCTTGCCTTGTATGCTCTCTTCCTCCTCTCAGCTGCTCTCCACCCTGGATGGCATCAGTACGACTGAGGTGGGGGCCCGCTCTGGATCAAACCTGTGCACCTTTTTCTACCCTCCTGTCCCCTCAGATGCATCCTGGATTCATAGTTATTGCAAAGTGCTTTTCCCACTACAGCCTCAGATCTATAATTCTCATGTGCTGTCTTCATACCTTTAACGATCTGCATAAAAGTCCCCCATTTAAAAAAGAAAAGAGGAAATAAAGTGCAGTGTGAAAAGGACAACATCCCCTGTTCTGTCCCACAAAGACAAACAAGAAAGCAAGAGTATCAGCTGTAACTAAAAGGGAAATGTGGCTGGTGAAGCGCTTAAATTCTGTGTTATAAGTCAAATACAGCTACTGGGGTTTGTCTTTGTGGGACAGACATGAGGACAACAGTGTGATCGTCATAGAAATGTCCCTCGTTGATGGAAATGTTGTGTTTTTTTTAATGAAAATGCTCCTCTGCAGGCTGTGCCCACCTCAAATGGAACCTCCTTTGACTTTGTCACGACTGAGAACGGACCCGTCAGCCTGGACTTGTACTCCACCCCCCAGTATAAGAGGGACACGCACGGTGACTGTACGGGTGAGCCTTCCGCTCTTTTCCCTCCAACTCCTCAAGCTAAATTAATCAAATATATCCAGGGAGCACTGCAGGATGTTTTAAAAGCGTGATGATCAGGAACAGGTGCGTCAGAGGGACAGTGCACGTGAGATGTCTCGGAGACAGAGAGGACAGACTGAGACGTGTCCTGGGACAGTGGATGTATATCGATAGGTGGATTCTGGGGTTGCACCTGCCGGGCAGGAGGGAGAGGGAGAGGACATAAAGTTATTTGGTGGGAGAGAAGAGGACGCAGAGGACAGATGGACGTTCCAAATTGGAAATGAAATCGGCTTGGTTGAAACGGGCCGAAATCTTCAACTTGGCCAGAGACACTTGTGAAGCAACAACAGAAGTAAAACCCGCGGCTTGACTTTGAAGGAAGTGGCTCCTGAGAGGGATCAAAGAAAAATGTATTGAGTTGCATCATGGGAAATGTGAAAGCTGGATCCACCCAAGGTTTAACAAATCGGGATATGCTGCTTGTTTGTTTCATGGCTGGAGAAACATGACGATTTATTCAGGGAGAACTGGCAGCAGCCACCGACTGACCCGCGTTTCTGTGTCTAACCAGGGAAGAGAGACGAGTGTGTGTACGAGGTGCGTTTGCCTCCAGAAGATTCGGTGTCTGGAGGAGAGGAGGAGTCGGAGGATGGAGAGAGTGGGATAATCAAAGGAGTTGGGACAATGGTGAAAATCTTCCACTTCGTCATGAAACAGAGCTACATCTGTGCTCTCATCGCCATGATGGTGAGTCCTTTCATCTTTCCCGATGGATTATGGGTAATCATCTTGGCCTTGGTGGTCACTAGCGGTGACTCTACTCAGGCATGAAGCATTGATGCTGATGTTCTTTAATAAGCTCTTGTAAAATGTTAGCCCAACAACCAATTAGCCGTTTGTGGCTAGTACTCCAGCACTGCTTGGCATTTCCCATCATTCCTTGGGTGTTCTGGTGAATCGAGCACTGAAATATGCATGAAATCGTTGGAACAAGTCGGATTCTGCCAAAGCGTCATTAGAGTTGGAGTGGCTCATCTCACACTTGCCTGTTTGCAGGAACAATGATTCAATTTTATTTTATAGCGTCTGTGGCATCTAGGTGCCACAGAAGCTGCATAAAATTGAATAAACCGCTCAGAATCAAAAGCACGAAGGCACCTTGACGTCGCTGATTCCGCGTGTTGTGTTCTCTCCAGGCGTGGAGCATCACGTACGTCAGCTGGCTGACGTTTGTTTTCCTCATCTGGTCCTGCATGCTGTGGATGGTGAGGGACCGGAGGCGTTACGCCATGCTGTCCTCTCCCTTCATGGTGGCTTATGGCAACCTTCTGATAGTTCTGCAGTACATCTGGAGCTTTGAGAACATGGAACCCATCTCAGGGCTGTTTGTCAAGAAGAACAATCCCTTCCACTCGCTTTCGTCCAAGGTTTGGAAACAGCAGCTCGGCAGTTTGACGGGGCTTGTGCGACCCCGCACAGCTATTGCGTCCTTAGCTGTTTAAATGCGCGTTTGTGATTCTCGTGGTTGAGACTTTGATGACATGACGTAACGACGCGGAGAGACCCGCAGGAAGCACAATTGCAATAAATGATTTGGTTAGCGCCTCAGTCAAACTGTTTTGAAAGGTTGTAATTTACTTTAAGCGGCACGTTAGAATGTTAAACAACCCAATTGAATCCAGTGTAAGTATAGAAATGCACATCTGACTTGTGGCGCCGGAGGCTAACGCACAACCTTCTGGGCAACTTAAAGTAAATGCAAATGATTTAGCGGGTCGTCTTCTCGCTTCTCGGCACGCTAACGTCTAATTTACTGCCCGTAGGTTCTGTGTCTGCTGAGCTTCTGGCTGCTGCTGAGACAAACTCTCACGGAGAGACAGGAGAAACAAAAGGAGGACAGTGTCGGTCTGTTAGATGTTTATGTGGAGGATCAGAAGAAGGGTGAGCTTAGGATTCTTCTCCAGTCTTTTCACTCCCTCAGGGGACTTCCAGGAAGTCCTGAGCTAACTATGGAACTATCAAGTCATTTGTTGTTCTGATAATTTGTCCCCGAGACAATGAAGACATGTTTTAAATAATAAAACATCGGAAAAACGAAAACGTCTCCCAGATGGTGACTTAATCTGCCACAGTTAAACTTGGGGACACTGGGAAAAGCTGCCGGCGGCGACGCAATTTGAGGGTTTTAAGTCTTTTTAAAGGTTTCAAATGGCTGCAGATATCGATATACGGCATTTGCAGGTATTTATTTTTATTATTAGGTTATTATTTTTTGCCCTAATCAAGAGTGTTTGGTGTTATAGAGGAAAAGGAATCGGAGGCGGGAGGGGAGCAAGACATCATGCAGGTCCTGGGTAAGATGGTGATGGCACTGCTGGTTAAATACTGGATCTACATCTGTGGCGGGATGTTCTTCTTCGTCAGCTTCGAGGGAAGAATCGTCATGTACAAGATCATCTACATGATGATGTTCCTCTCCTGCGTGGCGCTTTATCAGGTACTGAAGCTGCATTTCATACGAGAACAGCATCATTTCTGCTCGTGTATAATTGGAATAATAACAGAATGAGTATCCTCCTAAATGGACCACCTGAAGCTAAATGAGATCAATTTAAACACGTAAATATTTGCTTAGCTTCTGTACGTGTTTATGCCTCAGAAGCTTCCAAATTTAATCTTGCGACGAGTTTTAGCATGTCGTAAAGCGCGCGTACAGCAGTTTTATATTGCCCGATCCCTTCTGTTTTATAATCTCCTTCCACAATAAAACACCCACATAATGACCGCCTCCATGTGCGTGTTCTAATTTAATTCATGGCAGCGCTCGTAAAAGGCTTTGATCAACAAACCCAGACTGTCTTATCTAGGTGCACTTTGAGTGGTGGCGGAGGGTCCTGAAGTACTTCTGGATGTCCGTGGTGATATACACCATGATGGTCCTTATCCTCATCTACACCTGCCAGTTTGAGAGCTCCATGCCCTTCTGGTCCAACGTAACACACATGGACATAGAGAGGTGAGCTGACACCCCCCCGGTTTCGGCTCCTCGCACTTCCTGTTTAACCTCACTCTCGGTTTTATTTTCCATATTTACAGCTTGAACGACCTCGGGCTGGAGAAGTTTAGCCTGGCCATGCTTTTCACCAGGATATTCATCCCCGCTTCCTTCCTGTTGGTGTGCATACTCCACCTGCATTACTTCCACGAACGCTTCCTCCAGCTCACAGACCTGGAGGCCCTGGTGGCCAAAGAGGAGAGCACTATCTACAGGTGAGACCCTTCCGGCGCCGTTTTGTTCGTTTTTTGCAATGTATATTTAAAATCTTCACCTTCACAAGTGACCCTTGTATCGGCTAAGCTCATCCGATTCTGTTTTCATTGTGTTTCTAAGTTCATTTTAGTTGTGAACTCTTCTGTTATAAAGATCTTGTACTGAGGGAATCTGAATCGGGCGTTAATGGTTGTACGGAGAGCTCGGTTTTCCAGCCCGTTCTGTGGCCGGTTTGTGCTGGTTTTTCCCACCAAATCCACCTCCCGCGTCGCTCATCTCTGCTCTGCTTCTCTCTGTGACCTGCTTCCATCTTCTCTGCTGCCATTTCCTCTCAGCCATGCTAAAGTCAGTGGGCGTGTCTATCTGATCATGAATAGGTGGGTATCTGCTTGATTTCTTTGGCATCCATGACCTCTTTTTTCCCACCTACTTTCATTATTTTGCCTGTTGCCTTCATATTTTGGGTTCTTTTATCTCTCTCCTTATTTCCTCTTCCCTCTAAGCCCAGAAATTCTGTCCTAAGACCCCTCTATGTGGCTCTTAAGGGTTCATTGTGGTTCAGGAGGGTGAACCAGTTCCTACGCAGATTGGGTTCGCCATTTATGGGTCCACACGAGCAAAGAGGGGCAACATTCATGAATTGTATTTACAGACTTTAGATTTAATTAGACATTGTGCACATCGTACAAAGAAGAGTCAAATCACAACGCGAGCTAGCAATAAGGAAAACCCAGGAGATATTCCGTGAAATGGGCCTAGAGATGATATGACTTTATGATTATATGTTTCCTTTAGATAATGAACAAATTTTGGTCTCCTTGGCAAAGACAATGCGAGTTATAATCCAATACGACGTCATACTAGAATCTGGAAACGGTGAAGCTTGGCCCTGGTCTGCGTAGGGTTTTGGGGAAGCTTAAACGAGGCGTTACACCTTCAGTTGAGCATGGTTAACCCCGAGTAAACCCCTTTTGTCTCATTTTCTGGACCGAAGTTCAGAAAATGATTCCTGGAGTCATTCTGAAATGCATTTGAACTCAAATGACAGCAGCTTCAGCCTGACTGTGTTGGTTTATCTTGTTGTGTTGTGTAACCTCGTTGTTCTGACCAGCATCAAGCAAAAAATTCCGACTCAGCAGAGCAAGTAAGTGCCGAAACGTGTTGACCAAATGCTTGACTTGACATGCGGCCGTTTCATGCAAGCCAGACCCGACCTTTGACCTTGCCCCTCTGCCTGAGAAGAAGTTTGCCCCACAAAAATCCCACAAACCAAACCAAGCGGGCTCATATGGTAGCGAATGCTAATGGAATGTGCAATGTTTATAAGTTCCAATGCTTGATGACATGCTGCTCTGCTGTCCATGCAGAGCTGATGATTCCCATTAGATCATTTGCATCAGAGCCTTTTAAAGATGTGGCTGAGTGCATGGTATATTTATGAGGACATGTTGGTTTTTAATAAGCTGCCCTGTTTATTATAAGGCTTTAGAGGCTAAGGTGTGCAGTAAATAGAGGAGTAGGACATGTTTTATTGAAAAAGTAAACTTGGGAAACAAGGAGACCATTGTTCCATCACCTCTCCAGGGTCTCTAACCTAAGTATGAAAAAATATGCTTGAAATGAAGACTTGGAGTCATTTATGGACATTTAGAACGAAAAAAAAACCCGCCAAGAAAGCTGAATAGATAATTCTGTTGGAGATGACTTTTCATCATTCCTTGAGTCTAATTTAATTTATCATTGGAATCGTCCCAGCATAGGTCTCTGCTAATGATTTGTGGAAGACTTACTGAGGGGACGGTTAGAAAAACCTCCGCGTCAGCAACATGACCAACAAAGTAAGAGTGGCTGGAGTGGTAAAATCCTTCAGCTGCCAAATATTTCTGTTAGCGGCAGGAAGGAAAGAACTTAATTAAACAATAGATGGAATGTTTTCTGCTCACAAAAACATGCATGGATCCCAAAACTGTTAGTTCTGCAGGCCTGTAGTCAGATGGTCCTGGTCAGTTCTGAGGTACTTCCCATTTCACCATTCCTTCCATACTAATATTGAGAGAATCAATTCTGAGTGAAGACGTTGAAGATTCGGCGAGGCCTTTATCAAGGCTGCCGCAGAGGGAAGGGTTGATAAAGGAAGAAGTCCTCATGAGTAAGGAACACACAGGCGCGCGTGTGTGTGGGTGGGTGTGTAATTCCTGATGTGTCTCCAGGCTGGTGCACCAGGATGGAAGCCTGGCAGATCTCACCATGCTCAGTGCCAGTTCGGTGGAGGCCACGCTGTCCAGAGACGAGCAGGAGCCTCGGGAGGAGCAGAAAGAGTGGGGGGCAGAGTGTAAGGAGCAGCCTCTGGTGGTGGTCATCCCACCTGCCGACATGATCGGAGAGAAGACCGGAATCTTCTCTGAGCAGCGGCAGTCCAGCACGGACGAGAGCTACCACTGCAGCGCGGGGACGGAGCCTGAGCCGAGCACCGAGCAGAGCACCGAGCAGAGCTCCGGTAACAAACGCTAATGCTAACCATGGCGCTACGATCTCTGATGGTATCCGAGTCAAGAGGACCAGTGGAGGAGTGGCACGCCACTGGAAATGTTGCTGCTGCTGTCATTCATTTCTGTCTGTTCAAGAGTTTATTAGCAACCCAGAAGACATTTGATTAGTGGGTTGAGGCAGGAAAAGTCTGCATCATAATTGTGTCTGATTTACAGATTTTAATATGATTATTAGGATTCCATCGACAATTCTTTTCATTTGGTTACTAAAATATAGCAAAATGGCAATTTTTTGTACCTAGTTTGAAGTTACACTGGTTAAAACTAATGGTGCGTACAATATAAGTATTAATAAACGGCATCATTCTATAAGTTAGTGAGTATATAAGTGAGTTACAACCAACTGAAGTATTTGTCAGGTTGACTAAGGGTGGAGTTGGATACATTAATGACCTTTTCAAATCAAATGTGATTAAACAATACAGAATACAGCTGTTGTGGGATGTATTATATTAGCAGTATTTAATAATATATTGTCAACAGAGGACTCTTTTTGAGCCGTGAAAGTGGGAAATCTTCATTTTTCATGGATTTTTGTCCACTTTTCCTGCCCGAATGAATCAGTTGGGGTTCTGTTTTTTGAATCAGATCTGAAGAACAAATGGCACCTGGTGGTCGAGCGCCTCACTGTGCTCTTCCTCAAGTTCCTGGAGTATTTCCACAAACTGCAGCTCTTCATCTGGTGGCTGCTGGAAATCCACATCATCAAGATCGTGTCCTGCTACATTGTCCTGTTCTCCATTAAAGAGGTAGGAAAAAGCGCAGCAACGTGGCGGCGCCACCGCTGAAGGAACCAGCTGAGTGTGTTTTTATTCTCACTTTGTTTTCCTGATGTCGCCGTCTCTGCAGGTGTCTCTGTTGAATTATGTCTTTTTGGTGTCCTGGGCCTTTGCCTTGCCCTACAGCCACTATCGCCCCCTGGCCTCCAGCGTGTGCACTGTGTGGACGTGCATCATCATTATATGCAAAATGTTGTACCAGCTTAAATCTATAAACCCTTTGTCTTACTCCAAAATCTGCTCTCCGGTGAATATTTCTTTGCAGATATTTGTGTGCAGGTGATTCCACAGCAGAATTCTTTTTAACAAGTGCTTTCTGTCCACAGCCAGGAAATAACTCAAGTGAGCAGCTGACTGAAATGAAGGAGTCTATTTTGTATAAAGAACCTGTGGAACCAGCACACTGGGTGGGCCTGAGGAAGTCTAACGACCTGCTGGATTACCTCAGGGTGAGCAGAGATCACCAGATGCCTTCTTTTTTATTTAAATATAAATATTCCTGCTAGGTGGTATGGTTAGTTTTACAGAATGTTGAATAATAAGTGTTAAGACTGGATTCTCTCTGTGCAGAACAATCTGTTGATGCTCGCTCTGCTGGCGTTCGAGGTGACCATCTACCGCCATCAGAAATACTACAGAGTGAGGAACAAACTGTCGCCTCCTGCTTCCAGGATCATTTTCCACAACATCACGCACCAGCACCTGGACGACGGCATCGTCAGCTGCATTAAATACTTCATCAACTACTTCTTTTACAAGTTTGGACTTGAGGTAGAACGCAAAAAAACCCCAAATTAAATCTTCATCCATCGTCTGGTAAAAAGCCTCTTCATGCGTGCTCCACTCGTGTGTGTCCCTCCCCCCCCCCACAGACCTGCCTGTTGTTGGGGGTCAATGTGATCGGCCAGCGTATGGATTTCTATGCTATGCTTCACGCCTTCGCCTTGATTGCAGTTATGTATAAGCGCCGGAGGAAAGCCATAGCGGAGATCTGGCCCAAATATTGCCTGTTCCTGGCGTGCATGCTGACCGTGCAGTACTTCGTCTGCATCGGGATCCCACCAGCAGCCTGTAAAGGTGGGTGACGTCCCATTTTGGTCAACCCGGGGTCAGTTATTGTGTGTGGCTGCGCGTGTGCAGCCGTAACGTGCATGATTTTCATTTCAGATTACCCCTGGAGGTTTCCCAACTCTACGACAGATTCCAACGTGGTGAAGTGGCTGTACGTTCCCGACTTCAAAACCAAACCCGACTCGTCATTCCTCATCTGTAGGTGGCATCTGTGAAATGTTTGGCATTTGTCTGGTCGCTGCCGGTGTGGTTGTTGGGCGGCTTTTGCGAGAGTTTCTCCTCGTCCTTTCCAGACGACTTCATGCTGCTGCTGTGCGCCTCGCTCCAGAGGCAGGTCTTTGACGACGAGAACAAGGCGGCCGTTCGGCTGATGGCTGGAGACAACGTGGAAATCTGTAGAGACCTGGACGCGGCCTCCTTCAGCGTGCATAACCCCGTCCCCGACTTCATCCACTGCAGGTACACTTGGCTCCGATTGTGCCGTCATGAGGGAGTCAGCTAGTCCTTAGGTCCCCCCCCGTTCTAGCCTGGCAAAGATGGCTTCTTTGAAACCATCTGTCTTTCCCCCTGCTGTCCCCGACTGAGTGTCCTCGTCTCTCATGTGTCTTTCAGAGGTTGTATAAAGACAGGAATACCGCAAATGTAGGCAGTGATGCTGTTTTGGTGTGAATCCTTCCTGTTTATTCGGGTAAACGTGATCCGCTGTCGTGATTCACGATGCGAGTCCGAATCCTCGTCCAGGTGTCGGACACATTTCTCAACCGTCGGTCCTGAAGTAGCCGTTCTCATTCTGTTGCTGCCGACAACAGTCCGGACACGGAGGCGACTTTGTAGGAAACCGTTGTTTCTTCTGGGCCTGGTTTTATTTCTTTGAATTCTTCAGGGGGGCAAAATCCTGGGAGTTCCTGATATGTTTTGTGGTGTTTTCGGATAATTTCCAGATGTTCGCCCAGGTTTTATGTAACTGAGTGACTGTTGCTGCATCAACTGAGACGTTTGACCTATCGCATGTGTTATTGTTGCCTGTCCATCTGTCCATTTCCTGTCAACCAAAGCAGTTATTTATTTATTTATTTATTTATTTAGTCATTTTGACTAAAATTCAGTTTGTGTTCTTAGTCATACGACTCTTTATTGGGTTTCATGTGTGACTCAGGCTTTTTTCAGTAAAACGGAGCTTCACTCAACTGGCCCTGGTGACGGGAATAAAGACAAAGGAAGCGATCTTTATTTGTGGAGCCCAGCAATCTTGATCTCACAAAGCAGCCGTTCAAATTTATGTGGCGATGTGACGGTTAAAAAAATGTGTGGACGCAGCTCAGAACTTGCGCTGAAGGTACAAATCGAGGCAGATGTTGGGCAGGAAATAACACAAACCATGAGGTTTTGAAAGGAAGGGAAATAGAAAATAAGCAAGCAAGACGGCGAGAGCATCCTGACCTGTCCACAGAAATGGATTATGTGCTCTTCACGTTTCACTGTTTGGACGCGCAAAGTGGACAAGTCTTTTATTAACGTACTCTGTGTCCATCAACAAGCCCTAGTACAGAAAAAAAAAACGTATACAGCCCTACAGCCTGTCTGTCCACGCCACGGCAGCCCTGCACTTATTCCATCGTTTCCCTCCAGGATCGGATTACGGATACGGGGTGGAGAAGAAATCCATAATCTACAAAAACACTCTGTCCATCACTTTGTGACACAGACGCTTTTGCCCTGTACTCTAACTCAATAAATAGCTTTTAAGTATGGAAAAGGTATTTTCTCCCCCTGATGAAGACGGACACTTGCTCTCCCAGCCTATCAACGCCTCATCAGGGCTCCATCTGACCTCTGCAGCTGAATTTAACGGCTGATTAACGCCATGTTCGACGGGTCACCTTCATTGGACAGACTTTCTGTTCTAAAGCGGAACTAAAATAATGAACAGCGAATATACAATTAAATATCAACCAGCGCCCTCCTGATAAAGCCGTGACTTGGTGTCCTTATGGTCACCTTAAGGTTCAGCAACCTGAAGACAGAGGATGCTTCCTCCAAGGAACGTGGGAGCTCAGGGGATAGCGATGTCTACCTGGTAGGAGAGAAAACCAGGTTCGTCTATGGCCCTGGAGGACTGGATTTGGGCAGCCCTGGTGTAGAGCCTCAGGGTGTAGGACTTGGGTTGGACTTGATACTGACTTGTTTCATGTGCTTGAAGTTGGCCACAAGCGCTGAGCCACGTGCCTGCTTGTTTTGGCTGCTCTGATGCCCGACAGGAGCTTCCATGTTGTCTTGAGGCAGTGTTATTGCCCGTCCCCCGGGACATTTGGTTTATTGTTTTTACCGCTGTCTTGCAGGTCCTACCTCGACATGCTGAAGGTCATCATGTTTAGCTACCTGTTCTGGTTTGTCCTCACCATCATCTTCATCACGGGCACCACACGTATCAGCATCTTCTGCATGGGCTACTTGGTGGCCTGCTTCTATTTCCTGCTCTTTGGTGGCGAACTGTTGCTAAAACCAATCAAAAAGATCCTGCACTACTGGGACTTTCTGATTGCCTACAACATCTTTGTCATCACCATGAAGAACATTTTGTCTGTAAGTTTGGCTGGGTTTGTTTGTTTTTAGTTTATATATCTATCTATAAAACACACACACGCCTCCCTGTACTGCTATCTTTGTGAGGAATTCCATAGTCATCATGCTTTACCCAGCTTCCTACCCCAACCCTGACCATCCCAACTAACCCCCGATCCTCACGCTAACCTAAACCCAATTCTAACCTCAGCCTTAAATCCATGCTTTAACCCCCAAACAGTCATTTAAAGTTCTGAGGAGCAGTCAACATGTCCTCACTTCTCAAAAATGTCCTCACTTTGCTAGTAGAATGCAGATTTTGGTATTATGTAGTAAGTACACAGACACATATATATTGTAATACTGCCACCTATAGATCATTTGCTTAAACGGTCGTTGACAAAGACGTACAAATAAATGTGTAACATAAGATATTGTGTACGTGCCACAATGACAAGTGGGTGTTTTTTCTTTAGATTCTGGCTTGTGGTTACATCAACTCTCTGATGGTGAACCACTGCTGGTTGATTCAGCTGTTCAGCCTGGCCTGCACCATCAAAGGTTACAACATCAACAACATGCAAACGTGTGAGTATTTTACCTTTTTTGAAGTGAAGTAAATGGATGAAATGGATCAGATCGACTGTGTCTGATCGCCACTGGCGTTGCAGCCGAACAAATCTGCGATCTGCCGAGAAATGAGGCCGGCATCATCTGGGACAGCATCTGTTTCGCCTTCCTGCTGCTGCAGAGACGAGTCTTCATGAGTTACTATTTTCTCCACGTGGTGGCCGACATCAGAGCGTCCCAGATTCTGGCATCCAGGTAGGGAGCGGGAAGAAGAAGGGGTGAAAGGAAAAGAAGTAAAGCTGCTCCTTGTTTGAAGGAGGGCCGCTTTGGTGACGGTCCCTCCGCTTGGTGGGTTTGCTGCACAGATTTATGCTGATGCCGTTGTGTGTTGCAGAGGAGCTGAGCTTTTCCAGGCCACTATAGTGAAGGCGGTGAGAGCCAGACTGGAGGAAGAGCGTAAATCTGTGGAGCAGCTGAAGAGACAGTGAGCCTTGAATATCTGATTTATTTGATCCAAGACCCTTTCATTTTAACGGCATCCATTTGTCTCTGACATTGGAAAAGATGCTACTTCTATAGATCTAAATTATAAAACAAGATTGGTGTGTTTGTTTGTTTTTTTTGTAATTTAGCTTTAAGCACATGCTAATGGCAGCTATGATATCCTTAATTACTCTTCCCTTTTAAGCTGGAGTCAACCGTTCCTGTGTCCATTTCAATTAAATGGGCATTTAGAGTGTCAGTAGATAGAAACCATTTATTTCTTAACGGGGCTTTTATTTTGAAATCTTGACAGGAAATCTGTGACATGTTCCCACGTATGCTGTTTCCACAGCAAATGTAGATATTGGTTATTATGAATAATATATTCATATTATTATTGTGCATTTAAGTGATGTATTATGTCAAACGTTATATCAGGCCTGACCAGAATATGGTAAAAAAAACGTCTCCGTGATGTCATGCACTTATGGTGATCTCAGGAGTTACTCACTCCGATAATATCTACTCACTTACTCTAACAAGCACTCTGCTACGACATGCACTAATTTCCACGTGCAGTCTCATGGGTCGTTGGTGAAGTTCCTCTTTGTCGATACACTCTTTTTGCTTTCTCTTTGATCTAATCAGGATGGAGCGCATTAAGGTGAGGCAGCAAAAGTTTAAGAGGGGCAAAGAGAAGATGCTGAGCATAGCACAGGAGTCTGGAGATGGACAGACCCTCATCCAGCCTGAGGACGATGATGATGACGATGATGGTATGAGGGCAGGTTGGAGACGGTGTTACATGGTAGCGCTCGAGGGGGTGGAAGTGTGTTTGGGTTAGCTTAAGATAGTACCATAAGCTGTGCTGTTGTGTGACTAATAATTTCTTAAAAAAACAACTGAAGTGAAGATATTCCTTGGAGTTTAGCCACAAATACATTTTCTTATCCAATTTTGCATTGCTGTATTTGTGAAATTTTAGGAGCGCATCGAGCGAAAGCCAAGACCAAAAAAAAGCAGTGGTGGAGGCCGTGGGTTGACCATGCTTCCAGTAGGTTGATGCTCCAACCCTCCTTTTTCTCTTCCTCCACTCTCATTGGCCCTTGTGTCCTTGACCAGAACGTTGAGGATTCCAATACTGACCCAGGGCTCTGAAGGCACCGACACAGTAGTGGCGCTCCATCCAGTCTTTAGTCCTTTTCTGTCTCTATTTAAGGCCCCACGTATGTAAAGACGGCACAAACAGCGTGAGGAGAAATACAGGAAGATGGTATAGAACCGTCGGCATGATTGCAGAGCAGGGCTGCCTTAAATAGACAAGATGAGGTGATGAAGAAAGAGAAAATCACTAATGGCTGGAGGTTGGTACTTGACACTGCTGAAAACATAAATTTGAACACCGGACTGATCTTGGGAGCCTGCAGTATGGAATCGCTCTGTTGTTAAACACTGTCACGCAAAGACATGAATGTGAACCTGCCTTTATTCTCAGTACTGGAATAAAAGGATCGAGGGTTGATTCATTCTTTGTACGTGGACATGACAACCAAACAGGTGTGAGCCACGAGTCAATAAAAGAAAGATTGAACCTCCGGCGCACGTCTCTTATCGCATAAATACACAACAAACGTAAACAGTGGCTGCCTGTTTGGTAGGGTCTTACGCTGTTCTCTGCCCCCAGACGACATTTGCACCTCCGTTTAATCATCGTATCTCTGTCATTTGGTGTTTCATCTTTATTTGCCAGCATCCACCCTCACCTAAACTGCTCACTGTGGTTCTGTTCAAGGACATAAGTCAGCCTTGTTAATCCTATTGCTTCTGACACGTTACTAATCCAGCCAGGAGTCACTGGCTCTGTCAAATAGCTTGAAGGTAACATCGCTTGGTATGGCAAAGTCTTCAGTGCCGTGGACGGTTTCCCTTGAGTTTCCTTCTTAGAGCTGCTAAATGTCGAACGCTTTCTGCTTTTACCATCTCATCCTCTCGTTCAGAGTTGGTTTCTAAAAGTCAAACTTACTAGAGAGTCGATTTTAGAGTTCATTTGTTTTGAATTGCTTATTTTGAAGGTAAGTGTTTTGAGTTTTCCTCTTTTCAAAGCTTAATGTAAAAACGGCAGCTTCCTTTGGTGCGTGTACGTCTACTGTTTTTATTAAACGTGCCTCTTTACGCTCCCCTCAGTGGTTAGAAGCGGAGACTATTACTTATTTGAAACTGACAGTGAGGAGGAAGAGGAGGATGAGGAGAAAAAAGACGACGACTCGCCAAAGAAGTCGGCATTCCAGGTGAAGTTGAAGCCAAGCTTCCGGATCCGTCTCTGTCCCAGCTCCTGAATTAATTGAATTTCTCTTTGCTAACAAAGTCAGTCGCTGATGTCGTAGACTCATTTTCGACTAACCCTCTCTCGCTTTGTTGTCCTTCTAGCGGGCTATTGGAAAGTTTGTCTCTGCTCTTCTGGCTTTGCCCAAGTCTATCATTAAGCTGCCTAAATCTATTCTGCAGTACTTAATCAAAGCAGGAAAGGTGAAACTCTGTCCATTTAAGTCATAATTAGTGCCGCTCTGCCTCCTCAGCTCATGCTCTGAAACTAACAGATCTCATCTGCATGAACTTTGTTTTGCTCCTGGTTGTGTTTTTGCAGTGGTTTCGGCCTCATTTGTGTGATGGTTGCGTGTTTATAAACTGTAAACGGGGCTCAGTTTTGACCCATCTTCAGAGTTCTTCTTTGCTTTTTATCGTGACAACTGCTTGAATCTTTCTCTTCTATTCTCGCTTTTGCTTGTAGTCATTTTTCCTTCCTGAACTTCATGTCATATTTATACTGGCGCCTTCCTCTCCAGTTTTTGTATCACGCCTGGATCACAGACCCCAAAGCCGCCCTGAGGGCGCGAGGCAGAGAGAAACGCAAATTTTGGAAAAAATACACGAGGGGAGTTCGACGCCATAGAACCAAAAGAGACGGTGAGCAAGGTGGAATGTTGGAACGCTAATTCTGACCACTGTTTGACCGCGGGTGCCTTCTGTTTTTGTACCTGTTCAGCAGGTCATGCGACCATAGAGGTCGGAGAGCTCTCAGATACTCAAGGGAAAGGAGAGGAGAACAAGAAGTCCGGCGGTCCTGGTGAGTAGGGTTAAAACAGAAGGATATGTCAAACTAACACCGGAAACTCGCAGTCACCGGCTCCTTTTCTGTCCTCCGTCCAATTGTCCAAAGACAACATCATCAAGCGAGTCTTCAACATTATAAAGTTCACCTGGGAGCTTTTTCAGACCACAGTGGACAGCTTCACCAAGTGGATGAATGACATGTGTCGGGAGTATATCGACATCTCCACTGTGCTGCGAATAGAGCGCTGCATGCTGACCAGAGAGGTCAAGAAGGTACCAGCGGACTGGAAACATGGAAGCTCCATTAGGTCCGCTTGTTAATAACTGCTGAAATGCTCTCTGTACCAGGGAAACGTACCTTCCCGAGAGAGCATCCACGTCTACTACCAGAAGGCCATGAGGCTCAACATGTCCCGCCAGGCCAGTATAGCTCAGCTAAGTGAGGATGACTCGGCCTCCGGCTCCATGAGGTTCCGGAGGCGGCGAAGAGGCTACCACATGGAGAGCCAGGACTCCACAGCCTCCAGGGACAGCATTTCCAGGTACACGGCGCTTTTTAGCTGTCGAGCATGCAATGCATCATGGGAGCTTAGACAACAGGGAGACATTTGTCTGTTAGTGTTGAATAAATGATTAAAATCTGCATCCGTGAATATGTTTTAGTACAAATATGTATTCACGCTTTAATCCAGGGAGCGTGGAGCCCATCGAAATCGACTCGTCCGCTCCGAGTTTTTGAACTTGTCTGTGTCCACTTTGCTCTATTGATGCATGTCAAGCGCTCCATTACACTTCCAGTACTTTGAATAGAAGTGTGCGTGCGAATGCAGCCACAGGGTGGACTTGGGTTACAGTTACAGCCATTAGAACTGTTTCATTACAGTTTGTCTCACTGTTCAATAAAGGAGAGACAAATTCTGTAATACGGCTTCAGCGTGACCGCAATTTGGTTAGCAAAAAGTTTTAAAGAGGAAACATAATCAGATATTCTCGTTGTCAGGAGATCTGGACAGGCCTGCGTGACGACACTGAGTTCTTTGCCATTTTTCATGTCCATGAAGTCATCAAATCTATCGTTTTCCTCCTCGTTATTGTACTGTCGGGTTACTGCAATCACTGCATCTGTCGCTCCCATCGTCTCTCAGCGCCTTCACCGAGGCAACCACGCTGTTTTCTCGCCAGTCCACCTTGGAAGACCTCGATGGGATGCCGGAGTGCATTCCTAAAACCAGCGAGCGTGCCAGGCCGAAATTGCGCAAGATGTACAGCATGGACATGTCCAACTCTTCCATGGACAGTGGCAGCAGCTTCATGTCCAGGTGCCTGGCCTCCTCATCACGCCTTTGTATTCCCACCAGCATGAACACAATGACTGCATGCGCTCTTCTTTCATTCTCAGCTAAAATCCCCTATTTTTTAATGCTTCTTCATCTTTTGCTGGAGTACATGTCATCAAGAAAGCCGAAGAGTCTGAAAAGAATGACGTTTTTATCGCGTTTTAATCCTGTTTTCTGATTTGTGCATTGAATAACTCCCAATCTCATCTGAAAACAAGCCGAGAGAGATGGGTTTGCATAAGGTTTCACTCTCTTTTCATGTTCAGTCCCACTCAAACTTTAACTCAAACCTGCCACCGTTCAGAGATGTGGGTCTGGTAGGATTTTCCCACTTTCTTAGCTATATTGTGCAACAGCCCTGGTCTGCAGAGAGCTTCAAAAACACCAGAGGGATCTCTCTTCCCAGAAGGGTACACGCTTAGATACGCTACAGAACACAGTGGTTAAGCAGAGAAATGTTACACAACGGTGTAACAAGAGCTGGACATTCCACAAAATAGAAATTAAAGGTGGTGATGGAGGCTTCCAACAGGATCAAATCAAATCAAATCAATCTTTATTTATATAGCGTCTTATACAATCAAAATTGTTTCAAGGCGCTTTCCAAAATCCCAGGGCCTAACCCCAGACAAGCAACAGTCGCAAAGAAAAACTCCCCTTTAACAGGAAGAAACCTTGAGCAGGACCAGGCTCATGTAGGGGGACCCTCCTGCTGATGGGGGGGGTGAGGAGAGGAGAGGAGAGGAGAGGAGAGGAGAGGAGAGGAGAGGAGAGGAGAGGAGAGGAGAGAGACACAGAGCACAGAAACACACACAAAAATACACCATTTATACAACGGGTCAGCAGGGCTGGAGGTCATCATGCAGCTCCGAAGGCGGCGTTACCTGAAAAATAAATAGAGAGGGCGGGGGAGGGGAGAAGCAGAAAAACTACACAGGAATCAGCATAACTAGTCTGCTTGATGACGAGGAGGGAAGGAGAGGAGAGGAGAGGAAACCATGACCCAGTGGAGTGACAGAGGCCTGTCAGGTGATCATGTTTCCGGACCCCTGCAGCCTTGGCCTATAACAGCATAGCTAAGATGTGACCTAACGATTAGACGACCCCCAAAGTATGATAATTTGTCTATCTATGATAGTAACTGGAACTACAGAATTAGTAACAATAAGCTTTTTCAAAGAGGTAGGTTTTAAGTCTGATCTTAAGAGTAGCGATGGAGTCAGCCTCCCGTACCTGGACAGGGAGCTGGTTCCATAGCAGGGGGGCCTGGTAGCTAAATGCTCGGCCCCCCATTCTATTCCTAGAAACTCTGGGAACCACAAGTAGACCAGCATTCTGAGAGCGGAGCGGTCTATTGGGCTGGTAAGGTTTCACTAGCTCCTCCAGGTAGGATGGAGCTAGGCCTCTGAGGACCTTGTAGGTCAAAAGAAGGGTTTTAAAGATTATTCTAAATTTAACGGGCAGCCAATGAAGCGAAGCCATTACAGGAGTTATGTGATCTCTTTTGTCAATACCTGTCAGAACTCTGGCTGCAGCATTTTGGATCAGCTGGAGGCTTCTTAAAGAGTTGTTTGGACACCCTGATAATAAAGAATTACAATAGTCCAGCCTGGAAGTAACAAATGCATGGACTAACTTTTCAGCATCATGCCGCGTCAGCAACTTCCTGATCTTTGTGATGTTCCTCAGGTGAAAAAAGGCACTTCTAGGGACTAATTTAATGTGTGAGTTGAAGGAGAGATTTTGGTCAAAAGTTACTCCAAGATTCCTCACAGAGAGACTAGATGTTAATGAGATACCATCTAGAGTGATCATGTGATCTAATCTATCCCTGAGAGGTTCAGAACCAAACACCATGACCTCAGTTTTTCTTGGGTTAAGGAGGAGGAAATTTGAAGACATCCAGGACTTTGTGTCTTGAAGACAGGTCTGAAGCTTCACTAACTTCTCTGTCTCCTCTGGTTTCATGGATAAATAAAGCTGAGTGTCATCAGCATAACAATGAAAATTTATCCCACGCTGCCGAATAATGTTCCCCAAGGGAAGCATGTAAAAGGTGAAGAGGATTGGTCCAAGTACAGAACCTTGAGGAACTCCATGGCTAACCCTACTGTATGAGGAGGAAACACCATGGACATGAGCAACCACCACCTTCTCAAGAATTTTAGAGTTAAAAGGAAGGTTGGATATCGGCCTATAATTTGCTAATATGTCAGGATCCTGTGATGGTTTTTAAGCAACGGCTTAATCACTGCCACCTTGTAGGACCAGGGTACATAACCTGTCACTAAAGAACCATTGATCTGGTCCAGGATAGAGCTGCCTATCAATGGTAAAACATCCTTCAACAGGTGTGTTGGCATGGGATCTAAAAGACACGTGGTGGTCTGGGATTTCTGAATTAGCGATGACGCCTCAGAAATATATATAGGGGTGAAGGAGTTTAAGGGCTCGTTGGAGACCCTGTATGTTCCCACAGTCAGCACATCTGGTGATGGTCCAGTTGTTGGGATGGCCTGGTTAGCTTTCTCTCTGATAGCTAGAACTTTATCAGTGAAGAAGCTCATGAAGTCTTCACCACTAAGGGAAGAAGGGATACGTGGATCTAAAACACTGTGACTCTTGGTTAATTTGGCCACAGTTCTGAAAAGAAACCTGGGGTTGTTCTTATTTTCTTCAATTAAAGAATAAAAATAAGCTGTTCTAGCCTTACGGAGGGCCTTTTTGTAAACTAATAGACAGTCTTTCCAGGCTACATGATAGCTGTCTATTTTACAAGAATGCCACTTCCTTTCTAGTCTTCACACTTTCTGCTTGAGGGTCCTGATATGTGAATTATACCAGGGGGGCACACCTCCTCTGATTTACTATTTTCTTTTTCAGGGGGGCAACAGAATCAAGCTTGATTCTCAGTGAGGTTGCTGCACCTTCAGCAATAGAGTCAACCTCAGCAGGGCTAAGATTATAATGATTGATCCGTGGGGAAACACACAGTGGTCCTGGGATCAGCGCAGGGATCACTTCCTTAAACTTAGCTACAGCATTATCTGAGAGACATCTGCTATAGTAAGACTGAGCTCTGAGGATAGAAGAATCCTTAATCATAAATGTGAAAGTGATCAAAGAATGGTCTGACAGGAGGGGGTTCTGAGGGAACACTGACACATGTTCTACCTCAACACCATAAGTCAGGACTAGATCTAAGGTGTGGTTGAAGTTATGAGTTGGTTGGTTTATCTGCTGGAGGAAACCAACTGACTCAAGTAATGAAATGAAGCCATTTCTAAAGCTGCCATTGACAACATCTACAATCTGGTGGTTTACTTTGAGTTTTATTGTTTCGACATCATAGATCCAAACATAGAATATAAACAATGATTATACTGTAAAATAAAATTGAAGACAGGATGTGACGCTGTGGAAGTCAGGATGTAGAGGAGGAGGAGGAGGAGGAGAAGGGCTTTGGGAGCTCTGGAATTGTTCTTCATCTTTTCCAGAACCTCATCCTTTTGCAGATCCATCTCCAGAAGCATTTTCTCTTCTTTTTCTTTGACACCTGAAGCTGCAGAAAAGAGAGATTGTGTTTTAGATTTCACTGAACATCATCTGAAATCTTCTGGAAGAGGAACAAAGGTGAAAGCATCTCACCTCAAGTTGGAGGATCGCTTCAGAGAGCCTCTGGAGCTCCTCTTTGGTCCTCTCCTGCTCCTCTTGCCTCGACCGTTGGCTCTCCAGGACCTTCTGCTCTAGCTCTTCCCTCATCTGGATCCATGTCTGAGCTGTCTTCTCCCACCGCTGACAAACATCAGCCAGCATCTTGTTATTGGTCTCTTCTTGAGTCAACAGCTGCCGCTTCATTGACTCTTCTTTTTTAACCATATCCTCGTTATATTTGTGCTGCTCTTCTTCCAGCAGTTTTTTGAAATTTGTTTCTTGTCGAAAGAGCTGCTGCCTCATGGCCTCTTCCTCTTCATTAAATCTTTTCTTCTCTTCCTCCAGCCTTCTCTCAAATTCCTCCTCGATCACAAGGAGCTTCTCATTGAAACCTTCCTCCTGCTTCATCAGCTCTTTCTTATGTCGCTCCTCTATCTCCTGCTGCTGACTGTGGAGGGTTTCCTCCAGAGAAGCACATTTGAGGTTGCTCTCCTTCAGAGCAGCTTGTGTGTTGTTCAGCTGGGTCAGGGTCTCCACATGGGCCACAGTCCTCATCTGATGCCTCTTCACTGCCCTGCTGAGCTGCTCCTCCTTCTCTGCCAGGTCTTCTCTGAGGTGCTGGACCTCTTCCCTCCAAGTCTCCATTGATGATTCCAGTGGTTCTTGCTCTGCCTTCAGCTGCTGGATTCCTCGCTGTGCCATTGATGCGTCTGCTGGTCACCAGTGTGGTACAAGAGTGTTGAGCTCCTCAGGCGTGTGCTGAAAGAGATAGAGCTGAGCTGTTTGATACAAAGGAGATCAAAGACAACAATGGCAACTTAAGATCAAAGAGAAAAATGCCAACTGATTAAACCAACTGACCCAAGTAATGAAATGAAGTCATTTCTAAAGCTGTCACTTACAACATGTACATGCCTATTAAAGTCTCCACTAATAATGACTTTATCTGATCTAAGGACCAAGTCAGATAAGAAGTCAGAGAACTCAGATAGGAACTCTGAATGTGACCCAGCAGGGGGCCGATATACAACTACAAACAAAAGTGGCTTTTCTGTCCTCCAGTTCAGATGGGTGATGCCAAGAGTCAGGCTTTCCAATGAACTGGAGCCATGTTTTGGTCTAGGATTAATTAATAACTTGGAGTGATAGATTGCTGCCACTCCCCCTCCTCGACCAGTAACACCAGGAATATGATAATTAAGATGGGTAGGAGGAGTAGATTCATTTAAGCTAACATACTCCTCCTCCTGAAACCAGGTCTCAGTAAGACAAAATAAATCAATGTGATGATCCGCTATCAGGTCGTGCACTAACAGGGATTTACACCAAAGAGATCTAACATTTAACAGTCCACACTTAATTGTGATATTAGTTTCCCCAACTTGTGCTTTGGTATTAATTTTAATAAGATTATGGTGATTGACCGCTCCCCTGCTCTGTGCTTGGTGAACTTTTAACCGTGGAACAGAGACTACCTCTATAGTGTTAAATATGTTATTGTTGGTGGATGAGGGTTCTATGGAAGCAGCAGAGAGGTGTGTAAGACTACAACTCTGCATCCTGGTCTGGACCCTGGATTGTCAGGTCACTTTGGGTCTAATAAAATTAGCCAAATTACTAGAAATGAGAGAGGCACCATCCCGTGTGGGATGGACACCGTCTCTCCTAACCAGACCAGGTTTTCCCCCAAAAAGTGCTCCAATTGTCTATAAAGGCCACCTGGTTTTCGGGGCACCACCGTGACAGCCAGCGACGGAGAGACGTCATGCGGCTAAACATCTCATCGCTGGCCAGATTGGGGAGGGGACCAGAGAATGCTCCGGAGTCCGACATCGTTTTTGCGTCGCTGCAAACCGACTCTATGTTAATTTTGGTGACCTCCGACTGACGAAGCCGGGTGTCGTTGGCTCCGACGTGAATAATAACTTTACCAAATTTACGTTTACGTCTCGCCAGCAGCCGTAAATTGGCTTCAATGTCGCCCGCTCTGGCCCCCGGAATGCACTTGACTATGGTCGCTGGAGTCGGCTTCACGTAGCGCAAAACAGAGTCGCCAATTCCCAGGGTCGGTTTCTCAGCGGGTGTGTCGCCGAGTGGGGAAAAACGATTAGCCATGGGAAGCGGGTGGTGGTGCACCGGGGGCCTTTGGTTTGGGCTACGCTTCCTGCGAACCGTCACCCAGCCGCCCTGGCTGCTGCCGGGGGACCGATAGCTGTAGCTATGCTAGGCGGCGCCGCAGCAGCTAGCTTCTCCTGGCTACCCGACGCAACTCCAGCTAACTCCGAGCTGCGGAACCGCGTCTCAAGCTCGCTAAGTCTCGCCTCCAGGGCCATTAATAAACTACACTTTCTGCACCTATTCCCTTCACTAAAGGAGGCAGAGGAGTAACTAAACATTTCACACGCTGAACAAAGACACCGGGTGGAACAGACGGTGAGGCCACGCTAACGCTAATGATCGGCGAAGCCCTGTATTTATTATGGGTTGTTTCGCACTGTTGTTATCGGGTGACTAGAATGTCCCAAGTGCTCAAATTTTAAGTAAAGTGAATACAACACACCAAGTGTTCAATATTAAGTGAATACAACACCCCGTGCACAGCGCAACCAACAACGATTGAGAAGACAGGAAGTGACGCAGTACGTTACCAGGAGACCGAACACCTGACTGACCAGGAGCAAGAGTGGATGAGAGTAATATTAAGGAGCTCTAGAAATTTGTGGTACTGTTTACAACATGCCTCCTGTATGTTTCCTGGGTTTGAAGTACTGGGTATTGTTGTGGGATAGAAGCCTTTTCTCACAAATGAAGACATCCAAGCCTGACTAAATTTAGCAAAAACATACACGTCGTCAGCAGGGAAATGCAAAGCAAACCAATGAAAACAAGGTCAACACAAGCTACAAGCTTGTGACCCATCCAGGGAGAAACCTGCATCTTACTTGAAGGCAGCTGGGGTATACAGTGTTCTACCTTACCAAGGCAGTTCTGGCGTAGCTTGGACTTATGTTTTGGGTCAATATCTTGCTGTAGAATAAACCCCCTGACCAACCAGGGCTATGTTGGTGGGTACGGCAGAATTCTGTGGCTGCCATTTTGGTTTCGGGATACCTCTCACTCTCTACGGGTCGCTGACCCTGGATAAAACAAAACTGTCCCAAACCATTATAGGTAATAATGGTCACACAGAGGAACCCAGCCAACTATCAGCGGGAGGGTCCCCGCATACCAGCCTGGTCCTGCTCAAGGTTTCTTCCTGTTAAACTGGAGTATTTCCTTGGGGGTCAGGCATCGGGTTTGTGTCTAGCACACTGTTACGCCACTATTAGGCTGCGCTTAAAGCCAATGTCCTGTGATTCTGCTGTGGATTCGGGTCCGTCAGACCTCTTCCTTTCAGAACTTTGTTCTGGTTCAAGGTGCGTTTTGATGGCAAAGCACCAAACATTTTCTAAAACTCTTGACCAATAGTGCATGTTTGGTGCTGCTAGAGGTAGCATCACGCTTTGGGGCTGTTTTACTGGGGCCTCTGGAGGCAATTATGATTTGGCCCACTGGCTCAGCGAGTCCTGAATCCCATGGAGCAACTGTGTGGTCTGAAGAGGGCGGTGCACAGACGATAGCCCTGATCTGACGCATTCGTTTATGGGTTTGCCAGCATGATTTCTCTGGATTATTTTCAGCTCTTTTTTTTATATTCAAAATAATCAAGTCACTGGGTTGAGTGGCAAATCTTTTTCATAAATTGATTATTATTGGACGCGAACACACCTTCATCCTGTATTTCCTCCTTGCAGCGAAGCCACCCAGTGCGTGACTCTCTACTCGCGTCAGGGCACCACAGAAACCATAGAGGAAGTGGAGGATGAGCAGGATCAACTGGAAGACAAGGCGCAGGCTCCCTCGGAATCCCAGCAGTTTGATGATAGTCAAGCAGCCGAGTACAGTCCATGGAGTGATGGAGAACCCAGAGAGATGGAGGAGAGGGAACAAGAAGGACCAAAGAGCGAGGAGGAAGCAGAAGGAGCCCCGGATCAGGAGAGTAAAGAGACAGAAATGCCTCCCTGGGGTCTCCCCCTTGGGATTGAAGAGGCTGAATCTGCTCTTTCTGCCCCAGACAAAGAGTTCACCACTGAGAGTGATGATGGGGAAGAAATCCGAGACTTTTTGCAGACTGAAAGAAAAGCAGGTGTCCTCTACACACCTGACACAGACGCTTCTAAAACCTCCGACACCGATGTGCCTCCCAGCTACAGCAAGGCCGTCAGCTTTGACCATCTCGTGGTTAGCGACGACGACGACAGCGACACGGACAGAAGGAGACGGATGGTCATGACCTCGGACAGCCGCTCGGACAGCAGATCAGACATCATGTTGCCTTCCATGACCACCGAGCTGACGGCCAGCGAACTTCTGCTCAACAAGTAAGTGCGCGTCTCTTTGGAATACATCTGCATTTTGTTCTTTTTTTCTTCCATAATCAATTTAAATTTACATTTTTCCAGAATGTTTTATGATGAGGAGCTGGATCAGTCGGACAGATTCTACCGAAAGCAGCCTCTGGTCCTCCAGCTCTGCTACGCGCTCTACAACATGCTAGTGGCTCATTCGGAGATGGTGTGCTACCTGGTCATCATCATAAACCACATGGTGTCGGCCTCCTGTGTCACTCTGGTCCTTCCCATCACAATCTTCCTGTGGGCCATGCTGTCGGTGCCCCGGCCCAGTAAGCGCTACTGGATGACCGCTATTATTTATACAGAGGTAAGGTCGCCACATTGAATACGTGGCACTTTTTGACCGTAACAATGTCCTCATAGGAGGTAAAAAATCCACATCTGTCTTTCCAGGTCACTATCGTCATCAAGTACTTCTTCCAGTTTGGCTTCTTCCCTTTCAACCAGAACAAGATAGATAAGAATAGACCGTATCACCCTCCGAACATCATCGGCGTGGAGAAGAAAGACGGTTATGTCCACTACGATCTGGTCCAGTTACTGGCTCTCTTCTTCCACAGATCCATCCTCAAGGTAACCCCAAAGACAGAAGATTGTCCCTCCATTAGTTCACGCTCGGTGGCTGATATCTCCCGGAGAACAACGAGGCATCGTTGGCCTGATCTGAATATTGCACGCGTATTCCTGTCTTTCTGTCTTCCATCTCTGTCTCTTTTCCCCGTCTCCAGTGCCACGGTCTGTGGGATGAGGACGACCCCAAGCGAAAAAGGGATCCCTCCGCTCAGAGCGAGTCAGAAGACGAGAGTAAAGGGAGGGAGCAGCAGAGCGACAGGGAGACAGAGTCCGCCTCCTCGGTGATCAGCGAGAGCAGAAGCTCCTCCCACACCTCCAGATCGGTAAACTTGGGGACAGCCACCGATCTGGAGCACATCCAGGTGCACGTCCCCCAGCAGCAGACCTACCAACGCCGCCGGAGCTCCAGCGGAGGCTCCCACATTTCCCACAGGTCTCTGCACTCTTCTGCGAGGTCCAAGAGAGGTGAAGATTTCTCTGCCTGGCACTTATTTGTTTCAAAAGCGAGGACACTCATATTGCTAGCGACATGTCCCTTTAAGCCACACACAAATCCATGACACAGTTCCTCCAGAATATACTGGTTTAAATTCAGGTGTTTCTGATCATGCCTGCCCATTTCCTTGAGGTTATTTACACCCCACCCACTTGTAGAACAAATACAACAAATTTCCTTGCTTGAAAGGGTTCCTTTTGTCAATTAGATTAAGTTTATCTTTATTTTCTGCGTGCGAGTGCATGTTGAGCTGAATCATTTTAAATATTTGATCCGGAGAGCTGAAAACCATTTCAATTTCTTCACGTCGGCCCGCGGATGCGCGTAAATCTCTGCCCGTATTTGTGACTCCGTGGGTCGCCACGGGTAATTAACCCCCTGAAATGTAAATTGTTTCCACAGGAAGCATCGCTTCCAAAAACAGCAGCCATAAGGATGGCAGCGAGACTGGAATCCATCAGAAGAGCCGTAAACAGATGGTCATGGAGAAGCTGAGAGAGCAGCTCTTCAAAGGAAAAGTGTTCCTGATGAAGCGGTACAATGAATCATGGCCGTTTTATTCAATTTAAGGCATTTGCTCCGTCTGCGCACCGTGTCCATTATGACTCTGCGTAATATTTGTAAGTGCTGTTATTGACTTGGTGCCAGTGTTGTGTTTTTTTTTTACACTGCCTGAAGCACCCAGACATTTTATGACTTTTACGCTTGTTTTCATCAACTGAAACCTGTAAATTCTTAAACTCGGGTCTTCTCTAAGCCTTTGAACTCTCACCCAGGACGTACTCGTCCGGGACTGAGCTGGTCCGATTCGGCAGCAGTAACAATGAGTTACAAATGGTGCAAGACGGGGAAATTTGATTCTCGAAATCAGGTTTAGTGATTCATTAACACATCAAGAATGAAAATACTCCCGAGCGCTGGCAGCCAGAGGACACGTTTCCCTCAGCAGTTACTAGATTTCAAAATTTAAAAAGTAACATGCGCGTGGTTCTGTGCAGGAGCAGCTGAGTGTTCGTCACAGGTGGGATCGGAGTCTCATACTGTCTTTTCTTCGTCGTAGCTCCATGGAGATCTACCTCCCTATGAAGAAGTTCTTCCATAATTTGATCCATCCGGAGTACAGCGCCGTCACAGACGTCTATGTGCTGATGTTCCTTGCTGACACCGTTGACTTCATCATCATTGTGTTTGGATTCTGGGCCTTTGGAGTAGGTCGTACTATAAAATGAGGGTTTACTTCACCTTCTCCCTCGCGTGTAGACACACTGGTTTTGCTTTTTTCTAGAAACATTCAGCAGCGGACATCACGTCGTCCCTCTCAGAGGATCAGGTGCCCGGACCTTTCCTGGTCATGGTTCTGATCCAGTTCGGGACCATGGTGGTGGACCGCGCCCTCTACCTCAGGAAGTCCGTCATGGGCAAGGTCATTTTCCAGGTCATCCTGTTATTTGGCATCCACTTCTGGATGTTCTTCATTCTTCCAGGAGTCACAGACAAGTAAGTGCATATGAATTCATCATTCTCTCTTTCTTTTATTCTTTGTAACGTCTCGATTTTGCATTTTATTAAAAGTCTCACGTCCTTTCCCCTCTCACAGGCGCTTCAGCGAGAACATAGTGGCTCAGATGTGGTATTTTGTCAAATGCATCTACTTTGGACTGTCGGCCTATCAGATCCGCTGTGGTTATCCTACCCGGGTCTTAGGAAACTTCCTGACAAAGAGTTACAATTATGTCAACCTCTTCCTGTTCCAGGGGTGAGTTATGTTGGGGAAAGGTCATGTGACCCAGATGGCCAAACAGGGCCAGGGATCAGGTCATAGGTTAACAGTAGCCTCTGGATGGAATAACTTGGAAATGACCTATTTTTCCATCTTAGAAGTGCATGTATCTTTTCCCTTTGTATTAAAATAATTTAAAATAGGACATCAAAAGCCATAGCCAGCTGTGTTAGAGTTGTGAAACTTCTCTACCGTTTGCAGTTTCCGCCTGGTGCCGTTTCTGACGGAGCTGCGAGCGGTGATGGACTGGGTTTGGACCGACACCTCACTGTCTCTGTCCAGCTGGATCTGTGTGGAAGACATCTACGCTCACATTTTCATCCTCAAATGTTGGAGGGAGTCTGAGAAGGTGCCGGAGTCGCCACGGAGCAGAGCCGAACGCTGAAAAGCTCCACGGTACCGTACAAACCTGCGTTTTCTTTTATCTCCCTCCGATGCAGAGGTATCCACAACCACGGGGACAGAAGAAGAAGAAGGTGGTGAAGTACGGGATGGGAGGGATGATCGTGGTGCTGCTCATCTGTATCGTCTGGTTCCCGCTGCTCTTCATGTCCCTCGTTAAGTCCGTCGCGGGAGTCGTCAACCGACCCCTGGACGTTTCGTTCGAGATCACCCTGGCTGGTTTCCAGGTGCGGCTGCACTCTTTTCCACCCAGGCGTTTCAGGAAGTGTGCGTTTTGTGCGTAATTATGAGGGATTCAGTGTAACACAAGGCCTCCTCTTCCCACAGCCCATCTTCAGAATGAGCGCTCAGCAGAACCAGCTGCTAAATGTCACCGAATCAGAATTTCAAATATTTTTGCAGAAGTATAGCCTCGATGATGTAAGTACAACATCAAAATGTGTGATTGGCAGAGAAACTGTCACATTTGCCAGTGTTGTAGTAAATCTCTTTGCCTCTGATGCTGTCAGGCGGCCTTGCAGTGGCTGGAGGGTTACACCTCGGAGGACCTGTGCATCGCACAGCTGAAAGGCAACTCCAACTCTTTGTGGACCATCAGTCCGCCCAGCAAGGAAAACCTGATTGCAATGTTGAGTTCTGACAATGAGGTGCTCATCACCGTGACCTGGTCTGTGCAAAGGTACAAAATACCAACACGCATCATCGCTGGTGTTATTTGGGTAACGTAACGACGCGAGATGAAGTAGCCAGTTTGACAGGCAGATTTTCCGTTTACCAGCTTTATTGGTCACAGAACATATAGTGATGATTTTTTTTGTTTTGGGCGCTGTAGAAAAAAAAAAGAAAAAGAAAATGAGATACGACTGACATGCACGTCATGCTAGCTCGGTTGCCTGTTCAGGATGATGTTTTTTCCCTGTGTTGCAACATTACCAGCATCATATTTTACTCTTTAACTCAGCGCACATCGACCCGGTTCTACGAGGCCTCTTACCCAGCCGGGTGTTCTGTCCTACCGGGTAGACATCCTTTCATAAAGAAGACTGGGTCCCAGGTAGGAGACAAGACCCGGCAGGATTATGGGCCTGGTAGGACTGGGTTGGTGACCGCTGCTTTAATGTAAACCATCTGTCCTGCAAGCTTTTATTCAAACTTGATGTTGGCATGGGGTCTCTAGGAACTTAGCTCTTGGTGCAAAGGCTGAAACAGCTTCAGGAAAAAGAGTCACCGGACTGGACAAAGAGACCAAGGACAGCCTCGTACGGCTGCTGAAGGGGGAACGAAAGAGCTCCCCAGTGTGAGTGTTTCCAAAACGGTTGTTTTTTTACCAGATATCCGATCTCTTTTTTTCTTTTACTGTGTATAAGATGGATCTTACAAGGATGAGATGGTGAACGTGTTAAAGATACAAACTGTTTCCATCTGTAATTGATCTTTTGATGATTTGTGTATAGGATCCTAAACGATATCTTCCCTCGTTATATTCGAGCTCCCAGCGACTCGGATGCCAAACCCGTTGACGAGCTTTATAAAGGTTGAGCCCGACACCTACACATCAAAGGCTTCCATTAAAACCCATACGTAGCAGACTGGATGACACTTGCACTGTCTTCGCTTCTCTACCTCTGTAGATGGTAAAATGTTCAACATGTCCTTGAACTTGGAGCAGGCCAACGTCGCTGGTCACATCCAGAAATGGTGGATCGTTAACCAGAGGGAACCTGGCCTGATCAAAAATTCTCAAGAAAAATTTGAAGGACTGGAGGTCTACATATTCAGCGATCAAGTCAGCCCGCCCAGTCTGGGCTTTCTTGCTGGATATGGGTACGTGATGACATTTCACTCTGGTCATTTTTTAATGCTGACGTGGAAAACATGGCTACACTAAAGCCAGTGTGGTGTATTTTTATTTTGAGGAAGAGAATTCTGAGAACAGCACATAAGAATCTAAAGCAGAGAGGTCAGAACTCATTCCTCAAGGTCCACAATCCTACTGTGTTTTCACACATACTGGGTAGGTTTGAGGTTCTACTCGCTTTTCAGAAAACCCGGCTGGATTGTGATCCGCGAGGACTGGGTTTTGGCACCCCGACCTGAAGAAATGTTAGATGGATTGATTTTTCTTTTAATGTCTTTGCTGCTCAGGATCATGGGCCTGTACGCCTCTGTAGTACTCGTCATTGGCAAGTTCGTGCGGGAGTTTTTCAGCGGTATATCCCACACCATCATGTTCGAGGAACTGCCCAACGTGGACCGCATCCTCAAGCTGTGCACGGACATCTTCCTGGTCCGAGAGACGGGCGAATTGGACCTGGAGGAGGACATGTACGCCAAGCTGATCTTCCTCTACAGGTCTCCAGAGACTATGATCAAGTGGACCAGAGAGAAGACGCAGTGAAACTGACCAGTGTGGACATCCCATCCCCGGGGTGAGACACCCTTCGGTCCTGAGAGGCTGCTGAACACCCGAGGACCAACTTTGTTCTCTTCCTCTGAGCTCTGACTGCAGCGAAACAGCGGGAGCGTCACAGTTTAACACCCCTTTGACTTAAAAACTGGTCTTTTCTACTATTTATATACTATTAGACGTAGACAGATTTGCTGGTGCTGTATTAATCTCACTACAACCAGTGGAAAAAAAAAAAAAAAAGGTGAGCTTTTCTCTTAGGAGCAGTTTCTAACAGAAAAAAGTTTGTTTTATAAAAAGCAAATGCACATAATTCTGGCTACTCTTTGGGCGTACTTGTAATATTTTCACACACACACCCGGAGGAGAAGCGCAGTCTGAGTGCAGTTAACCTTTAAGGGCTTCTCTTTGTCGAATAAGGGTACGGAAAGGACGACAAACATCTGCGCGCTCAATCTGGAACTCCTGAATCGTGGGACTGTGCAATACCAACGGGTTTTTGAAGGATGCCGGTTCTGACAAAGAAACATAGACATTCACTTTAAAACAAGTCTTTGGAGATATTAAAAAAACAAAACTATTTGCCTTA
Source organism: Takifugu rubripes (assembly GCF_901000725.2). Taxonomy (NCBI): domain Eukaryota; kingdom Metazoa; phylum Chordata; class Actinopteri; order Tetraodontiformes; family Tetraodontidae; genus Takifugu; species Takifugu rubripes. Next base: position 3,211,919 of record NC_042306.1, read on the forward strand.
TTTTATTTGTATATGAACTCTTGTCAACTACACGTATTTCTCAGGAAGAGCTGTTTTCACAGAACAGATGTATGTAATAAAATAACATAGGTTTGACACGGCATGGCATGACATTTAACATGGATGTTCTGGCTGGCGCTAGGTATGTTTACAGACGATGTATAAAGAAAGTCGGTGCATCACAGCGGTCTGTTTTCCTCACAGGAGATTCGTTGCCAATCAACGCGCTGAGTAGTTCTGAACAGGAAACCAGCAGAGGTCTGATTTTAGAACCGAGGAACGTTGTCAAGACGCGGGAGGAACGTTTCAGCCCGGGAGAAGGGCTGAGAACCCGAGTCCTTTACTCCAAACTATGCATTCGACTACATCGTAGCATGAAAGAAGAAAAAAAAAAGCCTAATTATTGTCATGACTTGTTTTCTTTACATGTACATAAACGGACAGCTGAGGGCGAAATGAAATGTGAAGGTGTAACTATTAAGAACTATGGTGTAAGAGTGCAGAGACCTGCAAATAAAAGATGTGGAAGCGTGTTGAGACTCGGGTGGCTGTTTGTGGGCCCCACCAGCATCTTTACAGTAATGCTGGATGTTCCATCGTTGGGAGGTCCTCCTCAAAGAGGAAGAGTGCTCAGGAAGCTATGCAGGCACCGGTCGCCTCTGATGTGGAAACTGTGTCTCCTAATGCATTTAAGAAAATGTACACAGACCATCAAAACGTTGCACAACGGAAATGTTTATTGATGCAGGTGTCCAGTTTGGGAATCCGCCGTTTTGACCCACGACAGCCGAAATTTCAAATAACACCAACAATCCCGTTATCGCTACCGGTGACGCTTTAGCATCCTTTCTGTTCGGCTTGAAATCGCAATCATCTCAAAAAGATAAATCACAAATTTATTGTTTTTTGGGGGGGGGTAGGGTAGCCATCAATGGTCCTTTTTTCCACGTGTTTTTTTTCTGGAGAGATTAAAGTAGATAAAGGAGGAAAGATGAACACACCTCCAGGTATACACACTGAAACAGTCTACAGCTGGCTACAGGATGCACCACGCTTTGCTGCCCATGATGCCACAGATCCTTCTGATCACGGTCATTCTGAACCATTAATATTCACAAACGTGCACGTTGGCAGTTGATTCAGCGCGTCTCTAAACATGCATACCCACATTTAATGTTCAATGTAACATATTCAGTGGGCCCCAGCCAGGAATACTGAATAAATTAAGACTGTACAGACAAAGAGCTCTACACTGATCAACCATTGCAGGATGTTAAGATTATTTCTGATTTAATATACATACAGCAATCTTAAGACGACTCAAACGTTAGCAGAATTTACAGCTTCACAGAGACACTAAACAACAAGAGGACGTACATACAACAGGCTTTCATACATTATTGAACACTGCAGAATTTTCATTACATCTCAATCAAACACAAAATAAAAGGCTGCTTTAACTCGACTCCGCTTGCATTTCTTTCTCTTTTGCACAATAAAAATTGAAGAGCCTGGGTTGCGGGGCTCAAGCGGTTCTTTAAGGATGTTACATGGTGCACAGAGGGTGTGTAGTGATCCGTCGAGTCAAAAGGTGGGAGGCCGGCGGCTAACACAGCCCCCCCTCATACTCATCCTCCTCATCGTTGGCGGTTTGCGCGCCACTGGCGCCACCTTGTGGAGCAGCGGGTGCTTTCTTCTTCCCTCCACCAGGTACCCTCAGCGAGATGGCCAGCTTAGCATACTGCAAAATACCAGCAAAGAAACATGTGAAAACAGGTTGAAAAACCTGAAATTTCTGTCATTTTTCTATGTGTTTTCTAAACAACACATATTAAGACAGAATATGTTAATCTAAGTTTCCCAAATTTCTACATCAAGTCAACTATGTTCCCGTTCATCTCATTTAAGTCTCAACGTCAGCATTTCAGGTCAGGATGGATTTAGGAGTAATTTATCTTTTGAAATGACCTGAAGCCACGTTTTGTAGTTGTTAACGCCGCACAAAAACCCACAGCCAGCCGTAACGGACCACTTAAACAGCAACAAATGAGACTTAAAAGAACCTGAATGCACCAAAAGAGCCAATCTGACGCACCATATTCAGTTGAAGCCCTAAGCTACTCACGTCATTGTCCATGTACTTGAGCAACGGAGAGTTGCACACACGGAAAACTTGGTCTTCGTCCTGTTCATCATAGCCCTGTAATAGGGTCTCCATGGCAACGGAATCTTCACTTCCACTGTAGCCGGGCAGACTGGTGGGAAATCAAGTACAACTTCATTTCATGTGTGAAGGCGTCAGATCTTTGTCACACCAGTGGCATTAAAACCACATTTAATGTAGAAAACCCCTTTTAATGTGACCTAAAACAAGAATTATTTGGTTGAGAATCAAACTGAAATCTTTCCGGGACAGACGGGGATGTGGCTGTGTTGACAGTGACCCAATCAATAGTTAGTGACTCCTTCCCAATATCGTTTTATAGCTCAAGCAGGATTTTACCAGGTTTTATTACTTATTATTATTCTATTGCCTCCTACAGCAAAAGGCAGGTCTGCAGGGAGCGTTGAAGAGATCTTGAGAGGCCTCTGAAGAAGGCGTCTGAAATCTGACAGATCTGGAGTGCTTTTGCAAAGAAGAGTTGCCAAATATTGTCCAGTTAGGATATGCCACAGAAGGAGGGGGCGCTGCAATGGTCTTAGTTAAAGATCGTGCACATTTGTGCAAACAGCTTAATGTAAACTGTTTCATGCCCTTTTCACCTTAAAGATTTCAGTGTTTTCCAATGGAATTGTTTACATTAAAGGGTGGAAAAGGGCCGGTCATGACTGGTCTCATTTTCTTAACATCAGGAGCACCTGGTGTTTTATTGGGTCGACTTAGAGTTCCACTGTACCTGTAACTTTCTCTGACACATTTATCCGCCGCCACATAGTCGGCTCTGTGAAGGTGAACCAGCACCTGAGCAGTTGTTTTCTAAGGAAAAAAAGGACAGAAAATGTGTAAAAAGAATAAGGCATTCAATCAAAGCTCCTTCTTCTGAGTTAATGAAACACAAAGACCTACAGCTTGATGAACACATCCTAATCTGTTTTAAGTTCATTGGTTATGCTAGAAGAGCAGTTACTAAAATAAACAGCCTGCTAAGAAATACTGTATAACATATATGTGTGTAAAGAAGCTTTATTGTCAGTATATTCGTTTTAAGGTGCGTACAGAACCTAAACGCCACCTGGACCCACCTTAAAGCACATGGGAAAGTTCTCAATCTCCTTGTACATGTTCTTTTCTTTCTGCAGAGCGACTGCTGCTTCGTCCAGCCTGCTCGGTGCGACAGGAGGAGGCAGATTAATGACAGGGTGCTTTGATTGCTGGAGAGATCCAGAGATGACTGAAACGTTTGGTAGGTGTAGCGATCAGACACGGTGGCAGGTGGATCTATATGGATCAATGCTGGGTGTGATCACGTTAATACACAGCTGTGACTGAGTACAGTCAAGTGTTATATAATCCTCCATGTTTTCTCCGTCTCTTTACCTTTTCAACCTGACCAAAAGTCTGGAGGCTTTTCCCAGAAGTTCAACTGCCTGACGGAGGCGGTCCTCATTCTACACAGAATAAACAAGGATTCAGTGCAGGTGAAAAGAGATCTGCGGTTCAACCGGCATTCATTATCAGAGGAATGCCATTTCTCTCCCCAAATTCACCTCAAAGACACCAGCAGCTTTCTGATAAAGGTCCACAGCTTTCTCCAGGTTTATAGGCTCTATCAGCCTGGGGGATGAGAGGCAGTTGTTCAGAGAAAGGTAAACCTGTCATCCTCTTTCTGCAGTAATTATACCGTGGAGCTTAATTCTAATTTAAAGTCACATTTCGCTGAATATAGAAACCATTTTTACTTTCCAGCTCGGTCCAGAGCCATAGCAGCAGTGTCAGGAGTTCCATTCTCCATATACATCATACAGGCTTTCTCTATGTACTGGATGGCCTCTGGCATCTTCTTTTGCTCCTAATGGAATGCAAATGCAGCAAAGTCGTATTTCCGTTGCAGACAAATTCACCATTGCCTATCGATGATATTTCCCAATCTAAACTGCAGACAAACTCACCTTCATCATCATACCTGCCTGTTCAATAGCCCTGAGGAAAACATGGACACTTTAAGCACCGAAACACTTAAACAAGCAGAGTTTCTCTTTGCAGCCGACTTATTATTATATTAAACGTGCGGTATACTTACTTAGCAGCATGGAACAGTCTGTAAGTCTAGTTAAGGAAATGACTAAAGGGTCCAGGGACACTGATGTCAACTCTGGACAGATCGTGGTAAGGATACGTCTTGTTTTCAGTGTGACATTCAGCTTCTTTCAGGTAAGCATCCTTTGCTTGGTCATACTGCTTGGCGTTCTTAAAACAGACAGCTAAACACGAGAACCAGGCAAATGCAAGTGGTAAACTGTCCAATATTCAATGCAAGACTTGTTTTAATGAACATCCTCGTTTCAAACGTACCTGCTTTGGAGTATTCTGACGCAGCACTGTCAAAATCCGGCTTCCACTTAGTGAAACTTGTCTTTAAGCTACATAAATTTAAAGAAAAAATACTGAATTAGAGATTCTATTGGAGGACGTCTACGTAACAAGTCAACACTGTGGCTCGTTTGTTCTGCATAATAAAGGTAACTCTCTTAAAAACGGGTCCTTTAAGTGCACGCTGATGTGATTTTTATGGACATTAAAACGCAGTGGTGGCCTTGTTCTAGCTAGCAACAGCAGAAAACCAAGTTGACGCATCTTTGCATGAAATGATGACGCTTTTTTTCCCCACGACTCACCATTTTTCACCCTTGGAAATGTGCTCATGGGCTTCGTTTATCTTCTGTGCTGCCATAGTGTCAATAAACAATGGAGACTTTTGATAGATGTGTAATACGAACGCGTTATTTCGTTGTTGTTTGGATTAGCAGGAACTCCTCCTCGGGGGAAACGTCATCCACTGTCGCAGACTACGGGTGCCGCCGAGGACAAAAAGGTCCTGGGAAAAAAAAACCCCACAATACTGGTGTTAATTAGCAAGAAAAACAATCTGGTTTATCTAATCACTGAGAGGAACGTGTTCATTTAGTATTATTCATCTTAGAGATTGAGTATATATGAAGTTTATATAGTATACAGCTTTAGCAACGTTGTTGATTTACAATGAAGGTAAATATAAATACCATTCATGGATTTCTCAAAGTAAGCAAAATCGTAGGATTTCTTTGCAGCCTGTGACTATGTGACATACTTCGAGTCTTCGATTTGACCGCTTAATTTATTGTAAATAAATAAACGGAAACGGAAGCTCCGGTGACGTCATTCGGCTTCTCGACGCTAATGGCTGAACCGCAACTGAGGGCGAGTGACAAACTTTCTCAAACTTCTTTGGAGACTAAAATTAACTGCCACTAGCGGCCTTTCCTCGTTTTTTCGACAACTATTTCCCCCACCTGTCAATCTGCATTCACCAATGTGGAAATACTGATGGATCTGAGATATGACGTTCCACAGAGGGCCGCCGGTGGCGGCAGAGGATCCGCGAACGCGTCCCCGGCGCTGGGTGCTCAGTCGCGCCGCAGGAAGATACCTCCCAGGCCCGCTGACTTTAAACTTCAAATTATTATAATCGGCTCTCGCGGTGTTGGCAAAACCAGCCTCATGGAGAGGTTTACTGACGATACTTTCTGTGAAGCTTGCAAGTCAACCGTAGGTGAGGAGCGGTGGTGCGTTTACGGCACTTGGTTGGTCAACTTTTTTATTGACAGGGCTCCGTCTATTTACTGGACCAAAGCAACAGGCCGAGAAATAAATTTGTACCAATTTGCTGTGTCTAAAAGAGGTTGCGGTTCTAGGTGGCGTTAAATTAAATTAACGACATGACTAATGAGTAATTCACAAGTTGAATAATCCCGTTCAATGTTTTGAGAAGTGTTTTGATTCCCAAATGTTTAACTCCAGATAAATTTTGAAGAATAAATCGCAATTGAGCCACAAATCAGGATGCAATTACTTTCCTAAGAGACCTCTTTAGACATACGTTTGACATTATATTGATTCTAGTAGTTATTACCTTCACTTGTATGCAATAATAAACGACCTCATGTGGTAGATATGAACGGATGCAGGTTTTATCCTGCATTCCATCAAACATCTTCAAGTTGAGGTATTGGTAAACAAGCCTGTGACAAAAACAACACAGTGCAATCTCAAAATAGCCACACAGGAGCAGCTGCTATGGCTCAGTCCCAGTTAAACCCAGCAGCTTACTAATATAGCTCTGCAGTTTGAAAAGGGTGAGGAGTGTTTTTACCTGTGCACGTTTTTGCCCTTTAGGAGTTGATTTCAAAATCAAGACTGTGGAGTTGAGAGGGAAGAAGATCAGACTCCAGATCTGGTGAGTAGAAGACGGGTCGCTGGTTCTTTTCTTCTAAAACATGCTAGCTTCAATGTTTCATCCAGTCTGTACCATCAAAGTCTGCTGGTTCTTTGGTTCGTGGTCGTATAAGATAAGCTAAACACCCACAGTTGTGTGCATTAAAGACAGAATGGGTCTGATTCTGGCATTTTTATTTGTTCAAATGTGTAAGGAATAGTCTGGTACATGTTGGTTATGGTAAAGGTTCTGTCCACTTTCACACTCACTTTCACACATTTCCAGTTTGGGGTGGCGTCGTCTGAACGATCCCGGCCAGAAAAAGCAGGGGAATGACCCCCGCTGTGGGCCGGAGAGTGAGGGCAGATCTGTGGGCGTCATTACTGTTCACCTGTGTCACATCTGTCCTGTTCACGGATGCTCCCTCCACCTGCGCAGCTCTGCATCCCCGCCCCTCTTCACCGTGTGCCATTTTCATGCCGTTGTGTCATGTCTGCTCAGGGTCACGTCCTCGGCGGCTCTCGTCTCTGGGCGCCTATCTTTCCACCCGCTGTGCCTCTAACTCCGCCGTACCGCCGCGTGTCTGTGCGCTGCTCCGCGACTAACACCACTGATTGTGACTAACATGGGGACCAGGGAGAAACTGTCTGGCTGAAAGTACAGTAGCCGGTAGAGCTCGCTCTGCCTGTTGGGCTGCTGAGATGAGCGGTAACGTTTTGTTCACATTTTGGATTTTAAAACGTGATAATATGTAGTCATGTGACTTGAGGGAATAGTGAGATATAGTGAGTACCGATGGGTGTTTGTTAAAAGCAAAACCACGATTCATAGTACAAAATGAAACCACATTTCTCCATTTTATTGTTTCCATACTTCGTTGGCAGGTGATTATTTCTTTTTTACGAACTATTATATTGGGTCTATTTTATCCAGGGACACTGCTGGCCAGGAGAGGTTCAACAGCATCACATCAGCCTACTACAGAGGTGCCAAGGGAATTGTGCTGGTTTATGACATCACCAAGCTGGAGTCCTTCGACGACCTGCCCAAATGGATGAAAATGATTGACAAGGTGATCGGTCTCGCTGCTTTGTCCAGTATGTTTTAGAGATCTGGTTTCTGAATTGAAGCACCATTTTTTTGTTGAATAGTTGGTGCCGGCTGAAGGGTAAATGTCTGCCTGACTCCCCGACGCTGATTTCTGATGTTTTTAGCCGCTTTATTGTAGAACCACGTATCATAATTGCTGTTTATAATCCAATAACGTTGCTCGGCATGAGTGAAAAGAGGCCGCTGACGTCCTGCCTCTTCTTCTGTCTTAGTACGCATCAGAGGAGGCCGAGCTGCTCCTGGTTGGGAACAAGCTGGACTGCGAGAGCGATCGCCTTATCTCCAGACAGCAGGGAGAGAGGGTGGGTTCTAAACACACACTCATCAGTTGCAGCACTCATGACTCAAACCAGCCATGAGTGTTGGCATGAGAGGGATTAAAATAAACACGCTCCATCTTCCTTTCTTGATGTAGTTTTGAGGATATAGTTTTATTGTTATTTTTTCCTTTTCTTGTTGGTTGCAGTTTGCCTCTCGAATAAGTGGAATGCGCTTCTGCGAAGCGAGTGCAAAGGATAATTTCAACGTTGATGAGATCTTCCTGAAGCTCGTGGATGACATCATTAGTAAGGTAGAGTCTGAATGGAAGATTTCTGACTGACAGTGAAGGCATCTTAGGACGTTTTGCAAAATAATCAGTGAGAAGTAGAAAAGAATCCCTTTAATACAATGTTATAATTAGGGGTGGGACATCAACATGTTTAATATCATTAATTAACAAAATGAACGCATTTGATCACAGTTTTTATTTAAACAACGAGGATCATTTGTCAGTGCACGATTTCCTGGTCCAACACACACACTCGGTTTGCATACGGCCGAATCGCTTCAACCCCACGGTGCCATTTTAAAGGGAAGCGAGCTCAGAAACCGCCGTAGCTGTTAGCGCTAGCAGCCCCGGTCAGGGGTCCGAACAAGTGGCGTCGGCAGCCCAAACTCCATCAAATGACTGGTTTCAGAACCAACGTTAGCCCACACTCCCAAATTCACTCTCAAAAGAGGTGGTGGTGGAAGATCCAGGGTTTGAAAATGTGTCACGGGTAGCAACGTGGGTTCAACTTTTCAACTGCTGCACAGGAAGTCATTTTCAAGCGCAGTTCAACAGCGTTCTGACGCTGACAGTGGACGCATCGCAGCTTCTGTAGCAGAGGAATGGAGAAGCCAACAAGGTCACCACAATTGGAAAAGGCAGCTCAGAAACTGTGATGGCTGCAGCAAGACGCCTCCCACCATCGCTGAAGCGTCACTGCAGCCTGGCTGAGAGTGGCTACAGTGGCTAGCAACGACCCAGGAGCCGACAAGACGGCATGAAAAAGAGCCACAAGATGTTTCCAGAAGGTGGAATTCAATGCTGGTGATGAAAATCCATTTAAATTGGAGAATTTGGGGCAAATGTGCAAGGAATCAAGATTAATTACACAGCCTCTAATTGGATTCTTTTTAATGGAGTTCCACCCCTGGTTATAATGTAACTAATAAATACACTGAATTCTTTGAGGTTCTGGAGCTAAAGCAAGTGTAAACAAATGACCTTCATGCTGTTTTCTCTGTTGTGGTTCCTGCTAACAGATGCCCCTGGAACTTCCCAATAAGGAGCTTTCCAACAGCGTCCTGTCCCTGCAGCCTGAACCGGAAGTGCCCCCGGAATTGCAGCCTCCTCGCATGCGCTGTTGCTGAGCATCCCAGCACGCGAAAACACACGAACCCTGTCCGCTCACACATGCAGAGACCCGTTTTGAGCAGCAGGGGGCAGCATCCTGCAGCAGTTGGGAGTTTTCTGAACTGCTGGTGTAAGTTAAGACTTTAATAACAAACCGATATAAACTGTTGTTCTTTTTTTACCCCCCTCATTTGTAAGTGTTCGTTCCGACGTGTCACTAACACTTGATTCACCCGGGGAATCGCCCACCGTCTACCACCCGTCTGTCCACACTTGACCCCAGACTACCTCATTCTCGGGACCGACGGCACCCTTGCCGGTGCCTTTGAGGTAGGAGTCGCACAGTGAAGGGAAAGATCAACATTCGGGACTTTCATCTTGGGTTTTTTTGCTCCACACACATACTGTACATAGACTTTGCCATCCTCCCAGTTGGTTTGACATCGGTGTCATCCAGCTCTCATGGAAAAGATAAAATCCCACCTGTCTAATTTATTAATGGGTATTTTAACTGACGGACGATTTGATTCGAGGCAACAACACGCGTGGTGTCAATACTGCGAGGTGCTGCGGTGGCGTGGTGGCCATTATCTCAGCGTGTTCTAGGGTTATTAAAGCGGCTGGAAAGGCTCATCTGCCCTCCGTGTAAATGTAATGTTTTGCACTACAATCCACATTAGCTGGTAATGCAGTGAACGTGCAGGACCAGTACTGGCGTCGCCTCGCTTGTAGCCGCTCTTCCCCCACAGTGGTGCCGAGGTGGATGAGGGGAAGTTTCCTTTAAGGGGACGGTGTTTTCCACAGGGGCATTTTCCAGAATTCCAGGCTCATTCTTGTTATTTAAATGAGTTTGGAGACTTGGTATCAATTTAAGATTAAAAATCACATTTTGTGCACATAGAATATGAATTAAAAGCATGAAATATGCGACGCTCAGTCCTTTATCCACAGACCTGCAAGGGGTCCTCTTATTTCTTGAGTTGATGGTGTTTTATGAGTTGAGATTAATAATGTAGCGTTTCGGTGCTGTAGGAAGAGTTGGACTGAGGATAATTAAGCTCGTTCAGAGGTCACAGAATCACATTTATCTTTGGAGCTGACTGACTTTCATTGTCCATGTTTGTTTTAATGTTACTGTCAAGCTTAAAGCAAACACTTACACTAAGATCATGACCTTTGTACAGACTGATCAGCATCTTTAGGTTAGGGATAAGAAATATCTACAGCTGTTTTGGACTCAAACACTTTATTTGGCCAGACTATAACATTAAGCACTAATATGTGGCCTGTAATTTAACTGCCTTTTACTAACCTTTTTTTTTTTTTAAACAACTATCTAAATAATTTGGTGGATCCTTTAAGATTGAAAAGTGTACTTTTTACTTTGCCTGTTACAGGGTTTTTGGCATGTTTAAAGTGGATTTGTGATATTTATAACTTAAAGGTCTTGTTGAACTAAAAAAAAGTGCCATTAAAGATATCTATATTTATTACCAGTCTGGTCTTGGTTCTGTGTCGTCTTTTTTTTCCAAAAGGAGACCCGCGGCTGCATTATTTCGCTGCAGCTTTTTCCATTTCGATCGACAAATTCGAAGTTAAATCGAAGTTTAAAGCTTAAGAAAACAGCCCTGATTTGGTCTTCTGAGCACAGATCACCAGTCTGTTGGTGGTGGATCGAATCCTGAGGGGCACATGCGCACCACAAGTATCGAAACCTGGTCCCAAAGACAACAAGGGGTGCGCTTGTGTGGCACGGAGGCGCATGCGCCCCGTTGGAAATCACGGGCGTCGATCTCGACACCGCACCGTTTGCAGATCTTATGTCAGATTGAGCCGAGAGGACGGAGGGTCGAGGAACCGGAGACGAGATCACAGCCCGGCGCGACGGAAGGATGGAGACGGGATCAGCGGAGGAGGAAGAGGGTTCGTGAGCAGACTCGTCTCTTTCCAACTTGCGCCTCCGCTGCAGATGCAACCTGTCCATCATCCCGTCCGTCCCGGTGTTCCCCTTTAATATTGCAGCGTTTCCTCCAAGGAGACTCCGGGCAGGGAGCGCACGATGACTGCCGGCTGAACGCAGGGACATGTAGGCCGGCGCAGGATGCAATCGTCACCCAGACGAGGAAGAAGACCGAGGAAACTACCTGTTTTTCTGGTGTTGCCTGTCGGGGATCGTGCGCGGCGTTGTGGATTGATCGTTTTTTCCTGCGTCGAGCTCCCGCCGTCGGCGTTGCTGTAGAATGGAGAGCTCCAATGGCTCTGGAAGCGACACCAAACCGCAGAACCACCAGCTGGAGAAGAAGAGACTGAACCGAGCGCCGTCCCCTGCCAGACCTTTCCTCAAGGATGTGCACTCCCGCTCCACCAAACCACCTGCCATCGTACCGAAATCTCCTAAACTGAAGCCAGCGTCTCTGCCCTTGGCACATCCCAGCCGCAACTCCAGGCGCAACACAGCCGCCTCCAAAGAGAAAGTAGCAGCCGCGTCAAAAAGTAACGCCAAGTCCTCTGCGGCGAAGAAGCCCAGCAAGGTGGCCCATCCCGGGGCAGCTGAGCTCAAAGCGCCCCCCGTTAAGCCGGACAGCCCGGTCCTGAAAAACAAGAAGGGAAAACCCGCCTCGCTGTCCCCGGGCGCTCTCAGCCATGGATCCCCGATCAGGGTGCCGACCGGGGCGCCCCTGGCCCGGGTCAGTCAAACCGACAGTAGCTCGGACCTGTCGGACTGTCCGTCCGAGGCTCTGTCGGACGAGCAGAGGCTGGCGCTGGCTGCCAGCAGCGACGCCGAGTCCGGAACCGGCTCCAGCGACCGCGATCATCCGGCGGCAGAAGCCCCGCTCCGGGCTGAAGCAACCGGTGCGGCTGCCGAGGCGCCGTCGCGCCCGCACGATGCCAAGGTGGGCGCGCTTCAGGCTCAGCCCGCTCCAGGGCCGCACGGAGGCAAACACAAGCAGGAGAAAATCCCCATAATCGCACAATACAGACTGCAGGGAAAGAAGGAGGCGCATAAAGACGAGCTGCTGCGGGAGGTGGACGATCTGAGGTCTGAAAACGACTACCTCAAGGTAGGATGGTCCTCTGGACAGGTGATGGGTGGGTGATGTTTATGCCATGCTAATTAAAATGGAGAACAGAAGTTCCCCCGCTGGCCCCCCATCCATTATGTCCCTTGTAACCTTTCGGGACCGCCCTCCTGGCTTTGACCTTTTATTGATGGAGGCTTGTGTTGTGAAGTGCACGGGCTGCTTTTAATACTGCTGTCAAGTCGGGTTTGAGAGGTTTCCGGGCTCTGAAGATGAGATGCAGAATGCTGCTCGTCCTCACCTTCCTCCTCCTTAAAGTAGGCTGCCCCCATACGGAGGGGTGGAGGGTGGGGGGGGGGACAAACAGATGATGCAGCAAACACCCTGTGAGTTAATCATGCAGCTCTGGCTGCCTCCGTGTCCCACAGGACGTAATAATAGTCAGATGTCCCATGTGTGTTGGATTCAAACACCCTCCTGCTCTTAACCGAGTCACAACCCCCCCCCTCCCAGTTGTCTGGGAGCCCCCATCACAGCGTCTCCAGGCTGCCGGCGTCACATGAAGACGTGATATTAAACTGTTAAAGATCAATGTTCTCCGGAGATACGGGTACTGTGGCAGTTGTCGCTCCTCATAATTATCAGGCATGCTGAGCAGTTTTTGCCTGGTGGGGTAAAGTGCCCCTCATTAAGGGGCTGATCCCAAAAAACTGGAAAACAAAGTGGGGAAAAAGTGAGGTGTTTTCAGTTTGAGTCATAAATCTCAAGGCGAGAAAGGCTTTGCTTCATAAAACCAACAGTTTAGCTCCTCTTGTTATTTACACATCTGTGATTGAAAGCCCCCCCTTCCCAGGATGCTCCTGCACCGCCTCCGATTCCTCTTTCAACCCCGCCATCGATTAGACCCGTCAAGGTCGTTGTGTCTGTCCGACAGGGGTCCTCCTCAGATAACGGTCTCTGGGCCTCCTCTAATGAGGATGGATTTCATCTGCCGCCACTCTCTTCTCCCCAACATCCCATAGTTTTCAAATCGATCCCTGTAGTGCCCCTCCCCGACACACTGAGCCCTCAGGACGGGGGCAAAGTTTTACCCTTGAGCTTACTGAAGACACAACAGAGGCGCCCTTCTTTCTGGACCGGGTCCTCTGGTGATGCCAGCCGATGGTCTGTACCGTTACATCATCTCATCTCCCGTAATAACGCCAGCGTATGAACGTCATCCCCAATATTAACGTTTTATAATGCCCCTTCTTTTAATTATGGTACTACTTTGTTCTAACTCATTGCAGCCTGGTGCAGTTTAACAAAGACTTCCTGTCACTTCCGTTGGCAGCCTCAAGGGCCGAGTCAGCAGTATTTGCAGAGTTACGCTCGACTACATGTCTGGAATTAATCTGTAAAAACAGCTGAAAATGTGTCCGTCTCCCGTGTCGCCCAGGATGAAGTGGACGAGCTGCGGGCGGAGATGGAGGAGATGCGGGACAGTTACCTGGAGGAGGAGGTCTACCAGCTGCAGGAGCTGCGGAGGGAACTGGACCGCTCCAACAAGAACTGCCGCATCCTGCAGTACCGCCTGCGGAAGGCCGAGCAGAAGAGCCTGCGGGTGGCGCAGACGGGCGACGTGGACGGAGAGCTGCTCCGCAGCTTGGAGCAGGACCTGAAGGTGTGCACCAGATCTGGTCGATGGTGATAATTACGAGAAAATTTAGCCTTAGCATTACCATTAGCAACCATTAGCATTCAGGGACTAAATCTCCTTTAACCTCAGTGATGTCAGTGCAGGTGTGTGTGTGTGTGTGTGTGTGTTGCAGGTGGCAAAAGACGTGTCCGTGCGCTTGCACAACGAACTGGAGAGCGTGGAGGACAAACGCAGCCGGACGGAGGACGAGAACGAGCTGCTCAGGCAGAAGATCATAGAGGCGGAGATTTCCAAGCAGGCGCTGCACAACGAGCTGGAGAGGACCAAAGAGGTGGGAGGGAATATTTATGATCCCCCAGACCATCCGTCCTATGAACGTCTGCTGAAATAAGTACAGTTTAGACTTGTTTTCAATGCTTTCCATCACATAAAACAGGATGTCTCCATTGAATTGAGACATGGGCGACTTAAGCTAGCAAATATTTCACTCTTTTATAAATACCAACGGGTTGAACTTCCTCTTCGGCCCAGCAGGATGTCTTTAAACGCGTGAGGGGACGAGTTAGTATTGGTTCGTCTAATCAGCTGAAGCAGCAGCAGGTTGGACCATCTGCCAACAGGCAGAAAACGGGCTAATACCAGAGCCGGCGGTACGGGACGGTGGCTTTTCCGTGGTTCTGGCAGCCGCCTCTGGTCACGCATGTCGCTGGTTTGACTTCCAGCTGGCTCTGCAACGACACGTTCAGGGGCGCGTGTTCAGGGTGACGCTCTGAAGCTGTTTATCAGCTCCACTGCTGTGGGGTTGTTTTCAGTCCTCCTTCGATCGAGCGGCTCAGACTGGGGCGGGGACGGAAGAGTCCCCGGTGGGACCGTGCTGGTGAGATAAGATGGTGCATGTTGTTTTTGCCGCACGTGTTCCTCCGCGGTTTGTCCCAGAAAAACACAAACCACCTCTGGAGCAGCGCGGCAGCACCAGACGACAACCAGAGTCTTCGTGTCTCGGTTTGAAGTGTTTTGGTTATCGGAGGCTCACAAACATCGAGCTAACTAAGAGAATCTTAAGAAAGGGTCACAAAGATCAAACTCATCTCCTGAAGACAGGTCGGAGCAGCGTGTTCTGTTAAGGTCCAGTACGCGTTCCCGAACCTCCCTGCTGGATTTGAGCGTGAGCAGGATTGTCGTGTTTGGGAGGTCGCCGTCGTTGTGGCGGTTGTTGATCCTCCTGAATAAACGCGCTCTCCGTTTGTTTCCCACCCGACCAAATGAGCCGTTGCCTATCAAACGTGACACCGGGACATTCTGGACCCAACCTGTTGTTTATTCTGAGACCCGATCGAGTTAAATGACTGAGCCCGTGTTCCTCCCGCGTCTGAGCGGCTCTTCTGAGCTCTTCTCTAGATCCAAATTCTGCCTGGGAAGAACGTGACGGCTTCCCTTTCTGTTCTCTGCCATGGTTCCCCGTCGAAGGAGTGTAAAGGAATCTCATTGACCTAGTTAATAACTCATAGCTGCCTCCACCAGTGTGTGTGTGGGGGGGGATCTGTCGCAGTGACACACAACCAGATTGACTCGTCGTCTTCTTCTATGGGTTCCCCTACTTGCTGGATTGGTATCATTTAAACTGAAAGTTCTCCTGATTGCAGCCCTCGATGTTGCTACCTTTTAAAGCAGAATTCCGGGCATCAAACATCCTGTTTGCGGCCGAACAGGTGAGAAGATTCAAACGTTGCACCATAAAAGTGTCTGCTGCAGAAGCTCTGCAACGGACAGACGAACGGATTCTGGACGGACGCCTCCGCTGTCGTCATAAACGTGTCGCGCCCACGCGGCGGCTGCACGTGTGCAGCTGAGAGGCTGCGGAGAGGCGGATGATTTTTGTCAAGGACGTTGAAAATGTGCTCGTATGTAAATCTTAACACGCAGACTATTTAATTGGACTCTTCTCCCTTCTAAAACTGATGGATCGTGTCGGTGGAAAAACACGGTGTTGATTTTGAGTGGGAGCTGAGGTTTATTGTCAATATTGGGGGAAAAACAATGACGTAACACCCGAATGGAGATATTCACATGTTCCGATCCAAAAACCTGATTATTTTATTAATATGATGTATTAGAATTTACATTCTTGCCTCACAAAGACAACATGGTGTAAAGTTCTGAGCCCAAACGTTCATTCTGGAAAACATTATTTCTGTTTACTGATTTTGAAATTCTCCACTGAACTCAAATGAAGTGGATAAAACACCAGCTGGAGCGCGGAACGCTGTCTTTATTTTACGCATGGCGAGCAGGTCGGGGTCGTAAACTGGAGCAGTGTGTGGACGGCCGTCCATGGCATTGTTGTCTCTGCTCTTAGTCTAAATAATTGATTATTTAATTATTCATTCAAATAACAGAAATGAGGATTTTTACGCATCTTTCAGCTATTTTGGGCTAAAACTGGTTCAAGACAGGAAGCCTGTAAAGCTTTACGTAAACCGGACCTGTCTGTAGCATGACACCGTTAAATCATGCTCCTATTTGAATGCTTAGAGCAGCATTTGGAGGCTAATTTTGGTGATCTGTATGTGCTTCTTTTTTCTTATTGAACCGCACTTATTTATTTATTTACATTTTAGATAAAGGAGGACATCAACAATGATCGATAATTTAATACAGGCCATAAAGGAAAATGCTTTGGAACCATTCTTGGCCCAGTTTGACGTCAAAATCCTCAGAAAACTGGAGACCTCCACCCAATGATATGATAATACGATCCTCCGTCTGTGCTTCTGTGGCGGCTCAGGACTCGGCTGGGGTTTGGTCGGAACGCACGTTTTCAAATCTGGCTGTCTTTGGTCGCTGGCTGCCCAATTGTAAAGACGGCGGTGTGCGTGCGGAGGCCCCGCCCTCTCATTACCCCTCTTTTGTGATCTTTCTGGCGCACACAAAGGGACAGCGAGCGGCCAAGTGCTGGTTAATGAAAAGTAGCCCGGGAGGGGGGTGAGGACGAACTCATTAGCAACCAGCTGGACAGCCCGGTGGCCCCCGCCGTCTACGCCCTCCTCCAACACGCCTTCCCTCCCCAGTAGAGAATAACAGTCTGTTGTCTGGCGCCTGTTAGCGAAGGAGAAGCATTAGTGGAGACCAGAGTGGGTCAGGCTAATGCTGCACCATCCTGGGGGCCGCAGGGCAGGTTTACGCACGTCTTTACGCCCAAAACCATTAGCACGACGGGCTCAGCCGCTGTGAACTCTTTCCTGCGTTTGACAGAAAATAACTGTTCAGGAAATCGCTATGGAAACCAAAAACAGACAGAGATGATCTCCAACAATTCTGATGTCACTGGACAAATATGCCAACTTAGCAGAACTTTGTTACCGAAGTTTGTTACATCGCCACTGGAAATTCCAACGGAAGGTGAAGTCAAATGTTTGAGCATCCAAAAGAGTCGATGTCAGAGGGCTGACGCCAGCCTGATGCTCCGGATCATTCTGGGAGAGCGAAATCTCATCTGATTACATTCCGGGTTACATCACCGACGTTGCCCTCTGGTCGCTGCGTGTCTGAACCAACGGTATTTGTTTTGGCAGCACGGGAGACGCAGCATCGCTATCATTTTCCTGATCCGTCAGCAATATTTTCCCGCTCAAAGGGAATTCTCTGCTCCCGTGTGTCTCCTCTGGGTGTCCTGATGGGAGCAGAGCAACGCTCGCCACTCCTGCCCTCTGCATGTGGCGTCCTCTCGGTCTTTATCTCTGCACATGACACCTCACTGGTTCGCTGCCAGCCTGCTATCCCAGAATACTCGGGAGGGCTGCCGAGGAGCTCCCAGGCAGCTGAAAGGGCAGATCTGCCCCCCTGCTGGCTAATCTGAGTCACGCTGTCGCTTGTAGCTTCAACTGTTGCAACTGTAATGCAAAAAGTAAGGTGACGAGGGTTGAGGTGTTGAGTGTGAGTGTCGCCACTCTACGTGCACGTTAGATGACCCCCAGTCTGAACCTCCACGTGTATGAAACTGGTTTTGACAGTCAGGGAAGGTTGTTGCTGAGTTCACCGGGCTGGGATCTGTAGTCGTTAGCAACGCCTATTTTGATCCACAAATGAACCATCGGTAAAAATAGACTTTTTTGGCAACGCCTCCTTGTGTCTGAGTGATAAAAGATCTCCCTTTTTCTGTGTGAGAATTTTCAATTTAGCTTATTCTGACTTTACCATGGTAACCAGGAATGGACAACTCAGCCAGGCAACGGGTCATTAAATGCTGGAGAGTAAAGCAACAGATAAGAGTTTAACTCTGCCATTTCTTTTAGACAATATACATTTTAACAGTTAGCACAACAACAAGTTCTTGTTATTAGTTAAATCACTACCTTTCACGCCTAAAAGTCCTCTCAGGACTTCAGTTGCTGCAGGACAGTTAATCTGAAGCTCCTATTCTGTTTTTTTTTTCTTTTTTTCCTTCATTTTTCTTGTCTGTCAGTCAAATGGTAAACGTGTCCAGGCTTTAAGGAGATTTGTTATAAATGAAAAATTCCATTAGCTTTACAAGAAAGAAAAAAAGGTTGACTGATCCTTCTTTGAGTGGATCTTAAGCCAATAATGACTTAATTTGATTTTCATGATGACGGCCTGGATGTTTGGTTCATGTCAGACATCTTAAATTTATAAATCTGGTCCTCAGAAGTAGAACGCCATCTCGCCTCATCCTATGTTATATGTGCACCGACACGTTGTCTTCCTGTCACACATCTAAATAGACGTCGATGTTGTCGCAGATTTTTCAAGAGCAGACACATTTGAGATGTCGCCGACTTCATCCCGCTGAAGTGAGAAGTCGTCCTCGCGTGCTGTGGACATCGGGGACGCCGTCTCCATGGCTCCGCAGATTCTGCTCGGTTCAGACAGCGAGGATCTCGCAGCCGCCGCGGTCGTCTGACAGATATTAATGCCAGGATGGGCCGAGAGCCACAGGCTGTTTACGAGATGCTGCGCTCCTCTGAGGGCGGTCTGACATTGGACTGACCTCAGCTGCATCCAGCCTGTCTGGCTGCCGCGCATCCGGCTACGCCGACAGATGCGTGCAGACACGCCACCCTGCCGCCTGCCTCGTGTTTGCAGCGGGATCCTATAGCAACGCTGATCAAAACGTTATGTTAACGCCGTTAGCCTCGACCGGTTAAGGGTTGTTTTGTTTTTGTTTTCTTTGAGGGAACATTGAATTCCAGTGCGTCTGCGTTTGCGCGGTCCCCACCTCAGGTGGCCACAGATTGATCACCCTCATAAACAATGACAGAGCTATAAATCACGGAGCAGCAGCCAAGAAAAGACCTGCACCACCCAGATGGGGAAATTAAATCAAACCGCACTTATTCGCGCCGTATTAATCAATTTATCGAAAAGGATTAGGTTCCGCATCGAGCGCTCGTTCATTCAGATCTCGCTAATATAATCTGCCTCTATGCTCCTGACGGGTGAGCCATATTTATTCTGTTGTATTGGAGTCTTAGGCGGCTAAATCCGATATCAGAGAGGGTTTATCTGCATCCAGCGGCCATCCCAGCCCCTTTTGTGCTCGTTCCCCCAATCTGCCATCGGCCCGCCTTCCTGTCCCCGTTCTCGGTGGTCACCCCACACTTCCTGTCAAATCTCATTACCAAAGCCAGACGCCTCCCTCGGCCCGGTTTATCAGACTCTCAGCACAATCATAAATAGGCCAAGCTGTTGAGGATAGATGCTGCTGAAAATACACTCGCTGTTCCCGTTCTTATTCAACAGCCACTTCCTCCCAACATCGGAGTTTTGTGTCTCCGTGTGTCGCTACTCTGCTTTTATTTTTCTGCCGTTCCTCCCCACGTTTACATTGGACTGAGGATAATGGTGTAGTAGCCACTCCTGACACTGCCATAACGGTTCTGCTGAGTAACGCCGGAGGTAATAATTAAGAATAGAGGCATCGTCTCACATGCATATTTCAAACGACGCCGTCTGAGTGCTCGATGCAAATCCAGCCAAAAAGCAGATCTTCTCCGTCTGAAGCAGTTAAACCCGTTCCTCGCGTTGTGCATTCCAAGAGTGGGTTCCACCTTTAAACCAGTTCACCTGGGAATGTGGATGGTTAAGATGCTAGTTAGTTATCTTCCAATGAAGCCGTCGTCTCCGTTTTGATAACGTAATCTCAATTCCTCCTGTTGAGCACCACCACCCAAAGTCCCCGTTCACCCGGGCTTAAAGGGGCCGAGGCTGGATCAGTCTTGTCATGAGACGCTGCTCTGAACACACAGACCTTTATGACTTCAACCAGGAAAACCACAATTGCTGAATATGTCAGATTCCTTAAAGTTCTCGGTAGTGTTTGCACATTAAAATAAAGCACATCGATGTCCGATGCCAAATGTTTTATCTGTTCATAAATGGTATATTCTGGCCTGGAGGGGTATACTCTGGTACCTAGAGCAACCCCTGTGTAACTACAGGCATCTAATCCTGTAAGATATCTGAGGCCAAGGGGAATCAAAGCAGCCAAACTGGTGCTACAGCCAACTCCCACCCCAGCTGAAGCTGCCTGCCAGCCTGCATGACTACATGACTGCCTGACAACCGCTAACCCGCGCCGGCAGGCCTGTGAGAGCAGCGCTCAGATGAATGACCCCTGTCTGCTTGTGCGTGCGCGCTATTTCTGTGGTGAGCTTCTGTGCAATTGTGTGTTAAAGTGGAAGAAATGCAGCTGTGTGCGTATCTGTTCCTGTACTTGTTACATGGTCGGTACCAAAACACTCATTCTACTAGGAATGTGAGGACGGGTGTCAAGATTGGGTTTAGGTTAGGGTGTTAGGATAGTGTGTGTTCCTTCTAAACTTGGGCAGGTCATCTCGGTAAGGAAGGCCATTTGTGCTGATCCTCACAACTTCAAGGGATCAAAACTTCTATTCTTTGACCTTTTATTTCGACTAAAAGGCAAACGCAGGTTCCAGTTGGACGTGGACACTAACAGTAGTGTGATGCAGGGATCCCGAGGGATCCCAGAGTACACCTGAACACGGGAGAGAACATACATTAATTGCTTTTATGGAGCCAGGATGTATTGAATAAGATGGGGAGAAGCAACCTTCAGTCCTTAGACACAGGACTGGGGAGGCGGGACACTACATAGAGGGTTGAAATTATATTTATATATTAATCTCTGACCGTACTGTTGTTTCTCAACTATATGTCTACGTACAGAAAATAAGGATCATGTTTGTTTGAGGATTCTGAAGGGCTTTACAGAAGATGTAGTCTAATCCGCTGTCTCCCCAGAGAGATTAGCTTTGTCACCAGGGCTGGGAATTAAACCACGGCTGGTGTTGGAGATACTGGTGTGGCCACAGAGCCGTGGGGGGAGGGGATTGGCTCAGGTCGCGTGTGAATTCATTTATCTGGTCTGTAATTGGCCAAAAATTACAGTAAATAGCTGAAAACCCCAGTTAGCGTTTGTCATCATCAAATGAATCATAGGTTACATAAACTAAGACTTTGATTATGTACCTTTCCTTTATATAAGGTCATATATTTTAAAAACACGGTCTGATTAAAAACAATCAGGATTTAATGTTACTTTTAAATCTGTTCAATTTTTTTTTTGATGCAAAAGGAAATTGTTTCATTTCAGTCTGAGGTTGGCAAATGTAGTTTCGGTGTTGCTCGGTCTCTCATTTAAAGCGCCACCCACACGGACGCGCCTTGACAGATATCAAACGCACCCTGATGCTACATGAAGAGCAGGGGAAGCTGCTCCTTAGGACTTATTTCCTCTTTAGCCTTTCATGGCATGTAACACATTTGGACCTGACTTTTACAGAAGGGCGGCCGTACGAAACCCTGTTTTAGTTTCCACGCGGTCACAGGTCCAGCTCCTGAGTCAGGTCCGTCTCCGACCCTGGACCAAACAGGTTCAGGCTCACACTTTCCGTGCGGGCGGCTGCGAATGATTCACTCTGTCCCTTCGGTCTATTCTGGCTGCAGAGCTTCTACTGTGACGAGTTTTCCTACATCTCATCGCTGTCGTCTCAAACAGCTACAGCTGCCCCGCTGATGAATAAAACACTAAATCCAGGCTTTACTCAGGAAACCTCAGCATCCTGCCTTTAACACCACCCTCCCACCCTTCTCTTGATTTCCTCTCCTCCCAGTCAAGCTCTCATGTTCTTATTGAGCTGCAGGTGATGGTTACAGGGGGTCGATAGGGTTAGAATGCAGAGGACCTCTAATATGGGCTGGAAGACAGAATTCGACGTGATAAAAACAGCTGCTTTTTAGCTCTGCACAAATGTGAATACTTTATTTGAATGTCCGGATGTTACAACTGTAATGTGAATGTTGGCAAACTCAGTTCTTCCAGTGCACCTGGTGGCGTGTTTTGAATATGGAAATACTGACATAATTTTAACAGTACAAGGATTCTCTGTATTAAATTTAGGCAGAGTTTTATTTAACGTGTCCCAGAATGTCGGATTATTATTTAAACATCTGTTTTTAATGACCCCTCTTGAATATAATGTGATCTTTTTTTGTCTTATTGCAGACTGTGCTGAGGAGACGAGGGAGCAGGGAAACCTTTAAAGACAAAAAATCCACTTCTCAGGTAAACATCCATAGATTCCATATGGTCCCTGTAAATCGTCTGTTAAGGACACGACACACATAAAATAGCAGAAACTAGCATCATCAGATTAGCATCAAGAGCTAATCTGGTTTGATGATATTACGCAGCGTTTGATTTTAACGTCGCGCATCTGATCATCTGTAAGGAGCCTGCTGAACCGCCAGTTTCCACCAGTCGTAACGGGTGCGCCGATGCCACCGTGTTCATCTTTAGAAAGTTTCATTTGTCTCCCTCTCAGGAGGACAGTGCGGACCTCAGGTGTCAGCTCCAGTTTGCTAAGGAAGAGTCCAGCCTGATGAGGAAGAAGATGGCCAAGCTCGGCCGTGAGAAAGACGAGCTGGAGCAAGAACTGCAGAAGTACAAGTCGGTCTACGGAGACGTGGACAGTCCCCTCCCCTTGGCGGAGTGCGCCGGTGGCGGCCCTCATACGACGCGAGAGGCTGAGCTGCGACTGCGGCTCAAGCTGGTGGAGGAGGAAGCCAACATCCTGGGCCGGAAGATTGTGGAGCTGGAGGTGGAGAACCGCAGCCTGCGGGCGGAAAACGACGACCTTCGCTGTCAGTATGAGAGGGACTGCTTTGGCCGGGAGCCCTTCTCCAGCATGCCCTCCTCGCCGTACGGGGGCGACGCGCTGGAGTCGGCGAGCGAGCTGCGCCGGCATCTGCAGTTTGTGGAGGAGGAGGCCGAGCTGCTGCGGCGCTCCATCTCCGAGATCGAGGACCACAACAGGCAGCTGACGTCTGAGCTCAGTCGCTTCAAGTTCGGCCTCGGTGGCGGCTCCGGACTTGTTGGTGAAGAGGGCGCCGAGGGTCTGCTGTTCAAACCCGGCAACGGGAGCGGCGGCAATGGCGGGATGATGATGGAGGAGCTCAAATCGGCACGGATGCAGATCAACGAGCTGAGCGGAAAGGTTATGAAGCTGCAGTACGAGAACAGAGTCCTCATCTCGAATGTCCAGCGGTGCGACCTGGCCGCGCACCTGGGCCTCCGCACCGGCAGTCCGCGCGACAGCGACGCCGACAGCGACGCCGGTCGGCGAGACGCCGCCGAGGAGGAAGAGGCCGGTCGGCTCCTCCTCCTCCACCCCAAAAGAGAGGGCCCTGTGGGGGGCGAGAGTGATTCGGAAGACCTGTTTGAGAAAACTGGAACCACCTCAGGGTTGGGAAGCATCAAGCCCTCGGATGGCAGCGAGCTCAGCGCCACAGAGCTGGCCAACCGCAGGAGGGAAGAGCGGGAGTCGTTCGGCAACGTCAAGCGCGAAGCCGAACGACTCGGGAGGACGGTGGACCGCCTGATCAACGACACGGACAGCCTGATCCTCGAGGGCAGGCTGTTGGTAACGACAGGAGAGTGCCTGGAAGGGGGCACACCTTCGGGAAACAAACCAAACACCCAAGTCCTGGACACCATCAACACGCGCATGAAGGCCTTTCGCACTGAGCTCCACATCTTCACGGAGAAGCTGGACCGAGCAGGTGAGGGGCTGAGAGAGAGGACGGAGGACCTTTCCCCTATGCCCAACCTCACAGAGTCCAGCAGCTTCCTGTCCACCGTCACCTCCATGTCCCGGGACTCTCCCATCGGAACCTTCGGAAGAGACCTGGTCACAGACTTCCAGGTAGGTTCAGTAGATGATTTCTAACGTGAATTCTCTGTTCGTGGAGAACGAGCATGGGTGGGTTAGCGTGCAAGTTAGCATGTTGCTCCGTCCTCAAGACCTCTGATGTCTGGCCACAGTCGGGACAAGAGGCTGGAAAACGCCATCGTACTTAATTACCGGTACTTTTAACACAGCCGTGGATGGAATCGTTCCATTTGCAGGGTAAACAAACCCACAAACAAGATAAAGATGCAGAATAAATTTGTTAATGTGAAATTTATGTTAAGCCTAAATGGCCCCAAGTGGGACTGATCACTTAAACCTAACAAAAAAACCCTTCACTTTGACCTACACTCAAAAAAATCTGCTTATTAAGGGCAATAAGATGCTGTTTCTCAGCAGAACTCACCCAGGATTAGTCACATTTATCCCTCTCTCACCATTAGAGGGTCCTGCTCTCGTCGGTTTGTGTGGTTTGTTAGTCTAAAAATGTAAAGAAATCACTGTTGAGCTCATCACCATCGACTCCTGAGCTCTTCACCCTCTTCCCAGGTCTGTTCTTAGCGACACTAGCTGCTAACTGCTTTTTAATTGATCCACGCACCCTTGATTAAGAAGGTGTTTTAAGGCCACTCTGAATTTTTTAGGGGGGGAACTGAGAAAAAAGGTCATAATTTTGCAAGAATAAGGTTGTAAATTAACATGAAACGTGCACAAATTTATCCGAGGCCGAGTCCAGGTTTTTTTAAAATAGTTTTCAACGTCCTGATGTTGATGATATTGTAAATTTACAGTCATAGATTGATCAGAAAGTCAGAAATTTATGACAATAAAGTCAAAATATAACAAATGAGATGAGTCAGATGCGCGATATCCATTCTGGAAGATCTACTTCGGTGGTGACTTTGTTCTCATCAACACGAACGAACCCAAAAGGTGTTTTTTAGAAAGTGTTTTAGCTCAAAAACATTGATTTCAACCACATAATCAGCTCCACCAGCAACAATAGCGTCCTTTTCCCTACTCGCCACATATAAAGTTTATTATAAGTACAGAGATGTTCTTTCATAAAGACCATCAGCCATGTCAGCGATTCCAGCACGAGTTTTGACTCATTTCATACTGGTCCAATAGAATTAGACGCTAACACAAAGACAAAGTGAGGTTCCAGGCCCCTGCAGCACGAGTTACCGCCCAGCTCTGCCACGCCGGCGCTCAGGATGTCACTCTGAGGCCACCGTTGCCGCCGCCTCCCTCCACCAGCACCACCATTGCCGCTTCTCGCCGCTGCCACATTCACATTCCGCATCTCCATGTGCATCATCAGCCGCCCCGTCCGCCTTCTCTTTCCCGCACCCACGGTCCTCCGCTCCACCGGGGGGGGGGGAAGGGGGCTTTGAGGGCCATCGGTATGAGCGTTTCGGATACGGACGCAGCTTCTTCCATTTGGCTCGATTCCTGACACGAGTAGCCTGGGATGTAAAACTCGTGCAGACAATCTCGCCGCGAGTGTGAACCTCATGTTCGTCCTACATTCACCCGGGATTCCAAATGTTGTTGCCATGGGGACAAAATGCAAATATGCATACTAGTCTCTAAAATAACCTCTTCTTAATTAAAAAGAAAAAAAAAGTGCTGCGTAAGCAAGAGTTGTACTGCAGCGCAGCATAACGTGCCCTCAGTCCTTCGGGGTCATTTCTGTGTCGCCTGAGGAGGTCTGGGCGGCGTTACGGAACACCACAAACTCACCTCACTGCGCTTTGCAGAGTCTGAAGCTTTGTCCATGCACGTGGGGCCACGTCTCTGCTTTGCTCCTCTCCAACTGTCTGTTTTTTTTTTTTTGTGGTGGACGCTGGGTGGTTCGCTCAAAACTCTCGTACCTTCAAAGCAGATCTGCTAAACAGGAAGTTCTTTGTCCTCTGGGAGGCGTTAACCAGTGGTGCAATACTGCAGTGAATGGAGGGAACCGTGTGAGCGCAGCGGCATTTCTGTGCACAGCCGTGGTGATATTTACACCCTCAGTAGAGAAGTTAAGTGATTTCAATTTAACCTCAAAGTTCCATAACTCATCTTTTTTTTTGCGTTTATCTCTCATAATACCGAGATTTTGATAACCCACAGTGTAAGAAAGCTCCTAATCCAGAGGCAAATAACTCACACACCCTCCTTTAAAGTCTTTTTGATGACGCTCCCTCAAAAAGTGCTCAGATCACTCGGTAGCTCCCGGATTTCCTCCGTTTCCATCTCTTAAAGTGGCGCCTTTTGCGCCTTTTCCTCCGTGAGCGGATGTGAAATCACAGCTCGCCTTTGCGACGGAGTCTGATTCATTGGCGCGCCAACCCTCCGCTCGTGACGGTTGCTCATTTCTGTCTGCAGGTATGATTGTTTAATGTTGAACCTGTTAGAATAAGATGTGTATCATCATTCCTTTAGTTCCCTGCTTCTTTGACTCACAGGGTTGTGTTGAAAACCCTCTAACCTGCTAGCTGGTGCTCCGCAGGTCTGGCGCGGTATCTCTCAGATGTTGGTTTAGACTCATGTATCCCTCATTGCATGCGCTTCATAACAGGTATTTTGCATTCTTTCCCCCCCCCCGGTTCCCTCTCTTTGTTCCTCTTTGTGTTCCCACCAGATGTTTCAGCCCATGATTTTGTTCATCCTCATTCTCGTTCTCTTCTCTTCTCTCTCGTACGCTGTCATCTTTAAGTTGTTCTTCCTCTTTGCGCTGTTCTTCATA
Source organism: Takifugu rubripes (assembly GCF_901000725.2). Classification (NCBI taxonomy): domain Eukaryota; kingdom Metazoa; phylum Chordata; class Actinopteri; order Tetraodontiformes; family Tetraodontidae; genus Takifugu; species Takifugu rubripes. The sequence goes on from NC_042306.1 coordinate 3,238,721, forward strand.
CTCTAGTCTGTTTAGTTTTCTCCACGTAGTCTTTTATTTTGGGGGGGATTTTAGCGCCTTTACCCATTTTTTATTTTATTTGTCCCCCCCTCACTTTCTGTTGTTGTCCCCTCACATTGTCTCCTGTCTGTTTTCTCCATGAATCACCTCACGCATCTGCCCCAATACCCCCACTCCCCACCCTCCTCGTACACTACACCTGTCTGCCCCCTCCCCCACCCCATACATTTTCACATCCCCTACCTTCCACTCCCCTCCCCCTGCCCTTTCCAACCCTACGTCACTCACAGTCCGGTCAGAGGGATGAGCTGGAGTGGCGTCTAGGACAGGAGCGAGGCGTGGAGTCCCAGAGCCAGAGCCAGGCTGGGGGTCAGGCCCAGAGCAGGGGAGCCACAGGATTCACTAGGTACCACAGGCCCCTGGCTTTGAGTGTAGAGGTCAGTGCCTCCTCCCTCCTCCCTTCACCGATGGGACTGAGCTGAAACTGGACTCTATTTTCTAATCACTTTACAATCAAATGTAATTTCGTCTGTGTTGGGTTCTTCTCTGTGGAGCAGCCGACCCCCCCTCCTGTGGTAAGACCCCCTGGAGGGTCATTAAACCCGTTAATATTCAACGTTGCTCCAGTGTTTGTTCTGGTTTTGGAGCTTCTGGAGTTCACCACAGAAGGCAGGGCCAAGGCTGCTCTAAGGAGTCGGCCAGCCCACGTTCACTACAAGAGAAAATCTGGCGTTCCTTGTATTTTATTGATGAAAATTGTTATCTGAAGGATATTTCAGATGAGATTTCACACTGATTTGGGTTCTGCTCAGTCCAGCATGTCTAACGAACGCACCTCCATTCACTCAGTGTAGTCCCACAACAAGAATCCACTCCCTCAACTACTGATTCTCTCTTCATTTGGTATTTTTCTCCTTTTACTTTAAGGTTTTTTATCGCTTGTTATTTCCATACCATTTCTCCTTGAACATTTTGATTTGAGGGCCGCGAAGAAGGTCGGTCGAAGCGCTCCTCCAAAGTTTAAATTCAGTCTTTGTGGAAGTACACCGGTCCCCACCTGTCCTCACTCGGCACACTCCAGGGGTTTTCGCTTGTTCCCGTCAGATCCCTCGTGTGACTCGGCTGTTCGCCGTAGCGGCGGGGACGGCTTCCTCATCGCTGCCGCGCGTTTGCGAGGTTTCCGACTGTTGCGTAATGCAGAGTCCTGGCAGCGGAGATGCTGCACGTTTCTCTGACAGCTACACTTACAGCACATTCATGCTCTTTCTGTCCATGTGCTTTCTGTATAATCTGCGAGGTGAAGCGAATGAATGGAAAAGCGGATACAGCGGGATTAACTCTGCGCTGTCAGCCTGCGTGATTTGCATTTGACATTGGGCTGACAGGGAGGTGATCCAGGGTCAGCACACGCAGAACTGCTCAGCTTTTACTTCATTAGACGGCAACATGTATATAAAATTACCTCATATGCTTTAAAACGTCTACTACCGAAGCACAGAGAACGCATAGTTTGCAACTACAGTACGTTAACCAGGGTTTAACACATCGTCCACGCTAAAATCCAAGTGGAAAAATGTCCATTTTTGGGATTTAATTTTATATTGTTGCAATTTATTCTTTGCAGCATCTCGTCGCATGCTTCCCTCTTCACCCACACACACACTCACACACACACTGAGCTCATTAAACATGTCTGTTTAATCAAAAACTAGGATGATGCTGTCGATGGTGAAATATGCCATCATGTGCAGCATTAAACACTATTTTCTTCGAGGTTATAGACTAAAAGTAGACATATTTGCACCTCATAGACTTTTTTAAATGGATGTTATTTATTTGAGGCTGTTTTGTGTTATTGTGGGTTCAGCTCCGGGAAACGCTCGCTCCTGACCTCTCACTTCGCTTGGATCATGAACGAAAGCTGCGAGTGGCAACAGAAGAACGCGAGTCTGCGGCTCCACAGGTACAAACATACCTGTCTCACACACACACACACACACAGCGATCGGCTTTGTGGCTACAGCATCATACCACGCTACTGCTGCCTGTTAGAATATGTGAGCACTTTAAAACATCCGAGTCTCTTTTAACAACACTCCTGCAGCAGGAAGACGAGCATTTACATCTTCAGGGCCACCAAGGTGGCCTGGAACTGCCGGGGCTTCAGAGTCACGAGGCGCCCTGGACTCAGGAGCGAGCAGCGCTGCAGCAGGAGGTCCGCCTCTTCAGACGCAACACTGTCATCTTCTACATGAAACTCAGGTCGATGCTGATGCGCCGGAGACTCAGCTGCAAGGAGCAGGAGGAGACAGCCCAGCCAGAGGTGAGTCCCTGGTCACCTGGACCTGAGAAGACTTTACTTTAGAAGCTGCTCTGTGCTTCTGAGGTCATTGCTAGGTTCATTCGTGCAGATTCAGATGGTGCACAGGTGAGGATTTATCATTTTTCTTCTGCTGGTACTTAAAAAGAGAATTCTGGTCCAATTCAACAAGGGGCTCTTGTCTTGTCTTGCGCCTGTCAAACGGATGGACGCCTGTCTTCAGCTGAAACACCTGATGTTGTTCTATGTGTTTCACACGTCCCAGTTTGAAAAGTTGGAGGGCATCCCAGACCTGGGAGAGATAGCGGAGCAGACAGAGGGGGAGCCAGCGCGAGATGAAAGACTGGGTTTAACTCAGGCCTCCAGGGATGTTCTTGGGGTCGGGACCGTGATTCCTCAGCAGGTACCGATACAAGCGCACACAGAACCTGACAAAACTGTTCCCCAGAGGGTTTGTGTTGCCAATAAGTGCTATTAAGCAATGATTCCATAATCAGTACTCCATATTACAAAAGAAAATAGATGCGACTGTGTTTAGTTTGCAGGAAAACTACACTCTATTCTGCTAACACACCTGCCAAATTAAAAACTATATTATTGGATGGGGAGTTTGCACGTCATTATTTTCCTCATTCATTTTAATTGCGTTCAAATGAATACTGGCAAGTCTGAAGTCCTGATGTCTGATGCCAGATCTGACCTAGATAACTAGTTAAAGACTGTAATTATGCTGCGTACAGATGGCCTCACTGGTACAGTCATCTCCTGTTGTTACTTTTATCAGTCAACAACTATGAAGAGCAAAGCAAACTTCATGTTCTTTATTCGTTTTTGGATGCCGTATTAGCCCCCTCCTTGCAATCTGCTTTCCTCAGCAGCAGATCAGCAGATGCAGATTTGTAGATTTGAATTATTAACAACGCTCAGCGCGTCTAGAGCTACAGGCGGCCAGCTGCAACAGCGTGCTGCCTTCAGTCGGTGGCAGGATGTCTTGTGACAGTAGTACGTTAGTGTCCCTTCAAAAGCTCAGACCTTTGAAATCAGTCGTGGGGAAGGAAATGCCCCAAATCTGTTCCTGCCTTCAGCGATAATTTTGGCCTCGTCAGCCTTCTGCCTTTGTACCAACATGCGTGCACGTGCAACACTGTTAGACAGTTATAGAGCTGGAAGGCTTATTAATGATAAATAATAAATAATCAAAATCTAGCGTCTTTTAATTGAAGAATAAGGATGTTTGGGGTTACAGTCCGTTTGTGTCCATTCATGTGAACGTTTGTGTTATTTAAAGTCAGGTTGGTGCTTAAACATTACGTTATTTAAATGGACACTGAGGGACAGATGGGGAAGGGGATGGAGGAGTCAGGTCAAAGTGATTTATCAAGCACTGTGGAAACAGGTTTATCCTCAAGGACTTTAAAGGGAAGCAAAGGACACCAGCCTGGATTACAACAAGAGGTCAAGAAAAAGATACGCCTGGATCTTCAATATTTCATTGGTTTGTGCTTCAATCTCTTGTGCAGCTCGAAGAGAATCGGAAAGTGCTGCAGGCCCTTCGAGCGCTGCTGGAGGAGTTTAGAGAGGAGCTGCAGGAGGAGGAGAAGCAGCGGTGCCAACTGCAGCAGGCCTACGCCAATGACAAAGCTGCCTGGGAGGTCAAGTGGGCAGAGATGAAGTGCCAGGTTGCGCAGGTACAGATGGCGTCTCAGCATTCTCCTTAAAGGGACAGGACACAATCTGGCGCAGGGAATTAGCAAAGCGTTCAACAAGGTGACAGTAAACATGTTGGGACAACCCTGCTGCACCATTCCAGCCCATTTGGGCCATTTTCTCATAAAATAGTGAATCATTAAATCAGCAAATCAAAAGAATAGAAGATATGTTCATCCAACATAACAGAGCTGGGACAATAATAGACAAGTACATGCATAATAAGGTTTAGTTAATCTAATAAGGCAACATATTGAAAGAGACTGACTATGCATATGGATATCTAGTATGATGTCACAGCAGAATTAAGGGTGCAAGAATGTGTGTTCATGGGAATATCCTGGTCAGTGTCCAGTGATGAAGTCGGTGTTAGTGTCGATGCTACATTCCTGTCCTTTCAACACCTTGCATGAAGCCTGTAAACGTCTACAGAACTTTGCGTCTACACACACTTTGCTTTCTACCATTTTGCTGTAATAACAGTGTTGTCTGTGTTATTGCCCTCAGCTCCTGAGCTAATATGTCACTCTAGGCTAGAAACAACCCTCAATCACAGCACCGTGGGAGTGGGTGGTCTTGGTCTGGTCTCAGTCACATTTGTTCCCGTTACTCTGTCACATTACACAGAGATCCGGTGACATGACACACACCATTCGTCGACATTAACACGCCACCGATGTAGCGTCACTCATGTTTGCTCGATGATACGTCAACATATAGCGTGCAGGGGTCTGAAGAGGTACCAGTACGGGCCTTTACGTCACTGGAGCGACCGCTTTACTGGGAAATCCGGATGGTGTTGTGGTGTGTTTGAGAAACAGGGCCCAACACATTAGCTCACATAACATGGGTCAACATGTTGCAGGAGGAGGAGGAGGAGGGTTCGCTGGAGGAAGAGGGGCCACTGTACCATTTACTGATTTAACATTGACGCTGATCAACCAAAAATGAATGTGTTGCTGCTCTTTGGCTAGTTGGAGGCAGGTGGCAAGACGCGGGGCGAAGCGCAGCGAGATGCCGAGTGGACCCTGAATCAGGAGCGTGAGGAGCATCTGCGTCTTCTGGCCGAGAGTCACAGCAGCTCGTTGGACCTCCGCTGGAAACTGCAGCACGGAGAGAAGAGGTGGGGCCGCGAGAGGGCCGACCTGCTGGAGCGCTTCGACAGGGAGCGGCAGGAGTGGGACGCCAACACGAAGGAGCTCCACCACAAGATGGAGAAGGTGAGACGATCACAGACAGATGAGCGATGAGTGACCAGCTCTGGATAAGCTGAATGTTGTCCATATATTATATATCCGCTTGTCAAGTTCTCAGAGCTCTTTCAGCTGTTACATTGACAAATTTCACTGTCAGGCAACTCTATAGTGGAGAAATATACTTCTCAAACAAACTCAGCTGAAGTATCAGAAGGATTTTACTCACTATGCTTTTGGTGTTTGGGTTAAGTTCTTGCGTAGATTAAACGCCAAGAGCCATTATGTCACAAAGGCATCCTTAATAACTGATGCCCTTTGTAATTAATTAGAAATATGGTATCATCTCACCTCTCTCGTGTTTGATGTTCAGAGCAAGAGGCAATCATTAATATAAGATATATTATTAGCTTAGATAGCAGGAACCGGAATGATAGGAGGTGGAACGCACTCCAAATACGAGACTTTGATCAGAAAATAAACACGCTGATGCGCTACTAAGTGGAGACATGCAGCAGGAAGCAGCGATGCATTATTTAGTGACAGAGAGCAGGTCAACAGCTTGACAGCACAGCCAAAGGTGTGGCTGTCATCTCAGGCGATGAAATGCCACAAACCGCCACAACACATCACCTTAAGTGATGATATACTCGTCAGGTAGCAGAAATGTGCAGCTAGCTATGTTCTTAAGATACCAACTACAACTTGCAGTTAATCGTGTGGTGAAAAATATACACATATAATTTAAATTTTTTAACTGACATGCTTTCACCGAGATTCCAAGTATAACCTAAATAAATCAGAGCATAGGTTTTTAGCATAGATGTACTTCTCCCAGTTAAAACCATGTTGAAGTGCAACTGTGAGTAGCAAGTAACAAGTGTTACGCTAATAAACTAAATACCACTAGTGGGAAGTATCGTAAATACGATGAGGAGATTCTGTGACTTTCGCTTCCAGATTCTTTCGCTCCCAGAAAGGAAAAGGACAGGTCCAAGTAGAGAACCTTGAGGAACTCCGTGGCCAATCTAACACTGTAGAGTCACTGTAACCGGATGCTGGCAGCACAGTCTGATTTGCTATTTTCAGTATTGACAATATTGATGGCAGGACGCAGTAAGGCTGCTCCATCTTCAACAAGAGTCCATCTCAGTCGATCATAATCACTGCTGTCTGTCCAAATGCGGGGTGGTCCAGGGGTTAATAAATTAAAAAGGGCTCTTCATTGATTCAGTCTACTATCACTACGTGGGTCTGAGAGATATTCCAAGGATCTTAGAGCAGTGATGGTGACGCTCTTGATGAAAGAGTAGCAGAAGGCCTGGAGGATCCTCTTATTTACTCCGAAGCACTTGTGATGTATACGAGGTACTGCCTCTGGGGACATTTCCTGAGAATCTCCTCAATTAGAGGAATTAGAATTAGGAATTAAATTTTTAAAGATAGTGCCCAGGTGTTTGTGCTCCTCTGCAAGCTCACTGGGTTCTCCATAGATTTTGGTGGTGTCTGCTGCCACCAGATTCCTCAGTCTGCTAAAAAAAGGTTACCCCCCCATGTTTTTGGTTTAAAGACACAGCTTCACTGAGGTTATCGCACCTATTCACAAGGCTCATGGTGCTTCATTTTGCAGTTACAGAGAGAGGTGACCACACGGCGAGTTGAGGGCATCGAGGGCAACTCGGACCATGAAGGCGTATTTTCCACTCAGGACGTCACTCCCAGGTCACCTCGCCCCTGTACATCCACTCCAATCCCAGGGTCTTCCACTCGCTCCCACTCTGATTCTGAGGCCATGCTGGAGGAGCAGGGGGCTGTGATGAGGCTAAAAGGGCCAACGGAAAACCTGTTCCTGGATGCGCTGTCTTTAGATCCCCTTTGCGGCCTTGAGGTTCCTCCACCCTCCAGACTGGAGAGTGAGAAGAAGTTCCCCTGCATGGAAGAGGTAACACCAGCTCCAGAATTTAAACTCTTGATCTCACCATTGCACCTTATTTTGGGAATTTATTTCTATCAGTTCATCACAGCATACTATAAAAGGGATGGATGGTACAACTGCAGACTGTCTTCAGTGAATATTAGACGTTGCATTGACATATACATTCAGTATTAACCTTTCAGAATGATGGACTTTTAAACATTTTGTTTTTACAAATGTTGAACCAAATCTCTTCGCGGGATTTCATTTTTGTCTCGTGTTTCAGGCTCTGAATGAGATTTCAGAGGGAGAAGGTGATCTTGAGCATGGAGATGAGGAGCTGGGTGTTGGGAGTCTGCTCAGGTGACTTCATGGCAAAAGAATATTGATATTTCAACTGTGGTTTTGTGAGCGATACCTATTCAAATGGCTTCATGTTATTTAAGGTTCAGCTGTTTTGATGGGTGTTTTGTTGATCGATTATCTGCACAGAGCAAAGTCGGTGTGCTCAATGAGCGACTTCCAACGTTTAATGGACAGCTCACCATTCCTCCCCGTCAAGACTCGCAATGATGAACAGGTCCAAGATGACGTCACCCCCCCTCTATCTCCAGATGACCTCAAATACATTGAAGAGTTCAACAACAAGGGCTGGGACTTCCCAACGACTCCATCAGGTCCAGGTTCCACCCGAGAAACATCGACCATTGAGGCTCAGGGAGGGGAACGCGTTCTTGATCCATTCCATCCACCGGCCTGGTTTCTTACCACCAGCGCCACCCTGACCACCAGCACCTTGAGCAGCCCTGACCACTGCCACAAGTCTCCACTGAGGGGCAATGGTGCAGGGAGAGCAGAAAACTGTGGGATTCATGTCCTCCTTAGCCCCTCCAGGACTGGGGCAGCCGAGCACCCAACTGCCCAAGAGCCGGACTACCTGTATGCCAAAGGGACCAAAGCAAGGATTGGAGGGGAAGCTGGGGCGGGGGCCAATGGACCAGATGAGGTATTCAGCAGTGGGAGGTGGGCCTGCGGACTTCTGGAGGGTGGAGGATTAAGGACATCTCCAAACCAGTCCCCCATCTGCCCCACAGTGGGATATGCTTCACCACTGGACCTGCAGCTCTCTAGAAATTTAAGCGATGACATGAAGGAAGTGGCCATCTCTGTGAGGAACGCCATCCGTTCCCCACCAGGTCCTGTCGTCCGGGACACTGCCTGTCAAACGAATGGATTTACCACACGAGGAACACAGACCACCCAGACCATCAGCGTGGGCCTACAAACAGACCTGCTTAGGAACCTCACCAGCAGTCCCCACCGCTGCCTCACCCCAAAAGGCGGAGGCACACCTATTTCCTCGCCGTCCCGGAACACGAGAAAGGTGCAGTATTCACCTGTTGTCCAGAGCAAATTTGAGCGTCCCTGCTGCTCACCAAAGTACGGTTCGCCCAAACTCCAACGGAAATTGTCCACATCCAATAAAGTGGATCTACCCAATGCTTGTCGAACCGCCACCCCCACCACACCGCAGAAAGGCAACAGCGAGTCCGCCTGGGCTCGCTCCACCACGACTCGTGACAGTCCCGTCCATACCACCATCAATGACGGACTCTCCAGCCTCTTTAACATCATTGACCACACTCCGGCATCCTACGACTCCATGCAGAAGTTCAACAAGTCCCCCAGTCGCTCTCGTCCTGGCCATCCCTCCACTATGGATCCTTGCCATCCTCAGGGTGTTCTCGTGCAGGAATTCCTTCGGACAGCTCGTGGGCGCTCACCCAGTCCCGTGCAGCTTATAGTGGAAACGCAAGGCGACAAAAACCCAGAAGTGGTGAGCATACGGCAGGACCTTTCAGCACCGCCTGGCTACACGCTGGCTGAAAACGCAGCCCGAATCCTGAACAAGAAGATGCAGGAGCAGAACTTAAGAGAGGAGCGGAGGCTGCAGGCCGGTGGACAGAGCAGAGACAACAACAGACAGGCCGACACAGACCGACAGCCAGGCTGTATGGAGGTAAATATACCAACTGAAAGGATCGGTTGTTTCATCCTACAGCCCTGTGAATGTGGTATATTCTGTTTCTAATCAGAGAATATCGATGCTCTTTTTCTCAGATGAAAAGCTCTGACTGATGCACTGGTAAAGGTGATATATTTGATGACTATATTGAGCTTTCCTTCCTGGCTCTATGTGACGTAGATGCTCTCGGGTCTCTTCTCATGTGCCCAATCACTGCAGTACGGCTTTCATTTCATTGCTTTTGCTACTACTGAGGCATGACCGAGTCAACTGGGAAACGAAACCCTCAGTAGGGATCCTAGTGGGATTGTAGCGACGGGGCCATCGTCAGGGCAAAATTCAAAATGGTTCCGGTTCTTGAGGTTGTTAGAGTCCTCTAAAAGAACCACCAGCTGGCCCTGTTTTTACCAGCCGCTCAGCAACACTTAAGAAAAAAGAAATGACTGAGAGGTAGCAGGAGAAGAACACGTTCATCTACTGGACTGTGGACGGCACCATAATCCCACAGAATTGTCCTCCATCATCAGCAGCTGCTCTTCCCACATCTGCAAATTAGAGCAGGATGCTTGTGGAGGACAGTTAAACATTTTCAGTTAGCAAATGTTCATTGAACGTTGCCGTCCACTCTGTACTGCAGATGTGGATATGCTCGGCACAAATATTTTAAAAAATATTTCAATTTAACAGTGTAGCATGTAAATGTAGAGTATATGGATGTATACCGCACTGTGTTGCTAATTATACCAATATTGGCATATTACCATGTAGTAACACTTCCCCAGACTGTACTGACTGAGAGTCATGGTTCAACGTTTCTTTGGGTTTCTTTCAAGTCTTTGAAATCTGCCACAGGCTGTCTATAAAATGATTTATATTCCTTTCCGACCTGACTTTACCTGGTTAACATTTCCTCGTTTATTTTCCCTCCTTCTCCCCCTTTGTCTCCTCCCATCTGGGTATTATCTCCCCCTCTCCCTCGCCATCCGCTGTACTCTGATCCAGAACCACACTGTAATACTAACAACTCCTTGGGGATTATAACTCTGCTTGTCTCCATGATGTAAGTTCCTCTTCCTCCTTCTGGTCCTCTGCAAACTTTAGCCACAGCCACACGGATGTCACCCCTCACGCCCTGCAGATCCCTGTCCTCCTCCTCCTCCACACCCTCTCCATAGATGCATGCTTCACAGGACAACAGAGTGACAGTGTGTCGACTCATCGAAGTGATGTCAGAAAGTCCTGTTTCTTCATGTTAACACATGCATGCTCTGTGCTTGTTTTTCTTATATATATTCTTTTTTTTTTGTTTAGTAAGACCATTTTAAAGGACCATAATGGTGTTACTGCATGTTTTATTCCATTAACCATAAATCACATCTATGTTGCGGTATCGCGCAATCAAATCTTATACGACTGCACTCGGAAAATCAGCTTTAGAAGATTAACAAAGGGATCGGAAATCAGTTACAGTGGACATTTATTAAGCTGTAATTACGTCAGTGAGCTGAAAACAGCTTCTGATTTGATTAATATTGTTGCCCATAGAACATCAAATTCAAGGAGAAGGGCTTTGTCCAGGCAAGGGTCTGCTGGGTCTTCAACCCCTAAGCGGGTTGAACATGTGACCTTTTTTAATGTTTTATCAATCTGGACAAAATGGAGATAATTGGCTTATAAGTAGTGCGATAAAAAATACACTTGATATGTATGAATGGCACCTTTAGTGATTGACATGATCGAAGGTCTGGTCATGTGACCACTCTCCCTTTGACATCAGTCAGTGCCCGATTGTGTCTCTACACTCGTTAGCTGACCCGTAATAGCGCGGCTGTATCGTAAACCCGGTGCAAAGCTGGTTAATGACTGTTATCGTGACTTCCGAGACGTGTGCACAGCTGCTGGAGGCTGCAGTGAACCAGGAACCAAAGGAAAGGCTGATCTTATCTGACGGCAAAGTCGGATTTGGACCCTGGTGTAAACATCTGCACCTTTAATAAGATTCATGAAATCGGGCGCCCATAGTTTGGCTTTCATGGCAGCCTGCTTTGAGCTGAGGTAGTTCCCAGCTTAAATGAAACGTGCAGTCGGGTGATTTGGCCCTCAAGTGGACCCTGCAAACTGCCTATATGGTCCTTTAGAATTCGGTTGTATCCAGTTGGTGTGACTTGCGCGTCCGGGAACGGGCTGCGTTTCACGCCGAACTGTGTCGCCACCGATGAAGGTCGTTAACATATGAAGACTCTTCACATTCGTCAGCGCAGGTTAACTGTCTGCTGGGATCCGTAGAGTTCAGTATGGATCATTTTGGGTTTTTTCCAGCTCGTCTTTGCATCGCCGTGTGTCCATCACGAACAGACTGTGACGTTTACTGTGGTGTTGTGCGTTTGTCGGTCTATGATTCCTCCTGCAGTTCGCCTCGGTCGTCTCCCTCCCCACTAACAAATCTCTCTGACTAAATGAAGATGATGGTCAAGTTCTACTCTCTTTCCTGCTGTTTGCTGGGGTTTAACTGGTTTATTGGTCCATTTTACATGCTCAGCAGAAAAATCCACCTTGTGACACGCCGTTACTTGAGTTTATTGAACGCACAATTCCTTTTGATGCACTTATGATGCCAAAACCAGTTCAAATATTGGAACAACCTTTGAGTGGTTGATGAGATGGCTGAATGCCTGATTTACGACCGTTTGGAGGTGGATTTCTCTTTCAAGGTGGAACCATCACTGACAACTTCTTTGTGTTGCAGTCTTCAGTGTTGTTGCCTGAACTCTTGTAAACATTTAATGCATAAAAACTATATGTGAAGGTGGACGACATGACCTTTCCCCAAAATGAGGCCAGAGCCGCAGGGGCGAGAGCCTTCGCTCGCAGATATCTTGGCCAGCTTTATGTGCGATGGCAGGAAAAGGCCACATGTCGTCCACCTTTGGTGTGATTAGAGGCTGCATGAACTGTGGAACTGTGGTGCTCTCAACATTATCAACATTAAAAAAGGGAAACCCACGTGGCGGCATGGTGGTGTGGTGGCCTCACATAAAGTAGGTCCCAGGTCTCCTTTGGGCCGGGGGCTTCTCTCTGCATGTTCTTCCTGTGTCTCCACGGGTTCAGTTCAGCCTCCTCCTACAGTCCAAAGACGTGCGCTCGGGGTTGTATCAGCGATTCTGAGCAAAGACACAGTGAGTTTTTTACTGTCCCCTCATGAGACCAGCTGCTAACAGTGAGGAGAAAAACCTCCTGTTAGTGAGGCTTTTCTCAAAAAAATCGCTTCTACAACCATCATGTATCAGAAAAAAAAGGTTAAAACCTTTATACTCTTGAGACCCAGAAAGAAATCTTCTATTCTGAATTACATAGTTGTGTGTGGTGAAAAGAGCAGGCCCGACTTTAACACCATTATGGTGCACTGCTGGTTCTCAAGAGGACTTAATAAATTCACATGAACAGAGACTGAAATAATTTCCTGACCTTGCAGGTCTTTTCTTGCATCTACTGAATGAATGTGTTAGCATAACAAGAGGAAAAGTTAAATGTGAACAGGCTGAAGCCCCGAGAACAGGAGGACAATAAGTGCAGGGGGTTCCAAAGTAGGGGAAATAAGGTTGGGGACCTAAAAAAACGAACAAAAATACAACCTTTGGATGCTGGCACCACCTGTACAAATCTGTTGTTTTCGCAGGTTGTGAACTCATCACCCTTTGGTGGAGCCATCTTTTTTATTTAATCCATCTGACTCCTTTTTTCCCTTCAGTTCATCTTCCGTCCACCGACGGTCGACAGGCAGGGAGGAGTTATTTTATGATCAGGGCCGGGGTGTCCCGGTGGGGTTTTCAAGGTAACTTCCGCAGCATTTTAGAGAAAGGCGAGCGTTAGTGATCACACCTTGCTGCAGCTCGTCAGCCTGGGCGTTCGGGTCACATGACCTCGGTCCAATCAGGGAGTGTTCAATCCAGTGGTGGCTTTTTTCACTCTTTCTTTGGGAAGATTACAATAACGCTATAATATATATATTATACTGCAGAAACAAGTCTGCCTAACATCTCTTTGTCGCAGGACCTGCCTCGCTCGCCAGTGGCTCCACCCCTGGACTCCTGCTTCCTGAGACCAGCCCGCCCAGCCAACCGCCGACCCCCGTCACGCTGGGCCGCTCACACTCTCTCCTCCTCCCCCAAGTGGGGTGAGGCCTCAAAGAGGAGGTGCACTTTCCCACCAGCAGGGCACCAGAGGACCATCCTGGAGGATGAGGAGCCGGCATGAGACATTCCCCTCGACGGCAACCTTAAAGACCTCAGAACCCCACCTCCGATCCCAGGAGGCTGAAAAGGGGGCGGGGTTTGCTTTACTCCTAGTAGCACCAGCTGACCATCGTGAAACCTGAACTTTAGTCCAGGAGAACCTGGAAGGCACTGTAACATGAAAAAGCATAAAACACCGACCGTAATCTCACATTTCCATAAGAGGTGCCTGCAAACACAGAGCACATGAATCACATCTGTGGCAACATGATTTTTAAGACCAACATATATGTAGATTTGACGTGTTTTATTGTGAAATTTGTAGGCCAGCTGTTGCATTTCTGTGACGTTTACAGGGTTTGTGTTTCTTTCCCCTAATGTTTAAGCTTTTATTTTTCTATATTACACATATTTTGTGTTGTCTTGCATCTTGTTTTTATTTCAGGAAGAGGGCGTGTCCGTCTCTGCTGGCCTTTGGAGTTTAAGGGTTTTTTTTATTTTCAAGAAAAAGTAAAAGTAAAAGAACTTAAAACCCCTGCTTCACTGGGTCTGAAGCAGACACACATGATGTCATTTCTGATGTTAATCTAGTTTATTTTTTACATGGGGATGAATGTCGGGCATCACTGCAGGTGGCAGCAAAGAGAATAAACTTTATGCATATTTGGGAGGTCGTGATAGAAATCGGTCAAATATTTGCATGCCTTTTCAACTACTAGCACTTTAGTGCATGTACATACAGGCTGTAGTCATTTGAGAATACACTCGATTTGAATGAATAAGAGTTTTTAAGTCCTATTGTACCTGCAGGCTGCTGCTATCGGAGTTACTCTTTTCTTTGGGGAGGGGCAAAAGTGAATGTGGGGGGGTAAAAAAAAAAGGAATGTTTCAAATGGAAAGTCTATGTCACAAAGTCTATTGATCTATAGTCTGATGTTTAAAAAAAATGGTAATAAATATGAATGTGCGTTTACAAAACATCTGGCACCTCGTCTGTCTGTCTGTCTGTCTGTCTGTCTGTCTGTCTGTTTGTGTCTGTCTGTCTCTCTTTCTATCTGTCTGTCTGTCTCTCTGTCTGTCTGTTTGTGTCTGTCTATCTGTGTGTCTGTCTGTCTGTCTGTCTGTCTCTCTGTCTGTCTGTTTGTGTCTGTCTGTCTGTTTGTGTCTGTCTGTCTGTCTGTCTGTCTGTCTCTCTGTCTGTCTGTTTGTGTCTGTCTGACTGACTGACTGACACTTGGTCACAAATGTTAGCTACAGATCATATCAGATTATTTCCATTAGACCTGAATGTCAGCCGAGACTGATGCTGAACTCTGTGTGTGTGTGTGTGTGTCTGTGTGTGTGTGTGTGTGTGTGCGTGTTACAGTTGCAGACCACAGGATTACAGTGGGTCATGGGGGACAGACACACACAGAATGTGAATAAGAAGATTGTGTCCTCCCAGAAGTCAAATCCGCTTGCATCACGAGCACACATGCACAAGCGTATGTGTGATACTCAGCTTGTCACGCAAGAGGAAGATCAGCGGCGCCAATCTGTGTGTCCAGGATGCTGTTCTACATCTATATTACCTTCTGAGGTCATCAGCCTCCAACCGCTGTTAGAGAAAATGTTGGAGGCTCATAATTACAGGTTGTTCATCTCATGTCTTCTCCTGGATCCAGATGCCGATGCAGAGATCTCTGCTGGATCCGGTTTCTGAGGTATAAATCCCGTTTTTTTGTTGTTAGGTGATAAATAATGATTTTAAGTCACATTTATTGAGAATCCTGCAGGAAAACATAAATATTTGACACAAATCTACCTCCATCTCCTCTTAGGTCTTCTTCCTGGTCCCCTGCTTGTAGGGGACTGGGCTCTGCCGAGGTACTCTTGAGCCCCCAAATGCCTGTTAAGGGCAGCTCAGCCACCTCTCTCTGAACGAGTGCGTGTAGTCATTGTTACTCTACATAAATGTTTCTCTAAGTCCACTGTCCCTCCTCTGGACGTGTCCCAACTATCTCACACTTTACTTCCAACATGTCTAACGCGCCTCCCTTTGATGTTCTCATTCTTGATCTTCTCCATCTGTGTTTGTCCCAAAAGAGAAGTGATACTCGACTCAACTCGACTCTACTCGACCCTGCGCCACCCAAAAGCGGCTCCCTCTGACCTTGTCTGACCTTCACTTTCAAAAACCTCAGACAGTGCAGCTAGTGCCGATTTTCTAGCCTTTAGCTAACAGCTAATACTGAAGTGTTCAGATTCTGACGGAGTGAAAAACATTTCTTGGATAGTGTCGAAAGGAGTGATGAAGAGGGAGGGCCGAAGCTGAAGGCTTCCATGGTCCATTCAGAAAGTAATAACGGTGAATAATTAATGTGGCCCAGCTGCACACTGTGGATGGTACTGAGCAGGTCAGTGAGGGGAAGATAAAGATGCTCGGATTTAATGTCGATTCACTCTGAGTGAAAACCCACCGCTGCTCAATAATTTACACACACACACACGCACACACACACACACGCAGGCACACGATGACCCTGCTGTAGAGCTGCTGAAAGGGTGCGGATTCTAAAATGTTAAAGCCACCCTCAGGAAACATCCTGAAGCAAACACAGAAACTATTTTAAACCACCGATGCAGTCACACTTTCGGAGCTGAATCTTTTTCTGTAGGTGCTAAATGTTCTGCTCGGCTGCTCTGAAGGGCAGCTCACACACTCATCAGAGTTAAGGCTTGGATACTTTTCTCTAGAATCAAATATATACAGTCACTTTAGGATAGTTTGGACATTGTTGTGGTTACTTCCTGTGTTGATCATCACAGCCGAGACCCAAAAGATGGCATCACCTTATAAAGTCACCTGAAGCTCATCCAATTAAAAGATAAGATGATAAATGAGGTGGCGGGCCGCTTCTTAGGACACTGAGTAAGAAAAATCTGCTGATTCAAACCAATTATCAGGACAGGACACTGCATTGTGTCCACTCCTGATGAAGACAACAGTTTGTGCTCGTCTAATAATGAAACCTTTTGCAAACTCAATATGAATTCATCCCCCCAAGAAAAGAGCTGAGTGATTTTCAGGTGTCCTCCTGTTTTTGGATGCACCCTCTGACCCCGGCTTCTTTTTTCATCAGTCTTTCTCCTCTGACCTGCGGTTGAGGACACAACAGCCTGGCCGTCTCATTGTAAATGCTTCCCCCTCATGTTCCCGAACCGCTGCACATAAACACATCGGACGCTTGTCTCCTAATGAGGTTGCAGCTGTTGCATCAGGAGTCAGCTGACAGCTAAATCTAAACACGTGGACAGCTGATACTTGCCGTGTCCAGTATCAGCTGGAGGACATTGGCAGGGGACCAAAATATGGTAGCTGGACATCTTAGAATGCTGTTTTGAATGTCTTGCTAGCAAAGAAATTAGCAAACTTCCAGGAGTCAACTGTTACGTCACTGTGCAATGACATGGATGTCCTCCATCTGTCCCACAAACTGTCTTCTTTAGCATGTCTTCTGTTTAAAAACTGGACCCCAAACTGTACAAGCCCGCAGCTGTGTGACAATAAGCCACACAATAGGCCTGGTTGCACCATTAGCTCTGCCAATAGCGGAGAGGTTGCCATGACAACGACACAAAAGCTGTTTGGCACAAGCAAAAGGTTTGGCTCCGAGGGGAATTCATACTCAATTATAGCTTTGCCTGCAAAGTGTCCAGGTCTCCCTTTCTGTTACATCATGATTCTCGTCTCCCTTCTCCTCTGTAGTCCAGACTGAGGTGCTGACGCTGGGTGAAGAACCTGATGTTGAGGTCTGTAGTTCAATAAGAAACACTAATGTGAGACGATGTTGATGAGTGGACAGATGGTGTATTTACATCTTTAGATCTGCACCATGATAAATATTTCCAGTCTCTGGATAAATGAGGCCCATGGAGCTCCAGCTAGTCACCACCTGCTTCTTACACATACATGATGATGATTCCCACAAATGGGAGTGGACGGATTCGTCTCTCTCTGAGACCTGTCCTGAGTTGGACCTGGATCTCAATGGTCCCAAACCACAGGGTCATATGTATCGAGGCACTTGCTCAAAGGCAGAAGGGCATTAGGATGGACACAAATGGCTGCATATACCCCCACTTTAGTCATCATCAGACTATGAGGCCCATGGATGGATGGATGGACGGGTGGATGGACAGATGGACGGATGGACGGGTGGACGGACGGACAGACAGCTGGATGGATGGATGGATGGATGGACGGACGGACGGATGGATGGATGGACGGATGGATGGACAGACAGACGGCTGCCCAGATGAATGGATGGATGGACGGATGGATGGACGGACGGACGGACGGACGGACGGACGGACGGACGGACGGACGGACGGACGGACGGATGGATGGACAGACAGACAGACGGCTGCCCAGATGAATGGATGGATGGACGGATGGATGGATGGACGGATGGACGGACGGATGGATGGACAGACAGACGGCTGCCCAGATGAATGGATGGATGGATGGATGGATGGATGGATGGATGGATGGACGGACGGATGGATGGATGGATGGATGGATGGATGGATGGATGGATGGATGGATGGATGGATGGATGGATGGACGGATGGATGGATGGATGAACAACGTCCTCAATGAGGACACGTGGTAATATGTAGATCACCAGGGTCAACTTAAAGGACTCAGTGCTGCTCTGCATTCAGATTTACTGCTGCTCATCAGACAGGGAGAAAGTTGCACTTAAAGTTCTTTGGAAACAATAGTACCAGGAACCTTTTGAGATGAACATCTCACTATTGTTGGACCCCAAACTTTCAGATCCCAAATCAAAGTTCTGATACGTTGTGTTGCGCCTCCGACTCATCTGAGAAGACGAATACTTTACTCACGCCACACAGCGCAGGTTGCCCGTAGCAACACATCTGCAGGCTGTTTAGCTGGTGGAAGGAGGAAGAAGGAAGGTCGGGTTTAATAGGGTGGGATTCAGGGAGGTGGAGATGACGAGGTTGTCATGGTAACCACTCCATTTCTGCCGAACGTGATGATGTAACATTACCCATTGCTGTATTTCTTGTCTCCTCTCCCCTCCACCTACACACGCGCGCGCGCACACACACACACAGTGCCACTTTATATCTCTCTGCTGCTTTTTTAAAGCTTTATAAACAGATTATTGTTTCTCTTTTGTCGAGATTACCGATGTTTGTCTTTTTAGAAGAACCCACCGCATCCAAGATAAAACCGGCCCTGTACTGCAGTCTGTGTGTGTTTCTGTGTGTGTGTGCGCGCGTGCGCGCGCAGACATAAGGCACAAAGCCAGGAAGCTATAAAATGCTCTTCCAGGAAAGCATTAGCTCCTGAAGTGGATTATATTAGCCACACGGGGGCGTCCGTCAGCTGTTAATGGTAGAAGAACAAAAGCGTCTGTTAATTTGCTGTTTATTTGCATTTTATGCAATTACATCAAAGATTAAAATGCACATAAGCCCCGAAGTCCCAAGACAAAAATACAGTGTAAAGTGCTAATTTAACAGTCTTTAAACTGTGGCGGAGGACTGTTGATATACTGATACTAGGGGAAAAAAACATTTTTAAAAGGTGACTCTGACTAGGTTCAACTCTTTGGCCACAATTCAAAGCAACATCAAATATATGATGGCAGTTACCTAAAACCAACTTAGACACGTGCACCAAACAAAGTGTTTAGCACCTCTGTGTCAGGTGTGTGATCCCAGCTCTTGAATTCATTCCTAATGAGTTTGCACAAATGCCTTGTCTTCAAAAGTACTGTTGCATATTTCAGGCTGTAGCTTCACATCTCTGGCTAAAAAGCACCTCCACAACCTTTGGGTCAGACAGAGTGGAAAGGTCACCCAAGTCCTTCTCGTTGCAGGCGACCTGTCGGAGAATTCGCCTCATGATCTTCCCTGAAAGACAAAAGGAGGAAGAAGTGAAGGCAGATGTTACCTTGTCAAAGAGGTGCATGTTGGCTTGAAAACCTGCTGCATCTGTTACCTGAGCGGGTCTTTGGGAGGGCTGGAGCATTCTGAATGAAATCTGGGGTGGCTATAGGTCCAATTTTCTCTCTCACTGAAACAAAATGGAGAAACGTGCATTTCTACGGACCTTTGGAACACGTAACAGAAAATATTCCAAAATATGCCCAATTTGGCAACCCTCTAGCAAGCCCAGATGGTAAAAGTACATGTTTCCTCCCTCAGTTTTAGAAAACTAATGAAGAAATTATTTTTAAACATCACTTCTATTCTTTTTTTTTCTGATCTGGCACAAAATAAAGACAAACAATTTGACTCTACCAAGAAATGTAATTACGCCGGTCAGATTCAATAGAAATGAATAATAATCAGCCTACAAACACATTTAAACCGACATTTCCACCGCTGGATCCTCCCTCCGTCCCAGTCTTACCCAGTTTCTTCAGCTCCTCTGCCAGTGTTTGGCTGAACTCCTTGTTGTTTGTCAGTGTGACGAAGCAGTACAGACACTCGCCTTTGAGCTGGTGAGGCCGACTCACCACCGCAGCCTCTGCCACGGCCGGGTGCACCATCAGAGCCGCTTCCACCTCTGCTGTGCTCATCAGGTGGCCTGAGAGACGCCGGGAATCAAACATTAACGCATGGCGGCCACGATCGAAACCCCATTACAGATGGTAGGAACCCCTAATAGCAAAGTACCTGAAATGTTCAGCATGTCATCTATTCTTCCTGTGATCCAGTAATAGCCGTCCTTATCCCGCCTGCAGCCTGAAGACAAAAGGCTTCTTCAAAGCTGAATTGATAACTTTAATGTGAAATGAAGGCAGGATGACCCTGCGCAGCCCTGCCAGTCCGTCCTGGGTCACCGTGTCTCTTGGCGTTGGTGTGACTTACCATCACCGGTCACGTAGAAACCAGGAAATTTCTTAAAGTAGATGTTTTCAAAGCGTTCGTGGTTTCTGTACACGGTGCGCATTATTCCAGGCCAGGGCCTCTTGAAGACCTGTAGCACAACACGCAGAACTAGAGAGGGCTCTCCTTGTCTTCTGCAGGGGGATCGAACTTGTCTCGACCCTTTATGCTTTTACAGGAACCTGGTTGGAACTCACGAGATAACCCTCGGCCTCCCCCTCCAGTTCCTCGCCGTCTTCGCTGAGGATGGCCGGCTCCACGCCGAAGAACGGGAAGGTCTGTGGATCCCATGAGAGATAGGCGTCCTTTTAATCAAGAGCTGCGGACTGGTGGCGCTGTCGCATCCTAACCCAAACACACACTGATTCGAGGGGGTATGAAAGGCGAGTGAGACACTTACAGCGGAGCCTGGTTTCAGCGGCGTGGCGGCAGGAAGGGGAGTCAGAACGTGACCCCCCTGCAGAGAAGCAGGTCTTGATTACATTGATTAATGGTTTCATTAATGGGGATGTGTGTTAATAATCCATCCTTACAGTCTCTGTCTGCCAGAATGTGTCGACCACAGGACATCTGCCCTGACCCACGGCATCGTGGTACCACTGCCACGCTTCCGGGTTGATCGGCTCACCAACCGATCCCAGGATCTTAAGGCTGGAGAGGTCGTACCTATAGAAAAAGAGATCTTATGACGTACTCTGACGTCTTCTTTAGCCTAAAAACTATCCATGCATCTGTTATCATGTTTTTTATCCACAACACTACTTAAAGGAACTTCTTTAAGTAATTTTCTTAAGGGAGAATTTAAGTTCTTTTATAACATAACATAACAGTGTGCTGTCGCCATTCCTGAATCAGATACTGTTAAAATCGCTGACGTGTGGCTCCTTTTATGTGGTTAGCCCCCAGATTTAAGATTGGTCTCATCTGCTCGCGTGTCTCTCAGCCCCGAGGTCATTGAGTCCATTAGCCAGTAAAAAAAAAAAAGCCTCTGCTTTCTCCATAGCAACATTCTCGCCTCTCGTACCTCTGCAGCGGATCCCGTCCGTACTTCATCAGCAGGCGGATGGCTGTTGGAGCCGTGTAGAACTTGGTCACCTTATACTTTTCAATAACCTCCCAAAACCGACCGACATGAGGGTGGACAGGAATCCCTTCAAACTGGTGGGGAAAACACATACACACACACACACACACACACACACACACACCACACACACACACACACTAGAATCTCTCTACTGTCATTTTCAATTAAGTAAAAGCAGGAAAGAGCTCAGCTGACCAGGACACTTGTGGCACCATTGGCGAGGGGCCCGTAGGTGACGTATGAGTGCCCGGTGATCCAGCCGATATCAGCGGTGCACCAGTACACGTCGTCGGGGTGATGATCGAAAACATACTTGAAGGTCAATGACGTGTAGAGCATGTAACCGGCAACCGTGTGGAGGACGCCCTGAACATGAGGACAGGCCACAGAGCAGCAGAGATTTATGGAGCCTTAAGTAAAGTCAGCAGAGTAAAAGAGCTGCGTTTAAATGTCGGTTTGAAGCGACGGCGTCGCACCTTGGGTTTACCGGTGGAGCCGCTGGTGTAGAGGATAAACAGCGGGTCCTCGGCATCCACCCACTCAGGTTCACACTCATCAGGAGCATCTTTCATGACCTCGTCCCACCACACATGATATCCCGAGCGCCAGGGGGTCTGAACACAACCAGGCAATAAGAATTACAGATGTCAACACTGGCGATGGCGATGCCAACAACCTAGTCGAGCACGCTCTGTGCAGCTGTCACTTTGTTCCGACTGCTAGCGTAGCAACACTAGCTGTAACAGCCAGTTGGTTGTTTTTATTGGCTGATCAAACCGCCACTTATTTTTTAACGTGCTCTGGCAGTTACCACGTTGGAAGAGATTTTATATAAGTAAATGAGCGCGGCGCCAGTTCCCCTCCAAAAAGAGACATCCAGAACATGAGATCAAAATATACTGTGTGTACCTGTAATTTGTGGCAGCCACTGCTGCTTTTTGTCCTCAGGGTCTGGTGCCTGACAACGAGGCACTTGGTCACACTGGATGCTGCTCTGGGAGGAAATATGGAGAGATCAAAGTTCAAATTAGCAATTTTCCCCCAACATTCCTTGGAAACACCATTATGTTGAAACCACTGTGTTCAGTGTGTGTGTGTGTGTGTGCTCAGTGACTCAGTGCAAGGACCTGAGTCACATTACCAGCAGCTCGTGTAAATAAAGGTGGTTAGAAACTGCTGTCGTGGTGTGCAGGACCTACTTCTGGCTGCACTTCTCCAGAGCTTCATCTGCAATCTGTTTCAGGTTGATTAGCTTCTCTCCTCTGTAAACACCATCTGCATTACAAATACGTTTGAGGAGGAGAAGAGAGCGTGAGGGGCGGGAATACGAATTCTGCAACCTTGGACAATTTGTGACGTTAGAAGGCTTTAAGGCCTCTTTGCAGTGGGTGTGGTTCCGAAGCACTGCCATTCTGGTTGTGGGACCTACCTGCTGTCACCAGAATGCTGCTTTGGGCGTCCATAATCCTCTCGCACAGACACTCTGAGGAAAAACCTGCAAACTGGAACAGAAGGGAGGAAAAGCTGGAAGACTCGGCAGCACATCTGACATTGAAAAGGTGTCTCGTCTATGGGGGTCATATTTCCCGTCAGAAGCCATTTCGCTGTTATTATTAGTGAACTACTTGTTCGTATCAGGTTGCATAATGCCGTCCCTTCTTCTCCTAATGTCACCTTGATCAGTGTTACGTAACGATCCGGGGATAAGCAGATTTAATGGAACCTTTTTTGCTGTTTTCACAAGGAGATCCCAGCCAGGGAAGATAGTTTGAAGAGTGTGAAGTTCCACTTTGACGACGGCTTTATAACCCAGGCTACTGATGGCATGATCTCAGCTAACGCTCTACAGTACATGGGTGGTGGCCGCTGTCCCCCCTGGCTGCAGGATTATGGTTTTTGGTGGTCTGGCTCTCTGACAAACTCCACTAAGCGATGTTTATATTAGACCGAATGAAAGATGGTGCAATGATGGCAGCGCTGACGTGGCGCTCGTCGTCTACCCACCACAATGGAGTGAACTGCACCTATCCGTGCACAGGCCAACATGGTGTAGACCAGCTCTGGGATCATGGGGAGGTAGATGGAAACCCTGTCGCCTTTCCCGACACCTGCAACCATGTTTTATAGGCGTCATTCCACACCTCTACGTTTTTACTCAATCTGGATATTTGGGTGGAAAGTGATGTCCACATTATTTTTAGTGTTGTAATTTGTTGCACATCTAACTTCTCACCCATTTGCTTGAGGACGTTAGCGCAGCGGCAGACCTGGCTCAGCAGCTGGTGATAGGTGACTGACAGGTGGTGGTCGGGCGAGTTCCCTTCCCTGAGTAGGAAGAAAAGAAGCCTAATCATCATGTTGATAGTCAAAAATGTATTAACCTATATAGAGAAGAATGTTAGCACATCCTAGCAAATTCAGGGAGTTTCTAATCCAGCTACATGGTCTGGTAACAAGTGTTGTGATGTCAAGAAACCAGGATGATACCTCGAGTCATTCCTCAGGTCTTTTTGTTTTCTTTCGTTCATGTTTCATGCTTCCTGTTTTATTGTGAAAACTTTCCTCTCAGACGTTTCACTTCCTGCTGCTGTGAGTTCTTCCCTCCAGTTCTGACCATCTGCCCCGCCCTCATTAGAGTCACCTGTATCTCATTATCATTCTCCTCCTCTCTGTGCTATTTATTTTATTTATTGTTTGCTGACCGCTGCCTTTGCCTCGCCCTTTGGATTTGTTTGCCTGACCCGGCTCACTGTCCTGCACTGAACCGCCCTTTTGCAAGGAAACGGTCTGTTTGAAACCCAATCTGGTTCTGGGAGTCGAGTTTTTGAGTCCCGCTTTATAATTCACGTGTTGATCTCCAGAAATTTCTTAAATAACTCTCACACAGAACTATGGAACATGAAGAACTCCGTTAAGTAAATATACTCTTCACTCATAAATGCCTGATTTATGGCAGAAATGCTTCTGATCGCCCCCACATACCCTTACAAAGCGATTTACTCTGTACTGTAGAGCGTACGGAGAGTATTTAGAGAGGCCTGAAATGCTGCATTAATGGTTCTGCAGCAGTATATTGCTTTTTAAATGCCGATGAGGCTAATAGTGGCTCTGTGAGTCGATACATAGTAATAAATTCTTATAGTTTCTGTCCCAGTTGTGCACGATAACTGAGAGAGTTGTGTTAATATCACCTTGAAGAAAGGACACGCGGTGGAAACGTCTTCATGACTTATTTGACCTTGACACTAAACAATTATTTCTATTTTAAATCACTGACTTACACCTATGCCCATTTTTGAATTATGTTTTCATCCAGGTTTGAACCATGATTAAACTCTGAAACGTTATGAATAATTATAAAATAATGCCACTCCAACAATGTCTGACGCTGGACAAGTCTTCCAAATATGTTCAGGACGTTTAGACCTGCGACACCTTGTGTCATTGAACTTTTTTTGGAAAATATAAATTTCTACAACTCCATGTTTCAGGTCACATAGTTACTGAACAGCGTGTAAAAACACAGTTATAACACATGTAACACGTACAGATCCAGACACCAAAACACACGGGAAATTGAAATGCTTTGATATAATGCAAGGAAATTCAGATTCTGTTGTGGATCACTGCTGTTCTCGGAGCCACCGAAGCCCCTATTACTGCTGAGTCTGCAAAACTGGTTCTTTAGTTGACAGAACAAATACATATGAACCAAAACACCGAAGCGGAGATCTCCGAGACAAATATCAGCGCTTACCAGTAAAAGGCAACTTTGTCTCCGAGGTTCTTCTCTCTTACGAGCCTGTCGACCACATTATAACACACGTTGGTTTTAGCTCCTTCCATGCATTTGACATATATGCTGCCTTTGGTTGAATCAAAGTTGTACTGCATCATTGGTCCAGTTGGTGGATTCTTCCAAAAGAATTCATCAGCAATCTCTTTCCAGAAACCTGAAACGGAGCGATTGTCTGCTTAAGTGCTACAGGCTGCATGTGTTTGTGTTGTGCACGGGAAATTGGGCCAAATCTCATTGCATGAAGGCAACAAAACTTCAAACGCTGCACAAATAAAACATATGTGCTTGACCTACCTTCTGGATTCTCCAGAGACTTTCTGTGCAGCGCCAGATAGACGTTGAAATCAGACACATGAGCATCCCTCTTCATGTCATCAGAAGGGTAATACATTTTGTCCTCAGATTCAGGCACAACCATTGTGGAGGGACAGATGTCCACACGCCAAGATCATGTGAAAGTCAGTTAATCTGGAGTCACTGCTGATCAGTCTGGATCCTCCTGAGCAAGAGAAGAGCCCAAAGGCCCATGATATTAAAGCAACCCAATTCATCATGCATAGGAACCTCCTCCAATCCCTGTGCTGCAGGTTAGCTCCAAGAACGCCTAAGGCAGGAGCAGCCAATCAACTCACATTGTCTTACACTCCCACTTTTTTATTGGATGATCCCTCCCTGGTCTGTTTGTGGCATTATTTTCCAAGCACAGAGTGGGAGGATTGGAGCCTGAAGAATTCTTGGATTTCAGCCAGGCTCAGGAAGGGAGGGTAACACCATGCTCGCTGACATCCAGTAAACAAAATTCCTGCTGTTGAATCCATATTATTTTAGCTCCCTTTTACTCCGTTGTTATACTCGTTATTATTGAACAGATCTTTTATTATGTTTTATTCTAAATAAATAAACGGGAACATACATGTGCATGCATTGCTGTAATAAAGGAAAAACAACCGTAAGATATTTCCCTGTGATGATTGGGTAAACGATGGTACCGCGTTAAAGATGTAAGCGACAACCAACCTTTCATAACTTAGGTTGGCTTTTTTTGATACAGGTTAAACTCGTTGTTTTTGAGCCGTAATCATAAGTTGTTATGTATCTGTGCTCGATTGAGTTCACTGACGTGGGTCCACGCACTCAGGCTTCTTAATCGAACATGAGCAGCTGAGCAGTTCGGCTACCGGACACTGCTGTGCCATACGTTAGCTAACGCTTTGGGACAAAACTCCAATCTCCGAGATGTTTTTGTCTGCTGCTGTCCGTTCTGCTCTATCGCAGACGGTAAGGCTCTGATTTTCTTCATGGGCCTGTACATCAACTCAGGCACGATTCAGAACAATTACGGAAGATAATGTTATGACTCCTGACAAGGGCAAGGAGCCGCTATGCTAACTAATGTTGGGTAATGTTAGCACTAACTTAGCATTCTGCTGTCAAATGCTCCCTGCTGTGGCCAAGAGCGACTATCAGGGGTTTTGTATTATATTTTATGCTATGATTCCTGCACACCTGTTTTGTAAACGAGATTACACTCAATATGCATAAAAAGTGTCTTTCGATAACTCAGAATTACGTTTATTATTTAAAGGTAATTGGTTGCGAACATTCCCGCAGTTATTATTATCGTTATTATTATTATTTTTTAATGCATGTATTTGACAGAACTTGTCATGAGGCATATGCGTTAGAAAAGACACGAGAAGTAACTGGAGCTCATATATGTTAGAGGTTATTGAAAAATCACTTATACCTATTTATATGTTACCTATATCGTCACAAAACTTGCTAGATTTGGTTCAGAAATTATTCTACAATGGCAGATCTACATAGGGTTACTTGAGTATTTTTCTTCTCTTGATTGAGACTGAAAGCAATAATGATGCTTAAAATTTCTGTTATTAGAAACAGGTCATAACAAGTTATCTTTCTCATCACGTTTTTGGATTTGTTCTTCCGTCTCTCTGGATTTGCAGGCCAGGCAGGTCAGGAGTCTGCATCGCTCCGCCGTGCGTGCAGGAGCTGGTGGCATCTTTGTGGTGAGAAACACTTAACGTGCATTACAAATGTACTTCTGCAAAATCAAAGGTTTTGGGGAGAAATATGTTCTACTTCTGGCAGGTTCACCAAGTGCTACATGTCGTTTCCTCTGCGTAGAGTAAAAACTCAGCCAATTTCTTTAAAAAAAACAACCTGGCTTTTGTTGCAGTTTGTTTTCCACATTTCATAGAAAGGACTTCCTTTATTTGGGTTAAATTGACTAAACCTTTTTACTGCAAGTCATATTAATATCAGTTATACTGTATATTATTCTATGTAACTAACAGTTTCTTGTAAATACCATGTTGGTTTTATGCAGTGAAAGTGCCCCAGAGGCATGTTTTCTATATTTAATGCCCCAGGTTGCCAGTTGCTATTACCACTGGTCTTTGCAGCAAAACATCACAGGTGATATTTCCATGTAATGGAAACATGCCATGGTTTCACTCCCCCATGATGATAAGGGCACATTTGTTTTGTGACTGGGGACAATTGAGCATTGCCGCAATGTTCACAACCCGGCTTTGTTTTACATGTTGTTTTTAACCCTAAAATTTGAATTTTCTAGTAAAACGTGTGTTATTGGCTGCTCACAAGGGGGCAGCGTCTGTTCACGCCTCTGGATCAACAGTAGATAATGGACTAGTCACAACGTAGCCTCAACAGGTGTTCCCACGCCTGTCAGTCGGATAAAACCGGTTCTACCGGAATTAAAATTCATCCACAATCTCATCGTCACAATGGGACTGTAAGGATAATTATACCTTTAATGTAAAGATTTTTCTAATGCTGTGACCTTTGTTTTAGCACAGAGACACGGCTGACAACAACCCCGAGACTCCGTTCGAATTTACTGAGGAGAATAAAAAGGTATGGTTCATATCAATGTCATTGAGATCGTTGTTTTAGCGTTATTACCTATTGATATTCCTGTTTAAGCCTTTTTAAATCATCTGCTCCTCCTGGTAACTTTATTGACCCATAAACCTCAAATGAGCTTCTCTTTAACTACCAAATGCTTCCAGATCTGTTATACATGCACAGCTAGGAAGTGTAAAGTGGGAAAAATGCTAAAATCTTTGCTTTTCTTGTAGAGGATCGAGGCAATCGTTTCTATGTACCCCGTTGGACACAAGCAGGCAGCAACAATCCCTGTGCTGGATGTGGCCCAGAGGCAACACGGATGGCTCCCGCTCTCAGCCATGAACAAGGCACGGCGATCCTTTCAAATCCTGCACCTGTCTTAGAACAAGTTTTTACCCCTCAGAAGAATCGGCTGACAGCACACAAGTCTGGTTTTATCTTAAAGTCCCTCATTAATTTTCGCCAATCGCATTCCTTTAGGTTGCTGAGGTGCTCGAGATCCCTCCGATGAGGGTGTATGAGGTAGCGACCTTCTATACGATGTTCCTCCGTCAGCCTGTGGGAAAATACTTCATTCAGATTTGCACAACCACCCCCTGCATGCTGTGTAACTCAGACAGCATTCTGGAAGCCATCCAAAACAAGCTGGGTATGTGAACCATTTCACAGCAGGAAGTCAATTATGAGATTGACGCGCAGATTAAAACATTTTTATTATGTTGCTTGAGAGACAGAGACATTGGCAAATATACAATTGTCTACACTTTTTATGCAAAAAAGAAAGGCAAATGTCTGCTAAAGTGTTTGTTGAAGCCTCATTTAATACTCAACACACTGCCTGTAGTGTTGCACCGACACAATAACTTGAATTATCTTGTTACATTATCAGAGGCTTGAGATCTAATAATAACGTATCGATTATAAATTCAGGTATCAAAGTTGGGGAGACGACTCCAGACAAACTGTTCACACTACTAGAAGTGGAATGCCTGGGTGCTTGTGTCAATGCTCCAATGGTCCAGATCAATGACAACTATTATGTAAGTACTCCACAATTTATGAAGATGCCTTTCTTATTACATAACTAACAAAAAACCTGGTCCCTTTAGAGCTCCGAACAGATTTTATTTAATGCATTGTCCTTTATAGCGTTCAGAATGTAAAGAATTCAACATTAGATCAATTTGTTGGGTTCAAACTACTTCCACACACTGAACACAGCTTTTGTCCCCCTAAACAACTACTTACACCACCGAGTGAAAAAGACTACTGATTTGAATTATTCGATAAAGATAATATGTCATTATCAAACCCAAGTCCACCTTAACTCACCTATCCCTCTTAGACAGGTAAAACGCATTATTCAAAATCGTTTATTTATATTCCTGCTATTCTACTTTTGTCCAAAAAGGCAAAAGTACGGGACAAATATCAATAATGGCACTCTGCTCGTTTCCAGGAGGACCTCACACCGAAGGACATAGAAGAGATTATCGATGAGCTGAAAGCAGGCAGAGTCCCTCCACCTGGGCCCAGGTACAGAAAACTACCACCAGGTGTTGGGTGGGTTCCTTGTTTCTCAGTCTAAAGTTAAAATTCTTTTGCTTCTCTTGTGGCCAGAAACGGACGGTTTTCCTGCGAGCCTGCGGGGGGGCTGACTTCACTGACGGAGCCTCCTAAAGGACCAGGCTTTGGCGTGAGATCTGATTTGTAGACATTGTCGCCCATCTGCCACCTTTTTTAAAAAGCAGTGTCATCGGTGCTGGTGTTTAATGTTTAACTCAAACATACTGTGTAAATAAAGTGTTCATGTACCTGTGGTTGTGTTTGCTTCCAGTTATTACAGCACAGTCCAGGCAACGGGTGGACATGTAATTACATAATTCAAATGATAACTGCTGTTATAGCAGGGACGATTCTGTGGCTATGGAAATGTATATAGACTCATGATTGCTGTTAGGAGACAGCTCACCCCTCATTTGAGAGGGCCACGGGTGCAATATCTACACCATATCAGTCATTTTTATTTCCAAACTAGGATAAATCAAATTCCTGGGTAATTTGTATTCTTAGTCTGCAAGCAACACTACTTTTTCTGTAAGAAAGTTCCAATTTCCAACCTTAGTGGCGCTTTTTCCAGATTGTTTCCATCTAAAGTGT
This sequence comes from Takifugu rubripes, assembly GCF_901000725.2. Taxonomy (NCBI): domain Eukaryota; kingdom Metazoa; phylum Chordata; class Actinopteri; order Tetraodontiformes; family Tetraodontidae; genus Takifugu; species Takifugu rubripes. The sequence continues at coordinate 3,268,970 of NC_042306.1, forward strand.
GACCTTAATCAGTGTTGTGAGTAAATATGACATTAGTGACCGATTCAACTGAATCTTTTATGTATGTCAGTATAATCCGGTTTGATGTTCTGGGGCTTCAGCTGGAGTCCTTTTAAAGCGACTGCTGCGGTTCTGCCTTTGGCGTGCGTGTCTGCGTGCATGCGTGCGTCCTGTGCCCCTCCCCCACCCCGGTTTCCTCTTGCGACTTTCATTCCTGCTCTGCAACATAACGCATCGAGGCGCATGCGCGTGTTGTCCACCATCATGCAAATGTCACTGCAGCACCGTTTAAAGGCCAACGGGGCGGCTAAAACACCGGCGGCCACAGATGGCGAACTGCCGCCGTCGCGTTGTTGTCGAAGCCTGATTAAAGTATGATTTTTGTCCACAAGCAGCGGAGCCGTCGTGACGGCGACCTAAAGCTCCAGAGAGTTCGCTCTGTCCGCAACGCGACGGCGGAAAAGATGACGTCAAGCGGCAGCAAACCCTTCAATCCCGCACCCGCGCGTTGAGTCCCGTCCCGCAATGCCCAACACGCCGCCGTCTAACACAACGAACGATCGATCTCAGCAGAATTAAATCGCGGCGCCGATAAAATTAGAACTAAAATGGCTTGACACGTACCCGTCTGAGCCTATCCGCCAGACGAACGCCTCACTAAATCGGCGCTGCTCGCGGGGACCACGTGACCCACGCCGACCAATGGGATCGACGCTTGCATGTTTTGCTCGGCTTTTCTCCGAGCGGACGGCGACGAACGACTGGGATGTTTTCAAAACCAACCATGAACGTCACGCAGCTATAGGCTACGCTTAACACCCGATATTGAACAAATACTCTTATAGCACGCAATAGTACCAGCAAACCACCACCGAGGGAGTCGGCGCCAGTGTGAAAGCCAGCGCGAAGGTGAGCTCCGAAGCGGGTTTATTCATCCTTCGCTTTGGATTACAAAGGTTGCCGTTAGCCATCTGGCTAAATTACATGGAAGCAGCCGATAGTGGGCAGGCTAACGTGGAGCTAACGTGAAGTAAACTGCGTGCGAAAACGGAATGCCGAGTCTTACGTCGGCTTTCTATTCCCGATTGCCACGTGTGCTACACACGTTGCACGGTGTGGCTTTTATAACGGGGCTTTGTCTTTTAAATGCACGTTTACACGCGACGAGGATTAGTGCAATGGGGAAAATGTTGAGGCGAAACACACCGAGCTGGGTTAGCCAGCGTCAGCCGCCCCGTGAGTGTGTGTGCAGGGCTGAGAAAGCTAGCTAGCTACATCAAGCGCTGGGGAGGGGGAACGTTTTAAGGGCAGCGAAGGGGCTGCAGTGGGCTTTTGTCTTGGCTTGTGCAGCGCTCTCATGTGGAATATTTCCACCAAAACCCAAAACGCCAACTTGGATGTGGTCCCCCCCTGGCCACATGGGTGCACCACGCAACGTTTTAAACTTGCGCAGCACGTTTCAGGAAATCGACGATACATAAGCTGGTTTTTGTTTACAACCCATATCGAATTCGATTTTTTTTTTGAGCGCTCAACAATGTGTCTGTGTCGGTGTCAGTGCAGCGAAGGCGAGCACGGTCGACATTAGCGTGTGGTGGTCGTGTCGCGGCTGCCACCATCTCGCCCACCTGCCTTTTTAATCCCAAATTGTTGGTCAAATAGCGTATTGATTTACCGATTGGGACGCGGGGCTGATTTAAGGGGGTAAATAAAAGGCTGGCGCCTTCCAATGACAGTGACATGTTGGGGGGTGTGTTGCCTGATACAAAAGCTGCTGTTTTACATGGCTGTTCTGCAGCGAACACGCACGCCGACCTTATAAACGGGCACCGCGATTTTTCCTTAAGATCTCTAGATCTTTCTTTAGATCCACCGTTTTTACCCCCCTTTAGAGTTAAAATACGATCGGGATAAAACAGACATTTTATCATCGTGCCCGTTAATATAACGCTATGTATTTTTGATAAACATGTTTATTGGAATGGGGGAGTGGGAAAAGTATTAAAGACATGCAATTATAGAGAGATTCTAAGGCGAAATGGAATCTATGTTTTTAGAGAAAAATATTTCATGACTTTAAGTCAATATTTCTGGCTGTGATTTGAGTTCTTCTTGCTTGGTACTTTTGATATTTATTAAAAATTGTTTGACATCGACATGTGCTCCTAATCCAGCCCATTTCACTATTCTTTTATTCAGTATCTTTTAGATCCTTATTGAAATTTGTAAGCAGACGGACAGCAAAGCCAACTAAGATTTTCTTATTTCATTTGGATCACTCGTGTAGAGATTCAGCACTTTGGATTGAGTAAAAAGGTATTAATGCAAAGTTTTGCACCCTTTCTATCTATAAAGCCAAATGTTAGTCACACTCCCTGATTTTCTATCTGTCCATATAGTCCCGTTAAACTCGTTTAGAAATCGGATCCTTTACCCCAATTTATGGTTTGTACAGTTCCCTCCTCGAATTGCATCGCAGAATTTTTATTTGTTGCTTTTTTTTTGCTGATTTAGCTATAAGAGTTTTTCTTTACAGCAGTATTTTCTGGCGCTGAACTACAGTGGTCAACCGGAATCATCAGTTTTATTCCCATCAGTCATTTTTATCGCAATACAAAGTATATTCCACAAAACCGCTGCATGTTTGATATTGACCATCTGACCTGGAGCAGAAATATAACAGGACTGCCACTCTACATTTGAGGAGGCTTAGACAAATAATTGACCATTATTTCGCCCCCCGACCGTCTGGGTGGGCAAAATGTATTCTATAATTCTATAATAAAGATCCCTCACTGATGCGCATTTAGGAACCCAACCGATTTATTATCATAAATGTAATAAGCTATATCTCCAATTAACTTATTGTTTCTGGCAACAAGGCCATGCGTATAATTAGATCTGCGTAGTTCTGGACGAGGTAGCATCTGACACTAATTTTCGCTCATTAGAAAATAGGAAGGTGACGGACACGTAATGGTTCTGTTGGTGTCGCTTTCCCTGGTCATGTGAATGCCGCTGTCTCTTTCACTTCCGCCTTCACACTTGTCTTGCAGAGAAAACCCAATCCAAGTAACACCCCCGACCCCAAAAACACTGATGCACACCACGTTTATCATTATTTTAAACAAAAGCGAAGACACGGCTGAACACGTGTATATTCCATCAGCCCAGCGTCTGCGTCCCAGTATGCCCCTGTGCATATCTTGGCGTGTTGAGGTTGGAGCCTTTGGATTACATAACATATGCCAGTTTTTGCCCATAGTGTGTGCAGTGTTATTTTTATTCTGCATGTTGTCGTGTCATGATGGGCACAATTCCCCGTGTGCTTTTGGCGAATGTCCGTGGATACGGGGAGAGAAAACTGGGTTACTAAATGCCTTGTTCTCAGGGCTCAGATTTTTATTTTTTAAAGTTTCTGAAGGTTTGATGAGATAACGCTTCCTTAATGATGCCATTTTCACGAAGCACGAGAAGTCACATTTCAAGTACTTTCAAAATCTTTTCTATTTTTCAGAACCCCGCAGTAATGAAACAAGGACGGAGGGGGAAAACCGTAACCAACACAATAAATCGGCACAGTGAGAAATGTTTACGTCGCAAAGCACCATACTCGGAAATATCAAATGGTTCAGATGCAAGCCAGCTCGCTGCCAGCATCGCTCGCCCATCAGACGTTTTATCTTCTGAGGTCATGTTTTATCACCAGAGTTTATCCGAGATCTCGTGTCGGCAGCTGCAGTTGTTGGGTGTGTGGTCTCCGCGTTATCTCAAGTGCACGATCAGACGATTTATGGACTTAAAGGTAGTGGAAATAATTTTAATGTCTTTGGTTTGAGAATCCGACAGTGTGTCTCAGCCCAAGACTTGTGGAATTTAGGGTATAATAGTTGTTTTGATCTTTTGGATTAAAGCTCACCCTTTTCATCAAATATATATGGCAGAAGTTTAGAAAAAAGATGAACCCAATTGTCAGTCTTGGCTTGGTAATTTGATAGTTTCCTGATCACTGGTGCTGCCAACACTGAAGACTTTCCAGAGTCTTCTGTTTGTTGTGTATTTGGTGAGGTAGAGCTTTGGATAAACCCTTTTAGGTTCTGTGATAAGCAATAATAATGGTTTTAATGAGCAGGAAATGAACAGACAAGGAGGTGTTGGAAAATCCTGTCATTTTGCTGGGATATGGTCAAAGTGAGGAAATGAAACCCTTCACCACAGTCCACATTGTCTCCAGGATGGTAAATAATGTAGCAATAAGGATACACATATGATGAATGTAATTTGAGTTTCTACCACTGAAAGATTTTCTTTCCTCTGCTAACAGGCTTCTTTTTTCCCCCTTTGTCCGAGTCAATCACTTCAGCTTTGATCAGAATAAAGGCCAAATTCCTGCTCATAAATGGTGTCTGCTCTGTTCGGATGGCAGTGGGATTCATCTCACTGGTCTACCACTTCCCTGCCTGCGGTGCTCTCTTGTCAGGGTGGATGTAAGACGATGGCCGCGTCTGCGGTCGCCAAGCAAGCCCTCGTTTCTCATTGAGACCCTAAACCAGCCCAGAATCCAGCTGTTTGAAGTGAAGGTGATCTTATTTTCGCCAGAGATTAAAGTGCAGGTGTAAAGGGCTGATGGGGCTCAATGCTTGTTTGTGTGTAGATCAGACTGGAAATTCTGGTTAGATTTGTCCCCAAAGTACATTAGAATAGTGCATTTATTGGAATTTTATATATATTTACCTACTTTCCTGGATGGCAGGTCTCCCAGCCCCCATCTACTCATCTGCCAGTTTCAAAATGTGGTTAATGCTTTATGTTTACCTCTTTCCCCAGTTTGCTTTGACATTATTATTCTAATATTCACAATAATGGCAATGTTGCATCGGGTATTCAGCAGGTAAGTTGATGCCACCTTTAAAGCCACACCCACCAGGTAGTCCAGAAGATAAATTACTCACCGATCCCTGATTCAAACCCCTTATTTTATTTAGTATAGAAAAAGAATATTGAGCCATCAGGAAAATCTGATTATTGTTGGGGTTTTTTCCCGCAAACCCCAGAATAGAACCCTTTTTTTGTTGCTGTGGCGATACTTTAAACTCAAGAGACAGGCTCACACGTGGTTGTTTAAGCTTTTTTCCTTCATTCAGAGAAGATCCCATGTGGAGGCTTTGTAACAACAATACCTGAAGATGTGAATCTATTTTTCTGCATAACGCAACATGCAGCTGGAGAAATCATTTCTCTGCAAACTGCATTAATGTTTGGACATAGAGCAGCCTTCACTGAGGTGTTGACAACCATACTTAGTAAAAAGTCACTACAAAGTCTTCTGGTTCGGTGAGATTTCCTGTTCCTTTGAGGTCTGTCTCCAGATTTTCAAGTCGTAGATTTTTAGGTGAGTTTAGGATTATGATCCATTTGTAGAAGCGTCCCTGTCTCGACTTTTGCTTTTTTTTTTTTTTTGCAAGTGCTCTTATGTTTGCTTGCAGAATTTGTTGGAATTTCCTTGAATCCATTCTTCCTTTTCTCCAAGCCATTGGCTGCAACACAACCCCAAAGCATGACAAGCCCGTCGCCATGTTTAACAATTGGACGGGTATCAGGCTTTTCTAGATGTTCTGTTGCAAACATCTGGTGCTGAACTTTGTCGGGAGAACGCAGAGATCTTCTGCTGATTACTTCTTGATGAAGGTCATATTTGTGCAGGTGCCACTGAACATTTGAACCACAACTCCAGAAGCTGCCCAACCTTGCTGAAGGCCTTTTGCAGTCAAAAACGGGTTCTTTGATTTGCTTTTTGTCAATCTTCCGAGCATTTATCCAATCTTTCTTGGTCTTCCTGACCTCATCTTGACCTGTGTTAACTTCCTTATTTTCTTAACTTTTGAACTGATGAGTGCCTAATTAAAAACATGCCTCCTTCTTCTCCAAACTCCTGACTTTACTACTCAGAGTGCTGCTCAGGTGAACCCCTGGCTTGGACTAGAACCTTGGAACTAGAACCTTGGATTAGACAAGGTTAGAGGAGGCTGGGTATTTACAAAGCATCTGGCCTTTTTTGAGGCTAATTTTATAGAAGCCATGACCCAAACAGGCTGATTACAGTAGGGTCTGATAAGTATCTCGGCTAAAGTTACCTGAGAAATTAAATCTGCCGGGGGTTTGAGAAGGGAGAAATTGGGAGGAAAATACATTGACACGTTTAAACAATTAAAGTGTGTTTTATGTTTAACGGCTCACAAACGCAGTAATATTGACTGGGTTGCCCAATCATTCGCATGCCAGTGTGCTAGTCTCGCTCAAGACCTCTCAGTCTCGATTGCAGCTGAACTTGGACCACTCGTGTTTATGCTGTTGAGCTTGGTGGTATTCATTTCGTGCAGTCTGGAGATGCTTTATATGCCGGCCTTGCCAAAGTTTGCTGGATTTAGCAGAGCTTGTGCAGCTGTGTGTCTGGCAAGTGATCGATTGACCGTTCCAGTCCAATAGGACATGGCAGATGTATGCAAGGTCATGTTTTGTATGTTTTAATTAAAAGTGGCAGAATTCTGCTAGTTGCTCTTTTGGTTTGTCATGATCTTATTCACCAGGCGTCTGTGACCTTTAAAATCAAAATACCAAATAATATTTACGTGAAGCTGAATATTTACGCGAGGCTGCCAAATCCAGCAAGAACATCTACAATGAGCTGCTACTGTAAGTTTATCATTAGTTGATTATGTTTGGCTTAATGCATGATGGTCACAGTAATTGGATTTAAGTTGGCCTTAGATGAACCTTACCTGTCCAGAAGAAAAATGGCAACATCTCTGTCAGTGTTCAAATTCTTCTCCGCTTTCAGCCACCTCCATCTGTCAAAGGCATCTTTTATACAGATCCTTGTTTAGGTTCGGGCTATTACGGTGTATGCGTGAACCATAACAAGTTCGAAATTATAGCTGCGGCTCGTTGGGAACCGGCGACCAGGATGCCAAAAGGCGACTCACTTCATGATTTAGGGGGTTGAACAGAACGAAACACACGGCAGTGTCCACATTGCTTTACTTTTGAAAAAGAATGTTCTGGCCGGTGTGATTTTAGTCATCATCTACTGTTGGGTTTTTTGCGGTCACCAGCACTGATTGTGAGCCAATCAGAATGCTAGAAGAGAATCGCATGACCCGTCAGGGTCAGAGCAGAAATTTCTCAGTGTCTCAGTGTTAAAAGCTCGGAGTTGAAGGCTAGATTCAAGGATTGGGGCCAATATTAAGGCACCAATTTTATTTCAGCGAAGTCTAAACTGCCACGAGGTAACTGTTGCCATAGAGGTTCTGGAGTCATAGTTTGCATCCCTGCCTTTTACAATGAAGAATATGTAATTAATACGTTTAGGCTTTGATTACTTTTGTAGTCGTATAGAATTTTGAAAATTGCTTAAAACTTCAACACTCTCCCAGTGTTTGGTTCAGTCATGTGTAGCATGGCTAGGCTTAGGTCCTAACCTTTGCTCTAATCCCTCTCCTGTTCCCTCTCCTCATCCATTTAACATAATCAGCTGCAAAGACTTTATTGTTCGTTTCAATTCTGTGGTGTCTAAACAGTGACCTACATTCAGAACAGTGGCTGGAGACCTCTGACGCGTTTGGTCTGTCCTGGAACACTTTAACGGATCTACTTGTGTGGGCTGAACTGTATTTTGCTATCACTACAATTAACCTTGGTTACACTTCTCATATGTTAGATGTGCTATAAGGCTTTTATAGGGCTTTCAATTCATGTGGGAACCATGTGCCCAAACTGTAAATTTCAGTTTGAAAAGGTCTCATTTTTCTTTTTTAATGGGCAGCTGCAGAACCCTTGGTGTCACTTGAAGGACATACACATTTTTAATTTAATATCTAAGAATTTTATTTTGTTGAAAGACTGGCCACTCAATAACAAAGCATTGGGATATATTTATCATACATATTGTCAGTCCCTTGTGTGTCTGGGTGTGATATCAGTGAAGATGGCTGACTGGGTAGTCTGTGTAGTCAGGGCTTTGACTGGCTTTGTCCTGCTACTCATTAGAGAGTCTGAGGAGGTGGTGGGGAAGGGTGGGGGGTGGAGAGAGGATATAGAGTGAAGAGAGACTCCCCCATCATCCAGCTCAACTGCTGACAGAACCATGCTCACGTGAGTGGGTATTTAATGAGCGCACGGAGTCTCTTGAAATGATGTTACAAGATTCACATCTGCATTTGTTTTCAACAAATGTCACTCTCAAAGTTCATTTAGTCCCCATTATGTTTCTAATGGGGACTCATGCTGTTTCTCAGGTGCGGCAGTTGACAGATCAGGTTACGATACTGTGCATCCCACCACCATCCAATCCTTCTTTGCTCAGCCCCCGCACTCATTTTTATTAAACCATGCACACGTGCATTGTGGTCGCGTCTCAGCTGTTGGGGAAGACGTACAGGGAAATGACTGTTGGTGGTGTTGGCACAGTGGAACCAGTGTAAAGGTGCAGGACCACGACGTCTTCTCAGGGTCCTCTGTCATATGTTGCAATGGAAAAAGAAAAAATAGTGCTCTCTGAGATTGTTTCTCCTTGGTTTATGAGAAATTGTTCACTAAATACATGAGATTATTGAATTATTCTGTGCAGGTAGTTTGGTGAGCTGAACATTGTTGGAGTGTGAAGGCAGCAGAAATAGTCTCATATCACATTTATACAACAGCTATTAATTAATTTTTTACCATGCAGTGATTTATTATCCAGAGAGGTCACCAATGGCAATGCGACAAACCTTATTTACTGTTAGCCACACTCGCCCTTAATAATTAACGATAACTTAATCTAATGTTAAGATATTATTGTCATTGTGATTTTAGAGTTCTGTTTACGTTACTTTGTGGTACTATTTTCAGCAATATATCTCTCGGCACTCCTCAAGGTTAAAGGCAGAGCTAGTAGGCGCTTACGCGGCCTTGAGCTGCCCAGGAGAGCCCAGTGAATGTAAATGCCAAACTGGCAAGAAGCTAAATACCTTCGTAATTATAGCCACGCTCTCCTCACCAGACCTCTCCAGCCAGGTTAGAGTCTCGTCAGCATTCTCTGGTCTGCTTCCAGCCCGTCTATACCACTTTAATACCCCCGATACACCAATAGCCTCCCCCTGGGCTGTTCAGTCGCCTGAATGACGCTGCTGTTTGCTTTCTGCTGATTAATGATGAAGCGCTTGTGTCCTCAGCTGAGCAGCATGCATCGGTTTGTTCTGTATATAATGTGCTTATTTACAGGATTACCAGTGTTTTAATCAGTTTGAACCTCTAAAATCCAGAACCAATTGTATAAACTTGACTCAATTTATATTCTAGGGAAAATGTTCTGGCTAAAGGATATTGACAAAATTCATATCTCGTATGAAACCATGAAAAGTGCAGTTTTATTGATTAGAACACGTGATATTAGAGATGCCAATAAATAACTTAGAAATCAAAGATTTTTTTCACATGCTGCAGCTGTTGGAAGGAGACCTTCAGGACCTCGTGTGCCTCTACGCATTTGTTCATCATGCTCATTTTTGGTCAGAGTCGTCCTCCATTGTTGTCAGGTTAGCTGTGTTGAACAGGCTGAGTACTGGCTTGATGGGTCAGACACTAACATACCCCCCCCTTGATAGAGCTTTCCCTAAATCAAGCAGTGGTCCTGGTGCCATCCAACACGTCCAGATCTTGAGATCCAAGAATTAGGTGCTGGTGCTTCTGTCCCTGAGAGGACCTCTTGCAGGTTCTGCTGCTCCACTATCCTGTCCATAATGAGCAGCCTAGACCCCCACATCTGGTTTGACACTCGGTTATAAGTCCAGGACTGGAAGGTTGAGGCCTTTCTAAGCTTGCTCACGTTCCACTCTCTCTTTTCCAGCTGTGTGAGGAGTGGCAGACCAGCTGTGGCGTAGCTGATCCGATTGTCACCTTTCATTGCATTTTACAGACAAAACAATGTCCAGCTAAATAACCATATTAACGCAGATTGTTCCATCTCTGTCACACACCTTAATCTATTTCTCTCCCTCTAATAAAGTTATTAAGAGAAATATAACAATATAGCTGCACCTCTCATCTATATGTGCTATATATTATCCTCCCCAGGAAAGGAGACACCGGGTCTGGGACACGTTTGTTGTGCTGCCTTGCTTTGTTGCAAGTGTAAAAGTAATGCTTTTAGATATGATAATATATTACTCAGCTAAATCAGTGCGGTTCTCAGTGAGTTCCTGTGAACCTTTACTACTGTTGTGACATGAAAAGACCACAGTACTGGAGTTTAATAGAAATTACTAAAGGGGCTGTCCCATCTGTTTCTCAGGTTTCCAAATATAGAATGTATCATTTGCATTACTTTCATGAGGCTAAGAGGTGCCATTTCTTTAGCTTCAGATGTAATGATGAAACAACTTCATTGTTACTTTTATTGGGCCATTTACTTTCAAATGAGACTGTAGGTGAAACATGCGATAAAGATAACTCAGGCGTCACGGAGGCTTCATCGTGCGTGTTGACCTTTCTTTACCGATCTCTGGAGCTAACTTTGCAGCATTTGTCGCTACCCGGGTGCAGACCACATTAGAGAGGCTTGGGTGCCCCGGTGACGAGGCTGCAAAGGGGATGTTTCCCCACTCGGCTTTTAACGGTCCCCAAAGCTGTGATTCATCACTCTTCTCTGTGGTTGTTTCCTTTATGACTTTCAGTGAAAAATGCAATGGAAATTTAAGCAAAAACCCCCAATGTGCTGATTCACCTGTGTATGAAACATCTAATATCACATAAGGGCGTCTGTTCACACGCACACACCTGAAACACAGCTGGGATTCACTTTTTGGGTGCCTGCTGCGCAACGGCTGCCTTGTTTGGCTGTTCTCTTACCTCGTTTCCTCTGAAATGGAGACTTTTGATTTAAATCTCTTAATGTGTCTCTCGTCCGTCTCCAGGTGCATGATGAACCTCCTGCACTATAGCCGTCACAGCTAGTCGGGTGCTGCACCATGGCTAAACCTGGGAGCGACAGAGATGGAGCCATGGTTGATAAGCAGGCGGGGAAGAAGGTATGTAAGCACAGTTGGGATTATGCTAAACAAAAATGTCCTCATTTTTGCGTCGATTCAATTAAAAAAAAAACGGATCTTCGGGAGTTTTGGATGTTTACTTGACTAATACCACAAACTGCAGCTGGCTGAAAAAGGCTCCAGTCGGTACCTGTTGTTGCTAAATAGCAACCACATCAAAACTGAACAGTCAATCCAAGTCGGAATGACTTTTGTCATTGGGAAACTTTAAGGCAATTTATAATGCCTTAAGCTCATTTTAATGCTGGGGCCCTCAGTTGCTATGTCATGTGATTTGGGAATCTGCTCCCTTTTTTTTTTTGACGTGCTGACTTTTCGAGTTTGAGACTCAGTGGAAGGATTGTTGGTTGAGGCAGATTATGGACTATGATTCCTCTTTTGGAGTCGTGCTTGGAAGCAGAGGTCTGAGTTTGTCTGATTAACAGGATCTGGGTGGACTATCAGTCAGAATACATTAACAAACCAATGTGTTTTTAGGTTTTATTCACAACCCCCGCAGTTGGGCAGGAAGCTTAAGGTTGGGGTTAAGTCGTGAGGTCACTTGATACCAGTAGTGCAGTACAGTGTAGGGCAGCGGTTTGTGAGTTTGTCTTCCATCGTATTGCTCGTCTTGTCTTCGAGGTTTAGCCTCGCTGAGAGGACTGCTGTTTGAGGCGGCAGCTTGTAGACCATGATTCTGATGAGAGAATCAATGCATGTGCTTCTTTTAATGGAGGTTGTTCAGCTAAAAAAAAAAACGATTTCCCTAAATGTCTTTAAAATCCTTGCTGGGGGTACTGGTATAGCGGGTTGCTTTAGGATCGAAGCTCCTTGGCCTTGGTCCTTGGAAGAGCGAGGCTCAAAGCTCCTAGATCCTTAGATCGCTGTTTTTACTTGTATCTCTGCGGAAGGCCAGGCACGTCCTGTCATGTTCAGCTGCAGCGCTCTCCGCACCAGTGGGCGTTGGACCTTCACCTGTTGGGCTTTCTCACGCCGACAAACACTTCATAACAGTTGAGGAAATGTGATCCAATATAGATCCGACCAAATTCAGGCTACCAATTTGCAAGGGAGGTCTCCAGGTGATTAGCAGTAGGTAAATGAGCATTAAATTCTCTTAAAGAATCTACACATTAATACTTTTTCTTGTTACAATTTGGCAATACACTTAAACCCAGCAGCCTGCATCTCTTCAGTGAGATCAAGGACCAGAAATAGATGTTTAGAAGAATGCTGTGCTTTTTCTATGACGATGTCACATGTGACGCTTTCATTTAGAAAGATCAAGCTGTTACTGGTGTCAGCATGTATTACATTAAGTCCTACCACATAAAAATTAGCCACAACTCATCAAGACACATAAAACTGACAAAGGCACTTGTTAATCTTGTTTCAATGCAACAGTCTGCTGAAGAACAAACGAAAATATTTCATAATGGATTGATTTTTAGAACTCAGTAGCAACTGCAAAGGAAGCAATGGTATTGTCCTTTTTTCCATAGTATTATTTTGAGTATGGTATGGTACAGAAGGTTTGTTTTTCTTGCAGTGAGTGAGAAACTGAAAATAAGGGAAATTGGAACCAGCAACTTCCTCTATCTCCTCTCCCGGCCAGAGTAGGGGGCTTCTTTGCTGTGTTTTCTCGAGGCAGCGTTCACAGAGGAACTGTTTTTTTGTGGCACCTGTCTAGATGTGAAGGGTGGAACAAAGGTGTGTTTTTAAATGTAAGTTGTCTGTGGTTTGCTCCAGCTCAACTGTGGGCTATCAAATTACTACGCCTGTGTGGAAATGAACTTTACAAAGGTGACAAATGAGGAAACGAAATACGAACTTCCCTTTGCTGGATTATACCTCTGCTTGTTCATCCGTCACATGCCTGTGGCAGGAAATTAATAACATCGAGACTGACTTTGTGTTTTCGTTTTCCTCTCTGCAGAACAAAGACAAGTTGTCCCCATTCACCAAAACTCCAAAGCTGGACCGGAGTGAATTACTGGTGAAGGAAGGCAAAGCCAAGTCCTCAATGAAGCGCAAGCTGTCCTTTACTGCCAGTCCACTCCGGACAGAGGAGCGAGACTCTGATACTGGTAAGAACTGGTGCAGCTCTTCCTCCCTCCCCATTCATCAGCCATGCTGCTGGCTGGCGGCCAGCTTTTCACGCTGCCCCCTTGTGGCTCTTTGGATCCTTTTTGTCTAGAAATTGTCTGCAAGAGGAGCCAAATAAGGCCATGTGTTGTTTACAACATATGAGATTTATGTGTATTCTTAAATCTTGAAGGTAATAGCAGTGAATCGAATTTAAATAAATGTTTGAGTGCTAGCGTCTAAAAATCTGTATATCTGTGTACCGTTTTTAATCGTTGACGGTGATGTTTATCCATTCATGAGCCACACCATTGAGCTCGGCATGGTCAGCAGATGGGGTTGTTTGTCATTTTATGTTGATCTATATAATCTGGTGCTATAAAACTCCAAGCCATCAGAAAGGTCAGCATCTTTCTTTGGTTTATGTCCTTGTTTTATGGAAGCAAAGCTGGTACAGCTCTGCATTTCAGAGCGCTTGAGGTCCAGTAGTTTCACCTTCAACTTCACTGCAGCGTGGCAGTGGTGTGTAACGTGTCCCTCCGTCATTTTTAAAGACGGAAGCGTTCATTTTGAATTCACAGGGTATAATTTAAAACCTCCACCAGCCCTCGAAGCAAAGCTAGCATATTGGGTGGTTTTTTTTTTTTTCCTCTCCTTTTTTCTTTCCAGTAGCTGTTAGAAAATGGGAGGTAATGGTGCCACTGACCTCCCAAAACCCGTCTCTTTTGTTGCTCTGACTCATAATCTGTGTATGGAGTTCGAGTCTGCCTTTGTGTCGGTCTGAGTACACGTCAGATGTGGAGGGGGGGGGGGGTGCGGGGGGTGCGTTAATGCAGTGCTTTCCCACCCTTCCTCTCTCTCCCCTTCCCTTCCTCATCCTCTCTGCTTTGCACTGTAGATGACTCAGACCCAGGCCAGTCGAGTGAGACCTGGGGAGAAAGATTAGTGGCTCCCTGCAGGATATACGCAGGTAATCACTATAGATCGATGCCTAGCCTTGTGTCCTCTACAAGTCACATCACCCACTCTGCGCCTCTTTGCTGCTTTGAACACACAAGCACGTCTGTGTTTTCACCCTGCATCTGCCCCGTTAGCTCACGCATGTCTGTGTTTAGCCAAAACTGACTACCGGAGCCTGGGGCGGGCGGTGGGGGGGGGGGGGGGCTGAAGGAGCACTGTCTACACTTGGCTGGCTTTTGAGAATGCTGTATTTTTAGTCCCCCTTTCAAACCTCAAACTTGTTATCTGTCTCTCGGGATGCAGATACAAGAGGAGGAGGAAAATGTTGACTTTGTATGTAATTATCATTTTAAATGAAAGTCTTCTCTAAAATGTCGCTTGGCTTTGTTGCAGATAAGGATGGGCCAGAGAAGAAGAAGGTGAAAAAGGAGGCCGGGGGCAAGAAATCCCAGGCAAACCTTTTGTTTGGCTATCCTCTGTCAGAGCGCAAACAGATGGCTCTCCTAATGCAGATGACGGCCAACAGTCCAGGTTTGTGTGGCTGCCCTCCCTTTTATTGCATCATTGCGATGGATGCAAGATATTTACTGCTGCGATTGCGTAATGTGGATATTAAGTGAAAGAACGAGTAAATCTGTAATTTCAATCATTGTAGTTGCGTTACTCTTTATTTGATTTACATTAATGAAACCGCGCATGCCAAATCTGCCTCTTTCACCGTCATTTATGGCGAGTTGGCAGGTCTGAATTTAATCTCGGTTCCTTTTTAATCTGTGACAGTTGAAAACAAGAATAGTTTTAAATAGATTTCATTTTTTTCCCCCTCAGCCTCTACAATATATTTTTTTGGTTCATTTATCATATAAGGACTTAATTATTTGCCTGCTTGTGTTTAGACTCTACCCCCAGTCACCCTTCACAAACGACTCCTGTGCAGAAAAAAGTTCCCAGCAGCACCTCAACTCGCCAGAAAGACAAGGTCAACAAGAGGAACGAGCGAGGAGAGACCCCCCTCCACATGGCTGCTATCCGGGGAGACGTGAAGCAAGTCAAAGAGCTCATTAGTCTCGGAGCAGACGTCAATGTCAAAGATTTCGCCGGTATGTTGTAACAAGTAGCGATACGTCAGTCTGCTCTGTGTGATGTGGTATAAATAGAACATATAACTAAGTAGTGGGTGCTTGCTCAAAGGCGTTAAGCTATTTTATTTGGGCCTAAATTAGAGAAATGTCGTTTTCTGTCCCTCACTAGGGTGGACTCCCCTCCACGAAGCATGTAATCTCGGTTACTATGACGTGGCCAAGGTCTTAATAGCAGCAGGAGCTGAGGTGAACACGCAGGGCCTGGATGACGACACCCCACTTCACGATGCCTCCAGCAGTGGCCATAAAGATGTAAGCGCTCCACTGTTTTGTACTTGGAGGCTTTACATGAGCTGCAGGAGAAATGGGCTCATCTTTTCAGGTTTTTGGTTGTTTCTCAGTTTATCCTGCAATTCTATCCAGATCGTCAAACTGCTGCTCCGGCACGGCGGTAACGGCTTCCAGGCAAACAAGCGCGGGGAGCGGCCAGTGGATGTAGCAGACACTCAGGAGCTGGAACTGTTGCTGAAGGGGGAGGTGCCTCTGTCAGATCAAGATGACAGTTCTTCAGGTACGGGGAGAGTACGCTGGGATTGCCCTCCTTCCCGCATTATTCAAGGAAAGCCACTATTAAAGATCTATTAATTCTTTGCTGAATGAATAGGAGTTCGGATACTTTCTTCGTGATGGAAAATCGTCAGTTCTCGGTTTTTATTGTTGCCGTGTAAAAACTTGTTTCGAAGAGGCAAAACTTAATTGCAAGAAATGATCTTAGCAAAGGAAACATTTTGACACTTTAAAGGAAAATGAAAGATCAGTAGCTGCAGCATTAAAGATACGCAGAGATTGAATTGGTTCATTGATTTATTTAACTGAATAATTTTGTTGTCTGCAGAATCCGAGGACCCCACGTCTTTCAATCCCTCCAGTGTAGATGACAACATGGAGGACTCTGACACCGAAAAGGACGCGGACGGCAAACCACCTGCAAAAGCATCGTCGTCCATGCCGGGCTTAGACGAGTACGAGTTCAAAGATGAGGAAGAGGAGGAGGAGCTCGGCAAAACACTCGGCGACCGACACATCTATCGGAAAGAACTGCGACAGCGGGAGAAAGACGACAAAGATAAGAACCACGTGGGGGGAAAGCCGAGTGGCAAAGCGGATTCCAGCTCAAAGTCCAAAAAGCAGAAGTTGTCTCATTGCAGCTCGGACACCTCAGGTGATGAGATGGAGAACTTTTCAGACAAAAGGAATTCCCCGACGTGTTCTCAGAGTTCAGAGAGCGTCAAGATGGACACAAGGTCGAAAAAGGAGATTGCAGAGCAAAAAGAAAAGGGCAAAGTCAAGAGGAAGAGCAAAAGTCAGAATAAAAACAAGGAAAACCAGGAGGACGGGAAAGAGAACAGCAAAACGTTGGTCCTTTCGCTCGCAACGGTATCTGAGAACATGGAACTCGGCCTAGAAATCGGCCGGGAGGAAGATTCTTTCAAGATGTCTTTCAGTCCTAAAGATGACTCATCCGTCCACCTCTTCCATTTGTCATCCATAAAGTCTCCGAAACTGAATCACAGCCTGACGGATAAACAGACGCCACTCAAACAGGAAAACACCAAGTTGTGCATTTCAATCAGCGACGGCTCAGCGCCCGTGGACGGTGTCAAATACAATCACTACACTGACGCAGAATACTGCACCGAAGGCTCCAGCACCAAGGCCTGTAAGCACAAGGAGAAGAGCAAGCATCAACAGAAAGACCCCAGTGTCGACCGGGAGGACGACCACTTCAATCCCTTCAAAGACGGTAGCATTGCAAACAGCCTCGACAACACTGAAGGTGCCTTACGGAAGAGCGACTTGGATGGCAAAGTAGCAAAGAAGCATAAACTTAAACATAAGGAAAAAGATAAACACAGGAGGGACTATGAGGCTGAGCGGAGTCATCACAGGCAGAAGGAGGCCAGGAAAGACGGCCACAGGAATCTGGAGTTTGACCGAGAGTTCTGGAAAGAGAACTTTTTCAAAAGCGATGAAACGAACGAAGCTCTTCCAGTGAAAAAAGAAGGTGAAGACGCCTTCAAAGAGGAGAGAAATGCAAAAGAGAAACATGCCAGCAGCAAGGACAAGAGGGCGAGAGAGGACCGGGAAAAGGACAAGGCTCTGAAAAAAGAAAGGAAGGAGGAAAAGATAAAAGAGCTAAGGCTGAGCGAGCGTGAAGAGCGAGTGGATGGCCACCCGTCAGGGCGGATTCCAGAGGAGGTTCCTGTCCAGAGCAACAGCATGAAGGACGAGACCGAAGAGAAACCCATAAGTGGAATCACAGCTGACCAAGAACAGTCGGAGCCTTCTGAGAAAGGCTCACGTGAGAAAACTGACAAGAGGCTTCCAGTAAAGGAGAAGGATCTCGAAAAAATGGAGAAAAGGCATCTTGACAAGGAAAAAAGGGTTAAAACGGAGCACGCTGACAAAACTGAGCCACAGAATTCACTCGATCGCTGGAAGGAAAAAGACAGAACGGCAGGAATTTCTTCCCACTTGGTCGGAGATAAAAATTGCAAAGAGAATGAAAAGCTCAAGTCCTCCTCGGCAGCCAAAAGACACGAAGACGTCAGGAAAACTAAAGACAAGTTTGACAAGCGCTATGAGAAGCAGGACAGGGACTACAGTGTGGGCGATCACAGAGAGAAGGAACGAGCAACCTCTGATAAGAAAGGGAAACCGCTGGAGAAAAGCGACCGTTCCAAAGAGAAGGACTCCGACAGGAAAAAGAAAGATAAAGGAAAAGATGGCCCTTCCTCCAATCTGAAGTCGCTCTTAGAAGAGAAGAAGAGCTACGCGTCTGAAAGCGGCAAGTCCTCGTCGACAAAATCAAAGGACGACGGTTTGAGGACACCGGAGAAGGACCGTGACCGGAGAGACCGTGACTCCGATAAACACAAGGACAAAGAGAGACACAGAGACCGCTCCCAGCAGGCCAAAACCAGCAAGGTCAAACCCAGCGAGGCGGACGCAGACAAGGGCAAATCCAAGGCCTCGCCAGCAACGCGGGACAAACCAAAGGAGAAGAGACTAGTGAACGACGACCTGATGCAGACCAGCTTTGAGCGCATGCTGAGTTTGAAAGACCGGGAGATTGAGCAGTGGCACCGCAAACACATGGAGAAGATCAAGCAGAAGGAGCGCGAGAGGCTCAAACAGCGGCCCCTGGCCGAGCCGGGGAAGTCCAAACCCAAAGACAGGCCCAAGAGCGAACTGTGCTTAAGTAAAGAACTCATGCGCTCAAAGAGCTCTGAAGCTTCTGATGTTCACCACAGAGATAAACCTCCGAAAGACACTACTGGACAAAGAACCATGTCCCTCGATGGAAAGAGCCTTCCTTCTGTCAGCACCAAGGTCCCGTCAGCTATGGAAAGCTGTCTCGCCAGATCTCCCAGACCAGAGAGTGAGCGCTGCGGCCTCATGTCCAGGTCCGTCTCATTGGTCTCTGTCGCCAGCTCCGATGATTCTTGTCCGGCAATGACGCTAACATCCAGACCCCCGGAGTTGGACTCCGACGTGACCCCGGAAGCCTCGGACTCTCAACCCGCGCTCCTCCAGTCTTCCCTTGTTATCCAAGCCACCAGATCGCCATCTGTCCACGACAAAGACCCCAGCCACCTTCCAGACGTGCTGCAGAGTCATCGGACGCCGCTGCCCGGCAGACACGAATCGCCGTACCTCCGGGCCATTCTCGACGAGGATGCCAACTTACCGGCCGAACTTCTGCCAACGGCAGGCCTGTGCGCCGAGGAGCAGAAGTCGGGAGAAATCTCGGCCGAAACGGAAGAAAGCGTTCCGAAACAGCAATGCAAAGATTCAGCTCCCGGCGGCGAGCAGCACGGGGACGGTGGCGCCGGCGTAACCCAACATTCGTTGAACCAAGACTGCGAAAGCAAAAACCCGCCCGAGTGCACGGCCTCCCTGCCGGGGTCGGCCGAGCAAATCGCTCTTCCCTCCTCCGATCCGGTTGTCCTCGTCCACTGTTTGACGGACGACGGACGAGCAGAATGTAGTACAAAGAATTCCTCCGAGCAGCAGTCGGCACCTGCGGAAGCGCCGGCGCTCCCAAACGCGATAAACTTCCAGCAAAAAGAGTCTCCGCCCGTTCTGAGGATGGAGATCACGGAATCGAGTCCAGCACACGGGTCTGAGCAGGGTTGGAAACCGGCGGAGAACGCTGATGGAGCGGAGCCACGCGAGAGCGCGGAAGCTGCTCCAGAGGCCTCAAGAGCAGAGGACGCAAGACCTCCTGCAGCCTCCACCAGTGCAAACGTTCCCGCTCCGGCGTTGGGGGAGCCGCTGCCGAGCGAAGCAAAAGCAGAGACGGAATATCCCCCAGCCGATGTGTTTCCTCTCCTGGAAGGTGCGGGGTTGAGTCTGGATGCTCAGTTGGAGAAGAAGGACAATATTCCTCAAATGTCCTGTCGTTCGAGCCCCGAGTGCAAGTTTGAAGTACTGACCGACGTCTCGCAGACCTCCGAGAACAGCGACGCCGTCGGAAGCGTGAAAACGGAGAGTTCCTTAGCCGAGGGAGCCCTCACGACGGAGGGCTCCTCCGAGTCCAAAGCAGAGGACAACTCGGAGACGATGGAGGTCGCCCACAGTGACGAGAACACCGAGTATTCTTTATCTTCAGAGGACCATTGCCAGTCTACGGTCCACACAAACTCTTCCAGCAGCACGTCGGGAAGTTCCTCTCCACAGTCCGGAGATAGAGATTCCGATTGCTCGGGAGCTAAAGTCAGGCTCCGGTCTGGAGACGAGGACCTGGACGTCCACGTGCCCCACCCGCGCAAGAGGAAGATGCTTAAAGTGTCGGCCTTCCAGCCGTGCACCGCAGCTCAGCAGGACAAGGACAGAGACCAGCAGTCTCTGGCTGCCATCGTGGACTCGGTCAAGCTGGAGGAGATCGAGCCCTACCAGACGGAGAGGGCGAACCCTTACTACGAGTTCCTGCACATCCGGAAGAAGATTGAGGAAAAGCGCAAGGTCTTGTGCAGCGTCACCCCTCAGCCGCCACAGTATTACGACGAATACGTGACCTTCAACGGCTCCTACCTCTTGGACGGAAATCCTCTGAGCAAGCTCTGTATACCGACGGTGAGTCCGGATCTGTGGTGTCCTGTAAAACCACAAATCACGTCCAGACGCTACCAACATTCAAAGCTCCCATTTTATCAACCGCTCTTCCGCTCCCTTCCTTTGAACAGATAACTCCGCCCCCATCGTTACCCGAGCAGCTGAAAGAGATGTTCAAGCAACAAGAGGTGGTCCGAATGAAGCTACGATTGCAGCACAGCATCGAGAGGGTGCGTAGTCCCGCCGCTCTCCCAGCAGCCCGGAAGGTGTCTTCAAACTGGACTGACGTTGTTTTTCCACCTCCCCCATCAGGAAAAGCTGATCGTTTCCAATGAACAGGAAGTCTTGAGGGTCCACTACCGGGCAGCGCGGACGCTGGCCAATCAGACGCTGCCGTTCAGCGCCTGCACGGTGTTACTGGACGCCGAAGTCTACAACATGCCTCAAGACGTCCAGGTAAATGCCGCAGCGCATCCAGAAACGGGTCCAACCCGCAAGCTTTAAGAGGTTCGCTCGTGTCTCTAAGTCGGCCTGTGATTGGTTACAGAGCGACGACGGCAAAACAT
This sequence comes from Takifugu rubripes, assembly GCF_901000725.2. Classification (NCBI taxonomy): domain Eukaryota; kingdom Metazoa; phylum Chordata; class Actinopteri; order Tetraodontiformes; family Tetraodontidae; genus Takifugu; species Takifugu rubripes. The sequence continues at coordinate 3,289,847 of NC_042306.1, forward strand.
CGGTGCGGGACCGATTCAACGCTCGGCAGTTTATGTCCTGGTTACAAGACGTCGACGACAAGTTTGACAAACTCAAAGTAAGAGTTGTTACTTTGTTGTTGTTGATTCATCAACTTCAGTGAGGAGCTAAAATCAGAATTCGCACCTTTTTTAATGAATGATGCAATCAGTCCTCAATCCTTAATCACTGCAGTTGGTGTTTTTCAGGTTCCTCTTGTTGTGTTGCTCATTAACATCAGGTTGTTTTTTTTAATAATGGTTTAAAATGGCATTGTCCTCCACAGACGTGTCTCCTAATGAGGCAGCAGCACGAGGCGGCAGCCCTAAATGCCGTGCAGCGTCTAGAGTGGCAGCTCAAACTGCAGGAACTAGACCCAGCCACCTACAAATCCACGAGTATCTTCGAGATCCCCGAGTTCTACATACCACTGGTGGAGGTCAATGACGACTTTGACCTCACCCCAATATGACCAGTAGGAGGTGGGGGGGGGGGCATTTTTACAGTGGCAGCAGAGAAAAAACGAGAAGCACTTGGAATGTGGCGATAATACGAAGAGCACTTAAAAAAGACGTTTACTTTGAATAAGCTCTTACTGTCCAGCCAGCACGAGAAGCGTGGGGACAGACTTCCTCCAGCAGAGGCCTCAGATCGGGCGGGTCGAGCCCAGACCAAAGGCTGGGTCAGCCGGCGGGTCAGGGAGCTGTGGCCAGGGGTCGACGACAAAATGGCCGCTGCTTCCCAACAAGTAGGGTGACGCACATTAAAAATTTCAGATGTTTTCAAAGTGAGTGGTCATAAATTGTGTATAGACTGTGCTCTTAATTTTCTAACTTATTTTATACATAAACGATTGTGCATTTGTAAATATACATGTAATTATTGTTTTAAACTTGTAAAAAAATAGATATTTTGATTGTAATCTTATGTCATGTTTTAATGGACCAAAGTTGGTTTTTATATCGTTGTCCTCTGTGATGTTGTTGTTGGCTTCTGAAACATCTGTTGGCTTTGGTTGTTTCTCATTTGGATTTACCGGTTTCTTCCTTCATTTCAAGTTTAGCGTCCAAGCTGGTGTTATTTGACTTTGGCAGTTAAATGCTGTGCATGCGTCGCTTTCGTTGTACGTTTTCCTACAGATCTTTATTGTGGACTTGACGGTGAGGTTTTCTGACGTGTTCCAGCGTTTTTGGGTTTTTTTGTGTGTGTGTGTGTGTGTGCGCGTGTGTGTGTGTGCGTTTTGTTTCGCACCATCGTGTTCTCCTGTTCTGCTGCCTCATGTGTCCATGGTCTCTCACGTACACACACTGATGTCTGGTGTGGCTTCCTGAGGTTGGGAAAGAAAAAGAAAACAACTAAACTTTTACAGATTCAGTGTGAGATCACAGCAAAACCTATTTTTTCAACAATGCCTTTTGAACGATAGTTCTAAAAAAAAATGTCTATTTTAATATTTACTTGTTACATTTCTTGTACATATTTGTAATATACTATTGAATAAATTTTATTTGTTGTGAAATAAAACGCTGTTTTTGGTGTATTTCCATTGCAGGAGTTTGACATCCGATTTCAGGAAAAGGTCCAATTTGAAAATCGAATCTTCAGTTGGATGTAGTTTTAGGAGTCGCCAGCAGGTGTCGCTGTACAGCCACTGTGGTATGATTGACCCAGTTTGGACGCCAAAATTTTGGGGGATTTATTTATTGCACTTGCTTAAACGTTTTTTGGTTTTTTGTTTTGTTTTTTGTTTTAAAAGACTAGACAATGATTTAGAAATATTAAATATTACCTTTCTGAATTAAACACATCGCTTGCAAAGGATTTTAAATAACGATCTACTTCAATAGTGCTCAGGGACTGTTCTCTTTATCTTATCTTTACATAAAATCACATCTTTGGACTTTCTGCTGGACTATTAGGTTCTATTTTATTCCAAACCAAAACGTAACGTTTTAAATCTGAATAAATTATGGGACTTTTCCCCCCCACTGATGATTCTGCAGAGTATAAACAGACCAGCCTGACTCCATTTAAAGAAAATCACATTAACTTCCCAAATTCTTTCCCCGGCTTGTAAAAACAACTATTTTTATTTGGATACTGCGGCAAATCCCAGAGATAAAAAGTCCCTGAAACTTGATCCTGTCTTCCGTCCCTTTTGCCCGCTGGAAGTGGAGCTTATGGCGGTTTGGGTGACACCTAAAACAACGCACCTGGACACCTGTGGAGCTAAAATGGCTCATCAGAGCGTCTCTGTGGAGCTGCAACACACGCAGCAAGCGGCGGTCCTTCTCTTCTCGGAGGGGGGTCCGCGCGACTTCACGGCTTCCGAATCCCCCTTTTCTTACCTAATGAGCACACTCACGCTGCCGCAGATAAGAGCGAGGAACAAAGGCTCGTTTAATCGAGTGGGGGTGGCTTGGACAGGAAAGGATTGTTTGGTAGACGACTGCGTTTTCTCGCGCTTTTGTTTTTCCTTTTTACGCGCAAGACTTTTACGCACAATATTCCGGCGAAGCGCACAAGGTAACTCGACGTTTGTCTGTGGCTTCAGGGCGGGGGGGAAGACCCGTGTCCGCTACACGGAACACACTCGGCCAGCGAGCGTGTGTGTCGGTGTGTGTCTGACTGACCCCAGGCCCGGCGTTTGGCTGCGCAGACGTTGGGGAGAAAATGGAGTGTGTGCCTTTAAGGCGCCCGACTGCCTGTCGCTTTTTGCTGCGGAGAGACTGACGCCCTCTGGACACAGTGGACACTTGAGCGTCTGTGGAGCACCATCCTGGAGAGGTTCAAAGGAAAAACAAAAGTAGCTCCACTTCTTTCTGAAGGAAAAGGTCGAGGTCTTGCGTCCAGCGTGTCGGTAAGTTTCCGGGCCCGTCCTGTCTGCGCTATTCTGCACTTTTACTGCGTTTGGTTGTGTCGTGGCTCCGGACGAGCGAGAGCGAGTTTTGGTGCTGGCGATGAACATAAAAGAGGTGAAGAAACACGTCCAGGAGTGAGGGAGTGTGTGTTCCTCACGCGTTCTCATGTGGAGTGGAACAATGTGCAGCAAAACGCGGGACTCGCCGCTGTAAAGGCGTTACGTAAAAAAAAATAGGTGAAGGAAGCTGATGTTGCCAGATGTGCCTTATTCCTGGGTTCCGAGCAGCGTTGTTGTTTTGAATGAAATGTGACACAGGCCTTGGAGAAATGTCTTCCCTCATGCTGACGTTTTTGAGGTTGCAGCAAATTCAATGGTACATCTAAATGTCCTCAAACACGGGAAATAATGATTGTTGGGGATTCTTGTTTTAAAGATCTTTTTAAAAAAACTGCAAAACATTTATTTAAAATGTCCTCACGACGGTGAACCTGCAAAGTAATTGAAGTTATTAGATAAATGTAGAGTATTTGGAGAAATGGCAGGATACTAAAGAAAATGTGCTTTTTGGGGGTTTATCTGTGAAAACTCTGAGTTGGTGATGACGAACTGCTATGACTGCAGCAGCTCGGCCATGTTTGCTCCCTGACCTCCTCTCTGTGGCCGTGCTGATGTTCTAGGAGTTTCCAGTAAGGTGCTGGTGAGCTGTCAGGATGAGGCCCGGTCAGACGACCCTCCCCGCCGCCGCCGCCACTCTCCTCTTCCTCCTGTCGGGGCTGGCTCTGACCTCCGGCTGCAACAAGGCGCTCTGTGCCAGCGACGTCAGCAAGTGTCTCATCCAGGTAAAAGTCGCCCGTCCACTCTGACTCCAGATCAGTATAACCCGCGGAGGTCGGCGTCAGAACATCCAGAAGCGTGACGAGGCCAAAGAATTAACGCAAAAGTCTGACACTCGTTTTCCTCTTGAGCTTCAATAGTTTAATCGTGCCTCTAAGTTGTTCCACGTGTGGCTCCAACTCTCTCCCATCTCTATTGTTATAAACAAGCAACCAGAAAAATGCAAAAGTCAACGTTGTCGTGCACGGCTGGCTGTACGGATCTGGACCGGCACCGGCCCCTCCCAGGTTTTTTGCCTTCAGAACTGCCTCAGTTCTTCGTGGCGTACGCCAACAAGGTGTTGGAAAGCGATTTTGTTCCGTATTGGTGTGATGACATCAGACAGTTGCGGCAGATTCGAATCTGCCGTCCCACCACATCCCAGAGGTGATCCACTGGACTGAGATCTGGTGGCTGGAGTACAGACAACTCATTGTCTGGTTCCAGAAACCAGTGTGAGATGGTCTGAGCTCTGTGAGATGGCAGTAGCCATCAGAAGATGATTTCCTAATTCTGACCCGACCATCTGATGGTGGAGCTGAAATCGAGACTCGTCAGACCAGCAAGGTTAATTTTAGTCAGTGTGTGTAGCCTCACTTTCCTGTTCTTAGCGGACAGGAGGGGCCCCTGGTCCCCTGCTGCTGGAGCCCATCTTCTTCAAGGTTCCACGTGTTCTTCAGAGATGGTGTTCTACATCCCTTGGTCAGAACCAGTGGTTATTTGAGTAACTGTTGCCTTTCTGTCAGCTGGAACCAGTCTGCCCATTCTCCTCTGCCTCACTGGGTAGCTTCTCTTTAACCCCCCTTTCTTCCCTATACTCTGATGCCGGTTTGCGTCGCCTTGACGACGTCTACACGCCTCCATGCGTTGAGTTGCAGCCATGCGACTGACCGATCAACTGTTTCTGGTCAATGTATCGTTGCATCAATGGCGGCTGGGTAAGATTCTTGTCCCAGGTGAGCGCTGGGGTCCGGGAGGGACGGCAGAAGGAACCAGAGCTCTACCTACTGATGTCTGCAGCCAGAACTGCCTACCTGCTGGGGGGGGGGGGGCTCTATAACTACTTGCTTGTCTTCTTTGTGATTTTAAATTCTCGACTGCGAAGCTTTGTGCGTTTCTTCCTCCCGGCGGACGCGGCCAGATTTATGTCCTCGCTTCGGCACTTTTGGACTCAGCTCTCCCATGATTAGATTCCCAAGCAGCTCGGCTTCGTGTCCTGGAACCGGGGCCAGAGATGGAATCTGTTGGGAAGAATGCAGATACATTCCTTTGATAAGCAAAAGGTTTTTCACGGTTATAAATAGTGTCCAGATTCCTGCGCACCTGCCCACATACCTGCATGAAGCCAGTCCCGGCAGGAACCGACCGCAGCGGGTCGGATACTGGGCAGCTCTTTGATTCTTTAGTTTTCCATGAGGTACTTTTGATTATTTTTCGTTCCTTCTTGCTCTTTATCCAAAGCAGCCGAGCTCCAGAGAAGCACGAAGGGATCATTCGGCTCCACCGGTAAAGTCAGACCCGTCGGATCAGCGTTCCGCCTCTGACATTAGCATTTTTACTGAGCGGTGTTTAACCTCTGCGGCAGCTTCCACTCTGACCCCAGTCAGTCAGACAGGTAGAGGAGGAACTCCAGCCTCATAAAGGGAGTTAAAAACGCTGAAATGCTGTCGGGGCTCCTGCTCTGTCACCAAAGATGAATAATACATCAGGAATACAAACACGAAACACGCGTTGTGTTGAAGCAAAGTATCAAAGCTACCGAGGATCCGACCTTCTGTTGACGTATAACATGTTGTTGCCTAAAGAAAAGTTGGGTGGCCTCCTTGCAACGACAAGTTGAAGTCACTCCTGCTAATTTCCAGTAAAGTGGACTAATATGGAAGCCTGGAAAGCAACTGATTTTAGAGTAAACAGAACAAGCAAACAGGAATTCAGCTCACGGCTCCAGAAATAAACCGGCCCAAGTTAGAGAATGTTAAAGTGAAGTGAGAACACGTTTTCCTCATGGTGACCCCACTTGATGCCAGTCAAACGTGGTGCTTATTGCTAATTTCAGAGTAAAACTTAACACTTGCAAACCTTCACCTTCTCGTTAAAATTGTCTCGGAATGATTCTGTGTCTGTTGCATCGACTCTCGCATAGAAAAGTTGGTCGAACTTCCATGAACCAATAGAAAAATGCACCAACTATGGGATGTTTATCAGTGTCTTTAACAAGAAGAGGGAAAAAAAGGAGCCCGACGGCGGGCTTGCTTATTTTTCCCTTCCGGGCGACCACGTTCTCCTGATGAATTGTTGCCGTGGACAACCGCCGCTTCCGTGACCCCGGCGACACCAACTTGCGAGCTGTCAGAGCCGAGAACGTCGGTGTGCGTGCGGGGAAACTGTTCTTCCTGCTTGTCGAGGCTCCGCGCTGCTAACAATTAGTGAGATCTGCTGCCTTTACGCTCTGCTGCCATCTCAAGTCATTTGTCTGAATCCCCTGGAACCCCTCGGGGCAGAAAATCTCAAGAGAAAAGGGGGAGAGAGGGGAGAGGAGGCCAAAAGGAGGTGTGCTGGTGAGCTGGGGGGGGGGTTGAGGGGGAAAGTAGACCTACGTTTGGGAAACACGGCACAACTGTGCAGAGCAGGCGGTTAAACAGGGTGTGGCAGCAGCTTGGCAGGAGCAGCCAGCACATGCCGACTTTCTCCTTTCTGCCTGTTTGTGTCTGCTGCTCCTTTCTTTTACCGGATTAAAGACGGTTCTGCTAAAGCCCAGAGCTCTTCAAGACGTTGAGACCACCTCCTTCATCTCGAGGAGGAAGATGCGGGTTCCCCTCCCTCTTAAATGTCGGGCCGAGAGTTTCACAACTGTCCAGCTAGCAAGTGTCTCTGTCGCCAAAGAGGAGCGTGGCGGCTGGCGCCGGTGTTTACTTCTGGACCGCTGTTGTGTCGTTTTGGATTCCTTGGCCTCGTTTGGAATCTCATCCAAATTACCATCTGGAGACAAAAAAAAGTAGCAGCTGGAGAGAGATGGTTCATAAGAGATGATAATCCCCGAGAACAGAACTGGCCCGTTAAACCCAAACTGACGGTCGGTCCAAATCACAGCGTTGTGGATCTTTTGCTTTGCATCTGATCTCGCTGTTCTGTTTTAAAAACATGCAGGAAGTCGGAGAATATTTAGTCTTTAGCCTTCTCCACGGCCTTTAATGTTTTCATTGTTTTTTTTTAATCAAAATGATAAAGTTTGAGCTCCATTTTTCACAGTTGGAGCCTATTAATGGTGCCAGAATCATACGTTAGCGGGGGGGGGGGGGGATCCAATCCAAGAGGCTGCTGATCAACCACGTGTGGTTTTGCGATCTGTCACCGATGAGTCAGCGGGGAGTCTTTTATCATCGCCGACTGTTTACGTGGGAGGAGACGGAGATAAAATATAAAGTCAGCAAGAGGCACATGAGCGCAAATGAAGGGAAGGAGGGAGAGAAAACGGGGAGGGAGGAGGAGAAGTGAGCTGTTCCCGGGCAGAAGCCTTGTTCTGTTCTCCAGGTGTTTTCTTCTCCCTCCCCCCCCCCGACTCCCCCCTCGTCTCCCCTGCCGAGGTGACCTTGACTGGGAGGAATGTGCTCCCTGTTCTGTGTCAGGAGAGAACGGAGGGGGGAGAAAAGGGAACTTCTGATGTTCTCGCCCGACCTACGGTGTCTGCAGAGATCTTTTCCCCTGCTGATGACAGGGTCACCCCCCCCCCCCCCCCCCAGATCCGGACTTAACAACTTAAAGAAATACATTAAAGGCATTTTTACTGCCCTATTTATTCCACATGGATCGGGCATAGATGTGTGATATATCCAGATTTAATGAGGTTGATTATTGAATACCAGTCAGATTCCCAAGACATTAACTAACAGACATGGGTCCTGCAGCTCTGCCCATGGCTGAAATGGTTATTTATAACGGTGTGTGTTCAGCGGGGTTGTGCGTACTTGGATAGACGCCGCGTGTAGCACAGTCTGGTTCTTATTATGTGTGTTTTGCTTCTTTAATTCAACCAGGTTTGAGCCATTCGTGGGCCTGGTTTGCTGTTGGTGAACAAGCTGTACATGAAATAATGAAAGTTTTGTGTGTTCTTGTGTGTGTGTCGCTCTGCAGGAGCTGTGCCAGTGTCGTCCATCTGATGGGAACTGTTCCTGCTGTAAAGAGTGCATGTTGTGTCTGGGGAACCTTTGGGAGGAGTGCTGCGACTGCGTCGGTGAGTGCAACAGCGCAGGATACTTTCAGCTCCTGGAACTTGCATAAAGGAGTTCAAATGCTCCTCTGGCTCCAACCCAGCCTGTTTTTTTCCCCAACTATTCAAACTATTCTACAGTTGCCGGAGCCGTTTGCCCAACGCGCCCCGTTTCTGGTTGTAAATTCAGGCACACTGGGATTCATTTAGAGTCTAAAACAGGAGCTTTCAGTGACATAAGAAAACATTCTCTGGTTTTTGGGACTATAAAAAGTAGCAGACGGACCCTCCACACCTTCATTAGAGGAAAGAACTGCTGTAATAATAAACTAGAATAGATGAGTTAAGTTTCTATTGAGGGGGTCGAATGCCAACAGAAACGCATCCCTTTGAGGAGCTCTAGTTCTTGTATTTTGGTACAAATTACTCTTAATTCCTCTCTATTTAATGAAAGGGCACAGCGGTTATGAAAGTAGCTGATCACAGATCTACAAAAGTCTGCAACCAGCAGCGTATTCCTCTAAAGTCCCACTGGAGGATCCGGCCTGTGGAAATACTGGGACCAGTTTGGCCCGGGCGTCACTGCTCTGATATGAAAGGAGTGTGAGAAGAGTGGAGGCAGATATGGAAGGCGCCTGTGACAAGAGACGCTGAAGTTCAGGTTGAGAGGAGGACAGGAAATGAAAGGAATGTGTCCACGGCTGTGGAAGTGCCGACACGCGTGTCCGCACGTCACCATGGACGCGTGTCCGTTGGATCAGAGGAGGGGAGCCGGGGTGGGAGCGATGGTGGCGGCACCTTATAACAGCTGGGTTAGTGGACCCGTCTGAATCACCCGTAATAATTCAGTGGATCCTTAGAACGGACCCAACAGCTTCAGAGCTTTTTTCATTTACCCAGAAATTTTGAACCCCCTCAGCGCGTTTCCACTGAAAGTACCTGGGAAAAGTTTTCCCTGGAAAATTACCTTGCTGGTGGAGGGGGGGGGGGCTGTCCAGATTCCCTTCTTAAGGGGTGGGATCGCGTGGAACAAGATCCCTTCCACATCCTTTTATCCAATTCTTCACGTCTGATTTCAGTTTCATTTTTAATTGTTTTTTTGGGGCCGGTTCAGTTTTAGTCCTTGATCTGACTCGGGTCGCGGACAGTTGGAGATGATACTGTGTGTGTGTGTGTGTGTGTGTGTCTGTGTGTGTGTCTGTGTGACAGAAAGATATTGTTGTGTGCGCTGACAAGGAGGATTAAAGCGCCTTCGTATGGAACCAAGACCCCACAAGGCACCAGCCATGCTTGTGGCTGGTGTTTCACAGATGTTGCGGTGAATCTTGTGCGGGTCATTTTACAGTGGTTTGGACCCCCCCTGATCCAAATGTCTGTTAATGTGAGCAGTTAAGTAAGTGGAGTATTAAATGATCTCCCAAAGAGACGTTTGCTTCCAGAATTTGTAGGAATGACCCTGATCCATTCTTCTCTCTGCCTGTGACGGGTTCTCAGCACCATTGACTGTAACAAACACCCAAATCCTGATGGATCCACCCCCAAATTCGGAGCCCTTTGTTCTCAGAACACACCTTTGCTCATTTCCACCATTTAAATTCTGTCCTTATTGGTTAACAGGACCTGTTTCTGGCTTTTCCAGATGTTCTGTTGCACACATCAGATTCTCTGTGGTGAGAACGCAGAGGTTTTCTGCTGATGTGTCCTCGATGAAGGTCATATTTGTGCAGGTGCCACTGAACGTTTCCACTGTGAACCACAACTCCAGAGGCTGCCAAACCTCCCCGAAGGCTTTTCGCAGTCAAAAAGGGTTCTTTGACTTGCTTTTCTCATAATCACACGAGCATTTCTGATACTTCTTGGTCCTCCTGGCCTCATCTCGACCTCGTCTGCTCCTGTCAGCTGCTGTTTCTCTCTGAAGACACGGCGCTATCTTCTCATGGCCTCCTGCTTTGTGGGTAACAATCATTTTCATTTTCACAGTGCTGCTTAGGCGAACCGTGACCGCTGGTTGTTGGGCCGAGGTTGGAGCAGGCTGGTGATTAGGAGGCTTTGCATCACTTGGTCTTTTTTCTGATGAGGATTGGAATGAAGCCATGACCCAAACAGGCTGATTAATGTCTGATATCTTGGCTCAAATCTGCTGGGGTTTCTGGCCTTTGGCAGGGTGCATCTGCCCCCTCTTCCCCGTAATCAAAACAAAACTAATACACTGGTGTTTAAAAGAGTTTGGCATTTCATCTGAGGCCTTTTGGAGAGCAGTTCATCTTTAAACTATTAATATGATACTTAAATCTTTTTATGAACGTTTCTTTGCAGCGACTTAAATATATTTCCACTCCGAACATGTCAAGCTCCTTTGAAGTTTGTGTTTGCAAGTAACAGCCCTGTAGAGGGGTGGCAGGGAGGGAGAGGAGGCCTTGTAGTTGAGAGGAAGAGAGGAGGAGGAGGAGGATGAGGAGGAGGAGACCCATGTGCTGACTTTATCTAAACCAGCTGCTCTGGCTCAGCTTTTAGCCTCAATTTGTAATTCAATTCCTCTGTCAATCTCCACTCCCCATTAAATGATTTACAAATTACCTGTAATTCGGTTGGAGACGTCTAAACGGTTGTGGCGATCATATCTGAGAACGTGTGGACGTCTTCAAGTGATTGCTACTGTGTTTTCAGATTAAATGAAGCAGTGAAACACGATAGCTCCACAGCTGCTGGGTTCTGTAAACCTTAACATTCTCCTGCATATCTCTCCAACAAGTCTACGAGTCGTCTAGTCCGGCATTTAAATGATATTGGCTGTGAACGCTGAAACCATCACGATAATAAATGGGATTTTTAATCCAATATCCTGTGGATATTCCAGGGATGTGTAATCCCAAGAACTACAGTGACTCTCCAGCAACATCCAGGAGCACCGTGGAGGAGCTCCACCGCCCCATCCCCTCCTTGTTCCGCGCGCTCACCGAAGGCGAGTCACCGATCAACATGATGGTGGTGTCGTTCCCCATCGCGGAGGAGCTGTCTCACCACGAGAACTTGGTGTCCTTCCTGGAGTCGCTAGACAACCCGCACCAGAATGTTTCTGTGCCTGGAAACAGCATCCACACCAGCTATGACGCTCAAGGTAGTGACCTGGTCAAATTTCCCTACAGTCCACATGAAACAGTACAAAGAAACACCCCCGCATCCCACACACACACACACACACGAACACACACACACACACACACACACACACACACACACACACACACACACACACACACACACTCTGGGGAACCACCAGACTCACTTTAACTTCAATTCAGCTTGGAAACCGTTAAAAAACCATATGTATGTATGTGTATTTTCTCCCTCTGTCAGCTCTTGTCGCGTTTTTCATTTGTATTTACGGACCCTCGCTGTGACCCGTGCTCATAAAATCAGAACCAAAGTAAACAGCAGCCCAGAGTGGGTTGGGTTTTCTTGCCTGCTGACATTTTTTTTCCCCCTTTCTCAAAAAGAACTAGTCCTGGCGATTGCAGCCGAGTTGGAAAAGTTCTTAGCTGTTTGCTATAAATGTTCAGTGGTACTGAGTGATCCCGCAAAGCTGCGCACTTGGCTCACCCAGACATGAAGCCATACTTTATAGCAAAAGTTAATGTTTTCTCCCTGTTAAAGCGGAATCCTTGCATGTTGGACCATTTTCTAAACCCCTGGCTCTGATTTTTCGCTCGGTCTCGTTTCAGAAAACATGTGCACGGTGGTCTACTTTGATGAATGCGTGTCCATCCGCCAGTGCAAAATGTACTGCGAGTCAATGGGAGGATCCAAGTACCGCTGGTTTCACAATGCCTGCTGCCAATGCATCGGACCCGAATGCGTGGACTATGGCAGCAAGGCCGTAAAGTGCATGAACTGTCTGCTCTGAAGTGCGGACGCATATCGGTACCAAATATTTGGACCACAACTGAGGACTGGGAGCAGAGGAAACTATGACTGTTATGTGTTAGCATTCCTCCGTTACCTTGTAAAATATCCCCCGCATCGCTCCGCCTATCCCTGCAAACTGTTTTTATTCTGCTGTTATATTTCACTGTATATTTTTTTTTAGAAATGTTTTCAATAGTGTTTTTCTTTTTAAACTAGAGGTGTATATGAATAATGTATTTTTACAACTATGGTATGCTAAATCCCACTTTTGTGCCAAATAAAGAAGAGTTTGGTGTCGCGGGCTGTGTCACAAAGTTGTGATTTTGCCACATTTTATGGGCTGTATTTACTTTTAAACATTTGTAAAAGGTGTATTGCATGACTGGATGAGTATGTTTGTTTTTCCAATTGCCTGTCCTCGGCTCTAATGTTCAGTCTCATGTTGCCCAAGTCAGGAAACACATCATTTCCTTAGGAAACAAGGTTGTTATTATACTATTCTGGCCCACAGGTGTTCCACTGCTGACCATCTCATGCAGTCGGAGGGAAAAAAGGGGACATTTGCTGATGCCAACTGCACCCCCATCCCGAAACACAAAGATAAATGTTCTTTGTAATGTCATTTTCAAAAGCCAGCAGGGTGCTTAATCACCAAATCTCTTCCCAAGTGGCATGAAACAGTTTGCACAGCTTAGTGTACCTAAGGCACAATGAGAACTTGTTTGTCTTTGATAGAGAATCGCGACCTCATTTTACCGCTGCAGCTGTGGGCTTGGATCAGACGGTGCCAAAGAAGATCAGAGGACTAATGTGTTTCATATGCCAGGCTGACCACCAGTCTGCTGGGCCAACCACAGCGTTTGGGAAAGGGAATGTGATCCACAATAGTGGTTGAACTCTATTTATGTCAAAGTGGCTTTATAAAACTGTTTTGCTCGTAAAACAGCGTAGCTGCGGTAAAGATTGTAACGATACCGCAGCATTAACGTTCTTTATTAATTCCAGATCACTCTGCAACAAGAAACCTGCAGTCAATGAGTTTGGGGCACGCGAGCCAATGTATTGTGGAACTTCATTACCCAGGGTACACTTCGCCTTCCACGCAGGCGCACATAGGTTTTTGGATGCGAGTGCATATCCGGAAGCTCCACTCAGAAATTCGCCAAACGGGATTGGACTTGGTAAAGTTTTGTAGCTTTTACGTTTTTCATGTCCAACGACATAACGCCTGTTGCACAATTGTGTTTATTTGCTAACCCAACAACCTTGATCTTGTTTAGTGTGCCTAGTCGAAGACGGCAACTTTAATGGTGACGGGAAGGGTGATTATACGGCTAGCTTAGCAGTTTGGCAGTGGGGCGAACTAACGTCAGCGTATGGGCCTTTCCATTCAATGCTGATTTTCTAATTCTCATATCTAGTTCAACACGAATAAGGTCAAATTTCATGGGATGTTATAACGCTATCTATTATAGTTTTACCTCTGGAAGCAGGACACGAAAGTAATAGTATCTGTGTGCTTCGAACATTCAGACGTCTGAGTAGCATTTGGCAAATTTGTCTGATTTCCTCAATAAACAACCTGGACGCTAAAATGTCTGGATTTTAATCTTGAGTATTATGGACACATGCATCCGTGCTACGCGAGGTTTAAACTGAGCCGAGCTCTTGCAGTCAGAACTGACTCTGCTTCCACAAATACGTACAGAATGTCGACGTTTTTATTCTTATTTAAATCATTTAGCTCTCTGTGATGAAGAACTAGGTCTCCTCAAAATCTCCAAGACTGTCTCTGTTTCCAACGCTGGTTGCAGGTTTACTAAAGTGCTGAGCAGTTTTACCTATGGAGGTGATAATTGTCATGTTATAGATGTGGTGGTTCATATAGCAGCGCCCCACCTGGTGGCTGCACATCACTGTTGCAATTGTCCCCACAGTAATCGCTTTGTTGGACCTGGAAAGTTTGGAGTAGAAATTGCTATTGGTCAAATTCAAATGCTGAGCTAAGATTCAGCATTTGTCAGCACACCTGAACAAATCACGTGTTCATTGTATCGTGGCTTAAACATTTGCTTTATTTGTTCTTCGCTTTCAACACAAGAGTCTGAATGAGCAAATTTGCTCCTCTATTGTGTTGCTTTACTACATTGTGAATATAGTTTTGAAGCTGTTCCAGACCAACTGTATAGAAACTACTTTTCTATCCTCTTAAATAAGCTCCTGTACTCTGAATTGACCAGATGGTTTTAAATGTAGCGCTTAATCCATCACATCCTTAAGAGTTTGAATGAAAGCTATTATTTCTTGTACTCAGAGTGCCTCACGTGTTACCCTTACAGATGTGATGGAGGGGTGAGGGACAAGGCTCCTGCAGCCATGACTGAGTGCTTCCTGCCCCCCAGCAGCAGCCCCGCTGAGCAGCGCAGGGCTGAGCACCCTGGCGGCGTGGCTCGCACCCCCAGCTCTGAGGAGATCAGTCCCACAAAATTCCCTGGCTTATACCGCACGGGGGAACCCTCGCCACCTCATGACGGCCATCACCACGAGGCGCCAGATGCTTATGTGTCCGATGATGACAAAGAGCACAGCAAGAAGAAGAACAAGTTCAAGAAAAAGGAGAAGAGAAGTAAGAACTGATTATGCTGACCAACTTTGAGTAACTGTCATGATTAGATATTTTGATCACCTTTTGCTCTTTTATTGTACATTCATTTGTCCACAGTCTAAGAACAAATGAGCTACTCCTGAGTTCCCACAGGAATTTCTGTCTGAACTGCAGATAGAAGCATCAAAGCCCATGTTTGAGTGGTGGGGGGGGCTTAACCTGTCCCCCATCTCCTCGCAATACTTAAATAGAGCTGCTAATATTTTTATTCTATAGCTGTTATTCAGGTTTTCCCTCTTGCAATGACATTTTTTCCAGGACTGTATTTATGTGCCACACATGTGGGCGAGAGGAAGGGATGGGCTGTCCGGGAGCACACCCAGATAGCATGCTGAAGATGACCAAAAAAAGAGCTTGGTTGGATTAAAACTACGAGGAGGACACTTAACTGGCTATGAGAGCTATGAGGGCAAATATTTTAACCGGGCTTGTCCTTGGGTAGAAAAGCATAAGGTGCAGTGAGAGCTACTAAATATGTGGCTGACCTCTTTTCTAAGTCCCCCCCCCCCACCCTCCTCCTCTATCTTCACGCTCGCACATCTCTTCCTGTTTCACTTTTGTCGTGGCTCAGGCTGTAGGAGGAGGTTAGGGACGCAGAGGAGCTCATATCTAACCCTCTTTTTGCTGCATCCTTTATTTTGCAGCCGAAGGCTATGCTGCCTTTCAGGAGGACAGTTCAGCCGATGAAGCAGAGAGTCCATCTAAGATGAAGCGATCCAAAGGAATCCATGTGTTTAAGAAGCCCAGCTTCTCCAAGAAGAAGGAAAAGGACTTTAAGGTGAAGGAGAAAGGCCCCAAGGAGGACAAAACTAAAGACAAGAAATCAAAGGACCTGACGGCTGCAGATGTGGTCAAACAATGGAAGGAGAAGAAGAAGAAGAAGAAACCGACAGGAGAACCAGAGCCAGCTCCAGTGGAGATCCCAACCTTCAGACCCATCTTTGGTGCTCCACTAGCTGAAGCTGTCAGAAGGACTGCTCTTTATGATGGGATCCAGCTGCCAGCCATCTTCAGGGAATGTTTGGACTACATTGAAAGCTATGGCATGAAGTGTGAAGGCATCTATCGCGTGTCAGGTACATTTTTTCACATGCAGAATTTGAAGCTAGCTTAATGTTTGTATTTTAGGATTCTTACCTTAGCACAGAGATTTTTTTTAACCTCTTCCTAAGGTATGAAGTCCAAGGTCGATGAATTGAAAGCAGCGTATGACCGCGAGGAGTGCCCCTGTCTCGAGGAGTATGACCCCCACACTGTGGCCAGCCTCCTGAAGCAGTACTTGCGCGAGCTACCCGAGAACCTGTTGAGCCGGGACCTGGCGCAGCGCTTTGAGGACGCGTGTGGGCGACAGGAGGAGGCCGAGAAAGTGTCCGAGTTCCAGAGGCTGTTGCCGGAGGTGGCGCCAGAGAGCCGACTCATCCTGTCCTGGCTCGTCACTCACATGGAGCACGTCATCCTGAGGGAAGCGGACACCAAGATGAATATTCAGAACATCTCCATCGTCCTCAACCCAACCATACAGGTCAGAGAGCTGGCAAAAATGGGCACGCCAATAAATAAAAGAAGAAGAAGAAAAGTCAACAGATCGGGTGTGAGAATTTTGAGGGAGCAGAATTTTAACAAACAAATATATACTTAAATGGAGAAATAGATCTCAGGCTCCAAAGATCCTCCTGCTATTAGATCAAAGGGCTTATGTTTAAAACCCTGGCCCACTTTAGAGAAGCTAATTCCTTCCCACAGGGAATGTGCTCACGGATGCTCTACTTAATCAATGTCTCAAGACAAAAATGAACTTTTGATGAAACTCTGGCACTATTTAATGAATAAAACTGAAAGTAAGTGAAGAAAATTGTGTAGAAAATGATGTGGGGAATTTCTGACTTCACGTTTTTAGATATTGCGAATCTCATACGTATGCAGGTTTGTGCTGAAGTGTAAAAGTATGTTGTCTCCCTTGTGTTTAGATTGGGAACAGAGTCCTTTATGTGTTTTTCACACATGTGAAGGAGCTCTTTGGTGACGTCGTCCTGAAGCCAGTGGTGCGTCCTCTCCGCTGGTCCAACATGGCGACCATGCCGGCTTTGCCTGAGACACCGGAGAGCATCAAAGAGGAGATTCGACGTCAGGTCAGTTAAAGCTGACTCGCTGCTCACAGAAGAATCTTTCAAGATGGATGTATGGCGGTCACAAAGCGATCAGGGGTGTTTCTTTATTTTGGTAGTCAGCCAAGCTATGTTTTTCTAGAAATATCACGAGACCTCCTTGCTGCCCCTTTTCATCATTTTTGAACGTCCACCTTTCCATATTAATTCAACCTGTTGATGGAATCTTGATATGAGCCACCATTACTGTTGGTCTAATATCTGTTTTATACCGTGGCAAGCATAAATTAAGGTACTGTCTTTTGGATCATCAAAAAGTTTGTTAAAAATGTGTTTTAGGAGTTCTTGCTGAACTGCCTGCACAGAGACCTGCAGGCGGGGGTGAAGAATTTATCTAAAGAGGAGCGATTGTGGGAGGTTCAGCGAATCCTCACCGCTCTGAAACGCAAACTGAGGGAAGCCAAACGTCAGGTAGGTCTGCGTGTGTGTGACTGTATATAGGGAGAGGACGTACATCACAATGTGCTTTTGTAATGTAAATGTGAGCACGGTCATTTAGGAGTGTTGCGGGATTGTAATAAGAAGTGTCCATCTTCTAAGTTTTCTGTCTTGTCTTGCTCGCCATATTAGGAGTGCGAGAGTAAGATAGCCCAGGAAATAGCAAGTCTCTCGAAGGAAGACGTTTCAAAAGAGGAAATGACTGAAAATGAGGAGGAAGTCATCAACCTCCTCTTGGCTCAGGTGACACAACTACATTGAATTTGCCTCCACCAGCAAAATGTGAAACATTTTGATTGAATGTGATTGTCATTGGCCTCCTGTCGTGGAAGATTTTGGCCAAAACGCACACTGGGTATTTTTTTTAAAATAAAAAGCCCCAAAACGATTAAATTGCGCAATATGGCGACAACAAAACTCCAGTACAGGTGCTCATCTGAAAAGTGCCTCCCCGAAGGGCAAGTTCAGACAGCATGTATACCACAGAGAGCTCTCCTAAAAAGGTGACATTCCCAGCCTGATTGGGGAACTATTCCTGTCTGGCTGCCAAACACGCAGTGGCCATTTTCAGATCTCTTCACAGGCTCCAGCTCCTGCTGACCATTGCATGTTTCCCCAGTAACTGAGCCTTTTGACATCAACGATCTTTTAAATAGCCAGACTTGTTGTTGTCTATATGATGAACTCAACATGGTACTGGAAGCTGGAGAATTCCTTATAACACCATGTGGTTGAACTCTGGGTTTTTCCTCTTTCTGTAAATAGGAGAACGAGATCCTGACGGAACAGGAGGAACTGATCTCGCTTGAGCAGATGCTGCGCAGACAGATCGCGACCGAGAAGGAAGAAATCGAAAGGTTGCGGGCGGAGATCGCAGACATACAGAGGTGAAAGGAGGCTGGAATTATTGTGGGTGGTGAATGTGTTCCAATCGGACCGCCGTCGTCTCAACGCTGCGTTTGCCTGTTTAGTCGGCAGCAGGGACGCAGCGAGACGGAGGAGTATTCTTCAGACAGTGAGAGCGAGAGTGAGGATGAAGAGGAGCTGCAGATGATCCTTGAAGACCTGCAGAAGCAAAATGAAGAACTGGAGGTGTGTGTGGCTGTTGGCTTTGCTCAAGGATTCTGCCCCTGGCATACACAATTTAAATGAACTGCTTAAATATACATGGCGTTTACAACTTAGCGGTCTTTGTTGCATCTTAGAACAAGAATACCCACCTGAACCAGGCCATCCACGAAGAACAGGAGGCCATCTTGGAGCTTCGGGTCCAACTTCGCCTCCTGCAGAGCCACAAACTTCAGCAGGAAATGACTGTCCAACCGCTGGCTGAGCAGGCCCCACCCGTGCAGCCGAGCCCAGAGCCCCGCATCGAAGAGCAAATCAAACGCGCCGTGGTAGCGGCAGCCTCCGGCGCAGACACGGCCGCCGCCTCCAACGGCAAAACGGCAAAAGATCCTTCGAAGCCGTCGCCAAATAAAGACAAGAGAGATTCCAACATGTGAAATCACTCTGAAGGGTAATCCGGTGGATCGGTGCTGCTGCGCGTCTTTCTCCTTTGGTCAGGCTTCCCGTAGTTTCATTTTCCTTCATCGTGTCCACACAGCGGTCTCCGCGTTAAATCACACGCTTTGCCTCCTTTGTTTCTACAGCACAGAGACTAACAATCAGAACTAGTGTATACAATTTAATAAAAGCTGCTGCTGAGACACTTGACTGACCAGAGTTGAAATTCGCAGCGTCGTGCCTGTATAAATAATCATTTCATTTGAGACTGTTTTTAAAGGTAAGGGTCAAGAAATACATGTAGACCAGATATAATCAGCCCTTGTCAATGCCCCAACACAGATCTGAATGTAATAATGGACACCAGGGCTACATAAAAAGTCAGTCTGGGTCCATTTACTCCGAGAACCACTGATCCAGAAGCTCTTTGAAGGATGGGGGAAATACAATTGGTCTATATGTTATATATATTTATGAGGTATTTTGAAGAATACAGATTACTATTGAAGAGATACAAAATTTTGCAAATTTCCTTGAGTAATATATGTATAAATATATCCTTTATTTTCAGTCCAAATAGAAATTTCAAACCGTGCACATAAACCCAACGGCGTCGCTCGGCTAAAATCTCAACAGATCGATCATCGCTACTGCGGGCAACAGTCGATCAAACGGTCATGTAGTGCAATCGGCTCGACCTCAGGTGCATGAAAATGTCAGATGATCAAATTGGATTACAAATCACAATTTAATGACTGATCCATGACTTGTGGAGCACCATCATAATATAATGTAGTGACATTTAAAGGCTTGGTCTGATTTATTTCTGTATATTGTACAATTGCAAACATACTGTATTTTAAGCTCTTATTTTTTCATATTTTTATGATCCATGACATGTTTGAAGTATGTTCCTGTAAATGCCCCCTTTATGTCGATGCGCACACGGATGCAGTCTGGCCTGAACTTGTTAATCCTGAGACTGAAACATGCTAGATTGGGATCATTGTGTTGTTTTTTTTGGTTTGTTTTCATATTAAAAAAAAGTCGTAGCTCATTGTTGCAAAATAACACTGTGAAAAATAAAGTGTCAGATATTTATCCCTTTGTTTTCTTACTCAACAATTTTAGCTGGGACTTTGCTCCCACCCCCCCCTTCATTGTTTCTCAGATTGGTTCTTAGAAAGTTATGCTTGATGACAGAGAGATCTGATAACACATTTGTCATTTTATCGAGGGTCACGTGCTTAAAAGGGCTCGTGAGGACATACTCGCGCGTTTAAACCGGGCCTTTTACTCTGAAAGGCGCAACCGGAAGCTGTTCCGGTCGTTTCCGGTTCTTGGTAGTTGAGTGGATGGTCTGGGGCTGGGTCGTCTCCCGTTATCTAAGAAAAGGGAAAATGTCAGTTATGGCAGGAAGACACGCCGAGTAAGCGCAGATCCAAAAAGTTCAGAGCTTCCAGAAGGGAAAATGGCCATAAGGGAGCTGAAAGTCTGCCTTTTAGGGGTAAGTGGTCGATGTTGATCTATCGAAAATTCCCCCTTTTCGCGGCCACTGTGACATATTGACCAGAAGTTGTCGTTTGATGCCCCGGAACACCTATTAATTGTTGATTTACTGTTAAATCCGCGGTGGAGATTGAAAACGGCAGCTGCTGCATTTGGGTCTTGCTCGGCTAACCTGGAACTTTTCTCCACGGTTTGGATGGAAAGTTGATCCAAAACCCGGCAGCTAGCCGGTCTGTCGGCTCAGTCGTCGTCTGACATCGTTTCTCTGTCAAATACGCCGGAACCGACGTTTGTTTTGTCTTTTACTCCCCATTTTTCGACGTTTTTGCCACTTTATCGCCCATGACGTCATCACCCGAGCAGCCCGTTAGATTTTCTGCTGCGTTAGCGGTATGGAGCTCCCAGTCTTCTTACAGAGAGTAGTATCAAAATAGCCACTAAAAATGCCATCTAATAGCCTCTGAAGAGCATTAAGTCTATATTATATCTACTCTTCAAACAAAGGTTTGTGGGAATGAGTGTTGGCTGCACTTATGTCAACACAACATCCACTACAATGTTGGAATGGTGTTTTTCTTAAGGTTGTATTTAATTTGGTTGTTGCTGATAATGACAAAACAGTGTAATAAATATCTTCTGGAGGTGGCAAGACGGTTTCCTGTTGCACAAGGACCAAAATTAATCTATTTTTTTGTGCAACTTCTTTGCACCAGGACACTGGTGTTGGGAAATCCAGCATTGTTTGCAGATTTGTCCAGGATCATTTTGACCACAACATCAGTCCAACGATAGGGTAAGTTCACAGCGCCCAAAAATAAAAACCAAATTAGATCCCGGTCAAAAAAAATAGAGACTTCTACCACGTGGAGAGTTAAATCAAAGAGCACAGCACAAAGAAACATTTTTCATTTAGCAGTTCAGGTAGAAAATGAAATGTTCCTAATGATTATTCCTCCAAAATCAATTCAGCTGGTTCCGTTGTACCCGCAGGGCTTCATTCCTGACCAAAACTGTGCCCTGTGGACACGAACTACACAAGTTTCTGATCTGGGACACAGCGGGCCAGGAAAGGGTGAGTGTGTGACGCACAATAGAATTCTTCTCATCTATTTCATAAAGTTATTAAACCATAACATTCTAGTTTTAGCAATTTGCCCTCACACAATCATTTCACTGTCAGGATCAGGCACGAAATAGGATGATTCACTTTGAGTTCAAAGGTCAAAAGATTGTGAAATTTTGTGTGTGTGTTGGAACTTACATCACATTAATCCATTAGCATCTCCGGCCTTGTCTGAGAAGTTGATCTGCTTGTGGTTTTAAACCTCTGAGCAGATCGACACCCTCCCATCAAAGTTGAGGTCTGAGGGTAAATTCAAGCGCAGAAAATTTGTCACCATCATCAGTAAGTTGCATTCACCACATCTTCGATCTCTTATCTGGAAGAAAACAAATGTCAGAATTTGAAAGAAGACAGGAAACCGTAAAGAGACTGTGTGAAGATAGAAACTAATATTGGACCATCAACATCATTTGGGAGTTTCAACGCACTGTCGGATGCTTTTGAGTTGAATTGTACATTAATGCAGCCCAAGATTCATTGATATAGCAACGCTCGTATCACCGCAAATGGGTTGACTTTTCTGTGGACGCGGGGACGTAGTAGAGAAACTGTCCTTGTCCACTCATCCATCAGTTTGACCGGATGGTTGTTGAAGGACAGCGAGGTCCAAATATCTCTTTCCCCCTTTTCAGTTCCACTCGCTGGCTCCGATGTACTACAGAGGCTCGGCTGCTGCCGTCATCGTCTATGACATCACAAAACTGGTGAGAACAAAACTCCATTCACGCTCATTTAAGTCTTCGGATGCTTCTGGGGCTGATAGTGACTTGCTCGGTCCTGTTAAAGGCTACAGTTTGAGACCGGAGTAAAATTCACTGACTTTTCCATCACTCATGGAATAAAATGCCATTCCTTCCTGGTCTGCTCATGGAAAACTCTTCTGACCAACACATTGTAAAGCAATGACTCTGAGACAGGAGTTTGAAGCGAAGGAGTTTGAGTTGTTTTTTTTTTGATACAAATACATATAAAGCACCTTTCTTGTTGCCCAGGACTCTTTCCAGACACTGAAAAAGTGGGTGAAAGAGCTGAAGGAGCACGGCCCAGAGGACATCGTTGTAGCCATAGCAGGAAACAAGAATGATTTAGGAGACATCAGGTGAGTCTCCTCACTCAGTCATGGCACCAAACCCACCTGAAGGCGAAGTGCGGGTCAGAACCGTCAGAATTGGTCGTCCTTGATGATGAAACGTAAGGGCAGGTGATGCCATCGCCTTGGTTACCACTTGCTGTGGCGTGAAGCAGTCGGCTGGATCTGATCACAACCCCTTTTTTTCATCAACTTTTAAAGATGGAGGATTTTTGTCTCCCAGAACGTTGACGACAATCGATCACGTTTGTTACCCGTACGTCAGCGCGTTTGTCTCTTCCAGTCGGGTCTTTCTGTGCGCTCCTCTGGATTTCGTTTATTGCTCCAAACTGACGCTGACATTAGCTCCAAACGAAGCACCTTCTTTTCTCTCAGCCACACTGTTTTGTAATTAGTGTGTAAACCTCGAGGCCTTTTGTGAGCTGTGTCCTTCTCCACCACAGGGAGGTTCCTATGAAGGAAGCCAAGGAGTTTGCCGAGTCCATCGCAGCTATTTTTATCGAGACCAGTGCCAGGAACGCCGTCAATATTGAGGAGCTCTTTCAGAAAATAAGTACGTTTCCTGTCTTTACTCTTGGTTACTGTTCTTGGGTTTGTGGGCGTCTGCATCTTGTTTTGAAAGGTTTTGAGGAAAGACAAGGGCTAGTTATCCTTTAACTAATGCTGGAGGCCATTTTTTTTATTTTTACAGAATGTACTGCAGCATATGTTTTAATAGGTAATAAATATTTCTGGGAACAAAGAATGCTGTCTAAAATAACCTTTGTGCTTAGGTAAGCAGATTCCCCCGCTGGAAAACCCGGAGGTGGAGAGTAATGACTCGTTTAAACTCACCAGAGCGCCCGCTCCGTCCACCAGGAGGTGCTGCTAGTACAGACCGTGTCTGGTGGGAGCTCTGCATTGGGCTCTGCAGAGCCCACCTGGGCAGCACATGCTGGTCCAGAATCAGTCCCACTCCTGCTCAAGTCAACATGGCGGAGACACACAGGCCAGGTGCAGTTGTGAACAACCACATGAACAAAAGAAAAGTCCTCCAGCAGTATTGTTTGCCTCCGTGCACATGTTCCACTTGGTTGAAGCGGTCTGCGCTCTGCTGGGGTCACGTTGCCTTCACTCTGTCGCCCCCATGCGGAGTTTCACTGAATTACACGATGATTTCTGTCAGTTTCCCACAGGAACGTTTATCTTTGTCCACATGAATAACAACATTTAACAGTATATTCTAGTTTCACAACTAAACTCTCCTTTTGCAGCTGTTGAATTGCACGTTAAAATGGAACTTGTGTGCCTTTTGTGTTGATTTAATTCACTGCATTTAAGCCAGCAAAAAAATGCCAGCTAAATATGGGGGCTGTGCATAAAAGATCAACCTTAATGCTGCATAAACAGCTTTGTGGCCTAAATCATAGTTGGAGAAACACAACCCCATGCATAAACACTGGGACCAATTTAAGAATTGTTTACATATAGATTTGTTTTCTATGTGATGAAATGTATTTTACTCCAGGGAATGAGTTTTTATGCCAAACCCGAGATTTACATCTATTTGGATTACATGTGTATTTTTTTTTGGGGGGGGGGGGGGGGGATTTACATCTAAAATGTGGTGAAACAAATCAATTTTAGCTTCCAAGGCATAAAAAAAAGGGTAACAGGACAGGTGGTTCTGATGGGCCTGGGTTGAACCTCTTGAGAACTGCAACAGCACTTTTTTTTTGCATCCATCCAACAGTGTTATTTAGTCTTTTACTTATCTGAAACTGAGACGAGATAAAGTTTGAACTCTTACCGTATCGCAGCATTAAGAAATTCACCACTTAGACACGAGAGACGGACGGAAGAGTCTTTCTCATCAATGAAGATTGGAGTTGACACCTTTAGAAGCAGATTATTATGGCCTGAAATAGAGTTTAAAAGACTCCAGGATGTTACCTCCAATTTGTATTGTTCAAGGGTTTGAGTGTTGATATTCTTTAATTCTGTTTGATGTAACTAAAGTGCCTTTTTACATCATGTATGTATGTTATGGTCCTGGCAAAGGAAAGAGATTTGCCAGTACAGACTAGTTATGGATCAATTATGACAGCAGCCATCTTCCTCTGTAGGCATCATTAACTTTGTATTTTAAGATGTGTAATAAAATCATGATGCTTGCCTCCGTGCTTTGGTTCATGTTGCTTTCTGAGGATAAAATAACCAATCTTTCTTAAAGTTTGCCACGTTTTTTTGAGTTTAGAGAGTTTGACAGCAAACAGAACAAGATATTGTGATATCTGCAGACATCTGGAGCATAACCTGCAGCTTCACCTGCTTTACAGTGATAACAGTGTCACAATACACTTTTGTTCACAGCTCATTGGAATGTGGTGGGTTCACATCCTGAACCAGCTCAGAGTAAATCAGAGGACATAGAAATCACGTTTTATCAGATCTTATTTCCATAACCGATCATAACGCAACGTTTAAATAAAAGCACACCACAACCAAGGTCTTTAAATAAACCTTGAGTTTAAAGAGAAATGTGCTGGGTGTTATTTTAGTCTTTGAGCGGCGTGATTAAGTTAATTACCGAGTGGCGGGAGCGCGCGGCGCTCGCTCGCTCGCTGGCGCGTCCACGCAGCTGCGTCCGCGTTAGCTGGAATCTTGGGTCTCCACAGTTGTCAGTCTCTCCCCGGTGTTCACTCCGAGTCCATCTAAAATGTCAAAGTTAGATCAAGTCCTCATTCTTGACCCTCCGGTCGACCTCAAATTCAAAGGTAGGTCGATTCTTCTCCCGCCCAGCTGTCCGCCGAGTTGTGTCGGATAAATAGCTCCGAGAAAAATGTAACAATCTCCCGAGCGAACGCTGTTGCTAACTAGCTAGCTAGCAAGCGCCCACCGCCATTTTAAGTTAGCTCGGGAAGAGACGGGCCGTGGCCGGAGCCCCGCACTTTAGTGACGTGGATAGCCGGCGTGGCGAGCACCGTGACCGCTCGCCATTCGTGGACAGCTCACTTGCGACTCACAGCCCGAGGGTAGAGGAAGGTGGGACTGTCAGGTAGCGGCCAAGCTTGTGGGAGCAAGAAACGAGCCGCATCTTTCAAAGTGTCCGACTTTGGCAGCAGCGTGAGTTGTTGCTGTTGTGATTTTCTTTGCTAGTAGCTACTAGCTGATGCAAACTGTTGTGGCTTCACGTCCACGCACAGAACCCAGAGGTGACACGGAAGGAAAAAGTGTGGGGGGGGGGGGGGGGCAACTTTTTACCGACAAATGTGGCGTTTTGAGCGTCATTCGTGTCCGGCTGTCCGCGGAGCGCGGCCGGGGGAGTGCAGCAAACTTTGGGATCCATCCGCAGACGGAATCCTCAGAGAGATCTGCTCACCTGGGTTTCCCTGAATGAACCGGCCACGGATGCTCCGTCCTTTTCATGAGTAACCAGGCGCCTTTTCCACGTCGCGCCACGCACGGAGGTGTCCACGGTGATGTGGCACAGCTGGGGAAGACTTGATACTTTAAGGGTGATTCCGAGTTTCTCTGGGATTGGATCGTTTTTTTACATTTTAAATCTGTTGCTGTTGAAGTTCCGGAGGCTGGGACCGGGTAAACCGGGTTGCCACGGTAACCAGGTCTGGGTTTTGATGACCAGCAGTTGTTTGTTTGTTTGTTTGCTCCTTGCGTTGTTCTGGGTGGTCCACACCCTCCTCTCCTTGTCCACTTCTCGTCCAGGGGCTCCACTTAAAGCTCCTTTGGGGCTCCTCATCCTAAGGCTGGTTCTGGCCACCCTGTGGGGGAGACGGTGGCTCTTGTCCTGTTGGGTTTTTACCCAAAGCTGATGACCACAGGTGAGGTTCGGACCCTGGACTGACTGGAGAACCTCCGGCTGCTCCCGGAAGTTCTGTCCAGAAACAGAATTGGTGACGTCCGACGCTCCACTACAGGGATGGGATGGCCTGACCCCCTTCCAGTTCTCCACAACCAGGACGGAAACCACATTTTCCCTCCTCGGGTTCACCCGGGTTACTAACTCGGACCCCGGTTTGCCCTCCGATACCTGACGGGTGGTGCAGTTTAGGGTCTCTACGATGTCCGCACGAATGCCGTGGTTTGAATTCAGCTTCAGGATTCCCAGAAGCATTCCGAATGCGACGGGCCCCCTCCCGTGAGGAGAAACATGAGCAGATGGAAGATGACCACGGCTCCTCTGCTGTCACAGAGGCGAGGCTAAATCTGTCCGCGTGTATCCGAGCGCGGGTCCGCTTCAGAGCGTCTGCTGGGATTCCTCCATCAGGTTGGAGGGGGCAGCCCTCCTTTCCTCGCTGATTATTTTTAGAGTAGGAAACGGCCTCGGGGACCCTAACTCGGCATACGTGCAGCTGGAAGCGAGACGGTGCCAATGCGGTCGGAGCAACAGGCGACGTGGGTGTTGATTCGATGCTAGCTTTCATCCGCGGCCGCCTTTTCCTCGCTCTGAACGCAGGAGGCCTTTCAGAAGTGCTCCCGACACGTTTGCGAACAGCCACAAACCATCGGAACGTTCCCCGTTGGATCGCGTAACCGCTCCGAGTTAACGTTGCGACATTCCGCCCGTGCGACAAACACGGTTTTCCAAGTTTACCGAATCGTCTGCGACTCACCTGAGCCGGAAACGGCAAAACCAGCCAACACGTCGGCTCTGGGAGGGCGGATCCGCTCCAATCGGGTCACGCTTAGCTTCTTATCTCCCCGAGCACTTGAATGTATGCGCGCTTTGATAACTTGGGATTTAACGGGACTAAAACTTCCACTAGAGTCCCGATTAGTCAGTAATGCACCGGGATGCTTCATATGCTGGATAATATCACGATTAATCTACATATTGACATTATATTTCCTGTTAAATGTGAGTTCTATGGTTTCCAGTGCAGCGCACGTCACCCTACTGGACCAGTTGCCTGGTGCTGGTTTTGTTCCACAGCTTGATAGAATTTGACCTGAAACCAGGACTGTCTCCAGGTCTCTGAGAACCTGCGACATACCGGATGCACGTGAGCATCAGGTGCACGTGCGCTCTGGGGGAAACTGGTCATTTAATGGGCAGGCGAACCCACCGGTTCCACCCAGGGAGGTGGACCTCGGTCCATGGAAGGAGGGTGTGAGCAGAGGAGGCTGAGACGCTCCCATCGCGCTCCTGCTCGTGCACACGCGTCCGGATTTAAGGAACAGCTGCACGTTTTACTGTTTCTTCTCTATTTTATTGTGTTGCGTTCACTGGCGCCATCCCACCGTTGCCTTTGTTTTGAGCTTCGTGCCGCTCTGTGACAAATACTCAGCGTCGAGCTGTTTACGGCCTCGGTGATGTGGGCTGTTCACACGTGGGGCCTCACCGCCTCCCCCTCGCCGTGCCTGTCCTGGCAAAGGAAAGAGATTTCTGCTTGTGCGTGAGCCGTGAACCGTGTGTGTGTGTTTGTGCCGCAGGTCCTTTCACAGATGTAGTCACCACCAACCTTAAACTGAAGAACCCATCTGACAAAAGAGTAGGTTTCAAAGTGAAAACGACCGCACCGAGGAGGTACTGCGTCCGGCCCAACAGCGGCGTGATCGATCCCGGAGCCACCGTCGTCATTTCTGGTAACTGAAACGTGCACGTGTGGAGCTAGGATGGTTCTGTCCGTGTTTTGACGGTGTCCGTCTCTCATTCGCAGTCATGCTACAGCCCTTCGACTATGACCCCAACGAGAAAAACAAACATAAATTTATGGTACAGACGATTTTCGCTCCACCAAATGCTTCTGACATGGAATCATTGGTAAGCTTTTTTTTTTCTTAACTACTCCTGTTGGTTATTACGGCCTGTATTACAGACCGTGTAGACAAGGCCTAGTCAACAGGAGGCACGCGGGCCGGTTCTGGCCCACCAATGAACTCAGACTGGCCGGCCGGTGGGTCCAAAATACCACTATTTATTCTCTTTTTAGATATAGTTGATGCAAAACTTCTCCCACCCATAACTGCATAAACCGTTTGATCCTCAAGTTACCACCTGTTGATGAACAGGTCCAAGGACCCAGCTAAACTACCTTCGTCGTGCCGCTCTGCTATCGCAGGGTTCTGGAGGTAGCGAGCACGAGACCCGAGTCCGATCTCCAACGACCAGCTAGGTTTGGATAGTCAGCAGCAAGAAAAACTTTTAACAGCAAACGACGAGCATAGCGGCGCCAGCGCCACGTCGGGTCCAGCCGCCCATGCTCCGCTCTGAAGAGAGCGGCAGCGGCGGTCTGAGTAACGTGGACCCGTGATGTCGCGTATGGAGTCAATACTCCTGTCAGACACCAGCCGAGGAGGTTTGAGACGTTTATGAAGCTGCTAGACTGAAGAAAGCTCAACTTCTGTCCCCCGATGTGGACGAATCCACCGACAGCGTCGACACGGCTCAGCTTTGGCGGGGCACTCCTCCTGGTTAATACCACTGGAAGGACGCACCCCACCGCCTCATCCACCAGAGGGCGCCATGGGCGTGAATTAGTAGTGAGTTGAGGACAATTATGGACACAATTATAACTGTTAGGAACTCTCTGGGATCAACACACTCCTGGATCCAGTTTCTCTTACATAATTCCCTTAAAACGAATGCTCTGTTTCCACTTTCTAAAAGTGTGGCTCCTGTAAGAATATAGTTATTTATCCACGCTGTAGATGATGTGTTGTGTGCGCATCAGTGCAGAAATGGTTAAAACTTCTCAGTGGTTATTCTCTGTTGTGGGGATGATGTGGACTGTATCTTGATCGTCCAGCAGGGGGCAGCAACGACTGCTATTTGAACTCTGGTCACCTTCTGGCCTGTTTCCTGTGAAAAGCAGGATGGAGGATGTGTAAAGAACTATAGCTCTGATGGGTTTAAAGTGGACTTAATCTAATGAGCCAAAGTAACGCTCATCATTCACACTGTTTTTACCTAGCCATTGTGAGCATAATTAAATTGGGGTTCCCTTTTGGTGTTCTTAATCTTTAAAAATCAGATTAACAAAGCGGATGTCAATGAAAAGTGTGTTCATTTATTTTCATAAATACGCGCTCCAAACTTTGGGGGTGGGAATGGCGCTTAAGATCGTGTGCAGCCACGTTATTTGGGGACATGAAGTGAATTAATTTGTGGCCGTTTGAAATGTTGTTGAAAAATGTTCATCTGCACCGAGTCCTATTTTTTAAAGCCCATATATGCGTGCATGTGTCTGGATTGGATGCAGCTGCTGGCAGGGTGAGCTGATGAATAACATGCCCATTTTTTTCCTTCTTCACCAGTGGAAAGATGCAAAGCCGGATGATCTCATGGATTCCAAGCTGAGATGTGTCTTTGAGCTGCCCTCTGAAAATGATAAAGTGGTGAGTGAAAAAAGTGCCACTATGGCTCTTATAAAACTCTCTATGCTGCACAAATAAGTTCCCATTTCTTCACAAGCTTGAACTGTAATGTTTCATCTCATCTTTTAGTTTAACTCGTCCATCTTCCTTCTCTTTGAACCGGCTCCACTTTAAAGTCCAGTCTCTCAAAATGTGCTCCAATTAACGGCGCTACCACATTGAACTGCGCCGTATCGGTCCACGTGGGTTCGGACCCCACTCTGGAGGGGCCGTCCCGGGTCTCACGTCAGGGTTTGTTCTCTTCTGTTGAGCAGAACGATGTGGAGGCCAGCAAAGCAGCGGCGTTGCACTCTTCAGCCCTGAACTCCACAAAAGCCGACCCCACGGCGACCTCGGCGCCCGGCTCCGCCTCCCCGGAGGACGCGGAGTTGAAGAAAGTGCTGGAGAAGTGCAAGAGGCAGCAGGCCGAACTGGAGAAGCTGGCCGAGGAAAACCGACAACTAAAGGTTAAACCTCCAGCACCTCTCGCCTCTGCAGGCTTGTGTGTCCTTTCCCCTCACCCCCCCCTCCGTCTCCCGCAGGATGAGACCGTCAGAATGAGGAAGGCTCCCCGCTCGGACCACATGACGACAAATTCAACCAGCCTCCTGGGCCGAGACGCCAGCTCCGCCTCCCTGCCCTCCCTCCTCGTCGTCATAGCAGCCATCTTCATCGGATTCTTCCTAGGGAAGTTCATCTTGTAGACTGGGAGATGCATGCCAGTTGCGCCCCCCCCCCCCCCTCACCCTGACTCCAGAATGAAACAGGCCTGGAACAACCTCGAAGTCTCTGTGTGGACTTTGCCATATCATCGGTAGGGTGGCCTCCAGTGATCACATCTGTACAGCATCAGTCGAAGGCGTCACCTTTTTACGATCTCACACAGTTCATAGTTTGGAGAAAGGAGAGATAAAGTAACGGTTCCCCTTTCTTGTCTTCAGTTTGTTGATGGCTGGATGGTGCACGTAATGTGCCAGAACAATGGAAGTTCTATTACACACGTCGTCATAAAAGGTGCAAACAATCAAAAGGACGATTCTCTCTCTTCTTTCTTTTCCTTCTCTCCACTGATTCTCCTCTGTTTTTATTTGGGATGGGATGTTAGGTGTTGTGTAAATGTTGTTTTAAATCCTTTTTAAAGAAAAAAAACAAAGGACAGCCTTTCAACAGAAGACGTTTCTGGAATGCCTCTGAATTCAGTTTATCGAGTTTGTAATTTCAGCCGCTCGTCTCGGAATGATCGGATCCAGCTCTCCTTTCTGTCCTTTCCTTTTCTTCACTTCATCAAGGCAGATATTCTATTATTATTATTATTATAATTATTATTCAAGTGGTATCAGCATTCTGTGGCAAATATTGACTGAAATAAGTTCTCCATTCTTAAATTCCTGTTCCATGGTATTGAACATTAAAAACAAAAAAGAAAAAGATGTTTTCCGGACGGCTGTCTCCCTCTTTTCCATTAACACGGCATCAGCGTGCCGCTTCCCTCAGAACCGTATTTAAATCACTCTTGATGGCTTTTATTTCTTACTTGGCCAATAGTCACAGAAATGGATTTTTTTAAAGTGAGAAATTTCATCTTAAGATGGACTCATCTTTATTTATGACTGGAAAAATGAAGTGGTTTCTTCAGTTTCCGCCACTTAAGTGACGTCAGGGAGCGTTTAGCTTGCGGGAAAATACGGTGGCTGAATATTTTTGAGGTTGCCGCTACGACGTTTGCATGTTCCAACAACGGCTGCCCTCGTCACCGGGTCCCAAAACGACAGGACGGCCAAACGACAAAACCTCCTTTCACAAGATGCTTATTTTCCCCAAATGTGAAACCTGCAATCATTTTATTTCAGTGTAAAGGAGCCCGATTCACTGGCTGTTGGTGGACGGGGAAGTGTGGGAAAACTTGGAGTGTGTTTTGCCCTCTGCTCGGTCCTGGAGGGAGGCCGAGCTGTGCTCGTCTATATGGAGATGTGGTCGTAGAAATGAGGCCCCGTCACAGCAGCAAATGACCTCACAGTTCCTGCATTTTCCGCCCGTTTGTTTTGGGGTTTATTGGTCGACGGGAAACTGCAGAAACGGATGGTTATTTTTTTTCTCAACCCTCCCGTCTTCACAAGAACGCCCGTGAGGTGACCGGTTGTGCTTTTGAGGGGTGGTGGGTGGCAGTAGTGCAGTGTCTAAAGCACCAGGCTGCTAAGCAGAAGGTTCTCAGTTCAAGACCCACTGCAGACAAAACATGCGGCTCCAGGAGAACATGCCAGCACTCAGCAGCACCAAGCCCACTGGTGCAGTGTTGACAACAGACTGGGGGGGGCAGAGAAGGCAAAAACCCAAGTTATCAACACAGTTAAGTGTTTGTGGAAAATAAATGTTATTGATTATTGCCAGTGATGTTTATTGTATCCATAGTAACATTTAATGTGAAAGAAGTGACAGACACCTGCTGGTCACTTCACAACTCGGTATCTACAGGAACCAGACTAACCTAGTGACCAGTGAGCATCCTCCCACCAGGCTCATTAGTGATGAGAAAGACTTTGAAACACTAAAACTTGTGACTTTTGCAGTTATGACAGTATAAAACCTTGTCTGTGGGTGGAAATGGACACAACAGTCATTGGTTCCACTCTAAAGTGCAGTTTCTGTGGTGCAGCAGTGTTGAGTCTATGGTAGCTATGGCAACCATTCAGGCCACTGACTTTCAGCCCCTCACACAAGAAGGAAAAAGGTCAAATCTGCTCTCACTACACATCTGTTCTTGTCTTAAAGTGGACAAACGTCCAGGCGGGTCTCTAGCTCTGCCGCCAGATGAGCAGAGCCGTCAGGAGGCCGCTGAGCACCGCCGTGGCGTGCGGGAAGCCGCCGCCGCCGTGCCGTCCGGCGCAGTCATTGCGCCGCAGCAGAGACGCATCGCTGTCTTCTGTCCTGCTGTGGGACGACTGGTGGCTGCTTATTGAGCACTGGACCAGAGGCGTCTGGTAGGAGGTGGCCCGCTTCTCTGGCTGGTCCGGGCTGGATCCGTCGCTCGGCCTCTGCCCGTTGTACAGCAGGTACCGCCCGTGGGCGTCCTGCTCCATGCGGAAGAGCTCGTACTCTGTGTGGGGGAGTCGAATCCCCAGGGCCACGCAGCCGTTGGTCACAGTGACGTCCTGCTCCAACCCCACCTGCCAGGACCCCTGCACCCCACACTCGTTGCTGTTGAAGACGTTGAGCAGGGAGGTGGTGGCCACGTCCATGGGCGTTACCCTCATGTGGTTCACTAGACGAGGACGAGAGAGCGAAGGGTCGGTGCTAAACTGTGTCTGAATCCTCAAACAAATCGGCAGCAAGCACGGTTACCTTTGAAGACGAACTCTGTCCCTCCCATCACCCGGGTGGAGTGGAGGCCTCTGCTGTAGCGTCCCCGGGCGTATATGGTGAAGGTGGGGTGTTTGCAGACGGGGTCAGAGTAGTGGTAGTAGAGGCCCTCCCACGTGTGGTTGTTGTCGTGGAAGATGAAGTGGCGGGTGAGGAAGAGGACCTCGGGGCGGACCTCGCAGCGCTGGCTCACCCACTGACCGTAGAGCCCCACGGTCAGGTCGGCCCGCGGCGGCAGGATGGGGGGGTGGAACTCGTCCGAGCGGTAGATGATGCGGCAGACGATGCAACCGTGGTCGTGGTTCTGGAGGGGAAACGGGAAACGGGATTTTAGGAGGCTGAATAAACGTTCGAGTCACTTTCAGGTCTCCGACGAGCCGATTCGTAGATAACAAGACGATTATCACAACTGGTTTAAGCTCGGAGGAGGAGCAACCACAGACGTTAAAAAGCTGTGATTGTGTTCCATTTATTGAGTCCTTCGCGTCGCTGAAACGAAGCAGCTGTCCAGCTGTGAACGTTCCGTGTTCCGACAGCGCCGAGAGATTTTTCGATTGGACGTCGCTCTGTCGTAGATTCTGGCATCTGCTCAGAGGTTAAAGAGGGAGGAAAAAAAGCCCAACTTCCTCCGGTCTGAACCTCTGGACTGCTGGAAGCCAGACAAGGTTCTGGCATTTTCTCAGGCCGATCGCATCATCTGGCTGTAGAACCCAGATGTCAGGTCGAATTTATGCTAACAACAGCTGGATGCGAAGGTCTGAGGATGGTCAAAGATTTAGACGTCTCACAGCCAGTCATTTTCCAACCAGTTTTCCCCCCCCCACTCCATCAGGATGAGCTCAGCCCCAGAACCACCTCAGAGTCAGAGGTCAGTGGGAAGCGGAGTGCCCCGAGTATCCAGCCATGTGCACGAGAGACAGAAATGTATTCATTGCTTCTATATATGTATTTTACAGGTATAGTACCAGTAAATGAAAGCAAGGCGCTGGGGGTGGGGGAGGGGGGGGGGGGGGGGGGGGTGCTGTGTTACATGTTCCAGATCTCCAATAAAACTGACTGTGGAAGTCTCGTCTTGGTGTGCACGTTGAGGGGAATCGGACTGATCTGATAACAGCATCGGTGACATGAGGTCGTCATTAAACCAGTCGCGACACTGGTAACTGACCCAGCGGAAGGGAGCAAAAAATGAATTTAAAAGTCCAGCAGCAGCGCAGTTCTGTGCTGCTGCTGGACTTTTAAATTCATTTGGAGTCCAGAAAAGTTGTTTTAAACCACGTAAGACTAAAGGAATTCTGTCATCTTGTTCAGTGCAGCAGGAACAAGCTGAACTTTTCATTCAAATCTGCTGCGCGGCTCATGAG
The DNA here is from genome assembly GCF_901000725.2 of Takifugu rubripes. NCBI lineage: Eukaryota > Metazoa > Chordata > Actinopteri > Tetraodontiformes > Tetraodontidae > Takifugu > Takifugu rubripes. The sequence continues at coordinate 3,324,264 of NC_042306.1, forward strand.
ATCCACCCAGTGTAACCACGGATCATCCCAGCGGCACCAGCAAATGTTCTGCTCCCAAATCAGCTCTGGCTTTAGCCCCTCAGATGAACCCAAACGACATTCACCCAGAGAGAAGCTCAACAAACGGTCACATTAATACCTGGTGTTGCCCTAAGCCACTTCTGCTGTCACCTGATGTCCCCTGTGGCCCCAAACTGACCAAAGCTGGACAATTAGTCAACAATCACTACTAATAGTTCCATTCTTACCCCAGCAGGGATCCAGTCAACCCGAGTTCTGCCCTTTTTCCAAACTAAATTCACCTACTGAAGCTGATGTCAACAGGAAGAAGCTTCTAACATCTCAGGCATCTTTTAGGGAGCATAAACAAATCATTAAAGCCGATTGTTGCTCCTCGTTTTGACAGGGACCCAAACCTGTCCCTGTGCAGCAGGACGCGACCCAACACCATCTTCAACCAGTAAAACCACACAAACGTGCTTCAAAACGACCCGGTGGTTCCGTACCTCCTCGGTCAGACGTCATTCGGTGTTCACGTCCGTCGATACAGAACTCGTAGCAACTCTCATCACTCGGGACTTTAACGATTTCCTCCGGTATCGAGGGGAACAACAACAACGCGGCGCTCTGAGATGCGGGCGTGTGGTCGTTGGCACGCTTCCAACGCCTGCACGATCCTCAGAAACCTTCGCGTTGATCTCTGAAAACGACGGGACGCGTTTCTGTGGAAGAGAGGCGCTTAAAGAGAGCGCTCCCAGTCCCCCCTCCCCCCCGTAAACCTGCTGATTGTTTAGACAGGAGACCCGAGCAGGATCGGACTGTGATCCCTGCAGAGTGTGACAGTGAAAACATCACTCAGGGGTCTCAGTCAGCAGGACGGCGGCTGTTCCGCAGTGTAAATAGAGAAGTTACATCCTGCAGGCAGAGGGGAGCAGAGCAAAAGATGCTTTCTCATGGCTGGATGGGCTCGACCGGCGGCGGGGTTGAACAGATAAAGACCAGACTGCTGTTATTCTTGGATGCCTGGATGTTGCAGATTGTATGAAAAGTTGGCAGAAGGGTCCAAAAACGTCCCGTCCAGGGGTTTCACACACGTTCAGGATTCAGCGAGTTATTTAGTGGTCACTCCGACACCTCTTTAACCAAAAGAAATTGGACTTGTCTCCCAGGTGACCTCACAGATCTCACAGCTATGCAGCCATTCGTGCCTGAAAGAGGAGCGGAGCAGCTCTGAGGTTCGGTCCAGGAGGATTCTGCTGTGTGTGGTCGCAGCAGGAGATGTGTTCAGAACTCTCCACCTCCAGCCTGGACAGGCCTTCCAACACAGACCAAACAAAGAGGATCCGTCCTTTACTTGTTTCTAAATACCCGGTGATAAGATCTCCCATAGAAAACAAGTTACTCGAGACCTCTACAGATAAGACTTTTCAGATGCTCTATTATCTGTGGTTCAAGTTCAAAGATAAACTGTTTCATTGAGCAAAGTTTGACCAGTTTCTAATGTCAACAGCCTCATGATGATGATATTCGAGGTCTACAGCGCTTCACCACCGTATATTTGTGCCAACTGCTGGCACCTACATCTTCACCTCCTTTATGATCACTTCATTTGACTTAACACCTGATTGGTGGATTCCTGCAGTAAAAATGGGCATCGTCAGAGTCACGTGGGCATCGTCATGTGGACGGATTGACAGGCTCAAAAGAGCGTTTAAGGGAATTAGCAGCATGAAATAAAACACGGTTACCATGACGACCCCAACAGCAAACATCCTTACAAAGAAAACAATGTGAACAGCAAAGACGTAGGGAGCGCTTTCAAAAGGGAGGGACAGCCCAAAACCAGTCTAAGTGCGTCATCAGAATTGTCCCAGCTCCGTCTCAGCCAAAGGAGACGCCTTTTGCCTCAGAATCTTCAGAATCACATTCACCAGTGTTTTAAACCTCAGCGCGTCCACGTTCAGAGCAAGACAGACAGTCGTACCTTTGCATTTTGCAGAGCCATCTGGTAGCTGGAGGGCTTGTAGTAGAGCCTCTGGGACGGCTCCGTGTGGACGTCCCCCAGGAACAGCTCCTCCACCAGGTGATCCAGGTTGTGTTGCAGGTGCTGCTTTTCCACCCTCAGCAGCTGCAGCTCGTGCATAGCGAAGTTGAGCTCCTTGGAACAGTCGAAGCCGTCCTCCTCGCTCCACAGCGCGTAGATGCCGTTCACTTCCCAGGGGCCCTTCACAGCCCCTCTGCAGCTGCGGTTGAACCTTTGACTCAGCTCTTTGGCCACGGCAGCAGTGTGACAGACTATCTGGACGCGGTGAAGGTGGTACTCTGCCTCCGTGCCGCCGCGGACAATCCAGGAGGCCTGGCGTAGCCGCAGTCGACCCCGGATGACCAGAGTGTAGGTGGGCTTGGTGCAGTGGTTGTCCTCATAGTAGAACTGGTGAGCCTGGAAGGTGTTGTTGGAGTAGAAGCTGTAGGAACGTGTGAGGAACTCTGGTCCCGGTCTCACCTCACAGCTGCAACAGAGAACACACAAGCGTTCGGGAAAACAGTTATAGTTAGAAAGAGAAAACAAGGAGAAGCAACCTCAGAGGATCGTTTACGGTTGCTGGTTAAACATTCCAACCAGCGTCGTTGCCATAGCAGAGACTGGGACGCTGCTGCGTGGCCAAAATCTAGCCAGACAAGTCAGCAGCTGCATGGAAGAAAGAGGGCAGCTTCAGGCAGCTGTTGCTGCTCTGATGCCGCCTCGGTCTCAGAGTAAACGGCGTGGACACAGTCAGACCGTGCGGCAGATCAATCACAGCCTGCTCCTCAAACCCAGGTGACACTGACTGACCATCTCAACAGGGAACTACTACTTCTTCTTCGCTCCTCCTCATCCACGCAGAGTACTTAGAAAGATAATTGGATTTAAATGAATGGATTTACAACAAAAAACAGATCATGAAAAACACCTGTTCTGCTGTGCTCATCGGCTCCACGGTTCATAGCTTGCAGGAACCGTTTTCAGCTGACATGAGGGTCTTGTTTCAGTGGAACTAATTATTCCTGAAGGCCCATTCTTAGTGAGATGCAATAATGAGGAACGGGGCTAAACCTGCCGTTCAAACTCTGTTCTCAAAACTTAAACGGGGGCTCCTTTAGCCAAGTCTGCCATGCAGCGTTTACCTGGTGGACACCCAGTGGCCCTCTACCACAGGAGGCATCTGCACGGTGATCCGGGCTCCGTTGTGGAGGTGTTTCAGCATGTGTTGGCACTGGGAGTCTTTGGGCAACGGACCATCGTTATTCTCCAGCGGGTGTCGACCGGACCGACCATCAGAGTAACGGTGAAAGGAAGCTTCAGCCCAGCCTGTGGACACGATAACCACAAAGGTTCCATTAGTCCTGGGATCACTCTGGTCAGCACCAGCTAAATAACTTCAGCCTTGACTCTAAATAATCAAGACGTATTTGCTTAGATCTGTGTTCTGATAATACTCCACCTGAAACACACAATGCAACATGTATATTTTGGATTTTTGAAGTGTATTCTTTGTACTGTTTAATGCTTTGAAATGCACGTGTGGTGGCCTCTGAGCTATAAAACACAAGAGGATGAGAGAAGCAACAAAGAAAGAGTCCAATGAACAGAAGGAAGCACCACAAAGACCAGAAAAGGAAGAACAAAAGCTCTGTTTAGTTATTTTAACACCCAGCCGGGCAGTAATATGTGAGCTGAGGCTTGAGGGTGAATCACCACATCACAGCGTCCCTCAGTGGGACAGTGGACAGTCGGGGGCTGTGATCCACTGGCTCAGTTGCGGCGCTGCGCTGGCAGGACTTGTGTCAAAAGCCAGATCAGAGAAAGGCTTCACTGTTGCTGTGTGTGTGTGTGTGTGTGAGGACGTGTGTTTATGTGTGTGTGTGTTTGCTACAAAGTGAGAACAACAGGGCATTTTTTAAAAATGAGGACATTGGGCCTCCCGAGTTCAGACTCAGTTCTATTGGTGAAGTTAAAACTGGATTTGGTTCATGTTTCAGGTTCCTTGAAAACGCCCATTTGCCTCCTCGGGTCCCCGATGCAGGTCCAGCTTCTGCACCGGCTCCTCCCCTCTGGGTATCAAACTGCGGTGAGAAGAAGCGTGCAACACACTGTCCTGCCGTGCACTCAAACGTACGGCGGCGCTCCAACAGTGGGAGGGGTCCGATACGCACGTCCAGCCGTCCCAAAGACAGCCACAAGGGTTCTATCGGATAATAAAAACTAATGATGATAAAGCAAACACATGCGTAGCGGCTGGGACAGTTCCTCGTACTGTATTTTCCACATAAGATGGCTTCTCCAGCCCTGTTAAACTAAATATTGGACTTGAGGACTCAGCAGCCAATAAAATAAAAGCTTCACCAACAGACTGGGGTGTAAAAGGTCTGCATCACATCCTGACCGTTCTTTACGATATGAATAATTAGTCCATCATTAACATACACGAGGGAGCAGTTCAACCCTTCGTTACTGTCATAATCAGGGTCCAGAACCCTCAGTGTCGTGTTCCCAAACTGTCTTTCCGTCCAAATCAAAGTGCCCACTACGCTCCCAGAATCCCAGACCACAGAGACCAGTTCCAGTTGGCGCCATCCCACTGATGAGGTAAGTGCACTGGGACCCCTGACAAGCTGAGGAAGTGCACGTGGTTTACGGGGGGAAAACATGGCAGAGCGGAGACACAAAAAGTGGCCCGTTTGTGTCATCAGCCGGCTGTGACCCAACACAAAACAGAACCTACACAGATCAATTCTGCCCAGCTGAATAAGTTAGTGGGCATCAAGCCCACGTGGACGTGCACAAATTTACAGCCATTTAGGATCTGGACATCATGTCACGGTATAAAATGTGTCTCGTGGTCTCTCTAGAAGTGTGACACTCCCCCTCAATCAACACTTGCAATCTTTGGGCTCAAGACAGTTAGTGGTGACTCGCGGCTACGTTACCTCAGTCATTTTTAGAAATGGAACCACGCTAGTCGCTACGTTCCATATTCAAACATGCGCCTAACGCCCGCCTTTCAAAAACCAAGAACTAGTCTGCATCTAACGCTAATACGGGGTCACCAGGACAACGACCCCGCTGGGCTGTTAGCATTTCCCCGTAAAACGGAGCGCCGAGTCTCTGATTGTCGTCCTCCTGGAGGAATGAATGCTGACACAGTTTCAGGTGGCTTGAAATGAAGAGTCAAGCGCGTTAAGCTCTGGCACGCACGTCTGAATACGTCGCCGTAGTCGTCCGCACCGACGTTACCCTCACAGTTGCCGAGCAAACGACCAGCAGCCGCAGGCATCGTGAGTGACCTCACAGATCTTAACTCACTGATCCGTAATGGCGATTTCCTGTTGCTGCGGCAGATCTGACACGTGTGTGCAGGCGTGTTATGGCGAAGAACATCATCTGGTGCTCGCTCCACGCCCTGCAGACGGGAAATTGCCCTGCACGGATTACATTTGCAGTGATGTCATGTAAAAGTTCGCAGACTTTCCAGTTTGGTTTCCCTGTTAAATGTTCCCGACACACACTCGTTCCTCTGCCTCCTTTCCTTTTATTCTCGTCTCCTTTCACGCCGCTCTCCATTTTCTGTGCGACATCCGCAGCAAGTCGGCAGAAAAGGCCGATGGAGAACTGCGCCGCCTGCACTCACATCTGATGTTTTGGTTACTGGGGGATTTATTTTCTGCTCCAGATGATGCCAGTGAGATGCTGGACAGGGCAGCAGTTCCCTCCGGTCCAATCCATCCAAACTTATTGCTAAATCATTTTTAAAAACACTGTTTTTGGACCCCACCTCTGCGTAGATACCGCGGCTCTTTTCATAACTCGATCAGCTGAGATCAGGGAAAGATTGTGTCGCGGTTGAGCAGAAGCCAGATGAATTCTGAGCAGGTTTAACAAAGACTCCCTCTGCAATCATGACACAATAGTCTGGGCAGATTGTTCTTTCATTGGCATGAGAAGCCGCAGTAATGCACCGCTAAATTGTGCGTTACATCCACCCAGACACACTTGGGGAGAAGTGGATAAGTGGAAAAGATCTTTCATCTCAACCCGGTCATTTGAAGTCACAGCCAAACATCGCCTTCCAATGTCGCTGGCAGCAGATGGATCAGGTCAGCTGCTGGCCCATAATCCTCTGCTGCTCTGATAGGGGTTTTCATCAGGAAAGGACCCTTTAAGTGGCTCTTAACTCACCCAAAGTGCTTTCATCTGTTCAGCTGCCCCAGGAAGGTTTTTAAGCACTTCCAAACATTGTTAATCATTGAAATGGATTTGTTTGGAAAAAAAGACCCCAAAATATAGAAACCTATATTATTGAGCACAAGCACTTGCATGAGCTTTAACAGGTGTGCTGAGGTAAAAGACCCACTACCCAAACATTCATTGAAATGAAGATCAGCTTAAAAGGTTTTGCACATGGTTTCCTTTAAAACCGCATTAATGTGGACGCAAACGTCCACATTTGCCACCAAACCTCATCAAAATCTCTTACCCAATAAAGCAGCCAGGAGCAGCGAGGATGATGGCCCCATTCCGTACTTTGTGACGCCTGAACCGAGCCTTCACACTGGCAAGTTCGGGAGTTTCTTTACGCAGCGTCCTCGATTATTCCGACACAAATCCGCACGCTGTGTATCCAGGGGGTGGAAGACACACTCCTGTGATCTTCGAGCATCATAGGGAACGCACTTGAGCTTCAAACGAAGAATAACCGCCTCGCTGTGGCCGAGGGTTGATATGAAATCCACCCGGTTTCGAGCGTGTTGGTCGCAAGAGACGTTCAAGCTCCGTCGGCAATCGCAGACGCGAAGCAAATTTTACGCACGCCCTCCGTGCGCCCCGCAACAGAGGAGCGTTTTTACGGGACTGGATTCAAGACCTCCCGCCTCTGGATGAGATTTTATGGGCGTGGAACACCGTCCCGAGGTTTTCTGCAAAAAAAAAAGAAAAAAGAAAAAACGAAAAGAAGAATGAATTCAGGGAAACAAAGCTTTCCAAATATCCTTATTGTACTTTATTGTTGATTAAAAAAAATCTTTTTTTTTCTGTTCTCGAAGAATCTATGAAAGTAACTAAAATAAGAAAATCAAGAATGGATGCAGGAGAAGGCTAGAAGAAGACATGGAATTAATAAATGTAATGACCCGGGGAACCTTCCACAGGTGGAGGGAAGCGTGGATTCAATAATATTACAACAGATTCTGCAAGCAAATATAATATAATATTAAAATATAATGTTAAAAAAACAAACAAAAAGCTGAAACTGAAGAGGAAATTTCTACAGTGACCTTAAACGCACCTCAACATCCTCGGAGGAAACCTCATTTAGGCCCTCAGAAGAGAGGAGAATGGAGAAGAATCCCCTTAAACAAGCTGGTCGACAAAAACGTTTAAAAACGATGATACCGACCAGAGGGGGCGCTACTGACTACGGCTCCTTTTCTGATTGAGTTTAAAATACAAAGGAAATCTAAAACTTAATCCTGTTTGAGCTGCACACACACACACACACACACACACACACACATACAAGCCTGGTCCTGCTCAAGGTTTATTACTGTTCCGGTAAAAGGGAGTTTTGTTAACTCAAATTTTTGTTAACTTTGTTTTTCAGACGCAATATAAATAAAGTTGAATTGAACTGAATTGAATGCAGCCTGACCCCGTCTCTAAGGAAAGTGGGATCCCAGGAGAAAGCCTCCTACCTGGAGGAGAGAAACCCCTGTTGGACCGGGGGGCCCCTCAAGGACTGGATTTGGGCCCCCCTGGTTCCAGGGTCATGATCTGGTTTTTAGTTTAGAGTTGGGTCACACTGATCATATCTGTAAAATCACGCCAGCCACATTTTCCTGTCAAGTTGCCCCAACGTTGACAGAAAGCTTGTTTGACTCGAAGAACTTCAGAACAACAGATTCAATGGGATCGATTTGAGGAAATCCCTAAAAGTTTCTACGCATCTGTTTAGACTCACGACGGACCATTTGAGACTTTTATTCCCTAAAACGTCCCAATTCCGCCCCACAACAAAGCGCCAGTTGTCCGTACATCACAAAATGAAAAAGGGTCTCAAAACTTTGATGTATGTACATTTTTTTTGGTACCATTTTTTGCAGTGTAAAGTTTGGCTGTCCACGCTTTCATGTGCTGATCCAATAATCCTCCAGCCCGTATTCGGTAGAGCAGCCGAGGGAGTCCAAATTAATTTCTATTGTCTGCCGTCTTAACCGTCATGGCTGCCTCCTTCTATATGCTCTGTGGTATTTGCTCTCTTCCCACTAATCCTGGATCCATGCTCTGGGATAATGACTCTCTCTCTCTCTCTCTCCCTCTCGGTTCCCTCTATTCACATCCGGAAAAGTCATAGATCCGGACAAATAGTATGAAGGGATTTGCAAGAAGGCCGGAAGGGGTCGATAATAAGAGGTCTGTGTAGAGGCGAAACCGGGAGGCAGGGAGGTGAAAATGGGAGGATTGTTCTGGTGTCTTGATCCCTCCATTGTCCCGGGTGGTGAATCAAAGCTTCACTGCACCCTTTCTGTGTCACTGGTCTATCACAGGTGCAAAGAAAGGAGAACGGGCCACTTAAACCAGTCCGAACTGGCGCTCCTTCCTACGTAGCTTTGGTAATAACCGAAAATCGCATCCCATAAAGATGTGTGAATACAAAGCTTGTTGTTCTCCGTTTCCACCACTTGCTTTTCCAACATGCCTTTCACATTAAGTGTTTATCATCAGTGTCTCTAACATGTCAAAGTAGATAAATGTGAGCTGGGACATTTCAAAGTCGCTGCCTCTGGTTCTGATTAAGGCTGTGTTCTGATGAGCCGGGTCACCGGGCTGTTTTCTCTTCGCCTCTTTCTTCCCCGTCTCCCTGCGGAGGTTTGTGTCATTTTTACGGAAGGGCTCCTAATGACGGAATGTGAAAGAAACGGGGAATGATTTAACTCATTTGGCCTGTGTGGATGCTAATAGCTGCGTTTGGTTCCTCATTTCTCTAAATCTCATATACGGGGGTGTTGGTGACACATTCAGCTGCGTTGGATCAGTCGCTGCTTGTGCTGACGCCGCTGAAATGGGAGCTTTTAAAACTGAAGAGACCAGGCTGTTGTTCGATAGGTCAAAACATGCGGCGCTAAGAGAAACGGAGGCGCAGGACGTTCCCGGTCATGCCAGGAAGTGTGGAGCTCTCAGCATCCTGCGGTTCGCTGAGCTGGCAGCAGTTGCAACGCTTTTTTTGCTCTGATACAACCAAAACCTGGCAGCTGTTCATTTACACATCCTGCAACGTCTGTTCGGGTGAACAGGCCGACGGTTAGCATTTAGCATTGCTATCCACCCTCCTTTTATGTTTACTCCTCAATGTTTCTTCCCAGTCGGTCCATTGTTGTTTTGCTGGCCCCCCCCCATAGTCACTATCAATCCCAAAGTGAACAAAAATAAAAATGGACAAGAGGACACAATTCCCATTTCCTGGACTGAGCCTGGTGGGGGGGGGGACTGGCAAGGGGGAGGCAGTGCTGGTTTATATATGAAGGCTAGAAACTCAATATGAATGTGGTCGACATCTGTTGCTGTTGCAGAGAATATTGAAACGGAACGTCTAAATAAATCCAGACCACAAGTAGGAACGAGGGATCAGAGGGATTCTTTCTGATTTGGGGTAATGACCAGTGTGTTAAACAACTTCTGGGGTCAATTATTACCCCCCCCCCCCCAAAAAAAAAAAAAGATTTAGAAAAAACATAATTAAAATGAACATGCTGGGAATTTAAACTAAATCCAGTATGTATTTGTCCTCTAAATCTGCTGCTGCCCCTCTGTCTGTGCGAGGTGACGCTAATCCCAGTGTAAATACCGGAGCGCCGCTGTGGAAACGCCCCAGTCAGACCAGTAAGGATCAAACATGGAAGCCTCTTGTTTTCTGCCAAGGATTGTTCACTGCAGGTGATTTCCAGGGCCGCTGACGCTGCGGACGGCAAATTGCAACATAGAAAAACAACATGAGGACAAAAATGGAAAGTAGAGGAGACGTTTAATTACTGGCAGACAAAAAAGATCAAAGCCGTAAATTCACAGAAATCCATGATTCAGCTCAACCCTCTGTGTGCGTCTGCTCCGACTTCTGAGAGCTGCACTGTTGCTCCACCATGTTGGGTCCGGATTCTTGTGGTTTGCGTGTTTGCCGTCCTCTGACTGGACCCCGTTTGTCCGCCGTGGTGCCAGCTGCCTGGTGAAAACACTGGCTGGTCTGAAAGCATGACGCGCCGCATGAAGCCGGGGACGTGCAGCCAACTCGAGCAACGGTCCGTCGGGCCAAGAGCATCAGCAGAGCCATAAATACAGGGCAGGGATTCTGGAGCAGCGTCAGGTGCTGTTGAGACGGGCACAGAAGCCAGAACCCCTCCGATGCCAACAACATGCTTGTTCAGAGGATGTGAAACTCGAGGAACCGCTTTTGTTCACGTCATTCCAGAATTATTGGACACTTTTCCTCTGCTGCTCCAAGCGTCTCAAATGTTCAGATATTTACCGCTGTCTTCCCACCACTCTGGTGCTGAACTGGCTCCACGCCGAGACTCATTTGAAAAGACTCTTATTTTTCCTCACTGGGAGGTTTTCGCCCAAGCTGAACTCTTCCCAGAGCCCAAACACTCCAGGTTACTGTGCTGCTGCAGGACAATTGTCTCCATGGCAACGCTTCTGGGCCCATCGGTGGATTGAACCAAGTTCGGAGGCGACAGGAACCGAGCAACCTACCAAACAAACAAGACACTTTGTTAGAGGTTATCCAGCTAGAGCCCGTGGAAAACGGAACAAAGAAGCATTTTGGGATGGAAGTGAAGGATGTTTAGTCAGATGTAGTCCAGTATTGGCCGTAAAGGCCTTTATTGATTTATTTCTATTCATTTCATCTGTTTTTAGTGATTCCCTGCTTGTTTGTAATGTGACTTGAAGGGTTTTGTCTTACAAGCTCGGTCTCAAATGTTCAGGTTTATTTACATTTTATAGTAGAATTATAGTCTTATATTGAGGTAATAGCAACAACATAATGGGTTTTTTTGTGCTTTTCTCTTGTGAGCAGATCATGAAATAAATAAGTACGAGTTCTGCTGAAGGGCGTGCATCAAGTCGGACTCGGGGGGGTTCGTTTTATTTCTGTCCAAGCGGTTTTTCCCTGGGTGTCAACAGGCAGCTGCGCGCATCAAAGCCTGAGGAGGAGGAACAGAGCGGATAGATGCTTCCTGAGGATCCAGCTGCTCTGAAGGTTCTGACGGGGGAAGTGGAGGAACACAGGAAAACAGTTTATTATCACCCTTTGAAGTCATGGAAGATTCTTTCACTTTGCCTGTTTGGACAGCTGATCAATATTTTTATTTGAGATCCCTCTTTGGCTCTGAAACTGGATTCTAGAAGCTCTTCGATCTCAAGATGACACGTTTGTGTTGTTGAAGCTGATGTGCGGCTCCATATATTTACAGTTTGATCAATTTAAACCCTCCTTGAAACAACTCAAATCAAGTTAAAATTTCACGAAAGCAGTTTTAAACATCAGCAAAGTCATTAAATATCATCAAATATGTTGGCTCCAGGAACAGGAGCCCTTAATGCGTCAGCACTTACAGACCTTGCTGAGACGTTCCCTAAATCTAGATCTACCACGTTTCCATTCAAACACGCTTGCTGCAGGATATTTTGCCCTTAAATGGAAGCTCAAGGCCAGATTATATATTCTTTAGCAACAGGTTTTGTTCCCCTGGATTTTAAGGTTGCAGTAATCAGACTGTTGCTTAAAAACCCTCCACTTAATCCAGATGTATTAGCGAATTATTAGCGAATTATGAGCAATTTATTAGCAACTTATAGGCCTATATCTTACCTTCCCTCTCTCTCTCCAGAATTCTTAATAAGGTGTTGGTGACTCAATTATGTGGCCACCTACAGAGGAACAGTCTTTGAAATGTTGCTCTCAGGTTTTAGAGTTAAACACAGTTCAGCAACAGTTTCCAATTACAAATGATGTTCGATAGCTTCAGATAGGGGATCGTAGCATCCTTGGGAGGAAGGGACAGTTCTAGGCTTTAGAGACCAGAGGGATTCATGATGTTTCCTTTTCTTAAAGTAGGATTAATCATGGAATTCCACAAGGTTTGGAATTTAGACCCATCGTTTTAGGAAATAGGATTGGGCAGCATTGAAGAAATGTCGTTGCTATGCTGTTCTCATCTATCAAAGCAGAAGAGGCAGATCAGTTAACCTGTTAACCTGATCAGTTTAGCCTTGTTTAAAGAGACGTAAAGTCTTGAATGACCAAACTTTTCCTTCTTGATTCATAAAACTCAGAGGTCATTTGATCTCTGCTTTCAGGATTTAGCTGAAAACCTCCTCTCCTCTCCTCTCCTTCCCCCCTCCTCTCCTCTCCTCTCCCCTCCCCTCCCCTCCTCTCCTCTCCTCTCCTCTCCTCTCCTCTCCTCTCTCCTCTCCTCCTCCCCTCCCCTCCCCTCCCCTCTCCTCCCCTCCCCTCCTCTCCTCTCCTCTCCTCTCCTCTCCTCTCCTCTCCTCTCCTCTCCTCTCCTCTCCTCTCCTCTCCTCTCCTCTCCTCTCCTCTCCTCCCCTCCCCTCCTCGGAATCTTTCTGGGATTTAAAGACGGAACTCTGTTGGCATGTTTGAACATTTTCAGAGGTTGATTTGGCCGAGCTCGACTGCAGGATTTTACAGTATTGGTCAGAGTTTCACTCTTTAATCGCCGCCTCAACTCGATGAACTGAAATGTTTCCGTACTGGGTCGGTTTGATAAAGCAGACACGTTGATATTTATGCACAGGCTGCATTTTCATTACAGTATTACTATTTTATTAAGAAAAGAGGAATAAAATATGAATACTGTGCTGAAAATGCAGCTGGTGCAACCAGAATCCTCCTTTTTAGGAAAGCTACAATGAGAAAATTCCAGGAATTGTGCGCCTGCAGTGTCGTATTTGGGGTGTTGGTACGCAGGAAGCGTTGGTGAAGGGGCTGAGACGTCCATCTGTGTCCTGTGTCCTCTGTCTTTCAACTCATATTTCCTCCACCACCAGTCAGTCTCTCTAACCACCGCTCAGCCCTCCGGGCCCACAGGACTTTGTCAGTCATTAATTTAGAAGCTCCAGCCCAGAGTTGAAATGCAGCTCAGCGATAATTCATCATGGACCACTGGAGTTGTCCAAACATGTCTGTGCAGATTGAAAATTGTTCTTCGAGGTTTTCAAAGTTGTCCTTGTGCTGCAGGTGCCCTCACGCCGGGCTTTGTTGACTGTGAGTGACGGGAAGATTGCTATGAAGGTCCCACCCCTCCACATTTGATCTGTGTGTGTGTCTACAAGCCCCAGCCTGCAGACTTTGGACGGGTGTCTTTGTTATGGCGTGCACGCAGAAGGAAGAGAAGCCGTGCAGCCGATCACAGAAAGAAACTGTGTAGCAAAATGTAAAGTTTTAGAAACACGTGTCCAAAGTGCAGCAGAACGGCGAGCGTGGGAGCTCCAAAGGCGGACGGATCTGCCCGAGTGAAGCGGGTACGGAGATTGATGGATTCTCAATGCTACACCACAGATGTGTGTTGCAATTTTTCCATGAGCAGAGACAGATTTGTGGTGTGCGTGAAGAAGAATTTGTCCCAGATTTTCTCTCTTCTTCTTCCGTCCTCGTTGCCGGCGTCTTTTTTTTTTTTTTTTCTTGCAGGCTGGATGGAGGGAGCTTTGATGTGGCAGTCTCAGTGTTGTGACCGCACACCCAAGAGGAACCAGATGCTCTTTGGACTCGCTTGTGGCGCAGAGGTCTAAATGTATAAATAAAGAGAAGAAGAGATGTGAGCGGAGGGGGGGGGGGGTGCCTCCGTGCTCGCTGGCTTTACTGTAAAATCTGCTGAATCAAAGAGGACGTGGGAGGGTGTGTGGGAGCAGACAACCAGGAAAACATTCATTCATCAGCACACGAATGTGGCCAGCTTGTATCAGGGGCCCAAAACCTTCAGAAACTCACAGACAGCTCGGTTGTTACATTTGAAATTGGTTGTCAAGTGAGATGACGGCAGATCAAAGCAGAAAAGTCCCATAATACCACCAGTAAGCCCAGTAAGGTGCATCACGCATCAGCTAACGAGCTGTGCTCACAAGAACAACGATACCAGACTGACAGGTAAACTTTCCCTCCTGTGAATGTCAATTCAAGGTCATTCCTGTTGGAGCACTCACACAAGCCCGACTGCCCCCAACAGCAGCCAGAATAGTCGTCCGTGTTTGTGCTCCGGCGAAACTCATCATTATCCGAACCTCCGGCTGTTCTGTTCCTCCAGGTTGCTCTTCCCTCCTCTGACATGAAGTTTGGTTGCCCTCCAAACGGAGGTCAAATAAAAGAGACCGTTGAGCAACAAGAGCGACAGTAAAATCCACCTTTTAATGCCAAAAGGTTCTAAATTGAACCTTGTCCTCTCACTGACTCCGGGTGAGATTCCAGGTGCTGTCCTCTCTCTCCTGCGACTGCAGCGGTCAGCTGGTTTACTTGGGTATTCAACGTCATGGACCCACATTTGTGCGAGCTGAGCGGCCGTGTTTAAAGAGAAAGTCAGAAAACAGAACATTCTGTGTCGTTCAGTAAAGATCAGTGAAAGCTGCAGTCAAGAGGCTCATCTGGCCTTTTCCCATGCTGCCTCCATCTTCCCGCTTCCCAGAGAAGAAGAAAATGGTCTAAAATTGGCCTTTTACCACGTTTCATCCACTTTCTTCCCTCTCTCTGCGATGTGAAGTGTTTACCTGACGTGTCGGATCGCTGTTTATGCAGCAAACCGCAGCAGGCCGGTGCCGCGGCACGGCAGCGGATGCTAACTGCTAACTACAGAGGAATGTTTGGTGCGGAGACAGTTGAGGCCAGCGCAGAATAAACAGAGATGACCGAGAGTTGATTTTGTTTACCCAAGATGATGACAAATGCAAAAGGAGGGCTTTATGAGTGACATGTGTTTGAGCTTCCCGTGGGGAACTTTTAGGGGATTTTGCGCGAGCTTCGGGAAGAGCGTCACTGTAACCGTGGCGCGCGTTAATCACAGCAGATAAAAGTGTCTGGACACAACCAAACCGTTTATCTTCATTTATTACTTTAAGAATGTTTTTTTAGAATCAAGATTTTATCACACAAAAGGTTGAAATTGATGCACGCTTGGGATATTTTCCATTTTCACTGTTTCTGATCTAAATTACGGATGGAGCGCCATAAAAATACACACCAATGCTGAGAAGGTGAAGCAAAACTGGAGGTTTGCAGACTCTCCATCAACATTGCGATGAGCAAAGGGACTATTACTGGTTTTAAAACACTCAACCCAGATGAAAGGATGAGGGTCGGTGTTTCGCCGCGGAAATGTTGCGCAATCTCCCGGCTCTTTGGTTCCCCTTGCAGACATCAAAGGATCTGCAGAGGGCTGCCGTCTCCACGACAACACAGGAAGGAAGCCTGTTCTTTCACGGGTGCTTGTCATCGACAATACAAGCACTCTTCCTCAGGTCCCCGTGTACGTGCATGTGTGTGTGTTTGCATTTCTGGATGAGTGAGTGTCTAGTTTGACTCTGTGTGTGTGTGTGTGTGTGTGAGAGAGAAATATGGGTTCAGTGTCGTTTCAATGACACAGAAACCAACTTTCAATACTGACTTCTGGGGTCTGGAGCCTCCTGAAATCATGATTACACGCTAAAACCTTACACGAGTCTTCTGTTATCATTGTTATTTATATATTGTGTGTTTGCCTGAACGCGAGGCCCCCCAGAGCCCCGGATTTAGCTGAAAATCAGGGGCTCCAGGAGACCTCGCGTGAATATTTGTTAATCAAGAGAAGCCAGAAATGGGACCCAAAATGCAGGAAAAAAAAGGTGCAACGGGTGTGCCATGAGCAGGCGAGCGAGGCTCATCTGAGTAAACTGGGAGCTGCAGGAACAGAAGGAAAACAAGACAAAGGTGAGACATGCAAAGACGTCACAAGGAAGGCAGACTAGCAAAAAAAAAAAACCTCTGAGAAAAAGGGAGCCAAGCGTTACCTCAGATGATCCACAGCAATCTGGCAACAAGAGGAGAAACGAGCTGCTCTTCAATCAGCCCAGACGAGCTGCAGGTGACTGAGGTGGTGTTTCGGGCCTGCCAGGGAACGGGGAAAGAAGCAGAAGAAAAAGAACACCAAAATACACCGAATCCCAAGTAAAAGTGCTTCTATGGCCAAAGAAACACTCAAAACCACCCTGAAAAGAACAAAAGTCCAGATCTGGAAGAGGATCAACATCATTTGTTGCACAGTGTTCCGTGCGGTTCAGCCCAAAAGTGGAGGGGCGCGCTCGTGTTACAAAAATGTTTCTGTTGGCCTGACGCGGCCTCAAACACGCGTGTAATAACATTAATTACAGGTGAGGATCTGGGAAATAGCTGAGCGCCTCCATTAAGGATTAAGGGTTTTTCCTGCTGTTGCTGGGTGGGGGCTTCAGTCCAGGAACCATTTTGATTGTAACCGAGGCGATTTGAATAACGATGAAGGAAACGTGAACTCTGAACCAGGGCGATCAGCTGGATCGATGTTTTACAGGCTTTTAAAATTGTTGAATCAGTTGGACAACAGCGTTTTATACTTTAGAGGTCGTTGCGATTTTTATAACATCCTTAATTATTGGACCTCTTACACTAACGTCTCTCATCCAATAGCTGAAACGTCCTCTCTGAACGTGATTCCGAGGCTTTTATCACTTGGCGTTTCACTTTTGTGCTGTAAATCTGCAACCACATCAAATGAAGCTGTATTTAATAATCACCGAGGAAAAACATCCATTTAGTTCAGCTGCCGACATGTCGGAGCCTGAAACCTCCTCACACCAAACTCGTTAAGGAGCTCTTATTATAATTCAGATTAGAGGACAAAGGACAGAGGACAATGCTCTGTCCTGTACTCCCCCTGGGCTGCTTTCACTTTCACTTCAGATTCTGATCAGCCAGCAGAACGTGTGTGTGCGTGTGTGCATGCGTCTGTGTGTGTGTGTGTGTGTCAGACAGGCACAGATTCATGATCTGGCCCATGTGTTGACGATCAGCAGGTTGTCATAGAGATTTCCGACGCCTGGAGACGGCGACAGATTCGATTCGGTTCAAAAGAACCTTTTAAACTTTGGCTCATCCACAAAAATGTGTGTTCGTGTGTGCGTGTGTGCGTGTGTGTGTGTCATCCCACTCTGGTGGAGCTGAGCGCGAACGTTACATTTGCAGAACTCTGAGTCTTTATTGAAATTAGCGGCATTTTTAAAGAATGTCAAAGATTTGGGGAACATCAGGCGCTGTTTTGTGACTAAACTACAAGGTCTGCCCACCTGATAGCAACATGGAGCAGAGCCGCGATGCATGTGCACGTGCACGTGTAATCTGCGGCTGCTTTGCTGCCTTCATTGATTTCACTTCAGATGAGCTCTTGTTCCGATCATAGCGCTCTTCCACTGGGTTGCTTTTGTTTTTTCCTTTTTTTTTTTCATTGAGGAATTTCTCTGGCGGGGTGGACCGGGACCGGGGCCTTGTGTGCAGCACATGGCCCAAGTGGTGGATGTTCCCCACCCCTGCCATAAAGGCTTTTCAGTCTTTATGTTCCAGATGCTCGCAGAGAGAATCATTCATCTGCACGCCAAGAGACGCCCCTGCATGACGAGGAGGGGGGGTTATTGGAGTTTTTGGGCAGATTTGGGGGGGGACAACAGCTAGCAAAGTAGAGCTACTAAAGCTTCCTTACGTTACATCCGTGGGTCCTGGTGCTGCTCACCGCTGACATCCAACAGCAGATCGGACACAAAAATGTGCAGATCGTCAGGAAACTGTTCCTGATGAGAACAGTGTGTGCGTTGATGTCGCCGACTGCTGTCATCTCCTCCATGCGTCCAACTCAACGGGACCAGTATGAGGGTGATGCCTGCGGGCCTGTTCAGATATGTGGCGTCTGTCTTCCATTAGGACTCTGTTATAGTTGCCTGATTGAAAGATGGAAGGAGGCGGTGAAAGCTGGGCGATCAGCTGCAGAACATTAGGACTTTGGGATTTGTTTTTTTGGGGGGAAAAAAATTTCAATAACGCACAACTAACAGGGTTTTTTTCCCCCTCCCTTCCCTCTTCTCTCCATCATTGTTTCATGTTTGTGCATCAAAGCCTGGGCAAACTAAAATAAACTTTTTTTTTATGATGAAGAATGTGATGGAGGAGGACGCGGATTCACCAACACTGGTTTAGAGTCTCTTGTTCCGCGGTGAGGTTTGCATTCAGTTTTATGCTATTTTTGACTTCATATGCATTCAGGTTGCTTTGTGGAGGATTTGGCAGCATCTAGTGGTGGAAATGCAGAGAGCAAGACAAGTCAAATCTATGGTGGCTGCAGAGGACCACAATTCCCCTCCAACAAGTTCATCTACACGTACTTCCAGAGGTTTGCTGACGTTTCTGTGCAGAAGTCACGTTCAAGTCCATATTTCTGTATATGTGTGTGTGTGTGTGTGTGTGTGTGTGTGTGTGTGGGGGGGGGGGGGGGGGGGGGGTTCTCCAGGTTTTCTGGCAAATCTGGCTGATTAAGACTCTAACTTGGACGGATGGTCAGCAGCACAAAACCAGATAAGAAAGAACATTCAGAAGCCTCCTCACAGACATGAAACAGATGACTCCTCCTCCTCCTCCTTTTCCTCCTCCTCCTCCTCCTCCTCCTCCTCCTCCTCCTCCTCCGCCTCCGCGGTTCCAAACACATCGTTACTGATGACTTGCAAGGTTATGGATTCCCAAACATGTCACTGACTCTCTTCCCGTGGCAGGGTTGTTTCTTCTGGTCCCCTCCAACAGGTTGGAGACAGATGGGAGATGAGATGGAATAAACCGCCGGCCGGGGTGTGACCTTGCTCAGACACTTTCCTCATCCTCATCTGAGGGCTCTTCCCACTCGCTCTTCCACAGTTCAGAACAAAGCTGCGGTCAATTTTAGCACCTCTACCTCTGAGAACAAACTCTCCTTCTCCCTCTTGTCTCTTCCCGACTTCTTGAGCTTTGGCTGCTCTCCTGTTGTTGCCCCAACGTGTCTGCGGGACCCTCGCTGGCCAATGAAGCGAATCAACACATTGTTTCTAGGAAACCTTTGGCTCCAATTTACAGATACACAAAAAGGACAAAAGACACCACAACATTCAGTAAGAGTGAGGCGAAGCCTCTTCCACTGGTGCGCCTGCGCTCATTGCACATATTTATAGGGGCTAAATAAAGTCTGGATGTGTGCAGATGAGTCATTTATGGGCAGAACAACTGTTTTATTCCAGAATAACAATGTGACTTTTAGAGAAAATACCAGGGTGTGAGTTTATCTAGTCATTCAGGCCAGCTGACGTGGGCCGAGCAGCGTCAATGCCAAAAAAGCCAAAATGAAAAGGAGGATGTGTTGAATAAAAGTGGAAGACAAAGTAGAATTTTGGATTTCCCAGCATGAATATTAGCTGGAACATTTCTTCACACACCAATCAATCTTTAAACGAGTGGAAATTAAAACCCCCTCACCAACGGCGGTGATCTGTCCCGCTGATCAATCCCACCTCCTTTATTTTCACTCCCTTGTCCTCCCGGAGAGAGGAGTGAAGCTAAAATATCTTTGTTTTCGGATGATTGATGAGCTGCTTGATGGAGTCGGACGCCTCCGAGGATTAAAAACCCGCTCGTGCCGTTGGTTCCATCTCCAGCTCCACGTAAGTCTTATAAACACGGCAGCTCCTTATTTGAATTTGATCAAATGTTTCAAAGTTTTGCTAGTTTATTATCCAATCAGTCAGTAACTATTACTGACTGGGCTGCCTGCCAAGCAGTGATCGCTGCAGTGAGTCCAGTACCACCCATGTGGTCCTGAGCCTGTTACCAATCTGATGTTACATGTACATAAATATGCAGTAAAACTGTAGAGCTGGAGCTCAACAATGACCGTCTTGTTGCTAAACCACAGTTTTTATTTATTTACGGCCCCAATTCTTTTCTGACGCTTTAATTGGAGTCATGAGCGTTTGCTACAGCAGGAAGGACTGTGGACAGTTTATCCTGCAGTGAAGTAAAAATGTTCCTTGTGATGATCTGAATGAAAGAGCAGCAGCACCGGCGATGCAAACCGAGGCCACGAAGGCAGGTTCAAAGGCAAACTCCTGCATTCCTCCTCCCTGAGCAGACCACCCAAAAACACCCCCGATGCCTCCTGACCCCCCCCCCCCACCATGTTGTCTTGAGTTACAGGGTAAATGTCACAAAAAAGGAGCCTGAACTTCAAAAGGCCACCGATCTGAAGCAGCCCGAGTTAATCTTGTTACTCTGACCTGCAGCTCAGAACCCGACTCATCCTGAGGAGAGCTGTAAAAATGAGAGGAAATGCCATCTCCACCATCTCCACCATCTCCACCTTCCCCTCACGAACTGTCGTGTGTTCGCAGCTCGTTCTAGAAACGCATTCGTTCTCATAGTTGTGCCGTGATGTGATGTGAACATCTGTCCTGATGTCTCTCCCTGGTCATAAGGAAGATTTGGGGACTTTCTTTTTTCATTTTCTTTCGAAGCACCAGGCCACACCACAACACTGTTTTGCTGGTTACTAGGCAGAAGAGCCGCCGAGCCCCAGTTAAGGACATTTTAATTCAACTTTTTGGGTCGTAAAAGAAAAATCTCGTAACCAAAGGAATTACGACGTTATTACCCAGACCGAGGGAGATTTGTTCCCGACCTTCCACCAATTTGTCTGCATTCTTCACTGGACCGCGGCTGTTTTGTTCCCAGTACCACCTTCAACAAGCAGATATCAGCTCCACAAACATGTGGTGCGCTCTTGAAGACTACCCAAAACCACATGTCGCCCCGTTAGACGACGGCCTTGATGTGAACCAGCAAACAGCGCAGATGCAGCTTTCTTCTTTGTGCTCATTGTTTCGGCGTGTTAACTTTGATGGAAGCGAAACTGACTGGGCCAATTCACGGGAAAAATCTTCTGCATGATTTTAGTAGCAAATAAATTAAGAAAGAAAAATAAAGTAAGAAAGATTAGAAGTGAACGGACTGACACCACTATCACTTTTTCTTCTCTGCAACGCCATTTTCTTATGACAGGAAGTAAAGAGGATCCCATAAAGAGGTCACACAACCCCCCCTCCTCTCTCCATCGTTCATCATCCCCCTTAACTTTGTGACGGAGTGGAAACACTTCAGCGCACTTGTTTATGCTGAAAGCGTGGCAGCTATTAAGAAGCGTTGCCCCACACCTCCGCGCATCTGCGAGTGTTTGTCCTTGTGTGTGAAAGGCGGAGGTGATGGAGAGCAGGAAGCGCCGTCACCGAGCTAATCCTCTCCCTTTTTAACATTATCGACCTGGTGAATTATTCACCCGGGGCCTTTTTTTGAGATCCTCTCAGTTTATTTAACCTTTAGCCAACACTGTGTCAGGTGTGTGGACTCTGCAGAGGGAGGCGTGTGCTGAATGAGTGTGTGTGTGTGTGTGTGTGTGTGGAACCAGCAGTGTCCTGTTTACATTTGCGTCCTCAACTCCCACGCTGTACTCTTGGTTTGTCGATGGTATTAATCAAATTATTGCCCTTAATTTCAATCTTTGTTCTGTTATTTGGGTCTTAGTTTTCATTTCAAGGCACAGAAGAAACAGGTCACCTCTTGTGAGCATGTGCCGAACTACAGTTTAACCGCACTGTTTCCCCAACAGGGACGCCATTTTGTGCTGAACCAGCAACTGTTGGGCTCTGGGGGAGTAAAAACAACCCCTCTGAAAGCGGTCGCCCGTCCTTCTATCATACGAAGTGTTTATGGCAGCAGGTTGGAGTTTAGGCGCTTGAGCTATGTGACCCTCCCTGACCCCTCGCTCAGATGTTAAAAACAGTCCTGTCAGTCCAGCAGCCAGGGCCCCTCAGCCGTCGCTAAGCCTGAGTTTGAAATCTTAGAATGTGGGAATAAGGCAGAGAAACGGCCACCTTTCCAGCCTGCTGGGCTTCGTGGTCTGATGGTGATAAATAAAGCTTCAGATGATGTTGTAGCAACACAAACGTGCTCACAATGTAGTTTAACCTAGTTTATTAGGCTATAACGAGGAGATTTAAGCATTTACCTGATCAACCATGGGGCAAGCAACAACCTTTTTGGAAAGACACATTTATGTCGACTATGATGATCTAGATTCAAACCTGAGTGATTGGAACGCAGCTCAGGACTGGCACGTTTCAGGGTGAGGGCTGTGCTGTTGCTGGTTTCCACACAAGGCTTCCACTGTTCCCACAGAGGCAAACAGGCGACACCACAGCTGCTGATAACGACGGGATCAGCGCAGGCACGTTTGGGGTGGGACTTCAAAGCCATCATCTGCGGGCCGCTTTGATATGGCTGACATCTGCGGCCTTAAGTGGCCTCAGACAGAGATTGATTTTCCTCTGAAGATGAAATGTTTGATGTGAGATAAATGCCCGTGTTTTTCCCTTTCCTCTCGTCAGCCGTGAAGAATATCACAGGTGCAATGTAAAAACACAAGGACAGGGAAGAAAGGGGTCGGTCGTTCTACGCTCGGCTCGCAGTTAAAACCTGCACCGACCTTTTAGCTTCCTTTACCTGCAACCTTTCAATCCCCCATATTTACTGATGCAGCAGCTCTTTATGTGCACCGGCTGTTTAATATGATCCGGAGAACCTGTTCATACACCAGCACCCCTACTGGTAGCAGAATGGCAGAAACAGCGACATTTTCCGAGCCTTAGTTGACACAACTAGAGTTATTTTGGGTAAACACGTGCACTGTTTGAGCAAGGTCAGCTGCCACACACAAATAAGGGCTGTTACAGGTCCCAGACCGTTGCTACATACATCAGCACCAGAGTCTAGTGTGTAACTAGAGGTACAATAAGACCCAGGGATTGTTTTGGTTAGGTATAATTCTGCCCTACGATTATTAGAACTAGCAGCTGTTCAATAATAATAATAGCGTGTAAAGCAATTTTAAGGAACGATAAATGTAGTTAAAAAGGTTCTGTGTGACCTGATATGTCTATAATGGCAACAATAAAACCTTAACCTGCCTCCAGCTGACACAAAACACATTTCTGTCAGACGTTAACCAATAGACCAGCGAATAAGCATGTTCACTTCAGAACACTTCATGTCACAATACTTTCTTCCCTTCATGCAAACAATCATCCATTTTACATTGCGATAATAAAGGTTGCTTGGTAACTGTAGGCTAAATCTCCCTTTTGCACCTGTGATTGGCCTAAATCTGTATAAAATGCATCACAGAATCACACAGTGCACGTGGTTCTACCAACACTTGAGCTTCAAGGGTCTATGACTGATCAGTAGCTCAGTTTACAGACGTCATTCAAGACTATAACTATGAAAAACAATGTGAATGTTATCTTTATATTTACATCTTAATTCGTTTAGTGGCCTGGAAACACTCTAAATGCCAACACTCAGTGGTGTTTTATAGGCGGTCGAAGTAAAAGTAGTGCCATCTGCTGACCACCCGCTGATGGCCACCCATCATAACAACTGCCCCACCTTAGGGGCCGCGCCCCTCAGTTTTCAAACCACATTAAACAATAGCAGATATGCAAACATAATCCAGCTGAACATTAAAGGTTAGAAAGAGTAGAAAATATCAAATATATGGCAAAAATCACTAGAATATTTTTTTTCAAATTACAGTATATGATTCTATTTACAGATACAGACAGTTTAAAGGCACCGCCATGTAAAAGCTGTTTAAATAATATTGGTAAAAATGTTTCAAAACATGAAGAATATATGTTATCGCTATCATTTACACTGGGACACCGTTAGTTGTCTATTTTGGTTACAGATTGGATATATTTTGTTATAGAAAAATAACGAATTACATATATAAGAGCAATATTTTAATAGTGGATCGTTTCTGAGTGTCGGTCAGGTGAAGGTCAAAGTTCCATCACGTAGAGCAAACTCTGGGAAGCCGAGCTGTCAGAAAACACCCTTTATCATCCTCCCACCCTCAGTGAGGCTATCACTGGATTAAACAACCAAATAGATAAATAAAATAAGCCAAACTGGAGATGAAACCACTGAAAGTGATATGAGACCAACTGCTGTGTGAAAACAACAGCGAGAGTCAGAAATTCAACTGAATCGGTTGGTTCACCTCTGTCTGAGTGCTGACAGGCGCCTGTGATCACATTACTGAGGTGTTCCAGGTCGACATGTCAGAATATTCCCACAGGCTTTAACCCACTGATGGAAGATTCAGAGGGAATTGTTCACTGATGTCAGTTTACTGCTACAAAAATGGGATGAAAGTTGTTCTGTGGTGCCAGAGATGGAAGCGAACCAAAACGTCTGAGCCTGACGGAGGCCTTAACGCTACACAGTTGTGCACTGTTAAATGATATAGTTAATAAATAAATAGAGCCTGAATTAAAGCTGTGCATGGAACTGGCCTTGAAATAGCTAGAGGCTTTTTTTTTTACATTCAAAAGTTACAATATACAAAGTTCAAAAGTTTTTTTTACACAAATCAGGACATTTCTGTTCCTAAACAAGTTTATATGCTACAAATAAAGAAGAAAGCGCACTGTACCTGAGTAAAAGTCCACGATTTCTTTTGCTTTAGTGTTCAAAAGGACGTCAGGCGTGATTTCCGGGAACGTATTGCGTCACTTCCTGTCTTCTCAATCGTTGTTGGTTGCGCTGTGCACGTTGTGTTGTATTCACCTAAAATTGATCACTTGGTG
Organism: Takifugu rubripes; assembly: GCF_901000725.2. NCBI lineage: Eukaryota > Metazoa > Chordata > Actinopteri > Tetraodontiformes > Tetraodontidae > Takifugu > Takifugu rubripes. The sequence goes on from NC_042306.1 coordinate 3,349,081, forward strand.
TGTTGTATTCACTTTAATTAAAATTTGAACACTTGGGACATTCTAGTCACCTGATAACAGTGAGAAATAACCCATATTAAACAAATACAGGGCTCCAACGATTATCAGCGTTAGCGTGGCCTCACTGTCTGTTTCACCCGGTGTCTTTGTTCAGCGTGTGAAATGTTTAGTTACTCCTCTGCCTCCTTTAGAGAAGGGAATAGGTGCAGAAAGTGGAGTTTATTTACGGCTATGGAGGCGAGACTTGGTGAGCTTGAGACGCGGTTCCGCAGCTTGGAGTTAGCTGGAGTTGCGTCAGGTAGCCAGGAGAAGCTAGCTGCTGCGGCGCCGCCTAGCATAGCTACAGCTAGCGGTCCCCCGGCAGCAGCCAGGGCGGCTGGGTGACGGTTCGCAGGAAGCGTAGCCCAAACCAAAGGCCCCCGGTGCACCACCACCCGCTTCCCATGGCTAATCGTTTTTCCCCACTCGGCGACACACCCGCTGAGAAACCGACCCTGGTAATCGGCGACTCTGTTTTGCGCTACATGAAGCCGACTCCAGCGACCATAGTCAAGTGCATTCTGGGGGCCAGAGTGGGCGACATAGAAGCAAATTTATGGCTGCTGGCGAGAAGTAAACGTAAATTTGGTAAAGTTATTATTCACGTCGGAGCAAACGACACCCGGCAGTCCGAGGTCACCAAAATTAACACAGAGTCTGTGTGCAGCTACGCAAAAACAATGTCGGACTCCGGAGCATTCTCTGGTCCCCTCCCCAATCTGGCCAGCGATGAGATGTTTCGCCGCATGTCGTCGCTCCGTCGCTGGCTGTCACGGGGGTGCCCCGAAAACCAGGTGGCCTTTATAGACAATTGGAGCAGTTTTTGGGGAAAACCTGGTCTGATTAGGAGAGACGGTGTCCATCCCACACGGGATTGTGCCTCTCTCATTTCTAGTAATTTGGCTAATTTTATTAGACCCAAAGTGACCTGACAATCCAGGGTCCAGACCAGGATGCAGAGTTGTAGTCTTACACACCTCTCTGCTGCTTCCATAGAACCCTCATCCACCAACAATAACATATTTAACACTATAGAGGTAGTCTTTGTTCCACGGTTAAAAGTTCACCAAGCACAGAGCAGGGGAGCGGTCAATCACCATAATCTTATTAAAATGAATACCAAAGCACAAGTTGGGGAAACTAATATCACAATTAAGTGTGGACTGTTAAATATTAGATCTCTTTGGTGTAAATCTCTGTTAGTGCACCACCTGATAACGGATCATCACACTGATTTATTTTGTCTTACTGAGACCTGGCTTCAAGAGGAGTATGTTAGCTTAAATAAATCTACTCCTACCCATCTTAATTATCATATTCCTCGTGTTACTGGTCGAGGAGGGGGAGTGGCAGCAATCTATCACTGCAAGTTATTAATTAATCCTAGACCAAAACATGGCTCCAGTTCATTGGAAAGCCTGACTCTTGGCATCACCCATCTGAACTGGAGGACAGAAAAGCCACTTTTGTTTGTAGTTGTATATCGGCCCCCTGCTGGGCCACATTCAGAGTTCCTATCTGAGTTCTCTGACTTCTTGGTCCTTAGATCAGATAAATTATTGGAGACTTTAATATGCATGTACATGTTGTAAATGACAGCTTTAGAAATGACTTCATTTCAGTACTTGAGTCAGTTGGTTTAGCCAGTTGGCATTTTTCTCTTTGATCTTAAGTTGGCATTTTAGTCTTTGATCTCTCTGATCTCCTTTATATCAAACACATCAGGTCTATCTCTTTCAGCACACGCCTGAGGAGCTCAACACTTTTGTACCACACTGGTGACCAGCAGACGCATCAATGGCACAGCGAGGAACCCAGCAGCTGAAGAAAGAGCAAGAACCACTGGAATTATCTATGGAGACTTGGAGGGAAGAGGTCCAGCACCTTAGAGAAGCCCTGGCAGAGAAGGAGGAGCAGCTCAGCAGGGCAGCGAAGAGGCGACAGATGCGGACTGTATCCCATATGGAGACCCTGACCCAGCTGAACAACACACAAGCTGCTCTGAAGAAGAGCAACCTCAAATGTGCTTCTCTGGAGGAAACCCTCCACAGTCAGCAGCAGGAGCTAGAGGAGCGACATAAGAGAGAGCTGATGGAGCAGGAGGAAGGTTTCAATGAGAAGCTCCTTGTGATTGAGGAGGAATTTAAGAGGAAGGTGGAGGAAGAGAAGCACAAATTTAATGAAGAGAAAGAGGCCTTGAGGCAGCAGCTCTTTCTACAAGAAAAAAAGTTCAACAAACTCCTAGAAAATGAGGAACACAAATATAATGAGAAGATCATTGAAAAAGAAGAGTCAATGAAGCGGCAGCTGTTGACTCAAGAGGAGACCCATAACAAGATGCTGGCTGATGTTTGTCAGCGGTGGGAGAAGACAGCTCAGACATGGGTCCAGATGAGGGAAGAGCTGGAGCAGAAAATCCTGGAGAGCCAACGGTCGAGGCAAGAGGAGCAGGAGAAGACCAAAGAGGAGCTCCAGAGGCTCTCTGAAGCGATCCTCCAACTTGAGGTGAGATGCTTTCGCCTTTGTTCCTCTTCCAGAAGATTTCAGATGATGTTCAGTGAAATCTAAAACACAATCTCTCTTTTCTGCAGCTTCAGGTGTCAAAGAAAAAGAAGACAAAAAGCTTCTGTAGATGGATCTCCAAAAAAATGAAGTTCTGGAAAAGATGAAGAACAATTCCAGGAGCTCCCAAAGCCCTCCTCCTCCTCCTCCTCCTCCTCCTCCTCCTCCTCCTCCTCCTCCTCTACATTCTGACTTCCACAGCATCACATCTTGTCTTTATCAATTTTATTTTACGGTATAATCATTGTTTATATTCTATGTTTGGATCTATGATGTCGAAACAATAAAACTCAAAGTAAACCACCAGATTGTAGATGTTGTCAATGACAGCTTTAGAAATGGCTTCATTTCATTACTTGAGTCAGTTGGTTTCCAGATAAACCAACCAACTCATAGCTTCAACCACACCTTAGATCTAGTTCTGACGTATGGTGTTGAGGTAGAACATGTGTCAGTGTTCCTTCAGAACCCCCTCCTGTCAGATCATTCAATGATCACTTTTACATTTGTGATTAAGGATTCTTCTATCCTCAGAGCTCAGTCTGACTATAGCAGATGTCTCTCAGATAATGCTGTAGCTAAGTTTAAGGAAGTGATCCCTGTGCTGATCCCAGGACCACTGTGTGTTTCCCCAGGGATCAATCATTATAATCTTAGCCCTGCTGAGGTCGACTCTGTTGCTGAAGGTGCAGCAACCTCACTGAGAATCACGCTTGATTCTGTTGCCCCCCTGAAAAAGAAAATAGTAAATCAGAGGAGGTGTGCCCCCTGGTATAATTCACATATCAGGACCCTCAAGCAGAAAGTGTGAAGACTAGAAAGGAAGTGGCATTCTTGTAAAATAGACAGCTACCATGTAGCCTGGAAAGACTGTCTATTAGTTTACAAAAAGGCCCTTCGCAAAGCTAGAACAGCTTATTTTTCTTCTTTAATTGAAGAAAACAAGAACAACCCCAGGTTTCTTTTCAGAACTGTGGCCAAATTAACCAAGAGTAACAGTGTTGTAGATCCACGTATCCCTTCTTCCCTTAGTGGTGAAGACTTCATGAGCTTCTTCACTGATAAAGTTCTAGCTATCAGAGAAAAAGCTAACCAGGCCATCCCAACAACTGGACCATCACCAGATGTGCTGACTGTGGGAACATACAGGGTCTCCAACGAGCCCTTAAACTCCTTCAGCCCTATATATTTTTCTGAGGCGTCATCGCTAATTAAGAAATCCCAGTCCACCACGTGTCCTTTAGATCCCATCCCAACACACCTGTTGAAGGATGTTTTACCATTGATAGGCAGCTCTATCCTGGACCAGATCAATGGTTCTTTAGTGACAGGTTATTTACCCCGGTCCTACAAGGTGGCAGTGATTAAGCCGTTGCTTAAAAACCATCACTGCATCCTGACGTATTAGCAAATTATAGGCTGATATCCAACCTTCCTTTTATCTCTAAAGTTCTTGAGAAGGTGGTGGTGACTCAGTTACTGGAGCACCTGCAGAGAAACAGCCTGTTTGAGATGTTTCAGTCAGGCTTTAGAGCTCATCACAGCACAAAAACAGCACTTCTTAAAGTCACTACTGATCTTCTCATAGCTTCAGATCATGGACTGGTCTCTATGCTGGTTCTGCAGGACCTCAGTGCTGCTTTTGATACAGTTGATCACAGCATCCTGTTACAGAGACTGGAACATGTGATTGGGATTAAAGGGACAGCACTAGACTGGTTTAGATCATGTCTATCTGGTAGATACCAGTTTGCTCATGTCCATGGTGTTCCCTCCCCATACAGTAGGGTTAGCCATGGAGTTCCTCAAGGTTCTGTACTTGGACCAATCCTCTTCACCTTGTACATGCTTCCCTTAGGGAACATTATTCGGCAGCATGGGATAAATTTTCATTGTTATGCTGATGACACTCAGCTTTATTTATCCATGAAACCAGAGGAGACCGAGAAGTTAGTGAAGCTCCAGACCTGTCTTAAAGACATAAAGTCCTGGATGTCTTCAAATTTCCTCCTCCTTAACTCAGGAAAAACTGAGGTCATGGCGTTTGGTCCTGAACCTCTCAGGGATAGATTAGATCACATGATCACTCGAGATGGTATCTCATTAACATCTAGTCTCTCTGTGAGGAATCTTGGAGTAACTTTAGACTAAAATTTCTCCTTCGACTCACATTAAAACAGTCTCTAGAAGTTACTTTTTTCACTTGAGGAACATCACAAAGATTAGGAAGCTGCTGACGCGGCATGATGCTGAAAAGTTAATTCATGCTTTTGTTACTTCCAGGCTGGACTATTGTAGTTCTTTATTATCAGGGTGTCTAAACAACTTTTTAAGAAGCCTCCAGCTGATCCAAAATGCTGCAGCCAGAGTTCTGACAGGTATTGACAAAAGAGATCACATAACTCCTGTAATGGCGTCTCTTCATTGGCTGCCCGTTAAATTTAGAATTATTTTTAAAACCCTTCTACTGACCTACCATGTCCTCAGAGGCCTAGCTCCATCCTACCTGGAGGAGCTAGTGACACCTTACCAGCCCAATAGACCGCTCCGCTCTCAGAATGCGGGTCTACTTGTGGTTCCCAGAGTCTCTAGGAGTAGAATGGGGGGCCGAGCATTTAGCTACCAGGCCCCCCTGCTATGGAACCAGCTCCCTGTCCAGGTACAGGAGGCTGACTCCATCTCTACTTTTAAGATCAGACTTAAAACCTACCTCTATGAAAAAGCTTATTGTTACTAATTCTGTAGTTCCATTTACCATCATAGATAGACAAATGATCATACTTAGGGGGTCATCTAATCGTTAGGTCGTTAGCTATGCTGTTATAGGCCAAGGCTGCCGGGGTTCAGAAACATGATCACCTGACAGGCCTCTGTCACCCCACTGGGTCATGGTTTCCTCTCCTCTCCTCTCCTCTCCATCAAGCAGACTAGTTATGCTAATTCTTGTGTAGTTTTTCTGCCCACCTCACCCCCCCTTCTGTATTCATTTACAGGTATTGCCGCCTTTGGAGCTGCACGATGACCTACGGCCCCGCTGACCCACTCGGCCGGTGGCTTGCTTAAATAGTGTATTTTTGTATGTGTTCTGTGTTCTGTGCCTCTCCTCTCCTCTCCTCTCTCCTCTACCTGTCCTCCCCCCTTCTCCTCTCTCTCTACCCAGCCGGCCATCAGCAGGAGGGTCCCCCTACATGAGCCTGGTCCTGCTTCTTCCTGTTAAAGGGGAGTTTTTCCTTGCCACTGTTGCTTGTCTGGGGTCAGGCCCTGGGATTCTGGAAAGCGCCTTGAAACAATTTTGATTGTAAAAGACGCTATATAAATAAAGATCAATTTGATTGGAAAAGACTCAGTGTTCATATCACTGCCGCTGGGGGCGCTGTTGTGCGAAACTGGCTCTGGCTCATAATCGGTGTTTGGTGTGTTGTCGTTTGGGAAATGGTTTCCAGTTCCACCATTACTGGAGGAAAATTGCTAAAGTAATCTACAACAGTAGATCTGGCTCAGTCGATCCAACAACAGATCCTCTAATCTGCTCATTAGCATGTGATCAATAGGATTCTAGATTATTGTAAATTGCAGTGAGCATTTCTGGGGTTCTCTAATCAGATGAAAGAGGCTTGTCCTTCCCAGGCCTTCATCTCCTCCACTGATGCGGCCTCCAAATCAAACGCTGCCCTCAGATCTGCAGCTGGGACTAATGAGAATTTCATTAGTCAGGCCTGATAGGAGGAGGTGGAGGAAAAACCCTGGTGCCTCAACAACTCTTTTCAGTAGAAGCTTTGGTGAATAGGCTCAGAAGTCCAAATAAATGTTACACAAAGCTAATTGGGAAAAGTATTTAAAAAAAAAAAAAAAAAGGAACTGGGGAGAGATGTTGAAGGGCAGTTGGAAGCAGCAGAAACAGGGGAATAAAAAGCAAATGAAACAGGACTTTTCATAAATCTGTGGCTGGTGGATGATGAGGAGACTCGTGAGAGTGGAGATAATCAACAATAGTGGAAGGTAAAGATAGGAACAGGTGATGAAAGGATGAGAAGGTAGGAGGAAGGAGGGATGAGGAGGAGAGGAGGAAGACGGGTGGAGAGGCTGAAGGGGCCGACCTCCCCAGCTGAGGACTGATGTGATGCTAATCTCTCAGCTGGAACATCTGCTCCGACCTCGGAAACAACAGCTCCTGCAGGGCAGATGGCAACGGAAGATGGCGCGATAACCCCGCCCCCACGGGCAGCACCCCAGTCCCCGTCCGGCCACAAAGACACCCCCTGTGCGCGGATGCGCCGGGTCGGACTTAATAAAACCTGGGGCGCGCTCCTGCGCTCAAGGTGATGAGTGCAACATTCCTCACCCCCACCAGCGGGAACTGGAACACTAAAACAACGAAATAATAACGAAGAGCAATATTTAAGAGATGTGATTGGAAATATTAGATTTAGAACTAGTAATTTCCTTCCAGCACTGCAGCCAATTAAATTACCGCCCGCACTCACGTTTCAGCTCCACTCCTCCATTTTTTATTTTTTATGACCGAACAAAAAGGATTGTTTTAAAGAAAGTCCCCACATGTCCCATGAAAAGCCACCGCAGAGATCCCAGAAGGGGCTCAAACGGTGACCATGACAGGAGCCTCCGGGGCCCTCGACTGTCAGCAGCGCTGATTAAAAGCCATTTTGGCTCCGAGGACAAAAAACAAAACAAAACGCACGCTGCTTTTGTCTCACGCTCATTTATCATCGGGATTGTTTGGATGCAGTTGTTTTATCCTCTGGGAGCGCACATGTGTGTGAGTGCGCGTGAGAGAAAGATGAGACGAACGCAATTAAAGTTTTTTTTTTTTTTTGGTTTTAATTAGACACTGTTCTTTTCTGGGAAGCCTGCGGCGGCGCTGGGTGGAGCCTGAGCGGAGACAGGAGGTTTGTGGTCGGGCTGAAGGAACCAGGCCGGACTAATGGAAACCGGGTGCTCCCTCACTGACACGCACGCGAAAACACACGCGCTCAACTACACACCCGCGCGCACAGAAACCGAAGAAGAGGGAATAAACACAGAGAACCACATAAAGTTACACGGACTTAAACATGAACGCACCTCAAAACAGGAAATAAACATACGCGCATGCTTAAATCCACCCACGTGACCACTTGTCTTATAGAATCCAGCGATTAAATCCACTAAGCAGTGATGATGTGCACATTTGCATGCACGCACATGCGTGCAAGCTCACGCATACATTAAAACAAGTAGGCTAAGGACACACACGCACGTACACCCACTCGCTGCATGTCGCTCTCACGCATGTGCGTGCACACAGATCTCATTATAGGCGCGTATAGCGCGAGCCAAACTCCGACGCGTGCGCCTACACACGCGGATGCACATCCCCCCACCCATTCATCTCCTTCCTGCCATTACGCATGCATAAACACGCACACATGCGTGCACACACATAAATGCGGCCAAGCACATGCTTGAGCACACACCAGCCCAACACGCACTAAGCCCCCCGTCACTCAAATGCCTTCCACACGCACGCACGCAGTCTCATGCAGCTCACGAACACATATAGTTCCGCGAGGCGGAGAAGGAAATCACTGATTCGCAAGACGAGGACGCGTTTTACAGTGGATCAAACTGAGGGTGGATCACACGCACCTCAGAGGGCCGCTAACACGCACGGAACCGGCTCAGTGCGCCACAGCCAGGCGTGTGAAATGCATGGAAAACACTGTGGGTGCGAGAGCGCGAACATTTCACAACGTCAGCACACCAACTACCCTTATCTCCTCTTAGACGCGCGTGTTGGACGGCGGGAGACGCGTGCGTGGCGACCCAGGCGCGGGCAGAGGACGCGCGCAGAGGACGCACGCAGGTTAAACGGGGCTGCAACAGGTCAATCACTGAGAGCAGGGCACCATCTAGCGTTGCGTGCAGAGTATGAGAGCACCGCCGCCAACATCTGTCCCCACCGAGGACACGTCTGTCCCCACCGAGGACACGTCTGTCCCCACCGAGGACACACGATGGCGGCGCGTCTGCAGCATTTGACCGTTTTCAACAACAAACACCGAAAAAGTTCAGAATGAGAAGCTGCACAAAGCTCCAGAGGCCCGAAGCTGCAGCGGAGGGAGGCGATGGCGCCGCTGGGCAGATGTGACCCCCAGAGGAAAACACACGTTCAATCACCTGACCTCACCTTTAACCTGGTTATATTAGATTAATTAAAGAAAAAAACTCATTTTTATGAACACCAACACCCCCACATTCAGCTCAACACACAATTAGTGTCACTAATTGTGAAAAAAACGAAACCAGAAAAAACACTTCCGTAAAACTACGGCTACCGTCGGGTCACACCTTCTGCGGCGCCGTGCCCTCTGGGCGTGGCGGGCTTCTCCGCCATTAAAGAAAGAAAAAAAAACCCCAACATAATCCACCGGATCCTGATCCTGCTCGCTCATGGACAAAACACAAAGCTGGCAAAAGCAATAAAACACAGCAAATGGTGTTTATTGTCAAAGTGTAGGAGTAGGACAATGTTATATGTGCATAATTCAATATTGTGTACTCTAGTTGTGCAACAAACTAAGCTACAGTATATACAGACATATATCATTACCTGTCGATCGCTGGGTGACAGTTATACTGTATAACAGTAAATCTAGTTGGCCGGTTGCTTGGGCAGGGCGGCCTTTAAAGACCACCCCCGAAGGCCCAAGACTTTGGTATCATCTGCATCAAATGCAAAATGGTGACTCTTACAGTGTAATATCAATCAATACAACTAAACACAGCCATTAAAACATCCACATGAATATACTTGATGCAACAAATGTTATGCAGAAAACTCTCTCCCCCACCCCCCCCCACTTGTCTTTTCCTCAATAAAACCCATTAAAGGTTAAACAAACATTTAAATGTTATAGAGCCCATGAAAATAAAAGAAGAATGTTATGAGATCCCCGTTCTAGTTAGCAAAGATGCTTTGTGAAAAATATATGTATAGTCGAGTGAACTAAACATTTATATGATTTTACAGATGGAAAGAAAAACATTTTTGACATAAATCTTAGAATAATAATACAGCCCTACAGTCTTACGAACATAACGCCATCTCCTCGCCACTCACGCTGACCATCGTCAGGTTTGTGTCTGTCAGTGTGTGCACGCGCGCCCGCGGTTGTTCCGCCCGGACGCCGCGGCGTGACGCGACGCGTTCACGGGCTCAGCAGTCCCCCGAGTTGTGTGAATGGGGCCCAGCCTCCATTTTCCAGTCTCTCTGGTCGCTGACGTCCGCCTGGCCGTGCTGGGAGGTGGCGGGGGACAGGGACATGTGTCTGCGGGGGTTGCCGCTGTGCATGGTATTCCAGTGGCGCTTCAGATCTGACGCTTTGATGAAAGCTTTGTCGCAGGAGCCGCAGTTGAACGGCCGCTCGCCCCGATGCTGCCGCTCGTGGTCTTTCAGGTGAGATTTGTGCTTGAAGGCCTTTTCGCACAGTTGACAGGCGAAGGGCCTCTCGTTGCTGTGGACGCGCTCGTGCCGCTTCAGGTCGGGGCCCCTGATGAAGGCCTTGCCGCACACGACGCAGCGGTGCGGCTTGAAGCCAGAGTGGATCTTCAGGTGCTCCTTGAGGTGGGCGGCGGTGGTGAAGGCCTTTGGGCAGTGCTCACAGCCGTAGGGGCGGTTGGCGGTTAGCAGCCGCTCTTTCCTAGCATTGTGGTCCATGGGCTTGGGGCCCGCGCTCTGACAGGAAGCCTGGTCTCGGTGACCGTACAGCAAGTACTCCAGCTTCATGTCGGTGGATGAAGTGGAGCCCCAGCTGTGGCCGTGAGGATCTTTGTTCATGTTGGTGTTGTAGTTGTGCGGCTGCGACACGTGGGAGGCCCCGGGCCCCATGCCGTCCATGCCCTGATCGTAGAAGCTGTTCTTCCTCACCTCCTCCATGGCGAGCTCCTTAAGGATGGCGTCCTGAGCGCGCATGCCGTGATCGCCGGGTGCCTGATTCTCCCTCGTCTTCATGTTGGTCAGCTCTCGTTTCTGCGTGCACAGATTATCCAGGAAGTTGATCCCCAAAATCTGACCGGATGACATCATCATATTGATGTCCTTCTTCCTCACAGCCAGTCGGGCTGTGTACATGTAATTAAGTACCTCCTCGAAGATATCGGAGCGGATGAAATCTAGCTCCACGATGGAATTGTCCTCGTCGCTCTGCTTCTTGAAAAGCTTTTTAAAGTAGTTGCTGCAGGCTGCCAATACACAGCGATGAGCCCTGAACTCAATGTTTTCTACCACCACCACCACGTCACAGTGCTCACCCTCCAATCTTTGTTGGTTCAGCATCTTCAGAAAGGTTGCTTTGTGGTCATAGTCGATATATCTCAATAAATCAGACATGTTGCAGGAAGAAAACGTGTGGCTACCTGCAAGGACAACAGAGACAAACACATGATTTGTCAAATGGAACTATTTCTGCAACCTCTCGGGCATAGATAGCATGCACAGCAGCTAGGTTTAGCTGCTATTTCATATCCCTTGCACCACCAAATCACGCGTAGTAACGAAATATAAGCACATTCGGTAATAATCACAAATGATGCAGAAAAAACGAGCTTAATTTTGAGTTTGCGAAAGCAGTTAAATCAATCATGCAGGGAGCCTTTTTGGAAAAACCACGATAGGCCCGACAGCTTAAAAACGCCGCGATAATGTTACTAAAAACACACCACCTACAAAAACAAGCACAACGAGTTTCCTTGAGCCGTGCGGTTTAACTTGAGCTCTGGTGAGAGCAGTGTTGCGTGCAGAAAAGATAACCTTAGCGAGAATATTTCACATTTCACTGCGTCCAGCCATTTTGGTCAAGCAAGCCTCCATTGGCATGTTTCTGGTGCCTTCACAGGCGTCTACCAACAGCGGAGAACGCGGCCGCGCACAGGCCCATAATAGGCGGGAAAACACTGCGCCCTTTTCAGCGCCGCTCGAAGCAACAAAGGACGAGGTGGAAAATGTTAAATACCCGAAGCCTGAACCCAATCCCGGTGTTGTCACGCAAGGCGGTCGACGACGATCCAGAGCTGTCGTTTTTCCTCTTCCTCCTCTTGTTGTGAATGCTAGGCTCTACAGGAAATGAGCCATTGTTCTACTGCCGCCTATCGCACCGGAGCAGGTACTGCACCAAGATCTTCTATGAGGAAGAAAACATCTCACTCAGCTGGGTTGCAAATGTAAATGCAAATGAAATCGCGGCGAAACACGAGGGCTCACACGCATATTTCTCAAGTGGTGAGGGTTTTAGAACTTTTTATTCGTAAAAGTTTTTTTTTTTTTTTAAAACCTATACTGAGTAAACTATTTCTGTTTCTCTTGTGCTTTATTTTATTTTAAAAATTACATCTCATTTACACAGCTCGAATTGTTTTCCACGTAAATAACCCGAATACTGTATGTATCATTTTGTCCGATTTTTTCAAAATAAAATTTACCATCCTGATCAAAGTGTTTGAGATTAAGCGACCCGATCTAAAAACTAGTTTATTTTCTAGAGGTCACAAACACACCAGGAATCATTTTATCACTCCTTAGGTGAACGCTTTTTGTTTGGAATCGCGGGCGCACCAAGTGAGACATCTGCATTTTTGGGCATCCGTAATAAGCGCGCGCACTAAACTGGGCGGGGCCACAGCGGCCGTGCTCCTCGAGACCAATGAAGAGGCTTAAGGTCCAACCAACACCAGGATGCATGTTAGATTTTATTGTGCTGCTTACCATGTTTCTTGACATGAAATAGGAACATGTGTGAAAATTATCCATTAATATATAGGCTATTAATATAATAATGCATTTTGTTGCAATGTTAGATGTAAAAAACGTAGCCTTCAGTCAAGTTTTAGCTCCACAGTCAACAATTTATTATGAGGAAAAAACAGCAAATAAAAAAAAAGACTTTACCATTTTAAGGGGGGAAAAAAAATGGAGGTACACGGTTATTCAGATACAGCCGAACACATGAGTGGGTACATACAGCTGACATGTGGGAAGTGACAGCAGTGGACTGTTTGGGGTTTGACAGCGCTCAGTCTCAGCACTTTGCCTCACAATCACCTGTGGGACTTGTGTTGCCACCGATCAGCTACCCTACAGAGGCAGCAAGTGTGTGTATATATCCAAAGCCTGCACAAGCACATTAAAATCTTAATTCCTTAGCATTTTATCTGAACAGCTTCTTCTTGTCAATGTGTGGGGGCATATTCAAGATGACAGATGATAAAAATGAAAAAATGATCGCTAAAAAAACATCAAGCAGATATGATAAAAATCAACCTTGGGAGATATTTTATATTTTCCTTGAAAAGCTCTCTTTGTACATCTTTCCGCTACGACATTGCGACAGACCTGAAATCACTGGAGTGGCTGAGGCGAGGCTCGCTGGCAACAACGACAAGGTCGGCGCTTCTACAGCAAGCTGAAGTAGTGTATCCTCCCTAACACAGGCAGCCTACAGCGGTTTAAGTTTCTGGAGTGATGGCTTCTATTCACAAATAAAAACAATACTGCTATAATTATTCCGGCTAATCATAAAAAATGTACCAAAGGCTGTGAAAGCAACAGCTCTGCCTGCTGCACACAGGGACTCAGCACACGGGTGGGGGAGAGTACAGCTCACGATGGAATTTCAACATAATCTTGCCATTTTGAGTTTGGTAAAGCAACAATATCTTCCTTCTCATGCAGGACATGTAATTTGTTTATTGCTGCTGATGCCTGTGAGGACTGAGGAGCCGCAGCATTCGGAGAGCATTTGTGGCCTTGACGATCTGGGAGTCATGTGGAGATTTGGATTCTGGGCGGTGAAAGAGAGATCAGCCCTCAGCTGTTACTCCTGGAAAGAAAGGAGGAAACCAACATTAATTCTACTTTCAAATTTAAATTGGAACATTGAGACCAAAGGGACAGAGCTGATGGAAGCTTCATTGAGGAACACACTGAAGGTCTGAGGGGGAGCACAGATACACACAGTCGTCCTGACAGATATCTCACAAAATCAGATTGATTAATCTCAACTCCTGATTTGAAACCCCCTCAAATTCAGATGAAGTAAACATCATGTTTGTAAGTGCATCAATCCAGAAAGGAAACAAGCGAAGGAGCCTTTCAGAGGAGAAGAGAAACACCTACAAGCGGGAGAACAGAAGTCCAGCTGTCCTGGATTGATGCACTTAGCTATGATGAGCAGGAGGATCGAGCAGAAGGACACCATGTTTCCTTCACCAAATCCTCATTGAAGTTGGGAATAAGGAGGGTTTAAAAAAAAAAAAAAGATCCAAAAATTTAACTCACAAAACCAATAGCGTGCTGTGACTTTTTACCCAAACGGGAGCTAATTCTGTCCTTTAGAATGCTCCAACTTTACAGCAGTAATTCACTATTGAAGCATAACATGGAGCACTCAGGTGAACCTTGACACCGCAGTGGAATGACAACAGATGATGTCAGAGCCCTTCAGTGGTAACACCTTTACACTTAACATCGGTTTGTATCCTCAAATGAAGACGGAACGCTTTTGATGGACTTGGACATCTTCAGATGTCAATCTCATCGGCCATTTTCTAGTGTTATTGTATCACAGCTGCTGAGGGCATTAATCAGTGATGTAGCAGTTGATTTTGCGCACTATAAATATGCAGATAAACAATAGTTTATGTACAGCTGACACTGTGTGTATCTACGATGCATCCACAAATGAGAGGAAAACAAACCAACCAAAAATATTTAGTAATGTTAGAGGTGTTAATGAGGCAGACCACACACGCACACACAGCACATGAAAAAAGGCAAACGTCTCCAACCTGGAAGTCACACACATGCAAAACCTGCCCTGTGGGACTGCTGAAGTTCAGTGAAATAAAACATTTCAGATAAAAAAAAGGGGAACAAAGGGAACCTGGCTGATCTGTTCAACTACTTAGAGAAGAGAGGGAAAAGGCAAGTGTTGCAATCGGAGGCTACAGGCGGTTTCTCCTGATGCAGCTCCATGTTTGATCTCAGTTTCGCTGAGCGGACAGAAAACAAGCTGGAACAAAAGCGAAGGCTTGTCGAAACTGCTGACCCCTTTTTGTCCGACAGCAAGAAAAAAAAGTTTCCAAATGTCTGAAATTGTAATAAAGACGTCTGTTGCAATTCATTTGACTCATGCTGTCGATAGTACAGTTTAGATCAACCTTCTCTCCTTCAAATATACACATATATACGGTTAAATGTAGTTCTGCTGTAAATACACCATAAGACTTTTTGGTTTGCAATGATTTAGGTCGTTTATTTAAATGCCTTTAGTTTGTTTAAGAGCAGAGTTGAAAACAAGAAGAAGCCTGCTCCGTCCTTGAGCTCAAGATTAGATTGCAGTTACATATTCCTGTTTGGCTGGAATTTAATCATTCCTGCCACCTTTGTCATGCTGCACAATGTAGACAAACATTGTGCAGACAATGTTTTTGAAAGACGTCACAAGTATTTGTACATCTTAGAAAGCGTGTAGATCTTTCTTTTTTTTTTAAAGTTTTTAAGATAAAAATGATAATGTTGACACCTCGCCGATCTCCCAAATGATATCCAGCAGGGGGCAGCGTTGTAGTAAAATGCTATATTACGTGACACTGCCATCAAGAATTAAGACCTGTCTGTGTACAAGCCCGCATCAGTTGACCTTTTCCCTGCAGGGTATGTGTGTGTGTGTGAAACATTAGTTTCCAGTGGTATAGAAGAAGGGCTTTCTGTAGTAGAGAGGAGTGGTGATGGGAAAGCAGCATGCCCTAAAACAGTCTAGTTAAAGACAACAGCGTGACCAAGCCAAAGCCAGGACCAGGACCAGGAGCAGGACCTCACTCTCTTACCTGGGTCAGTCCTCCCCCTCTTCTGGCGTGATCTCTGTCTCTTTATGTACCACTACTTTGGTCACTGACATGTCAGGATGCTGTTCTTTAGCCTCTTTTATGGCCTGAGCCAGAGCCTGCATGTGGATGTGCAGTGCCAGGAGGAACCAAAAGGGGGAGAAAGACAACAGGGAAGGCGGGGAGGGAGCGGGAGGATGTCGGATTTTCAGTTAACATGTCAACAGGGAAGGAACCTATTATTAATCATACTTTTCACAGTTTATCACGCCTAACTCTACTCTTATCATGTGGTTAAAAGGCTGAGGGCCAAACAGTTCACCGATATTTTACTATTTTCACAGCCAATGCAACATCCACTTTCTGAAATCACATCCAAGAACGAGGAGGAGAAATGGTTAAAGAACAGAGAAGCTGTAAGAGACCTGATCGTGATCGATGTCTGCATCTCCTGAGATGACGATCCTTTTCTCGATTCTTGTTTCTGAAATCCCTCCTTTCACCATCTGATGTCCGAGGGCATAAAATCACCATACACACAGGAAAACACGGCAAGAAGGCTTAGATTGGACAGATTAAGCAAACCCATCATAGCAATACCTCCATTACATGCAGAAGGTAAAAACACATGAAGGTAAATCAGAAGGGGGGGAGGGGGGGGGGGGGGGCGCTCCACCTGATGGACTGAGGCGTCTGTTGGTTAACTGACCTTTGTGATGTGTGTGGTTGTGGTGGTGCTGGTAGTTTCTGAAGTGATGGTCTGAGCACTCAGGAGAACACCGGGGTCAAAGTCACCATTAGTGTCAACCTGTACAAAAACACAATCACTCAGAGCAACACAAACTTTGTGTTCCCAGCTGCCCCAAATGGCAATCTACTATCAATGTATTATTCATAGCAGTCTTAGAGGCAAATTTTTAAAAGGGCTAATGTAGGATGGAAGTAAAGCGTTTATCTGTGTACCTCTGCAGACTCGTAGGTGATAGTTTTTGTCTCTGTGTGGATCACGGGCATCTCTTTGGTTCCGGCATCAGTGGTGTCAAGACTCTAATGAATAAAACAGCAAAAAAGAGCACAAATAAGAGTGAGAACAGCTGCACAAACAACCTTTGGTAGCTGCAAAGTTCTGTATTCTGAGGTGACTGTCTCCATTCTTAAAATACTTCCACAGTTATTGAATTGACAGGAATGAATGATGCATTCTTATAGACCAAACCAAAGGCTATGATGACTCGAAATGAACATGCAGACTAGCACCCCCAGTCCAGATAAAGGACCATACTGGAAAGCACAAATCACAACATGATTGTTCATCACATCGTATTTAGCGTCACCTGAACCCTCCAGTAACAAACTTGTTAAATGTTCTTGTCTTTGTCCAGCCATCCGGCTCTTTGTCCATCTGCTGCTGACAATAATCAGCAACAAACTTCCCCCATTCCACAAAACTGTGCACTGAGAAGATAAGCTCTTACAACCGTGATCTGAACGTAATATCAGCAACATTTCCACAAACGCAGCACAACTTTCTGGTGTTTTCCCCAAACTACTGCATATATCCACTCAATACTAGTCCATAATGTAGGTGCAATTCTAAAGATGCTGGCTCATCCTCTGTATATTTACCACTGGCACTGTTGACTTGGCCCCTGCCGCCTCTGTCTCCGTGGCGACCACTGGGTTCTCCTTGGGTTCAGAGTGTGTCTGTAGATGTGAATCGTACCATTAGATCATCCAAAATAATACAAAGGGACAGAAAAAAAAGAGGTGTGGTCACCTTTGAAAAGGAGGAAAAGGATCCCAGAGACTAAAGGACAGAGAGAAAAGAGGAGCGTCAAAGTTGTCATCGACAGTAGAAAAAAGGGCAAAAGGAAAGATGGTGGAAAATGAAAAGAGGAGTAAATATCACACGGATTGTATGGAACACCATTATATCGATCAGTTTATTAAATCATCCGCCAGCCGCAAATTTCAACTGGTCTGCTTTTGTAAAACTGTTGAGTAGAGCAGAATCACTTTCTGGTAGACCCATACAATTGTTCGCCTGACATCGCAGTCAGTGAGGGGATTTTGGAGGATGAGGCAGTGAAAGCTGCAGGGGTGGCACTGAGCCAGTTTCTGAAGTCACTGCTTCCAGGGGACTGATAACGGAGCTCGCTTAAAGGAAAGGTGCGGCTGAGCAATATGATAGGAAGGGAAAAAAAACAGATAGCAGGAGCTCCAGTTTCTTTCCTTATCAGCTGTGGGGGCTTGGATGGTAAGGTGGAGGCAAGCGGTCTGCGCTGTCAACAAATAAATGAACCCAAAAGAGCTAAGAGCTGAAAAAGAAGCAGCAGGTTTGACTGCAACTGAAAACAGCAGTTTGACAAAGTGTGGGAGCATAAACGGAGGGTGTTAGGGGGCCAGTTAGCCATGCTCGAGATTCAATTACGCCGTGGTTAGACTGGTTTGGTTGCTGCTTAATGGAAGGCAGTGGGGGAGGGTGGTGGTGGAGATGTGGAGGGGGGCAGCCAAACCCAGCTGTTTTTAGTATTTATACTGTACCACCGCAAAAGAAGCTGAAGATTCAGAAACTGTGATCTGGGTCGGGCTGGACTTTGACTGCTCCTCTTCAAAGGTGAAGATCTCCGCCGTTTGCTGCGGCGCTTCAACGCTCTCTCCCTCACTTACTTCCTTTGTCGCGACAGTCTTCACCTCCTCAGAGATCCACGACACCATGGCCTTTTTAGGCGAGTCACTACCGTTAATCTGTTGCGTGCCGTTAGTTTTTATTTCCACCTTCGGATGCTGCTTCTTGATTTCCCTTGTTATAGAGGCCAGAACATCAGCGGCGTCTTCTTTAACCATTTCTTTCTCTTTTGATGGAGGCAATTCCTTCTCCACGCCTTCAGCCTCTCCGGGTTCTTCGTCCTCCTCTTTATGTTCAGCATCTTTCAAGATAATAAGCCTTCCCTTCTTGTCACTGATGGCCTGCGACACTTCCTGTGTAACAGCTCTGGGGCTGACCTTCAACATTGACCTCTCCGACACGTCCTCCTGGGAGTCAGAGGTTCGCTCATCTGTCTCCCTGAGGGTGCCATCCATGAATACGTCGTCATCCAAAGTGGTTGACAGACTAATCCCGTGCGGCCCAGAGGAGGTGGCCAAATCGGTTCCGACACTATCCACCATGAATTTCATCTGATACCCTGCAGCCTGAGGAGACACCCAGCTTATTTGAAATGGGCTGTTAAGGTTAGCAGACAGGGCATCACACAGCCAAGACACCAAGTATACGTTTGAGAGGTCATTTTTTTTTTAAACCGGTCGAGTGGAAAATAACGTGTTTACAGTCGACTCCTCCGAACGGGCACTTTTATAAATCAAACTGATTTCTTTTCGAATGCTATCGAGGTTACTACACTTTGAGGGCAAAAGGTGTTTCATGCTTCCAAGCAAGTGGAGGAGAGATAAGAAAAGGACAGAGATGAAAGACAAAAATGCAGGTGTTAATAGATCACGTAATGTGCACGGCTATAGCAAACGTATAAAGACACAAAGGGCCAAATACGACCACATACTGGAGGCACAGATGGTTTTACTAATGGAGAGGGAACTTTACCTCTGTGGCTTTAGATTCCAGCTCTTTCGTCTCCTCTCCATCAAACTGCTTTTCTTCAGTCTGAAGGGAAAGAAAAACAAAGGTTCAATTTCACAACAGTTAACGCTGTAAAACACAACGTTCAAGAGGACACGTTTCAACACTCAGATCAAAGGCTTCAGCCTCTGATGTCAGCAATGAATTATTCTGAATATTTTGAGGAAGGCGAAGCATTTACCGGTACATCACAGACAGGACACTGCAGTCATAGAAGTGATTAATGGCTCCATCATCCATGATATAAACTGATAAATGTTCATCAGCTACATCACTTAAGACGTGGTAATAACTCTCTATGACCACAGAATAAACTCTCTGACAGGGGTCCATATCTTAGTTGAACCTTCTCCTCAATAGAACCAACAAAACACACGACTTTATTTTAAAATAGATCTCTGACCTTTTAATCTGCGCGATTCCCTTAACCCTATCGGCACTGACGTTCAAGGAAAAATGTCCACACTCATGCTATCACTCAGTCCTCTGCAGACCGACGCTTACATCCAGCGGCTCAATCATCGGTGCCTCATCAAATCTTGGTGAGCACATGGGAGACGAGGACAGCCTCTTCTCCCATTCGGTCGGGCCTTGCGTGCCATCACCCGTCTCCAGGAAGGAGCGCTTCAGTTCGCTGATGTTGGTCTGGTGTTTGACCACCTCAGCTGGGGACGAGGTATCCTACAGTAGTCGGTCAACCATATTATAGGATGAGGCCATTGGGCAGAGGGAGGGGAACAATGGCCATGCTAGCTCTGTCTAATGTTAAGCTTGCAAATCCAATGAGTTGCCAAAAAGAAGCACGTACGCTGCAGACATTCATTACAAACCTGACTCAACTGCATCATATCTAATTCATTACATTTTATAGTTGCCAAGCAACGGGCTGGTTGCACAAGAACTTGCAAAAACAACAAGAGTTTCCATCCACATGATAACTGAAACTTAAAGAAGGGGCAGCTTAAAGAATAATAACTGTTTCATGCAGGAAAACAAGTTTTATGGGTTTAATTAAGCACATTTCCAAATCTCAAACTGAGCATATGTGCAAATAAATTAGTTTAACTTCAATTCACCCTTACAAAAACAAATTTGGACACTCACAGCAAAATTCTGTTAGATTGGAAACAACGTTCGATGCTAGCGGATTATTCATGTTGGTCAAGACTTGCCACAAAAGCACCTCATGCATTTTTCACTCATGCCAAGTTTTCTTACCAACCTCTAGCATCAGATTAATATGTCTGATAAAAATGTTTTCCCCTTTAACTCGTCTTATGCAACTAAACTGTAAGACACAAGAGGAAAGTCAAATTATAGTTAAAGGTGCTTTTTTTTCTTATTTTAACAGGGACTTTGAGCTTTATTTTATATATTAAAGCTGTTAATGGGGTACAGGCTGAAGGCGCAGGTTCTAAAAACCAATTAAATACAAAAATATGAATATGTTTCCACTATTTGCAATCAGAGACATTTAAGAAATGAGCTGCAATGTCGTACAACACGGTGTGAAGACGACCCAGGGAAGTGTGGACGTTGGGTCTGCAAATGGTGCGATAGCATGCGTGACAACAGAAGCAGTAAGCCAAGATGGAGACAGCAAAGTGACTGATGGTGGATGCCGAGTGGCTCGGGGCATCTTGTGAGGATGTCAAGGATTTGATGCATCGAGCAGGGCCGATCGATAAAAGTGAGCCCAGTGTACCTGAGTCTGTATTTCAGATTCCTCGTCTGCTTCCGACTGACAGCGAAAGAGGAGAGGTGAAGAGAATTTAGTAGACAAAGAAAAAGAAGGTGAAGAGAGTGAAAAGTAGCAGCGAGCAAAGATAACTGACAGCAAAGAGCGCTTCAATTATTAAAGGAAGGGTTTTGTTTTTGAACTTTCCCCCAAAATATGTTCGCCCGCATGAACCGGATATAGTAGCATGTGTAGCTTAGCATTTTAAAAGAGTAAATGAGTTGTAATACAAATATTATATTCCCAGAGATTACACATTGTACAAACTTGTGTTTATATTTTTTTGAATATACAGTACACACTTAAAAAAAATAAAAAATATATATATACTGTATATGTATACACACACACACACACACACACACACAAAAACACTTGTTTATCCATGAATTTTTCCTAGTTTTCCCATGAATGCATTTTTCATGAATAAATATACAATGTACAAACCTCTGTTGCAGTCATCTCTCCATCAATGGCAAAGTCAGTCTGTTCGCTGTCGGTCTGCTTTTACAAACAGACCAAAACCAATTCCAAATAATAAGGAAAGAAAAAACAAAAAAACAAACAAGAGCCCAACATGTCAACTCTTAAAAATGCATTTTCAGGTTTCAGTACCTCAAATGGACAAAACTGTAATGCATTTGTTTTATCTGTAAGTTACACATTATTAGACAACCCTAATAATAAGATTAGGAAAACAACTTAAAAAATAAAACTGATTAAAATTAAAGCAAGCCAATCGGATTCAGAGGAAGTTTAAGCCTAAAGTCAGTCAGATATTAATAGATTAATAATTAATTCTAAATGTCTAAAATGATTTTGACAGTAAACTGACTTTCAGGCTCTCCCTCCTCTCCATGCAGTGTGACACGAAGGATGATCTGAAATCAGTCACATTCATTCTTTCACTCACAGCTACTCACAGTCTCCCTGTATTTATAATTTTAGTGTGGCATCCGATGGAAAAAGTCGCATCTTGGCAGTTTCCTTGGGTTTGGGAAAATTTTAACGGACATTAGTGTATTTTTTCTGCATTGCTGAACTTAAAAAGACCAATACAGAGAGACTGAGCGACACATACAGTAATAAATATGCCGGTGTTTCAATGCAGCTGGTGTCCTGCTGGAAACACTCTTAAAAATGGATGTGGGTAACACTGAGAGGAGTTAGGCACAAAACTATATACTTATACAAATAAAGATTAGACACTAAAGGGGAATTTAAAAAAATCAGGCACCAACAAGACAAATATTAATATTTGGATTTGATTTAAAATTTTGTATTTGTTTTTGCCGTTTTAACATGTCAGAGTTTTGGTTGTACTGTCTAGTGACTTTACGCTGCAGCAAATATGCTGACGAACGTTCACAAAGAATGCAGAACGCCCCAGTGGTCAAATGCTCGGTTGGCGTGAGTAAAAGGCAGCACCTGCTGCTAAATGTTCATGTCTAACCCTCTCATGAAGGAGAAACATGGAAACACAAGAAAAGTCATGACAGCATGGTGGCTCGGAGATTCATCTCGGTGCACATGAGTGATGAGAATGCTGATGACAGAATGAGCATGTGACCACGAAGAGATGAGGTTCTGAAAGAAGAACTGAAAGACACTGGGACAGACAGTCTCCAGGTCAGCTCTGAACTGGGCAAACAGCAGAGCCAAGGTAGAAGACAGAGTCAAGGGTTACATGTTATTATCAACCTTTACTCCAAGCCAGAGGCGGGTACTGAAACGACCTGGCATACGAACGCACACACCTCCTCTTCCTCTGAACTGTCATGGTCATGGTAGCCCTGGGTTATGGAGGCAGTCAGGGAGGCTCCCTTGGGCTCCAGGTAGCAGAGGCACAGCGCCAGGGGGAAGGAGAGGGTAAGAGCATATGGGACGGAGAAGGAGGTGGACAGCAGGAAGAAGAAGATGAAGAGGAAGCAGGGGATGAGTGACGGTGACTTGATGGGCAGGAAGTTCTGCGCACACTCAGGGAGGAAGCGCATTTTGGACAGATCGGGGAAGGTGATGTAACCGTCTTCGTCCAAGACAGAGGACAGGTCGGGCAGGTGCAGGGAGAAGGAGAAGAGTGTGCCGCCATGATTCCTGCCCTGCTCCAGTCTCTGCTTTCGTGCCACGAGCAGCAAGGCTTGCTCATCTAGCAGCGCAGCTTTGCGATCAGCAAGGGCCTGACGGCGGCAACGCCCTGTGCTGCTCTTGCCTGGACTGACTGAGGAGGCTCGCTTATGTGCGTTCTCCCTGCGCCTCCGCCGTATTTTAGTGAATGAGATAGGAGATGAGGGGAGAGAGAGCTCAGAGCGGAGGGGATCGTCTGTGTATACACAAGGGGGGCGCTGATTGAGGAAAGTGGCAATGAAAAAGTGAGTTCACGTGTGTGTGAGGAGTGGGAATGGAAAGGGGAGCGGAGTTGTATATGCATGAGCACACAGACGTAAGTATAATGTGGGGTCAAAGGAAGGACAAAAAAAAAGGAAACGCTAATTAGTAAAGCGCACAAAAGATGGGAAGCATTTATGCCTCATCTACAATGTCTATAAAGGTATTCACCCCCTCGGACGCTGTCTCGTTTTGTTGCTTTTATAGATGAGATCCTGGTCAATAGAATCCTGGTCAATAGAAACTAAAACTACTGATGATTGCTTCAAAATGGTTCATATAAAATAAGTATTTTCCACAAATATTCACCCCTCTGGTCAGTATTTAGTAGATACGCCTTTGGCTATAACCACAGCGCTGAATCTAGGTGTATGTTGGTACATCTGGAAGCTGCAAATTGTCTTCATACTGTCCTGCAAAACAGCTGAAGCTCTGTCAGGTTGCTTGGGGATAGCTGCTAGGAAGCATCTCCAGAACATGATGCTGCCACTACCAAACGTCCTGGTCAGTGAAGTCAGTGTTTGTACTGATGTGCTGTGTTTGGTGACATTCAAGCATATCATTGGCATCCAGTCTGATTAGATCTTTGAGTCATGAGTTTCAGGTGATTTCCATGTAATAAACCTCACACAATAATAAGAAGAATAATATGAGCTTTTCTGAACAGTGTCTTTTCCTTCTCCATTCCCCTGATGCCCTGTTTTTGGTTGTTTGATGATGCTAGCTATGTGATGAGCTGTCCAGTTGTGCTCAGTGTACCCCGCCCTTTGCCCAAAGGCTGCTGGGACATGTATAAAAGCTTCATGTATAAAAGCGACAAAACGGGGGAACGTCCAAGGGAGTGAATATGTTTTATAGGCATTGAACTAAAGAGGTTTAAGCTGAAAGCAATTCAGCCATTAATATTAAGGCAGAAAAGAAAACTCTAAAATCTCGAATGGGGATTAAAAAAAAAATCTCTTGCAGCAGCTATTAAGACAGTCTGGTGGAATATTTTACAGAATTTGTTCTGAACCGGTTGACCTAGTGTTACCTTTGTTTCTTGGTGGAGAGGGCTGGAAGCAGCAGGGTCTGGCTTGTCTGCCGCATCGTTCTTGGCATCCTCCTGCTCTCCGTTCTCTTCTTCTGCTTTTCTCTCTGGAGTTACAGTGGTGATGATATTTCCCTTAACTCGAGCCACTCCATCAGCAGAGCTGTCTTTCATAAGAGTCTCGTGGTTCTCCATAATTGGGGCTGAAAGGCGGGAACATGGAGATGAATGTGACAATTTGGATTCAATGTGGCTTTATGAATACCACTAATCTGTCGGCAGTGGCATAAAAAGCCTTTAATTTACTCCTGTACATCCTTTTTTAACTCCCAGTGTAGCTCTATGGCTGCACGATCTCTTTAAAGAAGTAAAATAACAAAAATGCAATTCAAATAATGCTAATTAACATTCAGATTTGATTCCTGCAAATCAAAATCCTACCTCCATCTAAACTACGGGACATGTTGTAGCGTTTGCTGGAGGAACGCTCAAAGAACGGAGCAGGTCTAATGATCTGAGAGCTGGCCCGTCGGGTCTGAGCCTGCGTTCTGCCACTGTAGCGAAACTTAGAGCCAAGACTCAGGAACTTCTTTGGAGGCGCCTCAGGAGACACTAGCCTGTCACAAGTTACAAACAGGGTCATCACGTCAGGTGAAAAGAAAATAAACCCATATTTGATGCTATGCACTGTCAAATAGCTCCTCATCACTTTAAATATTCTCCAGAGAGAGTTTACAAACCAAAAGAATCCAACATAAACTTGAGTGGAGTCAACAGTACCACAGAACAATAAGCATTTCTTACAGGGGCCAAAAACAATTATTTTAAGAGAGAAGTGATATTTACAGGTACATTACAAAGCAAATAAAAAAGATGGAAAAGAGTAAAGTACTGATGGCAACCCCAGCACCTCCTTCATGACTTGCCTGAAGAAGGTGTGATGCTCCACACAGACCTTCCAGAGCCTTTTGGCAGCACGATGATTGGGAAGCTTGAAACCGATCGTGCTCTCAAACTGCTCAAACTGCGATAAAGACAGATGTGTGAGCTTAAATACATAAAAGTGTTTTTCATCCTTGGAAATGTCTTGGAAATTAGTCTGTGAAGGTTATCAGGTTCTCAAAAGGAAGTCTTGGTAATTACCTCGCCCGGACGGATTTTGATGTAGAAGTTATTCCTCTTGTAAGAAATCTTGAGTATTTTAGGCCAAGCAAACCTGTTGATCCGCAACCTGTCTCTGTAGATAAGCAGGCCGCTCGAGCAAACTCCCAGCATGATCTCAACTCCCTCAGAGTCCTACAGACAACACACACCAAACACATCAGGGGTTAATGCACAAATTAGTAAAACAAACTAATTATTATTATATATAACAACTTATTTGCATTATCAGGATAAAGCAGGCAGGTGGAGAATGGAATCAGGCATATACTACGGTAATCTTTGCTGCGAAGGTCAAGGGGCACCAGCTGGCTAAAGCAACAGTGATATCTTGCGAGATGATGGATGAAGCACAAAACGATTATTTTCACAAATCAATAGAGGAGCAGGTGGAACCAATAATGGTCATTTCAGAGGGAAGCGCTGGTTGAAATCAAACAAGACCGCTTAGTCTCAACTACATAATGGCTGAAACAAATAACCATGCACAAGTAGAAACCTCACACACACACACACACGCCTCTTACCTCTCCCTCAGATGGAGCCAAGCATTCATAGAGATGCCCTACCAACTTTGCATTTAATGAGAAAGGAGAAAAGACACGTTTTTTTTTTTTGGGGCATCAAAACTTACAGCACCGAGGACTGAAGCCTGCTCAGTTTGAGCAAGGCCGCGTTTTCAGCTGCGTGTTATAATGACTGGACTGATCCTCTGCGGCCCACAGATTATGAACAGCTAAACCTCCACCAAACGCAGCAGAAGAAGTGACACAAATAAGTCAATCGGTAAAACAGCAGTGGCGTGTTAAACGTAGGCATTTCAGCAGCAGCCATGATGTCTCAGAGCCAGAGGTGTAGCAATGGCAAGCGTCACTGCTGACCGTATGAGTGGAATGTGTTATTGCAGCTTCAAAGGATACGTAATGTGGCATTGAGAAAACAAGCTCTTTTAACTACTTTATACTAAATATCAACTGTTCACCTGTGGTTGGGAGGCTTTTCTCCATTTGCATCAAACATATTTCAACGAAGACAATAAACCTGGCTCGCTTGAGGTGATTTATTACCTTAGCGTGGTGGAGATCAACGCCGTACATGGACAGCTTCTTGGCATTTTCCAGGAAGTGCATCTCTGCTTCCCCAGGTGTCATCCCCCTGACAAAACAAATAAAAACAACAGGCACAAATACAGACGTGAGTGTTTCTATTATAACATCAGTGACGCCACTGATTTCAAACACTATGCAGGACAATGAGACCAAGCAAACTATGGAAACCAACTTGTAGCTCTTGTGGAGTTCCATGACCTTTTCCTCAAGCTCTTTGGTCTGGTTGGGTGCAAGGCGCAGCTCACTGAGGTAGTCGCTGCCCAGCTCCTCATGGTCATAGTCTCCCAGTTCAGACTGCACCGTGTAAGAGCCTAGAACTGTGTGGGTGGCAAAAGAGCAGGGCAGACGGCCCGAAACCACATCATCTCTCAGCTGCAGACACAAATAGTACCTGGGAGAGGAAGTTGATGCATTAAAATTCAACACCTGTAAACACAAGCAGCCCAATCAGGCTGTGCTAATTAAACTATATTTAAGAGTCCAAAACTATAAAAATGCTTGAAACTTGATTTAAATTTTAGTTAAGTTCTAGTTAATCCTCTTACCTTGTGATGTCCTCAGCCAGCTGGACAGGATCTGGAGGGTAAAACTTGACATTGAAGGCAAAGTTCCAGGGACCAGCTGAGACATGAAAAGAACATTAAGATGTGTCACTTTCTATGACCCTTCCATTTATTGCTATTATGATGCTTACTCCGGATCTGCTTTTTCAGCTCTTTAGAAGGATCCAGCCAATTCTGAAAAGAACAGAGTGAGAGAGAGAAAAAAACACACACCGGTGAAATAAAGAAACAACACATTTTCATTCACCATGTCCAGTAGTGCAATTTGTCTGCTATGTGATCACTTAACGTTATAAAAAACAAACCACATATTTACCTTCTGATTCTCAACGTCTCTATATGTGATGCCAAAGTAGTCTCTCTCGAGTAAATTTAGATGCTCACATACTTTATCAAAGAGCATTTGGCCCCTGGCTCCTTTCTGTGAGGGGACATTAAAGATAAAACACAGAGTGGAATAATTAAACATAAAATTTTAGAACACACCTCTGTTTTACACAAATGAAATTCAATCAGAGTACTTTTACTCAGGGACAATTCGATTTTCTTGAATTAATGTTGTTAATCTTTAGTTTCTAAATGGGCTAGGGTAATACTTTACAAGATTAGTTTCACACTAACACTGTCTGCATTTGAATCACACCAAATTCAGTGGATTAAATTATGTAACCGTGTTACATTTTAATTATTCATGGCATAATTCAGTAGAATTGTAGCGTCTCTGTGACGAAGAGTCAAGACCGGGTATTCTCACACATGATGGAGGCAGGACGGTCCACCAGCAGGACTATCTGGGGCAATATTATCATTCATTCTTGAACTCCTAACCTTTAAAGCCAGAGTGAGATCATGTTGAGCTCCTTCAAATGCCCAATATCAGCGCAAAAGGCACATTTATATCATGATAATAACATCTTTCCCAATATCAAGATGAAAAACAAAAACCAGTAGCCGCAGGGAAGAATGAAGAGCAGAGCTGTGATGAACAATTACTTTTATTAAACCCTTAATCCGATCAATATCCAGTGCTTAAACTATATCACATGGCTCACCAGTTTACAGATTTCTTTCATTAATATCTGTGGGTAACACATGACAGGTGATATTTTAATGTCCGTGTTTAGGGAAATGTGCAAGTCAGTGCTGAGAAGAAGACACAAAGTACCACAGACGCATTCAGAAGCGAAGCCCTCATAATAGCTTCAGGCGGTTTCCTGCTCGGAACTCGGTCTAATTTAAGCACAGTAATTTATCTACAGTTGCAGAAACTCTGTTTTAGATTGTGCGTTGGTGCTGAGATTGATAAAGATTCGGGGGGGCAGGATCTCTTTTACAGGGTCAGGGAGGAGAAACCTGTCAGAACTTGGCATAACGGACAGATTTAAATGGAACTAAAGTGTACTTAAGTCAATTATCTGACCGGCTTCTGACCTCATTGAGTCCAACACTTAGATATAACCATGCTGACAGTGTGGGGGCAGACCTCAGTTCTTTCCAGTCACCCATTCCGTTGGTCATATTTGTTCCCTCCTAAATAATCTATAACCCAACCGATGCATCAATAAGCAAAGATTAATTTTGTACTTTTTTTTTTGCAGCTCAAAAACTAAATTTGCCTGGATCCATTTCAACAGTGCAGCATGAAATATAAATCTTTTTTTACCATTTCATTCAGTGCAATTGCATATATTTACCTTTAATACCATTCTTTAATATAAAAAAATCACACCCTAAGTAAATACTGTGTTTTCCCCAGTTTGTGTCAGCTACATGATAAGAAAATATTTTTTCTGTTCATTTGTTACATTATTCTTAAGTTAGCAAAGAAGCAATCAGAGCTTTTAGGACAAACTTTGTCAAATGTTTCAACTGACTTCAAATTGGGCAAAACAAAAGAACATTAGTGGTGTTTGTATAGTAATTGTTTAAATTATGATGGAAACTAAAATTAAAGCTCATCTACAGCTACATTTTGTACATTTGCAAGACCCGCACAAATGAGTGAAATCAGGAACATTACTGGTGTTGGACTCTTTTTTACTCCACCTTTCTCCAGCTGCTCACCTCTACATCAATTGTGTAGTCGGAGTTGTCCAGCAATGTGACTTTACACTGCATTATCTTCGCTTTCTTGACTCCTTTCAGGGGAGACCTGGAGAGACGACTGCTGCTATGGGATAACTGGTCCTCGTCCAGTGAATCCTTAAGGAATATTTACACAGTGAATAATTCATACATAACAGCCCATATGTGACATTTTCTGAGACACTTTAAGGTCAAACGAGTTCCTTTCTCTCTAAATGTCAGTTTCTCACTGAGGACAAAAGCACCTGTTCTGTCACATGTCCACAACCCAAAGGTGGAGACTGGGATTCCTAAATTAACCTGGTCCTACTGTGAAGAGCTCCGACTGCCATTTTGTCTTAATACAGAGAAAATCCAATTTTCTACTTGACTGAAAACAAAGCCCTTCCTGACTGATTCATGTGAAAATGCCGCTCTTTGGCTTACACACATTTTCCATTCTTAATTACACAGAGAGTAAATTTCATGCCCCTTTTATTTTACACTGAAATTTTCATATCTCTGTCCTCCGGCTACATGCATCATAATTCGCTACCTAATGGAGCTCATGCAGATTTGTCCCTGTGGATCTAAGACATCGTTGCTATTAACCAATTACCTTCACCACCTTTGAAAGTGCTTTCGTTATAAGACACTTAAGGACACTTTCTTTTAGCATGAGGATGATTTGTGACTGACAGAAATAAGAAAAACTATGTGTCAAATTCCAGATGTGGGACACAAAGTGGGGACAACAAGATTTCAGCATGTGCGTCACTAGAGAGGACTGACCAGGGGGGGACGTGTCTTTTTCTTTTTCAAGATACAGCCATTTACTTGAAGGCCTTAATCTTTCAAAGCTAGAATTTTGTCATGAAGGTCTCCAGTTCACAGACCAGGATGAGAGGAATCTATTTGGCTGCTCTCCTTTCTGTCTTTTCCAGGATCGGAACTGTAAATAACATTTGGCTGGATGTGATGATGACAAGTCTGACCTGTTGTTTCCTTGCGGGGGTGCTGTGTCCAGCAGCGGCAGGAAGCTGCACTGGCGAAGCTGGTTCGGCCGCTTTGGATATTCCCTTTTCTGTCTCCTTGTTCTCTTGGGGCTGTTTGGCCTCAGAGTCTGCGCCTGATTCAGTTGTCATGGTAAATCATGCTGAAGAAGGGAAAGAGGGGGGCAGGGAAACATTAGGTGAGTCATCTGACTAGTTATGAACCGATCTGCCCTGTTTGACTCTCCGATGTCAAGGTCTGGAGGTCTATTTTGACTAATGGTAAAAATGAAAAGCCAAATTTATTCAAGTGCTTTAAGTGCACTTTCAGCAGATGGCAGTGAACATCTCTTGTACTTCTGCTACCGCAAATGTAACAATTTACACGGCTGTTCGGAAATTGAACTGTCAAGATAAGATATTCTTTGCCTTTAATCCAATGGAGCCTGTAAAATTTCTTATAATGTACTAAAATAATACATTTAATACTGACATGGTCTCTGGCAGTGATTAACCAATGAAAATGAATGCAAATTCAACCCACCCATATAAAATGTACTTACATCAAAGAAGAAGCTGACATTTATTTTTTTTTGCTAATTTTGTGTTCCATAGCATTTATGTGGCAAAAAACCAAAACCCTGTCACACAGTAGAAGGAGGAGACAGAATGGTGATTTTCCTCCAGCTTAGAGGGCATAACCTCAATATATTAACAATATGAGGAGTTAAGAATGTATTGTTGCATCCTTCCAGCACCATATTAAATAGCTAATGGGATTGTCAACTAGGTCGCAAATCATTAAGAAGTCTCCGATATAACGGTCGCAATAAAGCAAAAATATTGATGTCCATCTCTGTTCAGCCACACTGGACAGAATTGTGCTACATAACAAGCACAGCCTGTTGTGGGAGCACCAGTTGGATCAGTGCATGTTCCAAATGAATAAAATGAAATTACTGCCCTAAAGAAAAAGATTTTAAATAAGGAAAAGCATTGTTTTAATGTGAGTGGACTAATTAAAAACAACTGAAAAGAGAGGCGCAGTAAAAGCTAAGCTGGAGGCATGACACTGCTGTTCCATTTCCCTGCAGTCATGTGTATTACACACTGACAGGCAACTATGTTCTGATGCATCTTTCATAGGATGACAGCCTCCTCCCGGGAATAAAAGCATATCAGAGAATACCTGTCTCTGATATCCCCAAGGTCATGAAAGTGGTATTTTTCAAAGATAAGCTATCACAATGAACCGGGTAGTAACGAGGGCTCCTGCTGTAACCACACCCACGAGCTCTGACATGGAGATGGGGGGATATAGAGGGCACGTATGCAGCAAGAGAGATCCACTGCTGCAGAGTCTAGGGTTTGTAGTACAGATGCCTGTCATTCTGCAGTCAGCCTGACACCCCCCCCCGCCCTAATTATAGACCCGTGTTTACCTCGTCTTTCATTCAGCACAAGAGACAGGTGGCGCTGTTCAACACACAACCCTGCAGAGGTGATCCCCAAAAAGTAATGCCTGCCAACATTAATAAGTTGAAATAATGTATCCTAAATCTTTGCTAAAAAGGGGCAAGTTTGAATCTAACGTGGACTACGTTAAAAAAGATTTCAAATAAGGGCCTGTCAGTTTAGAAACTGTAGTTAGTATCCACTCAGACTGCTAAAAAAAAGCACTAAGCCAAACCTACCTCCCTTCATAATGCTGTTAGCTTCTGCATTTACTGCAGCCATGACCATCAAAGGTCACTGAACTACACATGCTGACTTATCTCTTTCGAACCTTCAATCACGTCAGTGGTTTTTTTTACCAGATTACTAAATCTAGAATATGGTGAAATAAGGAAAGAGCAAAAATGAAGTGCAACCCTAGCTTTTAGAATAGCCTGTTGTCCAATCAGCAATCAAAGAAAGGGCACAAACTTGTCAAAACCTCTTGGCTGTAGTGTCGAGGAGAAGCTGAGCTGACAGCTGACGCTAACCTCTGCTTCCCTTGGCCCTACAACCAAACAGGAACCATGGAAGGCTCGGAGGAAAGGGACATCTTGGCACCATAGAAACCGAGAAAGAATACATTCAGTCAATGGTGACTGGCACTCCTCACAGAACTATACAACACCACACAGTAGCCGTGCGTGTTCTGGCACATACATTATTCATTCAGAAAGCTGTATTCAGACCGTATTAACAGCCAGAAACAAACAGCATACATTTCATAACAGCTCTGTTAATGTCTGTAGGTAAAACACCCTGAGTAATTTGGTCAGACCAATATGGTACATGGTCAGGAGGTGATGCTATACATTTCTTGCATCAGTAAATCTGAGGCAGCAAAAGGCAACCACACAACTTTAGTTATGAGCAGTTAGCATTATTAGTCATTAATAAAGTGGGCCAGAGAAGAACAAAAGCAGATCCTCTTCAAAGAAACAAACTGCCATCATAGTAGCTAAATATACTCTAAATGAATGCAGCCCGCACTGAATCAAACCCAGCTTGCCAGTAAAAAACTAACACTTCCCATCCAAAAATAATCAAATCACGCTGCCAAGATGGATATTCTGACTCAACCTAGCAGCTTTATCGTGATGCTTCTACATTAATCACAGATTAGTAACGAAGGCTCAGGCAGATTTTCACTTTAGGGCCGAACTGTGATTGTCTTCCACACTGGAAATGACTCATGTTCCTGGCTTCACATACCTACCAAGGTGTGGGACAGCCATCTCTCTTGAGTACTGATGTACGTCTCTGTTGTGGCCCATCTCTGGAACCCCTTTCCCCATAACAATGCAGCCTTGCTGGAAGCTTTATGGAGGTGAGATAAAGGGAAAAGGTTGGGCAGGACCCAGCCAGAGCGGGCCTAGTTCTCTACATGGCTGACGCGCTGACAGCTGTCACACTAACCAGTTACTGTAACTGGATACCATCTCGCTGGATTGGTCAGCTGAACAGAGCGCTGCTCGTACGCTAAGACCAATTAATATTTCCCAGAAATCTTGGGTTTTCCTCATTTGGTGTCAGTTCCCTTTTATCGTATCTTCATGTCCATTTTAAAAGATATTTTGGTTGAGCTCATAGACACAGACAGGGGACCTTACGCAATTTAATAACAACCTGGGAATATTTAGATCTTTAGCTTGAAGGTGGCTCTAAGCTAAGAGCATTTTTGCTGAGGAGACCATAAATCAGTCAGCTTGCTCTATTTACATTCTTGGTGTTACGAGCTCCCACACTGGAGCTAGTCAAGGACACAAAAGACAGACGTGTTAATTTTGAGAGTGTTATTTTCCTGTGAGTGTTTATTTAATGAGGAGACGTCATCACTTTGTCAGTGTTAGCGTGCATTAGCCATAAACTGATCAATCTGTTCATAAAACAAATATCCACACTAAAGTTAAAAGATCTCAATCTTTCTCAGTCCCGCTGTGCAGTCACTGTTAAAGGGCAACACATGGGTTGTTGTTAAAGACTTAAAATAACTCTTAGAAGATTATTGAATAACTATAATGCAGCGGCCAAGAGAGGCAATAATCATTAGGTAATTTATGGGATTAGCTTTAAGTATTCAATATATCATACGCGTCTGGCCAAGTAAGAGGGCTGCAACTTTTCTTTACAACACTCGTGCACAGAAATTTTTAAAAATGACTGGCATGTTTTTACAACATGTAATTAGAGCAGAAGGTTTTAAATGTTAATGATAATTAAATTTCTATCAATCTGACTCAGAGCTGAATCTGATTCATGAGCGTATCTACAGCCCCAGACTATCTAGATGCTCTGCCATGAAACGTTGCCTTTTTAAATAACATATGTGCTCAAATATTCCTATTGTCATCAGTAGGTATAGTTTATTTTAATCACCCTGACAGTTTACCTGGTAATCTGATTAAATGTTGAGGGACCTGACCACCTGTATATGTTTTTGGTGGGTCTAAATCACTTCACTATAATAAGCAATTTATTGTCATATGAAGAATTTAGAATGTGTTTTGGGCAGCAGTAAAATGGGCCTATAAGCTCTTGTGATCAGGCTGATGCACTTTTAGATGCCCAACAGTAAAGCACTTTGGCTTTTATAGCTAGTCCATTAAGGTTTTCATTCATCTGGGTCATTGTAGTGGATCAAGGTTTAGCAGAAATGGGCTGTTGAAAGAAACTGCAAGATGTTTCTCTCTTTACTCTTTCAACAGTCCAATTGACCTTCTGGACCTGGAAGAGCTTCAAAGATGCTGTGTGCATGACTCCTCCAAAAGCATCACTCGTGTTTCACTTTCCTGTCCGCTTAACAACATTGTCACCAACTTCATATAGATGTCGTTATAAATGAAATAGTCCCTGCAGCATATATCCACACACAACCTCTTGGCAAAGCTTGACACTTCATCTGAACAGCTCTTCTGATTAGCAGTGGAAAATGGAAAACATTCTCTACCTACGGATCGCAGCAGCCTTATTCCCCACCCTGGAACCTGTGGGAGAAGGCTGCTAGGGTGTGGCTGATGCCTGGTCCTTTGCACCAGCAGAACACCAGCTCAGCCTATAACCAGTGCACGTTTCTGTCTCCGAGTGAGCTCATTACAGCGGTCAGACGCTGTCTATTTAAGGTGGTCCCTAATCCAGACACCTCCCATCCCTAAAACAGGTGAAAGGCAAGATGCAAAGAGTTTTAGAGTAATGTAGTAACGATGCCGCAAGGAAACACAACAAAACAGAGCAAAGACCAGCTATGATTTCACCAAGGATATGATAAAATTACCAAGTACTTTGGTAATAGTCAGCAGCAGGCTTAGCCAGCCAGCGGGGCTATTCAGGCGTAAGCCAGCCGGACTGACACTTCTGTCAGTCGTGCGTATCCGTCTGTCACTCAGCTTGAATTTCAAGTAGTTATTTTTTGTATTGCATACAATTGCATCTGTTTATTTGCTAATCATCTGATTACCGTTTTTATGGCAATAGACATTGAATTTTTTAGGGGGGACCTAGATTCACTTTGGGACGGTTCAAAATGTATTTGGGGACGATTTTGTGTCGTGCCCAAAAAAGTTTGCCTGGAACCCTGTTGTGAACAGATAATTAGGACTCCATCGACAATAACTTGAACTCTAGTGGGATTATTACAGTACAACACCATCCACTATGAATGCGAATACACAACATACTCAACTAGGATTTTAGAAATTAAAAAGAACATAATAAAGTTCACTTTGACCTGGGTGTGTGTATGTGTGTGTGTGTGTGTGGGGGGGGGTCTTCTCAGACAAACCTGTGGCTTCACAATCTAAAAATAAAGTTGATTTGACTCCTGAACCACAAAGCGTTCGGACAGAATGTGGATTATGTCAGGGATGAAATATTAAAAGACTTGTTATGAGTACAGACATTGGAGTGGATCACTAATTCGCTGCCTTCGACCACTGGAGGATGCGAGGATGTTAACGGAGGACCCAGCGCGTGCCTGACCACGCCTACCGCACTGCAGATCAAAAGCGCCGACAACTGTGTCGCCTTAACGTCGGAAAACGGAACAGTTTTAACGTTTTCGTCGTTTCCAGGCTGTAGCTCGCCCACCAGTGTCGGAAATGCATCCCCTTCGTATTCCTCTGCATCCATTTTCCACGTCCACTCCTCGAAACTGGAGCACGTTAACCAGCTATACCTTATTTATTTGATAGATCCGCCCATGACCCCTGGCTACAGAACAGCGAGGGCTAAACACAGCTCATTCACTAAAACCCGCTTGATACCGTTTTAGCCGCACACGCACGTTTGTCAGACATCAAAATAGTGAGGTTAAAAGGCTCCGGAGCGCCGTTTCGTACACGGAGAAGCCACGTCTGCTTTCCTGCCAGAGTGGAAGAGCCGGAGTGTATTTTAATGTTAATTACATGTCATCAGCCGGGGGTCTTGCGGTCAAGACGACAGAAAAATAAGGCGAGGAAGGAAGAGAAGGCGAGCATCTGAACGGGCGATGGAGCGCGCATCTGTTACGGCATTTCAGGTGTAATAACAGAAGGGAAAAGGCAGTGAAAAGAGGTTTATTACCAGGTTGAGCGTCTTCGTTCTGCTGGCTATACGGGCTGCATTCGCAGTGAGCTCCCGTTTCCTGACAGCGGTGCTGCCTGGTGCAGCCCCCCCCCCCACAACAGCCTATCACGCGCCAGCTTGCAGCCCACAGCAGAATTCTGGGATATATCAGTCGCAGTCGCGCGCGCGCACAGCTGTCTTGGTGGGGCCTTCACGGCCGCGATTCTTTTCCCGTTCAATAATGTCGAATAATGTCGTACAATTCAGACCACAACCCGGGATTTAGGACTTAGGTCGGAAATTTGAAAGGATTGAAGGGTTAAAAGCTCCATCATCGGTTTAAATAACTCAGTAAATCATAAACATAAAGACAAATAGACTGTCCTATATGTCAAACAGTTATTTGACATATAGGACAGAGGGTCAATGGTTACAACGCCATACGTCCATATTAGAAATTGGGATCATTACTAGATTCTGTAACAAAACCATACATAATACAGTGCTAATACTAAATGGGAGGAAACGATTCATTTCATTTTCAAGACACTGTTGCAAAGCTAATTCTTGCATTTTAAAGACCACATATGTTTGTGATGGCTTTCAAAGAACAATCTTCAATGTTCGTACTTGCTGTCACTTTCACTTATCCAAACCATGTAGATTAAATGCATAAGGAGAACCTTTAAAGTTGGACTGAGCTACATTTCGAGTATCCAGTTCACAAATAATGTGGGAGTGTTTGTTTCTTCTTTTTCACATCATGAAGAAATGCTCATACTGCCCTGGGATACATACATTACATACACCGTCCTGTTTCAGTAATATTCTCCAGAGAGGAAAAAACATACATTTAAACATGCCGATAGCAACACTCACATGTTGACCCATACACATGTGGGAGTGTGTGCAGAAATACATAAAACACTCACATAAAAGCTAGTTTTTAATTAGTCTCTGGGCTGTTCCCTCAGTGGATTTGCGGGTCTTGCCTCACTGTGGGAACAAGGTCACGCATTTGACTCTTATTTCATGGACTTGCTTTCATCCTCAACATTCACTATGCAAATCGCACATTACGGCTCCAGAGATTTTCATGCTGCAGTTATTTGCGGAGCTCCAAGTCAAAAAGCCAAGGCCGTCATCTAAATGTTTGCTAATGCAGAGCAGATATACAGCTGCACAGCTAATGAAACAGGCCAAGTGACACTAACAAGAATTGTTTTACACTGAAGCACTACTTTACAACTAATTACATTACATAATAAGTGGATTCAGCTGGATGGAGAACAACATTACAACAGATGGAGACAACAGCCAGTCTGAAATAAGCATAGTTTTACACCCTGAAAACACTCCTTTCACTGTCTACTTGTGTGTATATTAGTCATAATTCTAGTTTAAAAAGTAAAAGAGATTGATTTAATGACTGTTTATGATTAATGAATATATGATAACTGTTAATGCTTCCTTTTCAAGGCTGTGGATGATGGACTTTGATCCCTTATATAAACTGACATGTGCTTCAGCAAGGTGCATCTTTTGAAGAATCCACTGTGATAAGCAGTAATAACTAACTCGCATGTCAATTCTCTCTAAGCAAGCAACAGTTATCTGCACTCAGAGCAAGTGGAAAAGCATTATCATGACAAGTCTCTCTTCACAGCTTGGTTGGTCACTCAGAGAGGATTCACTTCTTTACTCAAGTGATTTGAGGTTTTTCTTTTTTAACATACTTATATACACGTATGTCTCTGCACGTAACATAAATACTTCCCCCTCTTAAACTTTCTGACCTTAGTCTTGAGTCAAAGCCTGGAGACAAATTGCAACACTTGTACATGTTTATATATGTACATGTATAAACACACACACACACACACACACACACACACACACACACACACACACACACACACACACACACACACACACACACACACACACACACACACACACACACTTATCCATATTGTGATTACTGTGTGGTTAATGCTGAGCAGATAATGATTAAAGCCGTCCGAAAGAGACATCATGTGATCGCTGGACTCCACTTTGTGGTTCTTAAACACTGCAGACGTTTCCTGTTGTAGCTCAGCAGCTGCAACCTTGAACCCAGTTTGCCATAAACGACTACTTCATTTTTAAGAAAAATAGCTTCACAATCTCAGACTTTTCAAAAGGTCTCCCTGCCCTAACAGCAAATCACATTCCCAAGTTGTCCCAAGGCTTTTTCACGGAATGAATGCTGACTTCATTTATACTGAATTAAATTACCAAATCACGGTAACGATGTTCCTCTATTGGGCCACACAAGCCTTCACCCTCAAAGGGCCACATGTTAACTCATAATTAATAAAACTGTTCCATGAGATTAACAGGAAAGGTCATTATGACTGGGATGGTGAGAGACACACCCATAGTGTGTTAAGGGAAGCATATCTTATCTTTAAGAATAATAAAAATCTGCATTTTTTTAACCTTTGGAAAACCAGGGCCAAGAGGTCCCTTAAGTCTTTCAGAGCCTTCATCAAGACTCCACAAGGAATAGTTACAAACATCAGAGCCGTATAGTTACTGTAAGTGTTTTTAAGCATCATACTTGCAAAGAATGTCTTGTTTTTCTTTCTTTTTTAGACGATTCAAATGAGAATGGGAGTTAAAATAAACAACAGTCACACGTAGATGCACAAAGTCACAGAAATGGCAGCAGTTTTTAACAGGAAGCATCGACTCCAACCAGCCCACAAGGATCAGGCTCCTCTGGCTCAAGGTTCCATCCAGCTTGATAAGGTAGAGACAGCTCTTTACTGGCTAAAACACAGGAATCAAGCAGGATTGACACCATGCTTATCTCTGCACTCAGCAACACGCTGTCAATGATGTCACTCACATGTTCACGACTCCTCAAATGACCATGAACTTCCTACACCTTAATTTTATTTGCATGTCACTTTGATAAAAGCCTTCACTTGACAATAAAACGATACCGCTGGCAGTTTCACCATGAAACTGCAGGGCAATCACACAACATAGTGTAAAATTAGAAGTTAGATACAGCAGTAACAACGGAAGAGAGTGCGTCGCGTCAGTCAGAAGTGTGACGCCACCTTTCTTGTTAAGATTGCTAAACTTTACCTTCTAAATTAAATGCCAGGACAAGATCATACCATGTTATTACTTGATGAATAATGTGTTGGACTCAAGTTTAAGCCATATTTTTTTTGGAAAGTCCCCACCACTTGTCCATAATTACAACTTTCCTGCGTTGAAAATGGCCCCGCTTGGAAAAAATAGGCAAGAAACCAGGTCAACCACAACATTTATGCACTTTCCATGTTACAGCTGGCATATGCCATGAACTTTCTAGGCTTCAAACTGTTTTTCCTCCCATTGATTTCTCTGCTCAGCCTCATAGTAACATCCACAGTGGCAAAAAGTGGCAGAATACTGGTCTCAGAATGAATTCCTTGTCTTCTCCCAGAAAGCAATATATCTATTTGTGACTTAAATTGTATCAGTAATTACACTAGCAGAAGGAATGCTCACTATTCCCCCCCTTTGGTGATCTCTGCACTGTATAATCATTAAAATTACAACTATTTAGCCTTGTGTCAGAGCCTTGTGCAGTCTGCAATCCTTCTTAAGATCATTGATTATCATGTGCGATATGGGAACCACCATGGCACAAAAATCACCATGAAATAAAGTTAAAGCACATCTGGGTCTGTGGAGCAGGATACCAACACAAACCCCTTTCCTGCACTAGATTCCTGCACATTTCTATTTAGAGGAGAGCAGAAGCGCACACTGGGAGGACTTCCTATTGCCCAGCAAACCTTTGATCAGCTATGGAAGCATGCTTGCTCAGCAGGTATGGATAACAATAATAAAAAAAAAAGTTAAGGAACTGGCTGAGAGAAGTGCTGATTCAGGCCATGCCTCATGTGCAGAAAGACTCGACACAATCAGCACATTCAGAGGAACCAGACAAGAGTCAGAGGGTTTGGAAAGCTGAGATTGGAGTCAGCAGAGTCGGGATAGATGCTGCTTCCTCTGGCAGTCCCTAACCTTTAAAAGTGCAATATGAAACTGGAACTGAAAACTGATATTCTACGCGGCCGTTGTAACTTATGTGTTATTATTATGCGCTCCATGTCATACTTCCCTGTTTTGTGAATGGATTCCTGGCAGTTTTACTCACCATTTCAGCCGGAGTCGCAGTCGTCGCAGTTCGGGAAAGCCCGGAATTAAAAGAAAAAGCACACAAACGAAAGAAAGTCACACAACATTAGGCGGCAGCCTACAATAATCAGTGGAACACAATTCTACCGCAGCGACACGGCCAGATCGGCCAAACCTCGTGTGGTATTAATGTGTTGTGTAAGTTTGGCGCCCAAGCTGTCAAACCAAAACCGAGCTCCGTACCTGCCTTTGCTGTGACGATACGAACCCAGCAGCTACACCGCTGCCGACACCAGGCAGCACGGATCCCGAGCTGTGGAAAGGACCGGACACCTGTACGCGAACACTTTGCTAAAACTTTCCCGGCCACGGCCCGGTAAGACCCGCCCCTCCGCCTCAAATCCGGCCCCTGCTGTGCCTCCGAAAAACAAACACACCCACGAGCTCACGAGCCACCTTGTGGCCGCAGCTGTGTTTTATATCGAGCGCGCCCTGTGGCCACTAGATGGCGCCGTTATGCTGTTTACACGCATCAGCTGCTTTTCTATGCAAGCGGGGAAAGCACCAAAAATAGAACTACAAATAAACGCTCTTTATACAGAAACGCAATAAGCTCAACTATTGTAGGTCAATAAACTCCATCCATCCATCCATCCATCCATCCATCCATCCATCCATCCATCCATCCATCCATCCATCCATCCATCCACCCCTCTTCTACTGCTTTGCCGTTAATGGGGCCATGCTGCATATGTAACAACTACATAATTTTATAACACAAACATATAATATCACAGTGCTTTTGCTGTTTATGTTTACAGTTGCTTCTTGGGGGTAGGCTATTTTGAAAACTGTTACCTGACTGTATTTGCAATATGCAAGCAGCTAGTAGATAGGGGGAAAATAACTAAATAAAACAGGAGGAAAATGTATTGTACTGCGCAATTCAAGTTAAAAAAAAGTGTGTCATCATGGAGGAAATGAGTAAATAACAATAATAATCTAAAATCAGAAAGGAAAAATGAAATTGGTTTAAACACAACATCAAATAAAGCCGCAGTATTTCAACATACACTGGAGAGGTAAACGTGGCTCTCATGTGAAGAGGATGTGTCATACTTTTACAGTATTTTGCCTCTATTAATTTACCGAACTACACCCTAACTATTGACAATTGTAAAGGTCATTTATAGGTCATTAGTCTCATTTTAGTTAGCTCAGATAATGTTAACGGCAATCAATACCACTGCGGTTGTTACCAGTAATGTGTTGCTCATGTGCAGGAATAAAAAAAAAAAATCTATATCATGTTTGTTAACTGCACAATCAGCGCTTCTGCTTATGGGACCGAACATTTTGCATTAATCCAGAATTACACAGGGACACCTACTAGACCTGACAGGAGGGGGTACAGTCAAAGTTTATTCAATCTTGAAATGTTTCATATTGACAAGTGTGCACAGAGGGAAGACCTTGGTCTCAAGATCCTCAGCCTAATCCAGATGTCTACCTGAGATTCATTTCTGTCCACATTTTCACATGGTATTCACACAACAAAGAAGTAGAGAAATGAGTCTAGTCTATTTATTTTCTGTGGCATATGTTGATGCTACAGTGCAACTTGTCAGACAGCAGATTTCAGTGACAGTTTCGGCAATTTTACAGGCTACATTGCCTCGCTGTTAAACAAAAGACAGCTCAAAATCTGAAGATTCTACTTTGTTTTTAGAAATCTTTACTAAATCCTCTCATATTTCTTTAATATTGCTCTTGCTACATTGAAAAAATATAAAAATCACATCTGATTACTGAGCAGTGGATGTGGTGTTCATAAAGCGCATTGCTCTCGAGTCTTCATGGCTATATTTCAATAGTCCTTAGCTGCTTACTCTCCACTTGTCCTTTTATTTTGCTGTAATGGCCAGATTCATATCAGCAAACTGGGAGGAAGGTAGAGAGCGGAGAACAAGACATCAAAGGGTTTTCAGAGGCTCATTAACAAAAATATTAGTCTAGGATTCTGCAGAGACGCTTGGCGACGCCACGCTGTTCCCTCCCTGAGCTTCTTCCTCCGCAGCTTCTGCTCCGGCTCCGTTGTCAGGTTCTACTTCCTGTTCCATTGCCACTAAAGAAGAGTCTGTGTCCGGTGCTTCGAAGGACTCGCCGCCCAGGTCGGCCAGCTTGATGTAGCCCTTGCTGTTGGTTTGCTCCAACCGAGGGCAGCTGAAACGTCTGGCTCTGTCACTCTGTCGGCACCCAGACGTGGACAGGCTGCAGCGGCGCGTCAGCCTTGGCTGATCAGTGAGAGAGTTGAGCGATAGCCGCGATCCCGTTGCCCTTGCGACAGGTGACGGAGGGAAAAGTTGGGTCCAATGCGCTTGAGGCTGAGCCTCCCGATCGGCCACGTCTGGAACTGCTTCGTCATTCCCCGGACAGGGTGGAGAGGAAGTCGATAGTGAAGATTCCTTCTCTTTGATGTACATCTCTGCAGCCTGGCTTCTTCTGCTTTGTCCGTCCTCGCTAACGATTTCTGGAGCAGCCTCAACAATGACGCCTTCGTCCGACCGGCCCTCCACTTCCAGTCTCTCGGACCCCTCCATGTCGCAATTGTTCAGTTTGATCACAGGGAGAGTGAAAGCGTTCACAGAGGAGGTGACGATGGAGGTGGTCTCCCATTGGCGCGGCTGTGGTGCCTGCTCGCCGCTATTGCTGTAGTCTTTGTAAATACTGTAGACAGTGTCTGTGAAGGTCTGGACATCCCTGGACCAAGTGTCTGTAGTCAGTGATGGACGCCGGAATACTTCATCACCGCCCAACTCCCCCTGGGAATTGAGTCCGGTGGAGGGCCAGGAGCTGCGAGCCAACATCCCACTGGGTGGGATCGAGCTCATCGGGACTTCTGGATTCCTGGACTGAGTGTAGTTCACCAACCCATTTAGAGGCGAGTACTCCTTGGACCGGATGTGGTGTAGATCAATAACCGTGGAATATATATCCCTCAGGTTAATGACTTTAGTTTTCTTGTCTCTGTTCTCGTGGAGTACTGCATTGGCACAGATGAAGAGAAAAATGCCGATGCCCATCACCAGCGGTCCAAAGACTTTTAAGTTGTCTGAGTACAGGTAATTATCCAGGAAGGTGCACAGAAAGCCACAGTGACGGGAGGAGCCATGCACGCTGCTGTTGGAATGACTCTGGTTCAACAGATTTGGCTGGCCTAACCGAAGGTTGTTATTGGTTGAGTTAGCCGGAATCTTAGAGTGGCTAATCCTGTTGTAGAAGACTCCGGTTCTGCGGCGCTCTTGGTACTCCTGCTGGTTTGGACTGGGCCAGTAGCCCAGCACAGCCATGGAAATCCCCACCACGAGAATGATAACTCCAACACCGGCCACCAAACCGGCCGGGGAGCACAGATTCAGCTTGCCTTTCACAACCACCACGTCATTCTTCTTCTTTTTCCTGGATTTTCGCTTCCT
This sequence comes from Takifugu rubripes, assembly GCF_901000725.2. Classification (NCBI taxonomy): domain Eukaryota; kingdom Metazoa; phylum Chordata; class Actinopteri; order Tetraodontiformes; family Tetraodontidae; genus Takifugu; species Takifugu rubripes. The sequence continues at coordinate 3,392,934 of NC_042306.1, forward strand.
TTTGTTTTCCGCCCTGTTCTTGGAGCGAAGCGAATCCTGGCGCCTGTTCATGCGCAGGAGGCCACCGGTGGCTATCATGGTGACAACCGGACAGCAGGCTTGTCGTTTAACCTGAAAGGTCAGAAAATTAAGAGAACATTTTAATAATGACGCACTGGGAAGCACCATCGGGGTGTAACCATACATAGAAATGACTTTATTTCACTAAATGATTACATGCATAAGCACTGATCTGTTGTAAAGCAGGATTATGGATCGAGGGCTAAATAATCCCTGGGTAATGCAAAAGGCCCAAGTTCATGCTGAAAGATTTATGTGGTTATATAATACCACGGTCCACATTGTGCTATCATTTATGAAGGTCATAAAGGTGTTTGGAAAAGGCCCTGAATCATTGAATCATCTGTTGTCTCAACAGGGGGGAATGGTTTCCATTATGGACGTGGTGTTCCCTAAACTCCTCTGTTGGTCCACTACATATGGTTGCCAACCTTTTTCTGATCGAACATCAGCACAATGCAGATGTATTAGCTTGGCTTTTTTTTTTCTCCATATCTGACATTGCTGAATGAAAGGACGGCCGCTCTCTGACAACCAAGCCAGACGCATTATTAGTCACAAGATTGCAACAAAGCCGACAAACAACCTCTGCTGCTTCCGCCAAATTTATGAATACCATGTTCAAGGAAACAAAGACAAATATGCGAGATGACAGCAGAGAACAGGCAGGGCCGTTTATCTATACTCAGCTGTGCTGCTGCAGTATCAGCCGAGATGAACATAATGTGTCCAGACAGGAGGCCAGTAGGCATGTTTTCTCAGCCCCACTCCCTTTTTCACTCCTCCTGACTCCCAGCGTTCACACGGTCCGACCGAACCCCTCAGCCTCACGATTACCAGCCACCTCTCCATCTGTAAGCGCTGCCGATCCCCCATTCGCACGCAGCAGACCATCATTGTCCACCACAACCAGTAAGATGCTTGTATGTTCCTGGCTTTCAGAGAAGAACGGTTCTACTGACTCCTTCCACATGTGGCAAAAATGGCTTTGTGACTCTCCAATCTCTCCCTTGGTGGTGGTAATAGCCTGATATTTAATTGGACTAATGAGCGCAGTTGGTGCATAAATGACATATTCCACAGATGTGTCTCAGAGCGGCAGATAATAAGCTGCACTAATCCTTTTATGAGACCAGTTATTACAGAGAGACCTCAATAAAAGTAGAAAACGGTGCGGCGCACCTGAGTCTCTGCAAACAACACACCGTACTCAGCTGCTTTTTCAGTACATCACATCCAATAAGCACTCAAATGTCTCCCGGGCAAGAGCGAGTCAACCCGCACTAAAGCTGATAAAGCGTAGGTGGCAGACCTCTATGTTTGGAAAGGATGGCATCACAAGTGTGGACACAGGAGTGGGTGTGGACGATTGTGGGTTTTTTTTTTTTTTTTTTTTTTTGCTGTCTGTTGGTCTGAACAGAAACTCGCTCCCTGGCGAGAAGCCGTCCGCCATGCGGAATGGATGGAGAAGCGGCGCACTCGATCCGAGCTGCGGGGGCGCACATTTTCGCGCAATGTTGCATGAGTAATCGGCTGTTGACATTAGAGCGCATCTGTTTTCCTTCTGTTGGAAAAGGAGCCGTGATGCAAACATGAGCTGCCGTGATGAGTTGGAGGCGCCCCGAAAATAGCCAGAGACGCGGCGACGCATCTGACTCCAAGACAAAGCCGAAACAGCGCGTTTCAGGGTGCAGGCGGATGGAAACCACCGCGCACCTTTTCTCCCCTAATTCTCGACTCAACTCCAGGATAGGACTCGGGGGCATGCAGCAGTTATTACGCATCCTTATTCAAGTCATGGGGTTTCTCCTCAACTTACAGAAAATTCAGATGCAACCTTAAAGACCGTCAGGGGGGAAAAAAGTGGTTTGACACTTATTTTCATTTTACAGCTGATCTACATCCCGCCTCTATTCGATCTAATCGATTCTTATCAAATGACTGTAATTACCATGTGTATTGCAGACTGGAGTGCGCTCTAAGCTTGCCTCAACTATTGTCGTAACTATATATATATATATATAGGCCCAGATATATATATATAGTCTTTGTCAATACAGCTTTATGTGAGAAACAAGGAGAAAATCCAAAAAAGAGGCGGCAAACAACCGTAAATACGCAGAAGGATTAGATGGTAATGACATTCAAATAGATTCTTTATCCAAATCTACGTGCGACGCACTCACCTGATATTGTGGTTTGATGATTAAGCATCTTCAGACGATGCCCTCCGTCTTCTGCTCTGCATGTCGTCGTGCGCCACTTGAGTGCCAAAGCAGGGAGAGTGGTTTTCTAGTTGCACGCAGCCTCACAATAGACCGTCAGGGGCGGGTTTTCTGCCTCTATTGGTGGCGATTACTGGGCAACGGGAATGAGCGCTGTTCAGGAAATTGATCACACTGTTTTACGTCAACCGCATATACTCCTTTAGTGTCTTGATATGAACAGCGCAAGAATGTTCAGCCTTATGTATGTGCTCACATCTTTGGTTAAAGGTGTGATAATGGCTGTCAGCTTTTAAATACAGTTCCAAATCTCTCTATTACCTGCTCCCTCTATCTATTTCTTTTTAATATCAATGCGACAGAGCCCCTGCGTGTGTGAGTATCATGAGCCTGGGGACAGATCCAGCAGTTCCTTAAGCCCTCATCCACCAGCTAAAGCATGGCTCTAAATATGTGGCCCAGAAATGGTGGAATAAATTAGTGGAAGGCACAGAGAAAAGTCATGTCTTGCTGCCGAGGGGGTCAAAGTATAGACTGATGTGGGGAAATAATCCAAGTAATTGAAAATGGCTGCCATTTAATCCCTGCTGATAACCATTGCTGCGAGCTTCTGGAGGTCTGGAGCAGCTTTCAGAATAGATGCTTATGCAACCGAGTGAGACAGACAACAGACGTTTCAGAGCATCTGACAAAAGCTCAGAATGTGCTATTGCAAAGGAATCAAAATGAATATAAAATCAATATGCAAATTTCATTACGAACCGCTTATGTAAATGGTTTACAAGAAAAAAACAAAAGATTGTTATTGGTTTTGTTCACAGTGACCAAACTGGCATACTAGATTACAATTAGAATTTGTTGATGCAAGATGAATTTAATTCCTCTGAATCAAGTGCCCTTGATTAAAAACCTCATCGATAAAAGAAACAGTAATCTGGCGCAGTATCCAAGTAGGCAATACTGCCTCTGTAAGGGTAATTTGATTTGAGCAGCAGTTAATGCTGAAGATGCAACGTGTTTGCAAAGAATATGTGGTGAGGAGTGGGGCACGAGGATGCAGGACTCAAAGGCACCATGCAGGGCAGGAGAAAATGGAAAATCCAAGATGTTTATTAAATACTGTGGTGGAAGTGTATGGAAAGAGAACAGGCAAAAGTCCAAAAACAACAAACAAAAGATTGCCCTGTTTCCAAGAGACATGAGGAGATAAACAAGGAGGGAGAAAATAGTCATGTCTTTTGGAAAAAAAGAGTCCATTCGACCAGAAAGCAGCAACCGGGTTGAGAACACATCCTCCAGCGTGAAACATTTTCTGATAGAATTTGTATTTTAGTGGAGTTTTACTCTGAGCACAATATCTGGGCCTTTCCAATGGCTTATTCTTAGTATAATGAACAATTACACATCTCTTGAATGCCCTCATCTGAGAATTTAAAGCAATATTATTAAAAAGAACTGAAAAAGAACATTTTAATATTACAGTGTGCGTTTGTACAGGAACGTTAAGGTTAGCCAGTTCATCGTGTGAAGAATTTATTATATGACTCATTGATTTGCTTGTGAGAAATAATGTGAAGCCTAATAGAACCCCCCCCCCCCCCCCCCCCCACACACACACACACCACCACACACAAAACATACATTTGCATTATTCATGCAGACATTCCAAATAGCCTAAATGAATTTATCGTCTTAAAGTCAATGATGCCTTCCTGGAATCACCCAGAGCATGTGATGTAGTTGTTACCCCGAGGATTGAGAGCGTGTGGAAAAATGACAAAAAGATGCAGAATGAGTGGAGAGACGCGGAGCTTGTATAATGTCACAGTCTTTCATCATTGGAGGGCACATTTCCATCCACAGTGCAGCAGTAATTCAATAATTTAATTAATTTCTCCCGTGATCATATCATGTCTGTCACGGTTATTTGAAACACCACTCTCGTTCTCGTCTGGATCATGTGTCTCCTACAGCAAAGTTTGGTCAAATCCACATGAGATGTGCTCCTATACTCTTTTATTCTAATAAAAAATAGAAGCGTGTGTCAAACTGTGCAACAGTAATAATGGATTTTCAAAAATCTGTTCCAGTTAATTACTTTGTTCTTTGTTTTCCTTTACCTGCTAAAACTTTATCTTGGTTAAGCTAAGAGATCAGGAACACCATGAGCTGCAGAGGCTACATTTCCTTTTTTAAGCGGACTGTGCTGCTAATTGGGAATGTGGAAATTTGCAATATGCGATTGTCATCATTGAAGCTGCGGGTGCAGCAGGAGTCAAAGGGCTTTGTTACTTTCAAGGTTAAAGCTTCCTACTAAGTGTTAAAAATGAAGATGGACTAGTTGAAAGCTTTCGTACAGTTATGTGGGCGAAGACAGATTACAATAAAAACAGCCATTGGGAAACAAAATTTGTCTTCTGTGGTTAGGGAATAGACATTAGCTTCATAATTTCTAGATTCAGATAGTCACAAAAACCATTAAAACACCATTAACCAATAATGCAACAATGTGGTGCACTGCATTGTGATTTCTGTCCTGTCCGTGCACATACAGCCCCAAGTAGAACGGTTCATATTGCAGCCATAAATCTTTATAAATGGATAACAAATACAGCATATTAGTAAAGGCATCGGAGGGATGTTGGGAAATGAGACTGGAAACAACAACACTTCATATGTTGGATATTAGAATGACTCAATACCAAATGTAAATGACCAAGTAGTTGAAAAAAATATCCGTTTCAAAGGTTTAGGGACTACATCCAACTCAGAGGTAGTGATGCTGTCCAGAGCAGAACTGATGCACCAGAGTAATATATAGTAGTAATCATAATTATGGAGACAATTATGGAGAGCATGAGACAATGAGTTGGATGGAGGACGTCAACTTGCGTGACTGGCTAGACAGGATGTGGAGCAGAAAAGAAAGATTTGGAGGGTCTCGGTTGAGAGGAAGGAACAGCAGGGGACAAAGGCCTGGACCCTGAGGAACACCAAGTGGACTGAGAACAAGAACAAAAGATCAGGAGCCTGATAGTCCAATGGCTGAGACAGATGGCAAGATTGTGTCGAGGATCATGAGGATGGTCAGAAGGCCCACTGGCTCTGAATGTCTCTCCCATTTCCTCCTTGTGGGTCACCACAAGCTTTTCTGAAGCCAAATGCATCCATCAGCCATTTGCGATGCCACTGATATTGAACAGACAATATAATAACATTATATGAACAAATGAATCTGTAAATCTGCATTTTTGTATATATATAAGTGTGCAAATTGTTAACTTTATTCACTGTTGCTCTGGTTTCATGGTCTTGCATTTGACTTGTATGATGTTACAAGGACGCCGTTATCTTTAGCATAAATCTGCTACATCAACAGCAGCACAGACAATCCTACGAAGCCCTTGTGGAGACGTGTTTCTGTCTTTCTGCCAGAAGCAGAAGAAATAACATTGATTAAAGTGCAGCAATTGTGCCTCTTCCGCCTCAAAAAGACAAAAGAAAAGGAGGAAGCAAAACGAAATAAAGGGTCAGACCCAAACATCAAACTACCACTATGTTCATTATCTGGCACGAAAGCAGTCCAGAGGGGACTGGAGAACCTCCACATAAATCACACCGGGGAGAATTCCACCATCATCCGCACCACGGAGAAGGTTTCTGTTGATGAACGACCACGAGGGTCCGGCTGCAGCTTCTGGTCGTGGCTAATGAGATGTGTGACTGTTTCGCGACTGATACAGGCCATGGAGACATATGGGCACTTGTGGTCCATTTCTATGTATGGCAGCCATGCATCTCTGACATCACGCAGCGCACAGGAACTGGAACCAGGCGCCCGGTTGCTGGATTAGGGAGCAGGAACCATCGGGAGCGTGCAGACCTGGTGAGGGTGTTAAAGCAGCAGGTGAACACTTGTTCTCTGCAGATATTCAGCTGCCAGTGGCGACCTTCTTCCACTTCCACACTAAATGGCTGATTAATAGGCAATCAGGGACCCGAACAAGAATAGAGGCCAGCATCAGCCCACATATCATCACTCGGATACACTAATGGGAATTCCTGGGAAAACTCTGGATGTTATGGATGAACCTAGCCCCAGACACAGAACCCAGATGTTTCTTCTACCTGAAGTTCTCAGAACATGTTCAAGAAGTTGAACGCAAAGAATCGATCCTTTACTAATCCCACGATGGGAAATTACTGTTTCTGCATGCAAGAAACGTGCAGATTAATATGAACACGCAACGAACACACGCGGTCATTAAGGGAGAGGCGATGGAATTGAGTAGAGTATGCATTATCTCAACAGAAAGACAGTAATTAAAATCTCCTGCGTCGAAAGGCTCCGTTCATCCAAACAGCAGGACCGTCGTTACCGAAGGCTGAGCAGCGACGAGGAAGCTGTTTTTCCACTGTTTGGCTTCACGGCCACAGCAGGGCTGTTGCGCAATCGGGGCAGAATTTCAGCGCTTGCGAAATGCAGGCTTCATGGGATCTGAGCGAAAAACGCCTTCTTTGATCTGCAGCGCTAGATAATATAGGTCATCACTTCAGGGAGGAACAACAAAGACCAAATGAGGCAGAAAATACCACACAACCCACCTCTGGAGCCAGGAGAAAATAGTCCCTCCAGTGATCAAAACATGCAGTCGTGCCCACCTTTAGGGCTTGATCTTAGGCATTTTTAATACCCCGGTCTGGGAGGAGCGCGCCAGCTGATTCTTTGCCTAAATGTGAAGTATTGCATCTGTCATTGCCTATTCTGCTGCATGTATGTGGAGCCTGTTCAGACCGGGTATCCATGGCAACCGTTTCATAATGCCTCACGAAACACCTTAGAAGAGGTTTCTTTTTATCTGGGCTGGAGGGCTGGGGCAGAGAGGTAGTGGAATATCAAATGAGAGCTGAGAGGGTTTTACTAAATGCTGTTTAAACAATGTCTTTGCAAGCATATTGATTTGATTTGAAAAAAAAAGTTAAAAAAAAGCACAACCATTTGTCAGATCCTAGGGATTGAAATGCAGAGTAACAAATGTGTTTGCTTGGAGATTTTCCTTCTTTGCTCTGTAAATTATATAATTCTGCCGCACGGGAGTCGTGAGACTGGCACTGATGTTCCCTCTACAGTAGCCCAATCCTACAGGATGAGTCTAGTCATGTGGAATACAGCAGGCGTTAGCATGATGGGTGTGTGTGTGTGTGTGTGTGTGTGTGTGTGTGTGTGGGGTGCAGACTTGCAGCCAGCTGGGTCTTCTGCAGGGGTGAGCTAAAGCCCATGCCAGGAGCTGACAGGACCAATCAAGGTAGAGCTCAGGCCTCATCCGTGCATGTTAATCAGGCCGTCAGAGGAGTGGGGTCGAGGGCATCTGTAGGGGTGCGTTGTCATGGATACAGTAGCATTTGCCCAATACCTGAAAAAGGTAAACAAACTGATTAGGGATAATAATCTCAGATACATCACAATCGAGCTGATTGTGAAGCTTTTTTGTTGTTGTTTGGTGTCATCATCATCATCTTACGTACTTCATGAAAGAGTTTGTTTCTTTTTTAAAATACATTATTAGAGAAAAAATAAAGCCCAGACCTACCAAAAGCAGGAAAACCCAGAACAACATCAAGACATTGGTGAAATGCTTAATGTTGCTAGTTTGTCACTCCTACCTTTATTTTTTTTTACATATGGCACAATGTCCACGTTATGTCTCTTTAAAAATAACCCAGCTTGTCAGTTTACTACACCGGATCCTTTAAAAAAAAAAAACAGTTCTTGTGTGAAAAGTAAATGATTGATTATTATTAAATTATTTTGGCTTCATTCCACTAAGACTCTGAAGTGTTTATATAAAGGCGTCCCAGTCTGGTTCAGTTGGCTGCACCATCAAGGTGTCCGAAGGACACCGCGAACAGACGTAACCAGGACGACTACTGTCACGTCCCTTCACTTGGACACACTGTCAGAGGCGTCTTACCTGGACTCAAGACAAAAAAAAGACTGGACTGTGGCTCAGAAATCAAGGTCCCAGAACCTGGACCACCAGTGGAGAATCCACTCAAGGTCCAGTGTAGCGATGGGATCCACTGGTGTTGCTGACCGGTGTTTGATCAGGACGTTTTTAAAGAACATCATGCTTCCTTTAGTTTTATAGAGGTTTCATTTTCCATTTTCCTCTCATCACCTGCCAGCGCTGACTAAAGTCCCAACACTGTACCTGCTTTAAGGACCTGTGCTAACTCTCCTAGCATAAACCAACTGATGGGGTATATGATGGGGTACTAAGAGATGTGAGACAACAGATCCAACAGTACAGAAGAGCTGAAGTCCACTATCAGAGCGGCCCGAGCTTCCAGAGCAGCTCCCTCGATGACACGCTGCACTGCAGCTGTAATTCATGCAGAAGGAGCTCAGTATTGAGCGCTGCTCGTGATCCTGGTCTTCAGAAGTCCACCATTATTACCAATTATTAAACATTTAAAATGTCTCAGTTTCACTCTTTGAATTCAGTTACTTAAGTAACTTTGTCTCATTAATCTCTAACATCTGCAGTGGTGTAACACGATTGCCAATCAAAAGGCTTCTGTCGGGGTCGACCTAGCTCGGCCACTTTTGACTGCTTTTATGCGGAACATCTTTGAGGTCATTCATCTTTTCACATGCTAATATTCTAATCAACATTTCCTGATGAATTTGCTGTTCTAAAGCCTCCAGAAAGGACAGACTCATTTGTGTTATCGGGCAAATTAACCTTTCCTGCAGGAGGGAGCCGCAAAATGTTTTCACCGCGAGAAAGTTAATTATATGAGATTAGTGATGATGCGTTGGGATCTGATGAGAAAGGACAGTTGAAGCGTTCAATCATACATCTCACAGGTGTCAGAAGGTTCTGTTCATCCATCCATCATCCATCCATCCATCCATCCATCCATCCATCCATCCATCCATCATCCATCATCCATCCATCCATCCATCCATCCATCCATCCATCCATCCATCATCCATCCATCCATCCATCCATCCATTGATCCATCATCCATCCATCCACCCATCACATTCATCCATCCATCCATCCATCCATCCATCCACCCACCCATCATCCATCCATCCACCCACCCATCATCCATCCATCCATCCATCCACCCACCCATCATCCATCCATCCATCCATCATCCATCCATCCACCCACCCCATCCATCCATCCATCCATCCATCCATCCATCCATCCATCCATCCATCCATCCACCCACCCATCATCCATCCATCCATCCATCCATCCACCCACCCATCATCCATCCATCCATCCATCCACCCATCACCCATCCATCCACCCACCCACCCATCATCCATCCATCCATCCACCCATCCATCCATCCATCCATCCATCATCCATCCATCCATCCATCCATCCATCCATCATCCATCCATCCATCCATCCATCCACCCACCCATCATCCATCCATCCATCCATCCACCCACCCACCCATCATCCATCCATCCACCCACCCATCATCCACCCACCCATCATCCATCCATCAACCCACCCACCCATTATCCATCCATCCATCAATCCATCCATCCATCAATCCACCCACCCATCATTCATCCATTAATCCCTCCATTGATCCATCCATCCACCCATTAATCCCTCCATCAGTCGACCCATCCATCAACCATCCATTAATCCCTCCATCCATCCATTCATCCTGTGTCCTGGTCCACAGGAAGACGGCCCTGTCTCTTTAGCTGCTGTGCTTCATCGTGTGCAGGAGCTGGTTGCCAACTGTGTCCTTCTGCTGTTTGGTGCTTGGCTGAGAGGATGTAGACAGTCTGAGCACTGAAAGCAGCTGCCACCCGAATAGGACAGAATCTGAGATGACGAAACTGTATTTAATTTGAAACAATGAGCTCAGAGACTGCGACTCAGTTGGCTCCCAATTTCTTGAAGTACTTCTCAGGGAAAAGATGGCGGTACACTCTATTAGAATCAACTTTATAATCGAAAATAAATAAATAAATAAATAAAGGCTGAGATGAGAAAAAAGATAAGAACAACAGTTGAAACTGAGACTGTGTGTCTGACTCTGGCACCGTCCCAGGAACACCGATGTTGCTAATTACATTAATGTCCCACTTCAATATTACTACCTTCTGTTACTCCGTCGGCCCTGCAAAGTTCCCCTAATTTCATTTCAGTCACCTCCTTCTTCTACACCCCCCCTTCCCCGTTTATTTTCTTGGCACTTATTGAAAAAGCAGTTGACGCCTTCTTCCTTATGTCAACGAAATATGTCCCGGTGTTGATAACATGTCACTGCCTCTATTTCTAATAAAGAAGCAGTAATGTAATTACAGCACATTATATCATAAATAAATCACCACACGTTAGTACAAGAACGAATAAAATGGATTTGACCATGTTTATGTATATCACAGCTGTTATTGCATGATTCCTCACTATAAACCATAACTATAGTCCCAATTCCAAATTTACACCCAGAATGTAAAAAGACGCAAAAGTCCTTAATGCCACGCTGCAACAACAGTAATGTATAGGTGGAAGCATTTAAACCAGACATTTATTAAACAGATGATTTGTTACAGTTTTAAAATCCACCAACTGAAATGATACAATTCTGTCCACAAGTAGAGTAAGTAGAACTTTTCCTCATTAAATCTCCCATCTGTGAAGCAGCTGGCAGAAGGATTTCGCCCCTTTTGCTCTGATCAACAGCCTTTAACATTAGAGGGAACCCAAAACTGGCTTAATACTAAATGACTCCTAAACACACTGAAACGGGCAGAGCAGTCGGACCCAAACGCAGCACGCTCAGGAAGAAGATCCGGGTGCGCTGGCAGAGCGAACCGAGCAGCAGAAGCCTGGCGAGCAAACAGAACCCAGAGGAGATCTCCACAAACTTGAGGTCAGAGACAGAAGGCAGAGGTCTTTTACTGGGACAGAGGCGAGGCAGGGTCAGTACCGGGTGACCAGTCCGTAGAGGAACACTGGACTGACTTGTATGAATGCAGAGAACAATCTGGCAGAGAGGGATCTGGAGGGAGGAGCTTAAATGCCAGGTTGATTGCAGATGCAGCACAGGTGAGTGGAATGATTACCTGAAGACAGACTGTGGCTGTTTCCGAAACCACCCCCTATACCCTACATAGTGCACTCAAGAGCGTGGACGCCATTTTGAAATAGTGTCCGAAATGTTAGTGAGCATCACTGTACCCTATGTAGTGCACTCAATGTATCCCACAATGCACTGCGTAAAGTAGTGTACAAGCGAGCACCCTAACTCGGAAAACATATCCCATCAGCCTTTATGGTATCACGTGATACCGACGGGATACATTTTTTAACATAATTTCTACTGTGCGGTTTGATATATGAAATTTTTGGAAATAAGAATTTTTTTTTCAGTAGGGGTCTAATATGATCATCTTAAAATATTACAACATAAATGTGTAAAAAACAAAACAAATCAATCAATCTTCACTGTCCCCCCCTCCCTCACGTCTGTTCCTCACCAGGCAACAGAATCTCAGTAAAATAATATTTACAAAGATGAAAAGTAGCTCTGGATCCATTTTTGATGGAAAATTGCTTTATTAAATGTTTTCACTCCAGCGGAATATGACTTGAGAATGTGCCATCACGTCTTGGCTTGAAAATGTCAAGGGACACTTATTATTTTAGGTAATAAGTAATTATTATTGTATTATTATTGACATGAATATTTCATTTTATTATATAAAGTTAATTATAGGGTAAAATATTGCATTTTCATAAAATGACCGCTGACTGTATTTCTGATGGGTTAAAATAATTAAATGGACCTGGCCACTTTTACCGGCGACCAGTTCTTAATTATTATGCGAAACCATGACGTCACTTTACGTGCGCCGTAAATGACGCCGTCCGAATACTAACTTTAAATTGAGTGCGCTATGTAGTTCACTCAATCCATGTCCCCCATGTAGTGAGTAGTGGATAGGGAATGAATGTGTGGTTTCGGAAACAGCCTGTGACACACAGCATGTTAGCAACAGCAAATAGACCAGCAGCATATCCTGGATGGCGCTCAAAGGATCCCAGAGAGATTATCCTCTACGCAGGTGTCAACAGATTTCAGGACACAAACTGCTACAAATTTATGAGCATTAGAAAGTGTTTTCTGATTTAATCCACACTTCCACCGATGTGGACCCTTTGGTAGCCTAACAAGGAATATAAAAAACTCAAAACAGAAAACTAGCAAAAAGAAAGCAACATGAACTCATTTCAACCTAGGGAATGTGGTTATTAATGACGCAGTATTTAGAATTAAAAGAAAAACTCTCAACAAATAACAAATATAAATGATTTTTACAACACACTCTTGATAGATTTTGGTCCTATAACACCTACAACTAAAACTGGCCTCCTACGGCCTCCACAACTGGGCCCAGCTGACAGGATCAGACACTCCCAGGCTGTCAGTCCCTGCACGCTGTGGTCGGGTCCCTTTGGTGCCAGTTTCCGACCTACAAGGTCTCCGTCTGCAGCTCTCAGATATTTGATGCTTCTGTCTGATTTCCCCCCCCCCCCCCCCCCCCCCCCCCCCCCCCCCCCCCCGAGGACAATGGCAGATTGATCAGAGGCTGCCGGAGTGTCCGATACAAGCACCAGTGACAGGTTAGGTCACTTAAAATGAATCACCATCAACGTTTTAACATGCGTGTCCTTATTTGTGGGGAGGGGGGGGAACTCAGAGTTATCACACAAAAAGTTAAATTCCACATATTTGAGCATGAAAAGGTACATTTTGGGTTCATATTTTCCCATAATGATGACTGAATATTCCCAGCGCATTTGAGTCCCGTTGCACAATTTGTATTGGGAATAAATTCATCCTGTCAGCCAAATCGGGGTCGAGTTGTTGCTGAAGCAGATTCCAACAGTCAGGAGTTTTACCAAAGCGTAGAAACAATTGAGTCCTGAAGTTTAGTCCAGCAGCTGGACGTAAACTTGTGTAGATTGGCATCTGTTCATTGATTTGGGAATAAAGCATATCCGTTCTTCTGATGAACAATAGAGGGTGAGCAGCACGAGCACTCGCGTATACCGAAGATTAATCACAGTCAGAGCGCATAAGCGACTGTGTCAATAATGTGGTTAAAACAAAAGAGCCCATTTGTCTTTGTCCCGCTTCACCCCAGTGCTCTGTGAGTATGTTTAGCTGGAAACCGATGAGCTGGCACTCTCAGCAGTTTGAGCCCGGGCCAGACGTCTTTGCTTTTTCCTCTTTCTCCTCGCTCAGTTCCTCCATTTCTCTCTGCGGCCTGCGACTCGCTCCTCGATGCGGTAAGTGATAATGGCACGTGCGATACGGTTCAGAGGTTTTTCGCAATAGGCTCTTCCCCATATGGTCTGAGACATGGTACAGGAGAAAGTGCCCATCCAACAAAGGCCCCTTCACCTCCATCACAATCCTCCCTTCATCTGTAAGCCAAAAGATGGACTCGAATCTCCCCTTTACTGCAGCCCCCCCGGCTGAGAGAGGCTACTGGAAACCCATAAAACCTCTCGATCCCCAACCCGCTGAGTTATGAAACTGATTATCGGGAACCGGAGAGGCTAGAATTCAGCTAATTGATTCTACTGGAGAAAGCAGCCCCCCCCCCCCCCCCCCAGTAATACCATCGAAGAAAAGACCAAACCCAGTTTATGATGATAATTCTCTTGGTGGTGAAGTGTGCAGTTGGAAGCTTTTGCATCATGCTAAAGCCCCCATGCTGCCCAGCAGTCGCAGCGAGGAAGCGGCTGGCGTAGGAGCCAAACTACCCTACAGGGTGCACAAATGTCAGCGTGATGCATTTTGGAACTTTCTACTGTACACAATGGATCAGTTGCAGCTCGCAATGAAATCCAGTCTTGGTTGTAACAGCAGATGGGGCAGGAGCTCTGCTGCTGCTGTCTGATGGTCGGCGGAGTAGCATCGCTTGCTAACCGCTAACACTCCATCACAATTAGGTGACGCGCAATTGCCATCAGTTATATGTGAGCATTTAGGAATCCAGGTTGCTCTGGAGCGTTTATAGGAGTCTCACATGTCCTGATGATGGATGGATGTGCTGGAAGATGCAAAACGCAGTGTTTGGCGCTATAGAAAGAACCTCCCCAGGGCTCTAAAACAACATGTGTAAGCTGAAACAGAGATCTTGCACCATTTCCTTCTCCTCAGCCGAGTTGCTGATGTTCTGTTTTCTGCTTTGACAGAACGAGAGGTGGAGCGTCTGTTGGAGGTTATTAATTTCTATGTCAAACATTTAAACTATGGCTTTGGGGGGAAAATGTCAAAAGGATTTCACATCTAGGTGGAACAGGGAAGCAGACAGGATGTTTTAATGTTTCGCTCGCTTCATTAGAATTCCCCTTATGTGGGCACCAGGAGAGAAAACACACAGGAGACACCAGTAGAAACTCATTTTTCATATGCAACCTCCCATGATTTATTTTTATCTGAGTAAAAATGAGTTGCTGAAGTCATCAGTTGTTGCAGAACCCCTCGAATCCTTGTCTGAAGGGGAGCGCGAGGGAAATTAAAGAAACCTCCCGACCATATTCAAGAGACCTCTTTGAGTTCAAATGCAAGAGAGGCAGCTGCTTCATTATGCAGGGAAAGCTGTGTCCTACAAAAATCTTCCATCAAACGAGGGCTGGAGCCTATCGCCTTCAGAACGGAGCCATAGTCATGGACCTTTTATCCGAGAATACTCGATTTTGTAGAATACAGCAACGATGAACCGTGACGACAGCTTGTTGTGATCGTGATCTACAGCCGCACATGGGGTTCACATGGCAACCAGGTCAGAGGTCTGGAGGATCGACGGCATCAACACCTGCACTAGCGCGCCCAGACTGCTTCCTTCAGAAATAATGATGAGGAACAAGGCTTGAAAAACACAACAACCTTCCCCTCAAGGTGAACAGTTACATAATGTTGCCTGAACGTTCCATCCAACATTAATTAAAACAGAGCGGCTCCAGTATCTGTGGTCCGTTTGCTGGGCTGCCACCCAAGAGTGGCAAATTTGGGGTTTTTTGATGTATTTACAGTGTCTGCCTGGAGAAACAACACAAGAAAGGGAACTGGAATTGCTCTGTGGTTCTAAAAATAACCCGGTTCCCCTGCATAATCCAAATATCGCGCTGTCAACGGTCCCAGGAGGAGCTCTCTCTAAAAGGAAGTGTCAAGCAAAAGGACAAATAGACTGTTTGCATTAATATATTTTAATGTTGGCTCATCTTTAAATCTTTGACTCCCTCCGGGGCGGTGAACCAAAGTCAGTCAGCTGTGACGGTGTCTCTGGACAGATGTGGACCAGGTACACACATCTGAACACACCTGAGCATTGCTCAGCATCTCCACTGGCGCTCCATCCTGCTGTCTCTTCCCCCCTCTTTTGTCTGCTCGATATGTTGCACGTAGCAACGACCACAGTCAAGCCCAGCTCAATATTAGGCATCAGAAGATAAAGGAACCGACTCCCTGCCATGCTGAATCCATCCAGAATGCTATTACAGCGCCATGGCAACAGATGAAGACACACAGGCCCCTGGATGGGGGGCACTGCTGGCTCACTCGTCTTCTGCGAGACTGACTGGCAAAAAAGCTCCGCGGGGCTGCTATGGCAACAGACTGATCGTATGCTGAGAGGGGTTGTTGACGGCAACGGTGTCACGTGGCCCAAGTTGTCAGTTTCCCCCTGAGTTACAGGAAATGAGATCGACTCAGATAAAGATTCGACCTGGGAGAGATGGCCAGTATCAGGTTGCACGCCTGTGTGTGTCTGTGTGTGTGTGTGTGTGTGTGTGTGCGTACACTTTGTCCTTGTTTGGCTGACAGAAGCCCGGGAACAAAAGTGATGTAACACAGCAGCCACGCGCCAAATGAGGATATCTAGTTATGGGTTGACAGTAAGCTTGCAACTTCTAAAATATGTAGCCTCAAACTACTGAAATATGTATGTCACATCTGCGCCCAGGAATAGTTTTACTCCACTTGCTGCCTGGAAGCACCAGCAGCAGCAGATTTAAAGGGCTGACAATGCAATGACATCAAACTGTCAGGGGAATAAACCAATGCCAGGAGGGCAGACGTGTCTCATTCTCTCTCCTCCTCCGTCATGAAAATCCTGGAACTATGAGATATGGATCGGCCTTGGATGTGAGAGCTCGAAGGGGGGGGGGCTTTTTGTATGTTGAGCCGGTGCGCCGATTGATCATTCGCTCCCACTTGGCGAATGCTCGATGGCCAGCGCTGCGGCCCACAAGCAAATAGTGCTGAATGATTGGAAATGGTCCGAAAAGCAGCAGCTCTGCCATTTTCCAAGAGACAAACAGTGCGAGAGTGATTAGACACTTTTAAATAAGCCTCCTCCCTGGAGAAATATGGGCCCTTTGAATGATTTGAGCTCGTCTCAATGTTAATTTAAGAGGAATTCATCTGAATTCTGCCGTACAGCTGAGGCTTGAAGCTTTGAGGATGACAATTTTCTCAATTTGATGAGAACGGCAATTTGAATATGCTCCAGAGTGCTTGGAAGAGCGATCAAGTGACCACAAAAATGTCATTTATCCCACAAAAACACAGTTCTTCTGCACTGTTCTTCTGAGAGGGTGTTGGTGAGGGCACGGCTGGATAACTGAGGTAGAATCCTGGACTGGAAGCTTTAAAAGGAACGTGCTGTTCTCCCTCCGTTATAGAAAGACGTGCAGACATCATTGCTGTTGCTGCCAGTAACGCTGCACCAAAATCAACTATTTAGAAGATCGCCAACGTTTTGTGGTTGGGAAGGAGGCTTCAGGTTGCGCAAGAACACGCCCCACGACTGTCGCGATTCAGGCGATTCGACTGTCGGATCAGAGCGCCACCAGAGCGGAACGTGCTGGGGGGGCAGCAAGCAGGTGTGTGTGAGTCTGTCAGCACACATGGTGAGGACAAGACTTCTGGAAGATGGCCTGTTGTCGAGAAAGGCAGCAAAACAACCTCTTCTCTCAAGGAAGAGCATCAGGGCAATGATGTTGGACCACTGAGGTTCTGGCTGAGATGTTTTGAGGCATCTAAGTCAAAGCTCAGCCGTGTCATACCAACTGGAACGCTTCCAGAGATCGGTGTGTGTGTGTGGGGGGCACATCCTGGGAGAACAGCTGGGGAGGAACAATGTCCAAGACGGGGCAGCTTGCCACACGGCAAAAAAGACACCTACTGTTGAGAGGATGTGGAGAAACATTCTGACAAACCCGATTACGCAAAAATGGGCTTCATCAGTGGGCTGGAGCCCAGACGTTGATTGACATGCTGGGGTGAGATGCAGAGGTCTATAAAAAGAAGGGTAAACACTGCACATGCAGGCTGTTGGCAAGAAAAACGCTATGTGACTGTCAAGAAAGGGACTTTGACATTTAGGAAATGCTTGTAATTACTCTTCAGTCTATTGTAACAGTATCAGACAAAAACGTTGTGATTCATTCTCAAAATGTTGGCCGCGGCTGCTTTATGTGGCCTTTTCAGCAACTCAACGAGAGAATACGATAAAAAAAAAGAGAGAAAAACACATTAAATCCATCCGCTGTTAAAAGACTGCTCATGTTTATCAACATTACGGCTTGTCTGTCCGACACTGCCCTCTGCTGGAGCTGCGGCGTCATCAACAGGTTTGTGTTTGAGGTGATCTCAGTATATAAGGATATAATCAAACCTTTACCTTATTCTCATATTATACAGGCTCATATTTAAAGTCTTTATGTCTTTGGATATTGCTGATTGTAGTTTTCAGCACATTTGTGGTTCAGAGAATTAGAATATCAGTTAAGATGGTTTACATACAGTATATGTTAGCTCTGACTGCATTAATCATTGATTTAGCAGTTTGATGCTCATTGGTTATATAGGTTATTTGTCATCAATTGGTTACTGTAAATGTCAACTAAAGAAAGGTAACTACATGCACTCTGACAGTTCTGTATTAATTTAACAAACTGATGTTTTCTGCAACATCTGGCAGAAACTCTCCCAGCATTTCCACTTGCAATTGAGAGTTGCTCCCAGTCGCCTCCATCTGCCGTCTGTCCTCGCTCCAGCCTCCCTGCTGGTCTCCACATGGGAATAAGGTGGGGAAAACTCAGCAACTGTCCTTCGTCGATGTGGAAAAACCCTCCCTGGTTTCCACACCAGCTGGTGGAGAAGGAAAGAAAAAGATTACAGACAAATAACAACCTGCTCAGCAACAAATTAAAACAATAATAACATTATCAACACCAACAGCACTAATAATAAATCATGTGTGAAGAGTAAAACCCAACTCAAAATAAATTGCATTTTTATTTAGATATTCTTTATTTAAGAATTCATACTTTACAAAGTCGTGCCAGTCTCTGTCATTTAGCCTTAAATGAACGTGATTTCACGTTAACGACGTCAGGGTGACAGACCTGAATGAACTATTAAGAGAACCTCCAGCCCATCTCTAACTAGTAGGGACCAGTGGAGCAGGTCTGATTTCTGCGAGTCCAACTGGATGAGGACCTGACCTGGTGCACCTACAGGTCTGTGGTAGTTATGAAGGCACAGCAAAGAGGGGATCGTATGGTTCTTCTCTTTCTGTCCTTCCCTCCTGCCCCCATCTCCTTCTCCACACCCAGCCATCCATCAACAGGAGGGTCCTGCCTTATGAGAATGGTCCTGCTCCTGGTTTCTTCCTGTTAAAAGGGAGTTTCCCCCTCCCACTGTTGCTTGTAGGCTGCTACTTAAGTGAACAGAATATCCTCGTGTGACCCACCACCCACGGGAAGCTCCTGTGGATCAGGTGTGATGCCGCGAGGCAGAGGAGGACCTTAGACGGATCGTAACCAGGCATCAGAAGCTGACGTGGGAGACATGGACGTCACCAGAACCAGAACCTGCTCTGGAGGCAGGGAGCCTAGGGGTTAGATATGGGGGATGTTAAGCCAAGGGAAGCCAGAAACAGGACCCAAGATGCAGACAGAGACCAACCTGAGCATAAAAAGGTTTAATTTCCAAAACAAAAGGTCACAAACAGGTAAACCTGCAACAGGTGGCCAAAATGCAGGTGAGTGAGGCTGACCTGAGCAGCAGTGAACTGGGAACTGGGAAATAAGACAATAGGAAAAGAAGATAAGGTGAGGCAGGTACAACTCACAAGGAACGCAGACTAGCAAAAGTTCTATCTCAAAAATTCTCAAGAAGTGTTCGCAGAGAATCTAGAACAATCTGGCAACAAGAGGAGAAACGAGCTGCTCCTTAAAGCTGCTGGGCCAATCAGCCCAGATGAGCTGCAGGTGAGGGAGGTGTTCCAGGCCTGGAGAACGGAGAAAACACAACAAAAAAACACTGAATCCTAACGGTGTGTGTGTGTGTGTGTGTGTGTGGGGGGGGGGGGGGTCGATCTATGAACAGCTGTGGTTCTGGAGCTCTATTGGTTAAGGAAGAGATGATTGTCCTGGGAGCAGAGCAGGTGGATGAAGCTGGGGACACAGAATCTTGCCGGAGAGTCATAATTCCTCACATTTATTCCCACTGAATGTTCATTTGTGTTGAATATTTGAAGTCTGGCTGGATTTTCAGATTTGGAAGCTTCAATTTATCCTTTTGTTCAGTTGCAATATGATTTTTTTTCTCTTTATAAAATGTATGTTGTTGATGTTCTCTTTTCTGGGCAGCCTCTAAGCCCAACTTGTGTCCGGGGACACAGCTCCTCTTTGACCGGACTTTGTTTTACAGAACCTTCATCTGGAGAAGGTCGTCCATGAGCGGATTGATGTGATGTGATGTGAGCGAGCTCCATTTCTGCTTGTTCTCACCGTTGCTTCCACAAGCTCAATGTGCTATTTCTCCATTAAAAATATGACTTTACTGTAATTTCCTCAGCTTGTTCTGGTATAAATGATGGAATGCAATTAAATTGTAATATAGTTATAGGTAAAATTATTTCCCTGTGATGCAAACTTCCCACTTTAAAGCTCAACCATGTGATAATTTTGACTCACATTTGTGGAAATAAAAGGTCTGATTGGCTTATCAACAAATATGCCATTAATCAAATCACAATTTTACCTAATAACATAAAAATAATCCTGTTATTATTCCCGAGACAGAAAAAATAAAGGGGATGCCTACGTTGTTTTCTTTGTGTTATTTCCTATATGTCCACTAGGTGTCTCCCCCTTGCCATGTTTTCACTCAAAAAAAGTCAAATGCACAATTCAGTTTTTATAATGTAGATTTATTATTTTTTATGCACAACATTTTCTTAACAATGAAACTAAACACTCACGCAAATGACCAGAAAATTAACAAACAAAAAGAAGCACACAATACAGTCCATAAATCAAACCTATAGAACCCATGATTGTCACTTACTGTGAATCACAAAAAGTACATACTGTGAATAAATAATCTACAGTAATATTTACAATATGCACAACGAGAATTCAATGGGAGTGCAAATAAAGCTTTGGATCCCTGTACAGAATATAAGGTAAGCAGATGTAGCCAGCATACGTTACCAAGCAATAATCATCAAAAAAGACAGAAATTTACAGGACAAGGCTTACAAGAAAAAAATTTAAAAAGCCAGAAGATCCAAAATGAAATAACCTTAATCAAAAACAATGCACTCATTGTTCTGTACAGTGTTGTACACCGAGTATTTAATGCATGTTGTCCAGTGGGGAGCAAGGCAAAAATCACGTGACCACAGCTGAGCGAAAAAAGAGGAGAGGCGGCGCGGTAGAAAGAGACTCACGACGCCCCCTGGCGTCCGCAGCGGGTACTGACAGAACGAGGCTGCGATATTTAACACTGTACACCTCCTCTGTGAGCTTTCCCATCCGACTGAAGACCAGAAGAGGCAGCTGGTCAAGCAAAAGTACGGGTGTGCTTGTGAACCTTCTCGCTGTTGGCTCAGCAACACACACTTATCACAATGCACAAACAGACAGGTGAGCTGAAGGCGTTCTGTCATGTCCCAATCTTAGAAATTACCCCGAGCTCAAATACTCCAGAGCCACCTCGTAGCAAAACTTGTACTGGTCCTAGAAAAGAGGGGACAAACGGGAATGTTATTTAATTTGTGTTGGAATTTAAGTTTAGACAATGCAAAATGTACAATCTGCTGCAAAGACATGTTTAAAATGGTTATTATGGTGTATTTATACAGTGATCATATTTGTATGACCAACAAACGGTCATTTATAAGGCTCAGTGGGGGACAAAGCAGCAGAATTTAAGGTGGCAGCTGTGATTGATCAGAGAGGATTTACCAGTAGATCCACCATGTTGGGTTTATTGTTCCTCAGTGTCTTGACGGCGTGGAAAACGTCAACTGAACGCTGGTGTTGGAGCATCTCACACACGATGCTGATGGCACAAAATGTCCCACTGCGGCCACCTCCGTTCCTAAAGGTGTTCCGTGGAGTTGATGAAGGGTTAGAAAATGAGAACAGTTTCAGGTCAGTGATGGAACTGCAGTACAGCCATGCCGCCAGTAGGTGGAGATGTTTTATTTCTGAGAATGAGCTGCGATAACTTACAGACAGTGGACCACAGTGCGTCCCTCGCCCCCATCATACTCTTCCTGCCACTTGTCCACCTGTCGAATAAGCTTGAGGAAGGAGCGTTTGGATATGGGAGTGTCTCTGTACATGGGCCAACCGAGGAACTGGAACTGCTGCACCATGCGGTATCCGTCCTGAGGCTGGGTCAACGCACCAAAGGGTCGGAGAAGGAGGGGGACATGTTAATTGCCATGGCCCAAAGTGGGACTCAGACTGTAAAGATGCAGGACTAAACTGAACCTCCATGGTAACATGCAGGACAAGAGCGATAAGAGCAGTAGTAGTCAGAGGCGGCTGATAGATGAGCGCGGTTACCGCTGGCGACGGACGGTTAAGATCTGAGAAGCACTCAGACATATTCAATCAATACTGGTCCTCAGTGATCATGTGTGAGGAGACACATCATAATGAGTTCTGCAGGCCAGAGTTCACTCATGTCTTAACACGAGGAGTCGGCACGGACACCTGCAGACCCAGCGAGCTTATGCCGGTGACACGGCCTCCATGGAGGTCTGTCGGTCTCTTGGACTGTTGTCTGGGCTAAGATGTATCGCTAATTAATTAAAACCCTGGAGTAGTTTATGAAATACAGCTTAGGAATTAATGCAAGAACATATGCACAAGAGGAAATTTGACCCCTTGCGACGGACCCACCACACCCTCTGGCCAAAGGTTACTGAGGCGCGCTTATTTCGAACTTTGTGAACATTTCTCCAACGGTCGCCAGGCATTTGCCTCAAGCACCAGCGCAGTAAAAAAACCAGAATGAGTGTGCACAGCTTGAATGGACAGGCTGGTCTCTGAGTGGGAGACATGAGGTGTGCGGGCACGGAATACATTGGATGTCGTGATCGTCGCAATAGAGAATTTTTTTTTTGGAAAAGTTGGAAAAAAGAAGCGACACTAAATGCACCACAGGCAGATGGAGATAAAACGTAATAAATCAAATGTACCCGTGCTGCATTGTAGATCCTGAATATTCTGCTGATGATGTCCTCCTCCAGGTCGGCAGAGACAAACTCCACCTGGATGTGTCCATGACGGTGGACACCATTTTCTGGCCAGTACTGTGGACACAGCTAAACAGAAAAGGCAGAGACACACACATGCGTGCAGACACACACATGCGCGTGCACACACACGCACGCACACACACACGCACACACACACACACATGCCCCCCGAGCAAACACAGACACACACCAGAAAACACAAAACAAACGCAGAAAAGACACTTCATTAGCTTCAGCGTCACACTTTTTTAAAGATCTTTAAACAATCTAATGTGACAACTGCCAATACGTGTTTGTTTTGTAACAATATAAAAAGGTTCACCTCTGTAGAAAATCAAATCATCCTTTTGCTACAACTTAAAATGCATCAAAAGTGTTGTTCTCAAATAAGCTCACGTTTGTCTTTAGGTGCAGTTTAAACTTAGTTAAGCCTTTGTTTTATTTTGAGAAAACCTGTTTTTATAAAACACTCCCCATTTTCATGACTTGTTCTATAATTACCTGTATTGAATTTTACCTCAGGACTGCAATGCTAATGCTAATGCTAATGCTAATTGTTCTGAAAACTTTCCTCTGCCGCTCAGCCAATAAATCTCTAGGATGAATAATAACTTAAGCTAAATTTATGCTAGCTGTGGCGCCCTGATTGCCGCTGCCCAGGCTGGATGTGACATCATCGAGGCATTATCATTCTGAAAATTACAGTTGATTTATTAAGTTGTGCTCCAATTGATCCGGTTTCATTTTTTGTTTTACAGCATCATCAGGCGTTAAATCAAACGTTCAGTTACAGTATTGACGCTATGCTCCGGCAGCCCTGGTGTGCAGAGATGAATAAAGTCTATCGTTTTCCAGTGTGAAGGTGAAAAAGTCCAGTTAAGGCGCCACACCTGTGGAGCGTGCTACCAGCCCCATTGGACTCATTCGCTTTGGTGGACGGATACAAACATGGATAGATAAAAATCTGCACCAACAAGCATGTCTACATATTGACTCATGGACAAACGAGTGGAAAAAACAGAGTAACTGGGAGAAAAACAAATATCAGGCCTGATTGCACGTGCATGCAGACAAATAGATGCTTCCTGCCATTCACCAAACGGCACGTACGTGCACAGGCTCATTGGCAGCAATGAGACCTTTTTTTTCTGGCTTCCTTTGAGAGCATGTCAAAACCTGACAAATTCAACAGATGCAAAAACAAAGCATCTGATGGAGGAAGAGAGTGAACCTCCACCTCCTCGGTCTCCCAGTCTCCCTCTCGACGTTCCCACCTGTGCTCCCTCCTTGGCTGCTTGTCTGGCAGGCTACAGTGAGAATATTGAATGAAAGGTCTTTTCTATCCAGCCAGTCAGCCATCTAGGGAAAGAGGGATTTGGATGGAGAGAGCAGCCTGACTTCAGGCTTTGATCCCCGGGTGTTATGACAGAGCCTCGGGCTGAGAATTCTGGAGAGCCTCATCCAGAGGCCCGTTTCTCCAACTGCACACGTTATCATGGGAAGAACTTCCCAGTCAGCAACTCTCAGACTTGCAATTTCAAATGTGTTTGCCACACACACACACACGGACACACACACTTTGGTTTTTATGTGACTCATAGCCATAATAAATTATCCATCTCCTTGCCCTAACCCTAACCACCCCAACTCGCTCCCTTACCCTGACCTAAAAACAATTCTAACCTCAGCATTAAAGCCATGTCTTAACCCTCAAACATTCCTTTGAAGTTGTGAGGACCAGCCAAAATGTCCTCAATTTTCTGGTAGAATGACTATTGTTGGTCCTCCATATGTAACAAAGACGAGGGCACACACACACACACACACACACACACATGAAATACTGAGGAAGTACAGCGTCAGTCATGTGTTTGGATGCTGCGTGCATCTGTTTGTGTTCATACACACGTATCGGGTCGGGTTTACCTGCGCTGGATCAACGTCATTCAGCATCACTATGGATGTGCAGTGATAGTCCAGAACCAGCCTCCAGAAATCCTTTACCGTGTTCGGAAGTGGGTGCTGGGTCACAATGAATGCGGACGGCTGCTTGTAGCTCTGCAGCAGAGAGATTGGGAAATGGCATGAAGAACATTTTAAGAGTTATCCCCAAGAATAACCCACAAAAGCCCCCCCCTCCTTTCACTGTGCTCCTAATGGAGGTTCCATGTCTACAGAGGAGACGCTCCTAAACCAGACTAACGGTAATTGAGGAAGTCTGGTCTAGGTAGTCCAGCATGTATCCATTTAATACTTTAAAATTAATTTATACATTTTATGTCTAAAGTTCATTTTGTGCTTCTACTGCAATGACAGTAATACGTTCACATATTAATTCTCCATTGAAAGCAATCAGGGACGAACAGCCCTCAGCACAAAATAGGACTATTTTCATTTGCAACTGTATGAAAGCTCCATCTCACGATGGCCATGTGAAATAATTAAATACCCATGGACATGACTGAATGGAGCAACAGGGTCCTAACCTCAGATTCAGTATCTGGGAACATGGCAATGTTTCACTCTAGAAATTCAATGCCACCGCAACTGACCTTCAAAAACATACAACAGACAGTTTAACTTCAGAGGCTGAACAACTTTATGTATATTATATACATGCTACAACTGTCTGCAATCTTTTGCTTTTATGTAATATTGTTCAACTGGTAGAACTACTAAGTTCACCACTCACAATGTTATTCCCCCTGATGTTTTCCATCAAAGAAAGCATGTCTGCTTTGATGTCACTGATTACCATTTGACAAGAAGAACAACATGAGCCAGGCAGCTGCAATTTCCTGACTCCTGACTCTTGTTTCAATCTACCATTGGAACATTGCAGGGAATCATTCATAAAGATGGTAGTCTCCCTAAAACGCCTCAAAATGTTTTTATCCACTTTTATATCTGCGGCTCTTACGTCCATTAGTGCTGCGTTGATGTAATTGGAACTCTCCCCATCAATGGTGATCAGGAAGGGGAGGCAGCGGTCTGGAGGGAGGACGTCCATGCAGCGGTTCTTCTCGTGGTTCCGAGGCAGCAGGGCGATGCTGCAGTCTTCCACCCGCAGTGTGGGAGTCACCATGTTAAGAGTCTGTCAAGGCGTTAGAGATGCCGTCAGAAAGAGGCAAAAGGGAAGGCACTTCGGTGTTGACGGTGCCAATATGCTAATAACCAATTCAGTTCTTTAGTTACGTTAACGACGGTTCCCCTGATGCCTAGAGATTAAGCTTGGGGATCAATATGTCACATAGAGCTTATGATGGATTAAAGAGAGATGACATATTTGCTATTGATTGACCCGAGAGGGAGAGCACCACTCATCGAGTGACATGTTCACCATCGCTTTGCACTTGAGATGCTGCGCTAGCTTAAGCTGCACGCATCAATGTAGACGTATCAAAGGGCCAAATCTGACCCTTGATACATCTGTATTTGGCCTGTAAAACGATCTTATGTGTATCACATGCAGTTATGACGTGTTGACACGGCTCATCCTACAGCATAACTCCTACTTGAGTTATTCCAAAGCACCAAGCTCTTTTTTCCATCTTTACGTTACCTGACAAACTGTTGCAATTTTAATTGAAACTATTTGATTTTGAATTGCTAAAATAGGCAAAAAACATTTAGATGCCCCTGACAAAATTCCCCAACTTCATCTACAGTTTGCTCTGGTGGTAAAATAACTGAAAAATGCATTTTTAGAGCCAGTTTTATATTTCTTATGAAAATAAATGGCCAGTTTGCTTGTTTGATAAAAGTCTCACCCTGAACTCCTCTTTAATGGGGCTGGAGTTGGTCTGCGGGTCCAGTCGGTTCATGTCGTAATAAACGGATCGTAGCTGACTGGCAGGAATGGTGGTGTCACCGCAGAGACATGCTTCCAGAATGGCGTCGTGGATGAAGACATACTGCTCCTGCAAAAAACAGCATCCTCATTGCGAATCTGTCAGACATCTAAGACCCACAGCTTCGTATGAGTGGTGTGTTCTCTGCTGTAACAAATGGCATCAATGCAAAAATACTCCAGAAAGCAAAATAAAATAGTCTTAAAAAGGTATCTAGAATTTGATGATCAACTGGATCCCAACTCAGCCCATCACCTCCAGCTAGGATTTTACCTCCGTTGTCAGGATTAGTTCTTTCTACTAAGATCTAGTAATTACCTTGAATTTAAACTTCTACTTTGTAAATCGCCATAATAGTGATAAAGAGCGGAATAATTCATCGATTTTGAAACAAACACAGATCGAGACAGATCGTGTTTGAAACAGATTACCAGGCAGAGGATCAAATTGCACGTGGGCCATCTCCCACAATGTGTTTGTTTAAACAATCCTAATAAAAATGTACCGTGGTTCTTGTCTTTACATTACAAAACTGCAAAGTAGCGCCACTCCAGGTTGACTGCCATGTGGTCTTGGTAATGATCGCTGAATAAAAGTGATTCCAATTTGTATTCGCAGACCAGCAGAACCTCATGATCCAGTGCTTCAGTTCAATTAATCTGACCCCCAGCAAGAAACAGTGGCAAGGAAAAAACTCCCCTTTCAACAGGAGCAAACCTTGAGCGGAACCAGACTCATACAGGAGGACCCCCCCCCCCCCCCCCCCCCCCCCCCCCCCCCCCCTTCCCCGGCTGTTTAAATGACATACCTGCTGCTAGAAGACCTGCTAGACTTCCTTAACTTAATAATCATATGATTTGATGATAGCTCCTCGATTTCCTTTAATCCCTCCCATGGGAGCCTGCATGACTAATATTTGTTGTTTACATTCAAAGGCCACATTGCATATTTTTGCATATTTAATATGTAATATATTTTATTCCGTTGTGAAACTGGCACTATCCCGAAAGAGGCTAAAGGCTCTTCCTTGACCCCATCGGACCATTGTGACCTCAGCCAGGTTCAGACGTCATGATCGATGCACGAACATTCTCGATGCTTCAGAAGAGGAAAACAAGCTCCCTGCAGTGCAAAACTGGAAAATCGCGACACATTTCCTCCCCATCACATCAGGCAGTCAAGCAGCCAACATGGTGACGCGGCTTGAGGCTTGATGCAAATCTTTTCTGAAGTGACATTTTCAGCTGACACCGGCTTGTCACTTCGGACTGGAATCCGCACTCTCGCACAGGGGTCACTGATTTACAGATTCCCAAACATGTGTTGCCATTCGTTAAGTCTGGCTTAGAATGTCAACTGGTGACCCAGGAAGTTGGAGTGACTTGGGTCAGGTCAGCCGCAATACTTAGAATCCACAGATTAATAGATCTTATCTCAGCACAGGACCTGTAAACAACAACAACAACAACAGGGCTTTTTCATTTCCGCAGACTGAATTATGCACTGAGCGCTCGACCACAGGACCGAGGAAAAGTGCCAACAACCCCTAAAACACCTGCAAGGCAAAGCACACACATGCACGTAGATTGAAGGTCACTGAACTTGAGGAGAGTGACTCAGGGTGAACAACATTTGGTCTCCAGTTACTCAAATCCCAATCCGGATGTCAACGATGAAACATTTGCCCATTAAATCCAATGACGCTTGTGATTCAATGGGAATTACGGTGAAATGATGCATTCAACCGGACTATGGACACCTCCAGATGGCCAGTGTTGGGGAAAATGCAGAGTCCTTCAGTCGTTTTATACCGACATAATGTCGGTAGGGATGTTGTAGGGAGCCAGGGATGTTTTCATCCATTAATATGAGCTGAATAATGTCAATCACAAGCAGATAAAGCCATTTAAACTGTTGCATTTATTATATTTCTGTGGAAAAAAAGGAGTTGAAAAATGTAAAGATGCAACTCCAAATACATCTGCACTAAATGGACACATTATTCACCTGAGGAGAATTAGTCCAACGAAGGTCAAATTAAATTTGAATGTTTTAGCTGAATCACGAACAAGATCTCTGCTGCGCTCTAAAGTCTCGAACATTTTCCTGCGGAGGGTTGGTTTTGTTGAGAACTACAGCCGATCTTGTAGACCCACGTCTACGGCATCCTCACTGCCCTCTGAGCAGGAAGTGTTAGGAGACAGGTGTGACACCAGGTCCGTCGTACCTCAGTCTGGACCATGTTGACTCTCCGTGAGCGCAGCTCCCTCACGCAGTTGTAAATGTCCACCACCCCCTCCCTCTCTGCCATGTCCAGCATGATGTCAATGACGATGAAGCAGCCCGTCCGTCCGGCTCCAGCACTGAAAGGAAACAGAAAAAAACCCAAAAGGCCCAGATTTATTTATCCTATTCCTTTTTATTTGACTTTGTCTCTCTTTTGTCTTCATTTTAAATGGGTAACTTAAAGTTATACCTGTCAAAATGGGGAAAGTATTTTATTCTGACGCCTTTTATGTGACAACTTTTCATTGGCCGAATGAAATCATAAATGACAATAACAACACAAGGGTCTAAAAATAAAAACTGGCCGAGGTGACTGCACCCTGTATTAATAGTTAAGGCTTAATTTACTTGATATTACATGATGAGTCATGAATATACAACTGCGGCTGTGCTGATTTTTTATTAATTTAATACACAATAATGTGCGTTATCACCAACCTTTGGGGAAAAGAAATCATTGAAAGCCTTCTAACAGAGTACAGAAGCATAAATACATGCACACTGACCTGCAGTGAACCACCATGGGCCCAGCATTGGTCATGGTCTTGGACTTGACTCTTCTAATAAATCCCAGCAAGCCTGTGGCGTGATAGGGCACGCCGTGGTCCGGCCAGCCCGTGAAGTGAAACTGCCGTATCTCCCGGATCTCATGAGCCCCTCTCTGAGGAGCAGAGTCATCGTGTTAAACACACACAGCAGAGCCCAGCGCGGCGGTGGCGAGAGGACTGAGAATACAGAGCGACTACGGTGTGAAAGAGCCCTCTAAAACAAACACGGAGTTGGATTGAACACAAACATGAACTTTACGGTTTCAGGATCAGAGGCAGCTGCATTTCCATTATCTGAAATGTTCACGGTTGATGCAGTCTTGGTGTCCTGTCCTGTCCCACATTTTAATATGATTATATTTATATATATTTATAAGAAATTAACAAAGACGACAAATTATAGACGTTTGTTGATCCTAACATTTTTTTTCCTATAATATTTTTGGCTTATTTAGCTTTGTTGCTACTGTTAAAGGACCAGACTCTACTCACTCTGTAATGTCAGGTAATGTCGCAATCACACTATAATAACCCAGCGTCTTAAAGGAAAAAAATCAATGTGTGATGGGAAAGTAATTTCCCAGTCAATAATATCCAACTACTTAGTTGCAGTAAGAAATGCTGCAGCTCATTTTGTAGCACATATAGTGAAATGGTTAAGTCATAAAGGCAAATGCACCCTAGGCAATAGTTGCGGTCCGGTGGGCAGATACTGAGAGAGCGTGGCTTCACGTGTCTCGGCGGCTAACGGGGGTTAAAAAGAGTACCTTCTCCACCGCGAAGGTCCTGATGACGTACTCCGACAGCAGCTCGGTCTCTATCAGCGTCACCTTGACATCCCTGTAGATCTCCGTGTCATCGGGCCAGTACTTGCAACACTTCACCTGAGAGTGACAAACAAGCGTTAAACAACAACGTCCACGCTGCCTGTGGGCCAACTGCACGTGCACCCACGAACGTAACCAGAGCACCTCCAGCGCGCCACACAGCGCCTTCCCGTTCTATAGCATTCTTGTCAGGCCAAAATGACATTTGTCCAGTAATACGTTGGCGCTCCCGTCAAGGAGCTGCTGTAAATGGGAATCTTAGATATCGACAGAGAACTCATTCTCACATTGTTTCATTTTCATTCTCACATCTGTAATGTGAAAATCACTTCAAAGGCAGGTTGCAGCAGCGGGAGAGGTGGTTGGTGGTTGGATTCTTAGATCTGTCTACGCCAACTACTGAATCACTAGCACAGAGAAATAGGAAAATAAAACATTAAAAAACTGTCAGCTGTGATGGGATTAGGAAGCGGAATAATGACGATCCACTAATGATACGAAATAATAAACCCTTTACTGTTTAAAGCAGATTTCCCAACAGAAATCTAAAACACCCCTGTGGAAATATTACTTGTATTAGGTATCATAGGAGTGCAAAATTAACCCTCCCTCCTCCTCCCCTGTTCAATTAAACTGTTGATACTGAGGGAGCGTGGCTGGCGCGGCTGAGATTGAGATCATGGAGGTATATCAGAGAATGATAATTTTTGATGAGGGATAAACGCGACATCAGCCACAACTAGATTCAATTTTCATCTCTGGAGTCGGTGTCCTGATTAAGAATGAAATGAGATTTTGGTTTGTTCAACGACACAGACTGAGGGGGACTTTGAGGTCCCTCTCCCTGACACTGCTGATGACTAATCCCCGATGACAATCACAAATCCGCCGTCCGCTTCCAGCCAGATTAAATTAGGCAAAAGCCATTACCTTATTAGATCACTCCGAATCAGATGCCTGGTTTAGGGAGAGTTAGCCGTTGGGCTAAAATATGTCAGGGAACACACAGATGTTCTTTTTTTTCTGAGGCTGAACTCAAGTGGGCCCCCCAGCAACTCATTCGCTTATGGAAAAAAGAAAACACATGTGGCATCAACCACACCGTGGTACCACCCCCCCGAACCAAGCGCGTCGCATCTCAACGTGCACCGAGTGACACTCCTGTGTGCGGCGCTGGCAGGATGGAGGCCGTGTGCCGCAATTTCCCAGAGTTCCTCAGCAACTGTGCCGAGCAGATGGCCCGCTGTGATACGGCGGAATGATTTTACGGCGACCCTCAGTGGAGCCACCTTTCCTGTGACCACCTGTGCCTGCCGCCAGCCATTGGACAAGGATCATATAACAGACGGTTAGGGGGCCCGGGCCCGTTGAGGATGCCGCTGCGGCTAAGCAGGTGTGGAGAAGATACGGGGCGGAGAATCAGCTACTGTAGAAGAATGGCCTAATGAGGTACCAAGAGATGGGCCCATGAATCACGATCAGCTCGGCTACAGAACGTTTAAGCCAAAAATGCGCATCAGCAAAATCAAGTTTAAAACTCCAGGAGAAAATCTCTACCGCAGTAAAAGCAGCACACTGTGGAATAAGCCCTATATTTTCTCTTGATTATTACCGAACCAGGAGAAGTGAAGTGGAACAAAACCGGATCCCAAAATACACGGCTGTAGAGAACACAGTGACGGTGCCGATGTTCCTGCGAACATTAACAACTGTTCTCATCATTCTCATCAATAACGGTCCCCTTTTGTCCAGCCAGGGCATTGAGGGAGGTTCCCAGCTCGTTAGAAGCTGGCGGCTACAGCCGGCTACAAACTGCCATTATTGAGGCCACTCAGATGAAACAGTTGCCTGGAAACCTCTGTGGTAATGAAGGCCATCAATCCGTTTTCTCCCACTTCTGACTAATCAGATAAACAGAGTAAAAGGCCCAGACGCATGAGGCCAATGCTTAACTAATGCAGCACACCGGCCACATCTGTGCACCGACGTCCGCAATACACGGAGGGAGAAAAGCCGGTGAGGTGGAAATGAGGCCGAGTCGAATACTCACCCTGCCGACTTCCACCAGGTTGGTCACCATGACGATAGCTGCCGTGTTCTCCTGCCAGACCATCTTCCAGAAGTCAAAGACTGTTTCCTGCATTGGTCCTGAGAGAAAATAATAATAATAAGTTAAAAATCAAGAGAAGCATGCAGAGAGAAGCAATGAGAAATGAAAGCGTCTCAATTTTGAGGCAGCAGAGAAACCTTAAAAAAGAAACAAATGAAAAAGTGTGTCCAGAACGTGTAGATTAGAACAACCAGGATCTCCAAATCCTGAATAACAGCCAGAACCAGGAGAGGCCCCAGAACTCCACGGCAAACCCTCATGCCGATGCCCCAGTTTGCAAACTGATTATCCAAATGTTAAATGATTGATTTTTACTCTAAAACCGGCAACAAAATAGACAATAACTGTGGAGCTGGATCTGTCCCCACTACCGGGACAAATACGAATGCTTCCTCTGCGTCTAATTCCAAAACAATGGCAACTAAAATGAGGCTACAGTAGCTCCTCTACTGGAATTATCACTGCTGCTATTCAGCAGAATTGTTAGAACCTTTCAGCAATAAAGCACCGTTCAGGAAGACAAGTCACTCCTACAGTCTTAATTGCAATTGCAGCACGTTTCTATCATCCCGGTGAATTTATTCAGCTAAACCATTCAGCTAAACCATCTCCCTCCCCCTGGTTTTTGTTCAGATTGTCGCCACATCGTCAAAACCCAATAAGCACGTATCATTTACTTCACCATAGCAACTATTTCTTTAATCCAATGTCAAGGCAATAAAGCTTCTGTCTGATTCTCTCAGAGGCAGACAGAGAGAAACAAATCAACTTTCACACTGGATAAACGCGAGGGATTCGGACAAATTACAGCTCTATTGCAAAAATGCAGCTTCTGCTGCCATTCCTGCTCTAAGAGCTCCGATTCAGCATTGACAAACATGTCAAAGCTAATTTATTTACAGACTTTCGTGCAAATGATTCCTCGCAAAACACTTACTGCCCAACAGGGGGCTTAAATAATGACAAAAACAGAGGAGTACGAATGAATAAAAGATATAATCTTTACTCTGTGTGCGTATGTGTGCGTCTGTGTGGATCTGTGTGTGTGTGTGTGTGTGTGTGTGTGTGTGTGTGTGTGTGTGTGTGTGTGTGTGTGTTGACGAGAGAGTGAGAGTGTCACCAAATCTTTTCCTGGTGCCAGACCAAACCAGCTGACTATAGAAAGAAAAGAGCCCAAGAATTCCTGCAATATTTAAAACGCTGAACAATGATTATGGATTGACAGGAATTTAATTATTATTCTGCTTAATTAAAATGTTTAATATTAGTTTTAATCAAGAGCCAAGTGGGGGAGAGAGAAAAAAAAATCAAATCAGTTCTGACAAATTAATTAGTGAATGCAAATCTCGTACAATTCTGCACTCTCCTGTGATGTTTTAAATTACCTGGAGACATGACAAACTACGCAGACATGCACACAAATGAGGCTGGGGGCACGGTGGTGCATCATTTAGGGTTTTGACTGCTCTCCCTACGAGAGCAGAGGAAAATAAGTACATTACAGGGTCTAAGAAGGTGACTAACCATTTCCCTGAGTGTGTCATCTCCCAGTCTGAATTATTAATCACCATTTAAAAGACCCCAATAATACAAGTGTGCATAATTACACTTTTTATTTTTTAGGGGGTTGGGGGAAGGGGGGTACCTGGGGCTTCAGTGCACGAGGAGAAAGGCGGTAAACACCACCAGCTGTTCTGTTACAAGTTCTCCCTGGAGGACTGTACATTTCACTGCATCATAAATGCGCCACCGCTTTATGGGAAGACAAAGGGAGCCTTGAAATATAGAGAAGAACCCCAAATTCAAGGTTAAAGTTTAATGAGCTTCACTGCCACAAGATTGAGACAGCGACTATGGCAACTCTACTAAAACCAAACTGCCCTGTAAACCTACCAATCAGGCATAGGCAGATTGATCTTTATTGTCAGAGTACATTAGGTAATTAAATTGAAGGCCAGCCCCAGTGCAAATAACACAAACATTTCTTTCCATAAACACCAATTACCTAATAAATACAGCACTTACATCCACACAATCAGACATTCAAACGTTCTAATTTGTTGCACAGTCCCAATTTGCCTCCTTCCTCATCTGTAACTTCTGTTTCGTTCAGGTGACTAGACGGAGGCAGCAAAATTCTCATAAATTTCAGCCTTATTGGCAGAAATGGTTTGTAGATCATTTTCTTCACCTGAATGATGAACCATTAATCATTTTCTGTGTGTTGTGCCTTCAGGATTTAAACTTAGACTTCCCAAAGAAGTGCCTTCCATCCAAAGTTGAAAAGCACACCAACAAACATTAAATAAGTGGGCAGCTTTGCTTCTTTTTAATTCCACTTGACTATATAAAATTTCAGATGAAAGCTCCCCAAAGTTGCCCATTGGCACATTTCCTCCTTGAGGTGGATCATCTGGATATCCCGATTGCAACTGTAGCGCCGCAAACTTCACTTCCACCCTTGTCGCTGCGTCTCCAATAACCAAACCAACCTGATTGAGCCACCCACTCCTTCTACCTCCTACACTCATCCCTGCGGGAGGAAACACACCGCTGAGAAGTTTGTTAGAGGAAGCCTGAGAAGCAGGACAGCTGGTGAGTAGGACTTCAGTAACACAATAACACTTGGCATTCTACTGTATGGTAGCTCGTCTAATGGGACGCCTGAGCAAACCAATTTGTGTTTCGGCATGTACGAGGTGATGGAGAGTGTGTGTCTGTGTGTTTTCTTGTTTTGCTACATATTGACTACAAAGATATGCATTCTACTAGCAAAGTGAGGACATTTTGGCTGGTCCTGAAACCTTTAAAGGCCTGTTTCAGGGTTAAGTGTGGATTTTTTTAGGTTGTGTGTTGCGTTGGGGGTAAGAAGTGCAGAACTTGATGACAGCCAAAGTAGAAGTCATGAAGTCAGTCACACATGAGTATGTGAATAAAGCTTTCGGAGTTTAGCTGAACTTTAGGCTGTGGTATCTGTAAAATAATACGGGTACACACTGTATCACGATATTTCTCTTTAAAATGGGAGTTGGTAAATGAAAAAAATAGTCAACACTGAGTGGTACAAAGAACATGTCCTGAGACACCCAAGTCCTGGTGTCTTGAGTGCTGGGACTGAGGACAACAGACTTGTCCCTAAAATGGTCCCACAGCTCCAGCAGTTCACACACGACTCAACTGGAGACACTTGAAGTGAAATTTTCCCGACAAAAGGTCATTCATGATAGCGAATGCGTCGGCTGATGGAGTCCAGATATCAAAATAAGATGATTCTCCTCGCTACATTAAGCATAAAGTGTTTAGACTATTTTAACGTTGCTGTCATGACAAGTTAACAAACAATTGCTACAACAGCAGCTAGAATCAAGGTGTCTATTTACTCTGTCATGGAAATATGGCAGCCAACAGAAACGGTACCAGCCTAACTGGACCCACAGTGGTTTGCTGAGACCTAATTGTTAAGTAACAGTGCGTTTATATTAAATAGTGCAATTATTCTACATTATACAATTGATTTATGTATTGAATATGGTAATTTATTTTTATAGCAAAACGGAAAGTTGTTAGAAAAACACAGTTAAGTTCTTTAGTCTGTGGCTTCCATCCTGTTTTTCATGGGGGATGAAAGAAGCAGTAATATTTTCTTAATTAAACATTTTTAAAATTTGAAGTAAAATAAGCAAAATTACCAATTCATCAGGTCTGATTATGAAAAAAAGGCGACCCCCCAAATCACCTCCATGATGATGATTTCTGGATGTTTAATGGCCATAAGGGTTTAGAGACGGGAATCTGGGAGAAATTGGCTTGAGAGCTCACTTGGGGAAGATGAGAGCAATGTTTGTAGTTAGTGTGTGTGGGGCCTAGTTGGAGAAGTTTGGAGGAGGCACTTCAGATGAGAAGAACACCGGTAGAGACTTCACTTCCAGCTGTCAGAGAGCTAATGCGGCTGCAGCAGACGCTGTGTTCTGGGACTGGGTCTGTTCTTCCTTAGAAGCAAGGAGTGTGACAGCTGTAGAAATCCCCCAGCCAGGTACGGCACAAAACTCCTGATTAACATGGCACGCACACACACACACACACACACACACACACACACACACACACACACACACACATACACACACACACACACACACACACACACACACACACTGGCTATGCTCCCTTTGGCTATTAATATTACATGCAACAGACTTTGGCATAATGCACACTGGCTTATCATTGATTTGCTCTCTCTCTCTCTCTCTCTCTCTCCCCTCAACCCCCTGGTGGGCTTTGAGATGTTAACCTGTAAATAATAAAACTTTTGCGCTGTTGGTGACATTTGGCGTTCACGGAAGAGGGGAGGGAAGAGCGGGGATGGCCAGCGGGCAAACGCTTGATGAAATTGAACCCTTTCCTTCATGAATATTTTCCACATCACCGGGAGGATGCTGCGACTTATCGCAACCGTTTGCATCCGGGCTTCAGAGTAATTCGCAGTCACTACCCGGGAAAGAAAAAAAAGTTTATGTCTGATCAGTATTTAAATGATCTGCAGGACAGGAGAAAGTGGACTGGAAGGTCGGCGGACTGCGGCGCTGCATCGCCGAATGAAAGAACAACCTAAATACTGAGAAGAGGCATCTGACAAACGAGGCTCTTACGGGGTGACGGCTGTTCTACCTGTGGGCGTCGCCTTGACAAAGCCAGCGCTCATCAGAGAGCAGTTATCTGCCCTATCAGGCGCACCCTCGACCGCCCGCAAAACCCAATAAGAGCAGATGTTCTTAACCAGGAGTAAGGTGGCGCCATCGCTGGCCTCAGTGGACGTGTCGCTCGCACCGAAACTTTCACAAGTGAAGCGAATCCTTCCTCATCTTCAGCAGCTGTGGCAATGCCCCTGTGCTCTTTTGCGACGCTACAGTATGCACTTTGTCTGACGGGGAGAGACAGGTCTGCGTCTAGCTTCCCTATCATCTCGAGCTGCTCTTTGCCTCAGCGTCAGCAGACTGAGCCTCCCTTCCTGTCGGTCTGCCGGAGATGATGATGATGAATTATAAAAGGGCCAGCTCTCACAGAGAATACAGATGTTTACACACACGCACACACACACACATACACACACACGGGATGGCTCTACACAGTGCAAAGCCTTATCGTGCTGGCAAACGAGTCGATGGAAAACGAGGACTTATTATGCAGGCTCAATGAGAAAACAGCCGCTAATTAACTGGAATGCAAACACGTTCGGCTTGCAGAGCTTTTCATCTTTGAGTGGGTTCCTCTCTGAAACATATTTTTTTGACCAGCGATCTCCTTATGCTCAAGTCTAAAAGAAATGCAGAATGCACTTAATGACTCGTGGAACAATTCTTAAAAGTTATAATAATGGCTGAAATCCTTTTCAGAGGGAAACATGCACGTTGGGAGTGGCTCGAGTTCCACATCCGGAATTTCGAAGGAGTCGAAAGTGGATGCTCAATATTTCAAGCATTGTGGGACTTAAAAGTGTTGTTTGAACCTCAGCACGCTTCCTTAGCTGAGAAAAGACTTTGCTTGGGTGCACGTGCGCAGATATTAGCTGCTTTAAAAGAGGGGTGCCTGTGAAACAACATGCTGAGTTTAACTGAACCAAAAGCCCAAATGGTGGCTTACATTTGCATCACTTTTATACCCAACCGCACTTGAGTCAAAGTTCCATGAAGAAAACTTCACATCTGCTCACACTCTCTGCTGCAGCGGTATCCACTGGTGGCCAGTAAGAAGCAGTTGTTGGGCTTAATGGCGGAGAGGGAATGTGAGTAATGCTGACTGATTGGTTTGCCATCTCTTTCTAAAGGAATGGCAAACAGAGGCTTGTTTTAATTGAGACACTGAGGAAGCAAGGCGATGCACTAATAAACAGGTAATTATGCAACTCCCACTTCGACCAAAGCAGACTGCGAATCCATTAAAGCCCTTTCGTTAAACCCCCCCCTCCTACACTGTTTTTTTTTTCCTGCCCTTTTTTAAAATGGCACATGACCCCCCCCCCCCCCACCACCACCACCGCACACGGGCCTGTTCTGTTGCACAGAGAGAAATCATAACAATTAACCATCAATCAGGCTTAACCTCTGGGGTTACAGGAAGCACTCCTCGGCCTGTGAATCT
This sequence comes from Takifugu rubripes, assembly GCF_901000725.2. Classification (NCBI taxonomy): domain Eukaryota; kingdom Metazoa; phylum Chordata; class Actinopteri; order Tetraodontiformes; family Tetraodontidae; genus Takifugu; species Takifugu rubripes. The sequence continues at coordinate 3,431,611 of NC_042306.1, forward strand.
GCCGGCCAGATTAACGCGGCGACAGAACGTGCCTGTCCATGTCAGCTAATCCATTTATTTACTCAGCTTTCCCCGTCGCTTGATTAATCGCTCCCAAATCACCGACGGCAACCAGGGCGCTTCAGGGGTCCTTAAATGTGTGTTGAACGCATCCCCGCAGCACCAGTTTAAGGGGGGCACATGTTCAGAACTGGGATAGGGGGGTGATCAGGGGAATGGGAGCACCAAAAAGAGCCCCGAATGCTTTAACAGGGTTTTCAAATAAGAAATGTAAATCATACCTTGAGTAGCAATGTAGTGATTTGGCCTGTGGTAGCCCTGAAAGCAGAAGAGAGGAAAAGATTCTGTCACATATCAATTCCATATTTGTTCCAACAAAGCACATATATTTCAATTTCCATACCAGTTATGGGTATGACAACAAACAACAACACTGATGTGTGTTCAAGGGTGCAGCACGTGTTGGTCACTTGTTGATCCATTAAAAAGTCTGTTTATATTTAAGTGTATTGGATCAGTTGGGTTCTTTTTTTGCTTGTGGTTCTATGTGAGAGGCGTGCGATGCTCTTCAGAAACGCCGCTCGGCTGCCAGCCGGTCTTAACTGCGCGTCCCTTTAGCTCTGTGTTTCGGATCTAACCGAGACGAATTTGCCACTGAAAGCCAATGATGAATGTCGCAGTTTTCGAAGAGCGATAAACACTCTCCATCACACACACTGGGCTGCTCCCTCCAGAGGTGCGCTGCATAAAGTGCCGATAATCCCTCTGATACAACTAAAAGCACTGATCTCCACAATACGGCCACAGTCTCATGGATTACGCTAATCCCTTCAAGTTTTATTTGTCCAATTCCTTGTCTTCTCTCTGGAGATATGAGCCAGGAAACAAAACATTAGGACTTAAAGGCTCTTCCAAGGCCCTGCCTCTTCTTGATTGCCCCCCCCCCCCTTCTTCCTCCACACACCCCTGCTGCTCTGCTTATCTCCCTCATATTCAATTTAACTTGGACTGTGATTAACGTTCCTCCAACGGAGGCAGGAAGACACAAAGGATATTTTGCTCCCTCTCTCTCATGCATGGGGCTCTCGCAGCTATTCAGCTGTCCTCCATTTTTAATGACTTCTTTATCTCTGGACTGAGGAAGAGATTTGTTTGTGCTTTCATGTAAGTTCTGTCAAGTAAAGTGGAGGCCCAGCACACTGTCGGATTAGAAAGGCAGAGCCAGAGAGAAAGGAGGGCCCCGGTAATAACTGGCAGGTACGGTAAGTAGTGCTTGTTGTAAACTGACGTTTTACATATAATACACTAGATGCACGACCATACTGAACCTTTAAAAAAAAAGGTTTGCAGTGTTTTATTTCTGGGTGTGTGTAAATTACTAATTGAGAATTAAATATGTGCTTCTGTCTTCATGCATGTTAAGCAGGGTGTATGGTAGTTCTTAAAATATACTGTTTTTCTTTTGCCTGGAGGCCTGAATTTCAAGTTTTAGGAAAATATCATTAGGTAACCCAGTTTTAGAGAACCAGAACACACTTTGAACTGCTTAAAATCCACAGGAGAGACTTGAATTCATAAAAGGGGGAAATCGCTCAGAGGCCTAAAGTTGGAACGGACAGACAGATAGACAGGCAGACAGACACAGACAGACAGACAGACAGGCAGGCAGGCAGGCAGGCAGGCAGGCAGGCAGACAGACAGACAGACAGACAGACAGACAGACAGACAGACAGACAGACAGACAGACAGACAGACAGACAGACAGATAGATAGATAGATAGATAGATAGATAGATAGTTATCTGTAATTAAAAACCTTCATGTGCACAAACACACAACTCTACAGATAGTTCGATCCACCCCCCCGCCCCCAGACACCCCCATCCCAACACCTGCATAGTTATGAAGAGCGTTTGGCTGCAGGGAGGAACCAAACACGGAGACTTGCTCCGCTCCCAGTTGCTGTAAATCATCGCAAAGACTGCTGGGAGGCTCCTACACACAACGTTTCATTGTGCAGGACAAAGCTTCTAGAAGGTTTAAAAAGCTTTTTGACGAGTGAAAATGCCATTACCCGTCTGCCCGCATCTTTCTCTGAGCACTTCCAATGAAGCAGGACGAGCAGGAGAAATCCTTTTCGATCAGGGCCGTCTTTAACATACATTTATTCTTATCCCATAATGGGGGCCGCTCTATTGTGAAAGTCTTCACAGCCGCATAATGGCCCATAAACTGAATAGCGAGAAAGGTAAATAATTTAAGCTCCCTGCATTTGCGGCACACCTTGCATTATGAATTTATATTTGAAGGCGTAACAAGAGATTACAAATCGCCACATTAGAGGCAGCGCGAAGGGGGGGCGGCAGAGGATGGGAGGCGGAGGGCGAGTTTTTCCCAAGCAGAAAACCACTTAGGCAGTCAGGTACATCAGCAGCCCATTACACCCAGAGTAGAAAACGTCTGGCCAATGAGCTGATGTGACTGGATACATCCTGCTGCTAATACTGATACTACAGCAGAATCAGGTCAGATCTATAGCCCACCAGCTAAGTGGGTTAGAACTGTTTTCAATGAAACGCACGTGTCACGCCACTTCATAACGACTTTAACTTACTCTAATGATACATTAACTCACTTGAGTAGCGTGTAAGTGCTGCTCTTGAAGCACTCTCTGGTGGTATCACGCAAACTCTGTTAGCTAAAACCGGCGTCTACTGGAAGGTAGAGGAGGAGCTCTGGGAGTGAAAAGCAGCTGTATAACTGCTAAAAAGCACCCTACATGAGGATGGATGAAGATATGTTTACCTCCATCCTCCGAAGCAGTTATGGGTTTTTATTATGTTGCAACATATCAACGGATGTTTGTGAATGCTAAACGTAATGTACAGGGCGCATATATCTTTGTACCTTTCTTTGATTTTTATCCTTCTATCCATTGTTATTTTGTTTTACACCTTGGTGTACACCTGTTAACCTGTACATATACACACATAGTTTGAAAATATCACTGTTTTTGTTTTAATATGTGATTATTTCGATTATATTTGCTAAGTGGTGCGATAATGAAAATATTTCCAGCAAGGGATTTTGAAAATAGTCATGATTTTGAAAAAGAGCCTGGCTGCTAAATAGGCTAGTGATAAATATGTAGAGTATTATGTAAAATATCTACTTATTTGGGCTAAAAAAAAAAAATCTGACAAGAATTTTAATTATAATCTCATCATTTCGACTTTGTAGAGTTTTGAGCTTGTGGCAATTAATATTGTTCAACAATTACGATTTTTCAATAAAAATAGAAATATTTAGACCCCCTCCTTTCTCGTCTTCAGCCGTGTTTAAAGCAAAGACTACCAGCTTGGTTCTGCTGTGTGCAGCTCCACCTTTACTTTGTGTCATCTGATCTTCATTAAAATATCCATTGAAAAAAGTGGCCCGCTGACTTTTAACTCAAGTACAAAGGCTCTCGGTGTGTTTGTGCATGCTGATATGATGGGCAGGCAGTAAGGGCGGCCTGGTCCTCCAGGCCCCCTGCGACGGCGGCACCAGCATCCCCTCCATCTTCCCGGGGGAAGGCACAGTGACCTTTGCGTTGGTGGTGCTGGCTGGTGTGTGTACTTACATCAACGTAATTTGCATTAATGTAATCGGAGCTCTGTTCCCCCTCCAGGGCCTGCAGCCTGACGCGGGAGTGATCATCTAGAAGAGAGGCGGAGAGGAAGAAACCAGCCTTGAATTAATCATATTAACGAGGGCAACGGGAGAATAAAAGCAGGGATGGAGAGAAGATGGAGGAATGCGAGACTGACAGGACAGACGTTGTAGAATGGCCCAATGAGCACAGAGCGGAGGGGATTCCATGTGTGGGGTGTGGTCAAAACCAGTTAACCAGTCAACAGAGTCAGCACTGAGAATGGGTTGAAAACCACTATATGGAAATGATGGGATGTGGTTGGAAAATAAACATGACACAACTCTAATATTTAATATACTATATATCTGTCAGCAGTCATAAAATGTTTTTCCAGGATAGCAGATAAGGCATGATTTAATAAGAAAATAAAAAAAGGTTGCTTAGGGCAGGGCTTGTTTTTACACAAGACACCGCAGGAGGATGAATATAAAAGCGGACTGCAAAGGTCAAAGCTGCTTTTGTTGGCCGATAATAAAAAAAAACTGTGTTTGAGCAGCTTAGAGTTACCCAGAGCCACACGCCTGGCCAAAAATCTGCTTAAAGAATGGGACACGCGCACAAACTTCTGAGGTGCTGTTGTACACACATGCGATAATATTCCCGTATCGGTTCTTCATGCGGTTCTCGTCCTTCTTGGCTGAGTCCCACGGTGCTGACTGTCCCTCAAAGAAGCTCTGAAAGGGGAGAAAGCACAGCAGAGGAGTGGGCATCAGTTAAGCCGCCGTGTGGGAGCAGTCGCAGCGATTACCAGGCAAAAGAGACAGCTACGTGTCGGTATCGTGGAAACAAACAGCGAGCAGCGTTAGGGCGGAGGCAGCAGGTGTCACTCTCAAACCCTTCCCCTCGCTGCCGCCGCCGCCGCCACCGCACTGGGTGGAGCCACCGCAGCGGCTGTCTGACTGCCTCATTTCAAAGTCTCAATCAGCTCATCGTGGGGCGAGAAATAAAGCCAGCTCATCGTCTGCAGATCAAAAACTGCTCTGCTCAGATTACCCTCATGAAAAATTCATCATCTCTCACTGGGGAGATTTCCATTCTGATGGCACACCAGGCACAATTAAGCAAAATTATGAAAATACATCTCCGCTGCCAGTCCACCGCTGTTTACTGGGGCTGGGAGCGGTGGACGCCGTGTAGCCTGGCCCAGACAAAAACAGAGATGGTCTTCTTGTTTTTCTTTGATAGCTAATGCGCGTTTGAAAAGCCAGCTCAGGCATTAGAATGCAGGTCACCTGAGAGAAAAGAATAGGAAGCATTTATTGTATGGAGAGTTGCTTTTAGTCTGGTTAGCCATTCTGAGAGAGCCATCTTCAATCATTCAAGCACTTGATGGTTTCATCCATCTCAGTGCTGCGACAGGCGGCGGGCCGTTTGTCTAGAATATAAAGGTCCCTCAGACAGACCGCAAGGACACGCAGCTTTATGAAGTCCCAAGAATTCATAGAGAAACAGCTTTAATATGCTAAGATTGTGTCCAGCGCTGCCAGTGCGGCGAGCCGCATAGATGGGAGACCGATTATGCAGGCCTCTCTTCTCCTGCAGCAGTATGTCTTGAGTAAATGCGCAGGCCGACGTCATTGTCTCTGTCACTCTGAAGGATAAAGGTCCAACATGGACCATATGGAGACAAATCATCCCTGAGACAGAGGGCGATACCTGGAAACGTTTTAATAGTCCTCCCTTAAATCAAGTGACCCTGCACTGCTCGGCCTCTTTTCCAGGGCTGCTTTAGAAAAAAACTAATTATGGTGATAAAGCTTTTCCCAAGCGGAAGAGATTAGAAGATGAGTTAGAAGACGGTTTTAAAACACCACCTATGGAGCCGCCTGGCCCTATGGAGTGATTGTTGTTGAACTTTAGCATGAGCGGTGGCACCAGCTGCACCCAAAAAGCGCTTCCTTCGCATTCAAGCGCCACCAAGGACAAAGAATAGAATAAAAGATAAATAAATGTGGCAGAAGCAGCATTAAAATGCCGATTCTGAGTGAATGCCTGATAATGAATCACTGAGACATTTCAGCTGCCCAGTTTTGGTTGGACCTGATGGAGCTTCGGGGTTTGAACGTCGCGACCGTATGTAAACACAAGCTGAAACGAGTGAAGGTGTGTTAGTGTGCAGAACCCAGACACGCAAATACAGGACTTTATAAAGCTTTCGTTTCCATTAAAGTTGGCTAGTAGATACTTGGTCAATTTATTCACTTAATTCTCTCTCTCTATTTGTATTAAAATTTTGTGGTAGTCCCATTTAACGGGTTTAAATTTGGCTCACAAAAAGCTTTATAAAAATAAAAATAATTAAGTAGCATGACATTTATGCAGGGTGGGGGAGTGGGGGGGCAAGGACATTGCAACGACAAATGACAAAACTGAAAACAAATGTCGGCGTTTCACACATTTCATCATCTGATGTCAAAGACGTTGCTAACTGTGCGTAGCTTCTGGGTGGTGAATGCCCTTTTCAGATCATAGATGTGAGAATGTGGCGATCCCACAGGGCCAACGAGCACCGTCAGTCTGTCACATCAGTGACATCATCTACACGTCTAAAAAACTCACAAATAACCAAAAGTGTTGGCTTACCTGGTTTATCTTATCCAAAGTTAACGTACAGAATAACAAGAAGCATGTGTCAGGGAGAGATATGGTACAGTGTAAGTCAACAGATTTAGAGGAGCACTTGGCTCCAATCTCATCATCTAACATAAACGATTAAAAGGGCATTAACCTTAAGACAGATCGACAAAGTGAGGACGACACAGGGACACAACATACAACTCAAACAGCTCTATCCAGGCGACAATGAGCTCCATCACACCCTCGGAGCCACCCACAGGCCTTTGTGGTCAAAACCTGTGGATGGCTTGGTGACAGCAGGATGAGGTGTGTTTACTAATTAGTAATTTCCTCTCTATCTCAGTTCATTATGATCGAGAGGTTGCGTTGTTTAATATCGCAGGCACGGTAGAGAGGTGGAGAGGTAATTACCGCCGGGGGGGGGGAGGAGTGATGATGGCGAGGTTCTTAGAGAAACAAGTGATGGAGCGTGATACGTGACGTCCAATTACGAAAATGTGGAGGGTGGCGATATTAAGATAACGAGAGGAAAAATTAAAGGATGGCAGAGGAGGAACGCAACCAGCCAGGTGTGGCTCAAGTTGAGGCTGAGTGTCTGAGGAGCGGTGAGGCTGGAGGGCCACCAACAACAAACCGGTGTGATGCTCCTACGGGGGCCAAACTCTTTTGTGCCGGTGACAGCGAGCGGGACGGCGTCGGATTCTGAACGCTGACGTCTGACAACAAACTTAAGGGAGCAACAGGCTGCCGTCACCGGGTATCGGACAAAAGGAGCCGACACGATGGGCCTTTGGACTAACTTTTATTTACTTTTCAGGTTGAGCTACAGTTGAGTGTCAGAGGGGAGGGCTGGGGCAGGAGTGTCTGACATGAATATGCCATGCACACATACAAACACACACACACACACAACGTAAAACGACAAGGACAAGCAACAAAATGAATCACATCATTGAGACAGGGTGCATTCATTATTTATCATAAAAAGTGCATCTGGGGAGGCAGTAAACAGTTGTGCTGTGCAGTGCAAAATGTAAAGACAGACGGATGCAGTTAATGAGACAGAGCTGCACACCACGACACAAACGAAGCCTCCTATCAGACCCATAAACAGGTCTTCCACCAGGATTTATTTGTGCAGGGGTGACGACCGGACGCCGCCATACCTCGTACTCCTCCTTGAAGCCGTAGCCCTCCGCGCACTTCATCTGGGTGATGTGCTGGAGGAGGTCGGCCACGCGGATGGCCGGGTGCAGCTGACCTGTCTGGTAGGGCACGTCCACTGCCTCGCGCTTCCTCAGGGAGTGAGTGTGCGACTGCACCAGGCTGCTGGTGTCGCTGCACACGTTCTGGCTCTCATCTGCAGTGGGGGGTGGGGGCAGAAAGACAGAGAAAGAGGAGTAGGTCAGGACAGGACAGGCCGAGGACGAAACAATACAGGGTAACTTTTGGTGACATAATGTTTGAAGCAGTAAACAAAAGTCAGGCTTATTCGTTATCAAGACGGTCCACTTGAGACGGGAGATGGAGGTTAAGACCTCCCATAAGTAATACGGCTGAGTATACTAGCGCGTGATATGTATCACATCATGGGTTGTGTACTGTGATCAGTAGCCTGTTGCGTATGCTAACAGATGGCACATTATCTCATTTACTGGTAAGCATTATGTCACCACCTTACAGGCTGACAAACAACTTTTAACCAGTAATCGGTCTGTTATGGATGGTCACAACAACACAACATCACTGAGTAATAAGATGATTCATGTAGTGGTGAAGGTTCGGGTCCATCTGTCTCCCTGCGTGGCTGGAAAATAGCTAACGGTAAGAAACACCCGGCACGTATGGACTTTACGTCGGACGGGAGGACTGTGGTCGAAAAAGGTGCGGAGTGATTGTAAAGATCCACATAGAAATTCAGCAAAATTTAATTTTTTATGTACTTATTGGTTTTTTTTTTCCTGGTTTGGGCTTTAACTCGTGAGTCCTTTCCAGCTCTTTCATACTGTCAGTGGCAGCTACGAGGCACAGATGCTGTGGGGGAGCCAGCGGATGATGGAGGGTGTCCAGAAATATAGAGGAGGAGGAGGAGGAGGAGGAGGAGGAGGAGGAGGATGTGGGTTGGAAGATGGGCAGTGAAGGGGTGCAGTGTTCCACAGTCAGCATGTTGCAGCAGGCTGTGTCAGAAGCATCACACAGACACAGTCAAACTCTGTCACCCCGTCTTCCCCAGGAAACAGGAAACAAATAAATCAATAAAACAATGTAAATAAATAAAACAACAGGGAAGCATAGATGGGAGGAGAATGCATAGAGTAATGCTGCCAATGGGCCACAGTATATGCTTTGACCATGCTAGGAGAACGTTGACATTGCTGGCACAGTACAGAGGGTGGTGAGATGCTAACATGTCCACTGGTCATGCAATAAATGTCAGAATGTCCATGTCAAAAGCAAGCCCTCAATGTTGGCTTGCTTTCTGAGTAAAACACCGCCACCTTCCCCCAACCCAGGGCCCACATGGGAAGACTTACCATTAATGGGCACTTTTTAGATAGCAGATACATAAGAGGTTATGTGTGTCAAGAAGGAGAGAGAGGAGAAGAGACAGGAGAGAGGGGATAAGCAACAATACAGCATGAGAACCGGTTACAGTAGAGACTAAGTTTTAAAGCTAAGCTACAGGGCAAAATCACATGCCTTTCTCCAATGGCCTGGTTCGAGAGCCTAGTCAGGTTGGGATGTTGAGTGGATGGATGGGGCAATTTCACAGTGCAAGACAAGATCCAAAGGAAAAAAACAGGAAGTTATGGTAATTCTGGGGAGAAAATAATGGTGAAGTACTGGTCTGGTGTCTGAAGGAGGGTGTAGGTTTGCATATGGACATGAGGATACTAAAGGAAGAGAGAATAAAACCTATAATAGCTAGAATAACTGGCTACTTTGGAGGAAAAAGTCTGAACTAGACTGGGGCTGAAGTAAAAGTGGGTAAAGACTTTGTTTCCTAAGACTAATTTGTGAATTTATTTCATTCATTTTTTTCATCATTTCTACCAAACCAACTATTCTTAATGAATTCTCATACCATTTTAATTTAATTACAAAAAAGAATATGTATTATTGAATACTTTTGGTTTTTTTTCCCCGTGTTAATTGATTAATGGGCTTTCATTTGTGTCGCTCTGCAGCCTGTGGGGTTTTGGACATCCCGACTAATGTTGTGACAGACCTACACCCTTGGAACACTCTGGCTAATGTTTTCTGATTTGTATTCAGCATTCTGCTCGTTCCAACTGTTGCAATTCTCAAGGCACCTGCTGCTCTGCTTACATTTTAATTTCTACTTTGTTGCTAAATAGGCGTACGCAAAGAAGTAATTGGGCTTTTTTTCTGTCTTTGTGGTACCTTCAGTGTGATCATCAGAGCACGCCAGCTTCTCTATCCGCCACCATTTCATATTCATAGTGTCACACTTCCTTGGATGTAGGTCTAACACAGACTGCTGTCACAACAGCTAGGGCAGAAGTAGCTGCGCTGATGTGAAAAGTGACGTAGCTGTAAGTTGTACTTGTAAACACTGCTATGATGCCTGTGTTGCGCGTCCTGCTTCTTGGCCTTGAAGATAATATCACTACAGTCCTTGTGCCCCACTTCCCGCGGCGGCCTGCTGGTATAAAAGGCGGCCGCTTGTTTAAGATGCGTTGCATACATAACAAAGGCTGGTAATTAACAGTAGAGCAAAATCCTTTTTTATGATTCTATTTTATCGCTGAATACGCGGTGGCAAAAACCAAAACAAGTAGGTCACCGACGGCTAGCCAAAGGCAGGGGGAGTGATGTTAAAAAGAATAATAGAAAAGGTTGTTGTTTTGGAGGGAGGTAGGGGAGTTAAATGTGTAGTGAAGAGAGAGGAGAGGGAGGGGAGGGCAGCAATGCTAATGCAAGACGTTGCATGTGCAGGCGTCCCGTTTTTCGCTGAGTGGCGATGCTTAAATTTTGCCTTGTCTCTCTGGCGGCTACCAGTTCAGCGTGACGCAGCCTTGCCACTGGGGGTCAAATGCTCCCCCCAGTCGCTTTCTTGTCGCCCTCCCATTAAAAGCTCCTCCCACATCCAGTCCACGTCTGTCCATGCATAATGAGAGGACAAACAGGTCTGTGGCATGACGCGCAAGACACGTAATGGGGATGAAATGGAGTGAAGCCAGCCTCAGCCCAGAAGAGCCCCTTCATCTGAGGGAGGAGGGGGGGGGGTAGGGGAAGACAGGGGACAGAAGGGGAGCTTCAAGCAGGTATGAAGGTGAGGAAGCCATCTTTATTAAAAGAGCCAAAAAGAAAACAAAAACAAATGGGGGAAAAAATAATAAAGGTATTTGCTTGGTTTGTTACCTCTTGACACAGCCACCCTAAACAATAAGCAAAAATGCATTTCCTTTGCAGAAGAAAGAGAATCGTCTCACCTAAGATGGCAGTTGGCACAAAGGGATCTGCCCGTATCCCCCAAATGAGAGGAGGTGTTGGAGAAGGAAAGAACGTTGGCAATAAATTAACAAAACAGAACTGAAGGACAACAGATTGAGTTCTTGCAACAAGAAACTTATCATATTTTCCTAATTACACTCGGCTATTAAGCACCCAGCCTAGTTGATTAGAAAATATTGTTGCCCTTTACACTGTCGAATAAATGAACTGAATCACAAAAGACACACAATCATACACAATTGGATAAATTGAAGTCACGATTGAGTGGTTTAATGCGATCTCGCGCACGAATCCCATGTGAACTTAATTTATCGACTATCTCGTCTGGGGAACAATTTCCCATTTTGAACATATTAACAGCTTTAGCTGGTTTCAGCCGACATGTTACAGCATTATTTTGGGATTTGCATAAGAGAGAGGGCTTATGAACAACCATTGTGTCACTTCTACACCATTCGGCACATGGGCTTAGTAAGAGGAATTAAGGCGTGCATTTACCTGGGTAGTAGGAGCTGGTGGGCATGGAAGTACTGAGGGTGTTGGCTTTAGGCAGCGAGAATGAAGACGGTGACGAGCCGACTGCAGATGGCAAATGAGAGTGTCATCAGTCATCAAACACACCATTATCTGTCAAAACTGGTGAATTTTAATGTACATAGGGAAAAGCTTTACCAAAATGTATCACTACCAATAATGTATACTATGTTTCCATCCTTCACCGCTGCGTGGAAGAGGCATAACCCCCCCCCCCCCCCCCGATGCATTTAATTTGTTTGCAGAGGCAGACAGAGGGCCCAGATTTGAACATCCACACTAACAGACAGTTAATCAAGGTCAGAGCATCTTTGGGGCTCATCCCCTGCAGAGCTGTAGAGACAGAAGCTGCTGTGGTGTTTTAATCTGATGCTTTTGCCTGGGATTATACCAGGCCAAGCCCTGGGTGCAGACTAAGCTCAGCTGTCCATCAGCAGAGTATTAAGATTAACCTGGGATCCAGGAAATTAATAGGTTATCACTTTGGAAAATATCGACAGTGTGTTGTGTGTGTCTGCTCTTTGTTTTCAGCACCTCGTTAACATTTTCAGCCCAGAGCGTTCCTGAACACAACAATAAAACTATATCATCGCCCAACTATCAGCAGCAGAGTCAGAGCATTTGCTTATTAATATTGTTGATTAATTTGCTTTAATTCAACAAAATATAAAAAAGATCATCAAGGAAATGGGGGAGATTCTTTGAGGGCTTGTGACAGAAGCAGTTAGTTAAAAAATGTAACAATCTTTCTGTCCTTTATTTTATTCTTTATTCTTTTTTCAGCATCAAATCAAAGTGAATTTTGTTAAAGTGTTTTGAAGCAGCTGGTTCCCTTTTGACCACCATTGCTGCTGGCAGGCCATTTTTCAAAAGCTACAAAATTACTGTCAAATCCTTTGAAAGCCTTGGAAAGAACAAACTGGGAAAAAAAATGGATGAACAAAAGGATATTTAAACAAGTTCTTCAATGAAAAGCTATTTTTCTTCATTGATTCATGTGGTCAATGAATAAAACTAAAGGGAAGAAAAAGAACTTTGCATGGTAAGAGAATCATTTGGTATGAGCTCACACTGGGGTTTCTGCAAACTCTGAAGTGGAACGGAAAGTTTAGCATTTAAAAATAAAAGTTAGCTCCCAGAACATTTTCCTAAATCCACACATCATTTGGGAACAGTACTAATCCTCACACTGTGAGACTGTCCCAGCACGAACATTTTCCTTTGTAGCCAAATCTGATCTTTGGCTTACCTAAACAAACCAAATAAATTGTTTTGTGTGTGTGTACCCTTAAGGTAGGGTAAGGTGCTGGGTAAATGTCCTCTCAAAGATAGATGTACAAGAATGAGTGTGTGTCTGTTTGTGTGTGTGTTCTTGTATTTGTATTATATCAAGTGCTAAAATACTCATTCTACCTGCAAAGTGAGGACTTTTTTGGAAGTAAGTTGGGTTAAGTAAGTTGGGTTAAGTTGGTAAGTAAGGGTTGCTGGGTCCTATGATGATATGATTTAAGGGTTGGGGTAGAATTGGGTTTAGGTTAGGGTTTGAATAGGACATTTACATGTGATGGTTAGGGTTAGGGTAAGGTGCTGAGTAATGTGCTTGTTGAAGAAAGTCCTCACAATGGTATAAGTATGATAATGTGTGTGTTCTTGTACTTGTTTCATATTTAGTACCACAATACTCATTCGACTAGGAAATTGAGGACATTTTTTGTAAGTGAAGACATTTTGCTGGGCCCCACAACTTCGAAGGACTATTTCATATTAAGACATGGTTTTAAGGTTGGGGTTAGAGTTGGGTTTAGGTTAGGATTGGGGTCGAGCATTTACTTGCAATGGTTAGGGTTAGGGTAAGGTGCTGAGTAACACACTTGTTGAGGAGAGTCCTCACAAAATAGAAGTACAAGAAAGTGTATGTGTGCGGCAGAGAGACAGAGACAGGTAGACGGGAAGGCACTTACCTCGCCCATTCAGAGTGAGCGCGCACTCGCTGCGGGGGTTGAGCGTCAGCGCGCACTCGCTGCGGCCGTTGAGCGTCAGCGCGCACTCGCTGCGGCCGTTGAGCGTCAGCGCGCACTCGCTGCGGCCGTTGAGCGTCAGGGCGCACTCGCTGCGGGGGTTCAGCGTCAGCGCGCACTCGCTGCGGGCGTTGAGCGTGTGGTTGTGTGTATCCATGAAGGACAGCGCCTCGTCACAGTTGGTGCCCTGCTCGGTGTAGCTCTTGTCCATGGAGTTGACCATCACAGTCATCTCCTGGCGGGTGCTGTTCAGCGTCTCCTTACGCTTTTTGGCCAATTTCCTTTATTCGAGCAGAAATATCCAATCAGATGGAACATCTACTGAATTCATGACACCACATACAGTTTCATAGCTTAGCGATTGTGGACTGTACTTGGTATTTTGTCCTAAATCAGCTCTACGTGCTCTTCTTTTGGTGGAACGGTGAAACATAAATCCTTGAGACTCAGAGAGGTGTGACACCCTAACCCAAATACTTCAGTGCCACTGATGATTTAAAATTAGCTATAGTATTTCAGGGAGGAAGAATCCGATTTGTGAACAGTGAACTGAAACAGTCAACCTGCTTTTATTGACCTACATGGAGTTGACTGGAGTTTACGAGTCATTTCGTTCTGAACAAACTAACTTTAACCAGGCTGGAGCAAGTAAACACAAATATCCACATATTCACGAATATGTTTCTTGGTTAATTTCTCAAATCAGGTTTCAACTCTCCTGGATTCACCTAAATAATAGATTTATAGTATGATTATATCAGACCTAGCTGAGGTTCACTTTTTTTTTTCTTTTCTAAATCAACGACGCTGGTCAAAACCCCTCTGAATCAATGTGACAGCGCCTGGTCACATGACTTCTCAGTCCTGTCACAGAAAGCTGAGACCTGAGCATTGAACAATGTAAAAACCCGGGTTTCACTCAGATGTCTTGAGATTAGACGAAGACAGCTGGACGCCTGTCAATGAAACCTGACAAGAGGACTGTAAACGCACCCAGGAACAAGCCTTAAGGTTTCAGCCTGGATAAAAGAGTCTTGAAGGGGCCTCGGACATGTAGTGACACATGGCATCTCTCTTATAAATGTATACTTGTGTTAATATAATTGTGCCTAATTATCTTTAACCTTAAATTAATTGACCTTAAAATCCCTTTGAAACACTCAGCTCTCAGAAACCCTTAAATATTGGATTCTCAGAGTCCACCCGTTCTATCATTTCTGATTCTGCACCGCTGCTGCATAAGTAATGGACAGAGTTCCGAGGCTTGCGCTGACCTTTGACCTCCCGGAGATGACAGCCCCTTGCCAAAGACAATTTCCCCATGGCGATAAATAATGCATCCTTTGGTCACACCGGCATTAACCCTCCCATTTTCCACAAATGATTGTCACTACAGACAAATGGCTGCTCACCGTTTTTAGCTATAAATGTGGTGGCTGCGTTCTCTCGGCGGCTGGAGAGGAACGGGCCGTGTAAGAATTAACTATGGCAGCCCTCACACTGGTCCTCGCACTTTGTTACTCACTGTGTGACCCCTCTCCCTGTTTGAAATGCAGTCTCTCCCTTGGACTACTGCTGTCTAACGACGCTCTCCTGCTGTGTTGTTTTTGCAAATCTCCGCTGTTTATTCAATTCTGTCGCCGTCTCCTGCCATATGGCAGCAAGCCCCCGCTGCCTTCAAACAGTCATTTGCTCCGAAGGCCGCGATGTGACGCTAATAGTAGCTCCGGCATTCGTAAAGCCGAGTGACAAAGTGGTGACATTTTCATCTGCCGGACCCACTTTTTTTTTGTCATTAGGCTGCAATTAGAGCGAGAACAAAATTGCAGTCTTGTGTCTTTTCCTTTTATCGCTTCATATTGTAATGAAGTGGAGTTAGAAGAAGAAGGGAGGTGTGGGGGTGCGTGTGGTGGAGGGGCGGGGGCTGTACATACCCTGGGCAATATTAAGACTGATTCTGCACCGTGTGCGCTCATCAAGAAGACTATTAAGAGCGACCATAAACCAGTGTTTAATACTCTTCCTGTTTTTCTCTCCTCAGGATTTACTCATTACTGGCTCGTGCTACAGCTGGAGCCGCAGCGCCGGAGCCAAGCCGGCCTTGCCTGGACGCCGTTGCCAAAATGAGGAAAGCGCTAGCAATACTGGAATGTTTGCATGGCACTGTGGGCGTTAGATGAAGATTAATTGGCAAGCTATTCGCTGTTCATTTGTAAGGAGGGGAAATTTAATGATAGATGACTGTAGCATCTACGCAGCTACAGTAGGACGAGGATGCGTACAATAGAGCGTCCGTGCCAGTGACTAATGCGATCATTTATCACATCCCATGATGCTTAGACTAAATCTGCATCCCCACAATAAAAATGTGTGGGACTGATGGGTCGTAGCTACAGTATGTCGGCCTGTTAAAACCACCCGTTTCTTTGACAGGTGTAACTTTGAAGCTTCTACACAGACAGATGGCAAAGGTGTTTGTGAACCGAGTCACAGCAAAGAGAAGAGGTAACTATATTAGGCAGCTCTCATTAGAGGTTGTCTGAGGCTCCCTACGTGACGGCGGTGGCACAGCTCAGATCTTCCGCACGGAGCTCCTACCTCCACGAGTTCAGCTCTGACAAAAGGCACGCGGCAAGAGCTGCGCGCTCCGCTGGAATGTGTGTTCTGTGGGAGGCGGTGCTGCTGCCGTTTTTAACACGAGAGCTTCAAAACCCCCAAAGCTCAGCGTGGTGGGCCTCAGTTTGGTGCTGGAGCAAACCTTTGTGTCGTCGCCGAGACGGCCTCATTACGCACACATCCGTAAGATAACTGACCAACTGATGGGGAAGGGATGGGGGGGGGGTCACCGGAAGCACCTTCGACTGATCCCGATTTTCAATCAATGCACTGATTTAACTTCCCTGCCCCACCGTTACATTTTAATCAATCAAGCAAGAAGTCTCTTAATGCATTTCTTGACTTCAACGGGGAAAAGCAACAAAAAACAGGTTGTGTTTGATCAATCACAGTCAACATTATTGCTTCATTGATTATGTAAAACAGTGTTGTTTAATCAAAACCACGCGCGTCCTCCATTACTCATCCTGGACTCCTTGTCGAAGGACCAGGAGCAGCACTTAATGACCAGCGGTTCACATTTCTAACTGTACATCAGTGCAACAGCCGCAACAACAGCGTAAAAATCCCTGTTTAAATGTTGCTCCTCCGTTCACGACGTCCCGCCTCTCGGCCCGAGCTGCACTTCATCTAGCCTCTTCCTCATCAGCATTCAGTGCTCGTAGGAGAGAAAAATCTGCACGGCTTGTTCCAATTAGCGCGATTCTTGCCGCATGTTCGGTTCGTAAGGTTTAATGAAGGTGTTTGCCCGGAGCACATTGTGTTATACATGCTGCATTTAGTGAGCCTTCCAGTCCGACACTGAATGCAGCAGAGGCGATTAGGAAAAGTAACATTTACAGTATAAATAATGAGGAGGATGTTTCCTGAGAGTGGGATTTGAATAGGAATAAGGTATTTATGTCTCAAAAGGAAATTACAGAAGATTACGGTACTGAGTGCGCCGAGCAAAACAAGACATTTAGAGGAGATCTATGTGGAAGCGGAACAGGTTATCCTGTAATTGACAGATTCATCCCAGATTTCTATAGATTACAGTGACCACTGCTGCTTCCCCTGTCACCCTTCATAAGTAAAACATTAGCATGTTGCCAGCTAATAAACTATCTATGGTAAACATGTTATTGAACAGATGCAGGGTGATATTACAGCTCTTTACAAAGTATAATCCAGGCAATCTTGTAAAATCCACCCTGCTGTTTGCACAAGCTTGGTGTCATCACATTAAATCCTCTATATCCACCAGCTAGCTACTACATTTGAGCAACAGCACTTAGTGTCGCAGTTAATATCATTGCATAAAATTGACTCCAGCTGCAAAGAACATCTGTTAAACTGGGGAAGTATGCCCCGAACACCACAACGCAAAAACTGCTAAGCACAAAAGACTTTCCGGAGAAATTAAAAGAGTAGCTGGTGAACGTGGCGGAAACAAAAGTTTCGAAAGTTACATTTAACTTTCCTCCTTAAGACATTTGACTTAAAGCTGAATAGCGTCTTAGCCTGGGGTCAAACCTTTGGGAAGCACGTAACAGGGGAGCAATGCTGGATCAATTCTGGGGCAACCGCTCAGTCCGATCACATACATGTGGGTCTGAAGAGCACCTCCTGATTAGCTGAAGCAAAGCTGGGCCTAACGTTTCCTCGGCCTGATTGACGTGTCAAACTCTCATGGGATTCAGAGTCATGGGTAACCCTCGGACGGCGCCTACTGATCCGCTGCCGGTCCTCAGTAGGTGGAGGCGTGACAGCTGACACAACCCACTGATGAAAGGACACTCATTGATCACACATGCAACAGCATTCCTAATGATGGCTCTCACTGATGTGGTGCTACATGCAGGCCCCTATACTCACCTCTGGCATTATAGCTAAAGTGCATATTTTGGCATGTGCAGGATGTTCTCGTGCCTTTAAAAGACTTTGATGAGGGCATTAAGAGAGATCATCAATCATAGAGGTGGTGTTGAACTCCTGTGGCTGAGGTGCACTCCAAAAGCCAGTTTAATTATTATTTCTGGACAAAATAGCGGAATGAAGATAGATTTTTGAATAATCCTTCATCCTATCAGATGGTACATCGTGTTATCTAGACCAGGTTAGGGAGAAGTCACAATTTCCACATGTAGCTCCTTCCCGTAATCTTAAATATCACTGTGAAAACCTTCCTTTTGGTCCAACTGTAGGCAAACACAGATGTGTCGAGTCAATCCGTTTTCCAATGGTCTTTGTAAAAACACCATCACACAACAACAGACAAAAAGTGGGGTTTTTTAAAGCAAAAATCCAATTTGGCTAATTTAAAAACCTGTCAATCCAAATACCTTCAAAGAGTCCATTCTTTGGATTTTTAAACCATAAAATCATCCCCAAGCTGTGTCATTTTAGACGATATCATGGGGCTTCTGTGTAAAACCAGTGTTTCATCCACGGTCACGAAGGGTATTGATATATTTACTGTTTACCAATTTGAATTCTAATGTCGCTTACTATGGATGGAATAAGAGGAGTTTTCATGTAATCGCTGTGGCTTATTTCAATGTTTTGATATTTTCTGATACTGTAATGATCAGTTGAAAAATCCAAATCTGCGGATGCTGCCTAGCACCATTCCGATCAAAAACACTAAACAAGCCCAAAGCACAAAGCTGACATTTTCCTCATTTCCCTGACGACCTCGTCCGTCTCTTCCAGCTTAACTCGGTCAATGCACGTGCTCCCTTCAGCTTTGATGACATCGCTCCTCCGAGTCATCTGAGCTTTCGATTCAAGGTAGCGGCGAAGCAAGTGACACGCGGAGCTCCGTATTATCTCCAGGTGTATTCTGAGATGTTCTTTGATGTGAGTCAGCCTCCGCTCTGTCCTCTGATCACAGTCGTCTCAAGACAGATTAGTCGGCATCCATCACAATGACTGTATGGTGGGAGCTTATAGGAGCTACTGTGGGGGAACGGAATAAGCTGCTTTACCATTCAAGAGCTGTGATCAGGAACCATCTATTATATCAAAAGTGAATAAAGCAGCAACTCTTCAGTTATTGTTTCATTGCATCTGTTTCTCAACAGGCGGAGGATGTGCTGTGATCGCGACAGTCTGTGCAGAAGCGATGCAGAAGTCTTATCGGCTTAAGACACAACTCCAGCATCACCGTGATGTGGATGGGACGGACGTGCAGGTACCCCCCCCCCCCCCCCCCTCCCGGAACAAAGAAAAAAACACATGCTGGAGGAATCAAACGATGAAGTGACTGTTTGGCGAGAGGATGGAGCCAACCATGCCATGCAGAAGGAGCCCACACGGCCAACATACTGAAATCCCCGTAACTGTAAATATGATCAGTCCTACACTTGTTTTTGTGGCGGCGCTGCATAAGTGGATTAACGGCGAATTGTTCGGATGGGCTCACTGCTGGGCCTAGCCGACGCACCGGTGGCGCGTTACGCTCTTCAAAGTCTACAGATTAGATCGCTGGTGTCAAATAATAAAACATGTTACACCTGTGAGCCGCTGCAATTTAGTTAATAACACGATTAAAAGAGAAGGGGAAAAAAAAGAAAAACTCGCTTTTAAAAAAAGCAGGAATCTGCTTTCAGTGGCAGGTTTGTTTTGGTGGGGGTGCCTCCGTCAGAAGCTGTGCCAATGTGACATGCAGTATGATGTGGCTGTCGTGTGGAGATGCCGTGAAGTGGCGTCCTCCGTTCCTCCAGCAGAGATTACAGTCGGGCCTCTGTAATAGCTCTGGGCAGGAGGTGGATGACATGGCGCTCTGCATGCATGGGGGGGGGGGAAACAGCATGTGGGTAAGAAGCATGGCACTAACATTACACAAAGTGGTTACTTACAGGTAGTAAGTGTAGGAGTGATAGGTTCTTCTGCCGATTGGGGTGGTGGTAGGATTTAAGCAGTGGAGGAGGGTAGGGGGATGGAATGGAAAGGAAAGAAAAAGTAAAAATATATTAATGTTTGAAAAAAGCGAAGAAATGAACAAAATCAGATATGGTGGCATACGTGGAGGTAAACCAGTGATCATGAGGGCAAAAGGTGATCGCTTGGAGTCATGTCATGCTTTGCAAGAGAGGCGGCTCTGAAAAGCTCCGGACAAACTAATTAATACCACCTCGGAGAAACGTGGAAAGAAATGAGAGGTAGCTGTTCTGTCACTACACCCACCCTTATTATGAGCACCGACTCTTTTCTCTCTCTCTCTTTTCTCGACACCTACAAAATTAACCGTATCTGACCATCAAGGTTGAAGCTTAATGAGTAGTTTGAATGCCTAAACACGAATCTGATTCCCCGCGGATGGGAGCAAATTACACAAAATTCACCCAACAAAGTCGCCTCCATCTCGGCTTTGATTACGGCTAATTGAAAACAATTCCATTACTGTGTGCTGTTCTTCACATCCGCCCACTGAGCGCCGCGCTGCACAGACGGGGGGTCTGCCGCCGTAAATGAAGAGTCGTACTGTCAGTGATGGAAAACTGTCTACTTTCTCCGAGTAAGCAAGAACAGCGAGTCAAAAACCAAAGGACCGCTCAGATTATTATCGGTATCTTTGACTTCTAATATAGGCACATAGACGCTAAACACGAGTGCTAAAACCTCAAGATTGATAATTTAAGGATTTTCACTCTAATAGTGCTCACGTGGACAATAATTACAAGCTAATAAATGTTTTGCTAGGTTCTACAACATCACTGTCCCCTTTGATAAATTCTCCAAGATTTAGCGCAGCAGGAAGCAGGCAGCATGGATTTAAAAGTTTCACCTCAACTTTTCATCCTCACAGGCAACATTGATGTGACATAACGGTTATTTTATGAAAGTCGGCTGGGGACAGCAGGAAGATGATAGTTTATGAAGCTTTTGCTCCCCTGATTGCTGGCATACATGTACAAGACCCCCCCTCCAGTGAGGGGTCCGGGGTTAATGTAAATCTCGCCTCCAGCTAGCGCATAGCCACCCTCCTTCTCTTGGAGTCTTTCATCATATTTTCTTTGTTATCTTCTCCCCGCTGTCTCTCTTCATACCACAAAACCTCAAAAAGCTTTTTTTTTTCTCCCACTCCGATTTCAATGTCACTGAAGCGACGTGTGTTTGTCTGAGGGTGCCATGGAAACGGATTAATTTTGCATGGCGCGCGTTATTAATGGGGCGCATCAACGCAATCGATTCGATTATTTATCATCAAACCAACAATACGATCATTTGAGGGAGGAATGTACAAAAAGGCTGAAACGTCTCACTGATGAGTGCCGGCATGGAAATTTAGACGCGCAACAATGTGGAGCGTGACTTTAACAGATACCCACCTCTTCTTCATGAGGAGTACCACTCCTAAGAAAATAATGACGAAGAGGAGGATGCCGGCAATGACCCCGGCGATCTTGACAGTGTGGTCCGTTTGCTTTTCTGGCTCGACGGCATTGGGCTTGTGAGTGGCTGAACCTGGAAAAAAATAAATAAATCATTTAAAAATCTGAAATCACGGAGCCCCAAAGAGAGACAAAAGAAGAATTAATGAGGCAGTCAAGTTAAAAGGCACACACACATACACACACACACACACACACACACACACGCACACACACACACACACACACACACACACAAAGCACAACAGTAAAAACAAAAGGCCTGAAAACACAATGATAGAATCTTGGAGACCTCTCTGTTACTGGGTCATGCTAAATATGGGTGAGAATATATGTTGGAAAGCAATAGAATATATTATATTTTTCCCCCCAAGAAGATTACAAATGCAAAATGTGCTTTTCACATCAACATCTGTGTGAAAGACTCTTATATTTAAACTTATATTTAGCGGTATTTCCTCTTATTGTGACCGTGAGGAAGCCGATTAAACCTAAATCTTATCTTGGCCGCCATAAACAACAACACATACAGACGGGCGAAAAGTTTCTTTCCAAGTTTCTCCTGTTTGTCCACGTTCAGTGGCGACCTCAGCACTCTGCGGATCAAGCTGCACTCGAGGAGATAAGTGTGCACCATCTTTAACCTTGGTTAATCATGTTTGGGGCAAACGGTTGCCGGCCTCAAGAAAAATGTAGGATGCTAGGCGGGAAAGATAATACCCGAGGAGATAAAAAAAGGGCTGAAATAAGTAAAAACACTAAATATTAGCGTGGGAAGAGATAGCCTAACAACGACAACAGAGAGGGAGAAGGTGGGGTGGGGGGATAAATGGTTCGTTTGAACAAAATTGATAAGAAGCACTTGGCTGAGAGCAGCCGTGCTGGAATGACAACTGTCCACCTGAACAACACCATTATTTCTTGTCAGTGGAGGTAAATTTAGGATGATAAATTGTTATGTCAGACCAATCTGTCGGAGTAGGGGGGATGCGGCTCTCTTTGTTGTTCCCATTTCCTGTCCTTATCCAAGAGGTGCATATCTTTCCTGAGCTGGTGGTGACATATTATTCTTCCAACAGACAGACCTTCATTTAGATTTAATGTTGTTTTTATTTTTTAAGCAGAGCACTGGAGGGTTCTCAGAAGGGTGGAAGAATGTCAGCCGTAACGCCCAGGCTGATGGAGCCCACTGTGTCCCCTTGTCTCTCACAGGTTAATCAACTGTCTATAAAGATGCATGACTTGGCAGCCGAGAGGGCTGTCGTACATAAGCCAATAAATAAATAAGTAATTCCAACCACCCGTTTACCGTTTTAGCAGCTATAAGGGTGAGAATTTGACACCGCAGCTTCGCCTCTTGCAACCTGCTGCATACGTCCAAAGGACATCGCTGGCAGGGACTGAATCCTGGGGTCCGAGGGGACGTGAGCGCACCTCTATATTTAATGAATATCAGCTATGAACGCAGCCAGTGAGGAAAAACAAAAAAACCCAACATAATTTGATGTGAGAGCTTTCCTTTTTTATTCTACCTGAGAGAATCTGATATTTAAATGCTGCACTCTGGAAATATTCTTTTGATTGTCTACACCTGTCACAACACACGCGTTCCCCGGAATAATGAGAAATATTCACAAACGGGGATTCACTCCTGCCAAAACTCTCCAACACTGACACATGAAATGACAATCAAACGAGCCTTTCATGTGCAGTAATGATGAGAAGATGAAGGCAGGAGATATTGTCTAGACTTTTGATTAAATCTCGCTGAGTTTTGCCTTTGGAAACAGCGGGACCGCGGCCACCCGTTTGTTTTGGTGGTCGCAACTATGGCGTGCTCAGGATGCATGCGACAGTAAAGGTGACGCTGTCTGAGCGTTGGCACAGCAGATCTGACCTGTGAGTTGGTTGTCACCGGCCGCCGGGGCGATGCGGAGGTACGGGGTTGTGAGCTGAGTCACGAGTATGGCGGCTGAGCAGATTCAGAGGATCCAGGAACGGCATGCGGTTGAGACAGAGAGAGGTAGAGAAGAAGAGAGAGAGAGACACACACACACACCATTGATTCTCATCATCATGCAACACTGAGATAGAGAAAGACACTTTAGTGTAGTACTAGAGTTAAACAACAGGATTCTGAGTGTTTTATCTTAAATCTGTCACTTCTAATGTAAGAAACAAGCCCAAAAGGTACATTTGAACAACCTGTGTTGCCACACCAGTCATGAATAAAAGCAGTGCGAGCGTGAAAACCACATCACAAACACACTAATGCGCTAGTCGAGCAGTTTCACCAACTTCCTCACAAACTATGTCTGTTAGTTTTTCCCTGTTGGTTAATCAAAAGCGCATGCGGTACATCGATTTTGGTCCATTCCTACCTTTAGTGGCTACTCGAACACAGTCAATTTTGGTCTCCTGCATGAAAAGAAAAAAGAAAAAGAGACAACAATGATCTACAGAGGAGTACAACACCTATCTTGGCTACTATGGTTACAGGGGGACGGGCTGCCCTGTGCCACACTGTCCCCTATCATCTGTCGAGCTCAGTGACTGAAACACAAAATGCATTTAGGCGAGGGAGGCCCACGGCACAGATTAGCAGTGTTGAGCTCCTGATTTGTCAGCCAACAGAGATCTGTCAGCGGCCCACGGCTCAAGGTGGCCAGCCGCTGTGGAGAGAGCAGAGGTCTGTGACAAGCGGCACCGCCGCGGCAGCGCGGGGCTCCGGAAAGACACATCAGGGAGCTGTGCGGAATATGAAATGGACTTTCAGCAGCCTTCAACAGCACAGTATGAAAAAAAAATAAGAAAAAGGATACAACTCTGCTCTTGCAGTTGGCAACAATGGTCCTGTGTGCGGGGAAATGGCCACAGAAGCACAAGGGCAAAAAATATATTAATAAATAAAAGAAAGAAGGAGCGCTTTGTCGCCGCTTGACCCTCAATGTCATTCAAGGAGGGCACAAGAGCCATAATGAAATAAAGAGATGAGAGAAAAAAAGCTTAAAATGTGATCTCAGCTGCGAGTGCGCCTACATTACCGCAGCTTTTAAGCTGTCAGTCTGCCTCTAGTTAAAAGCAACATCATGTGGAGTTTATTTGAAGGGGAGGAAAAAAAATAAGCTGAAATTGTCCAGATATGGACGTTGGTTTTCCTAAGAAGCCCAGACAAATCACACCAACATCATCAGACATTAATTAAAGCTTGCTATCCATTAGCAGTGAATATTTAATGAAAGAGAGCGCACTGAGGCACTTTAAATGAAAAAAACAAACGGCAAAATAATGACTGTGTCCAAAGGATGAGCCCTTTCATTTTGTGTCCGACGAGCATCATTGATATGACGCGTGGCTTCAACCTGGGACCGATGGAGCAGCTGCTGCTTTGCATCTAAACTTGCTAAAACGTATTCAGCTCCAATGCTCATTTCTGCTCAATCCCTTTAAAAGGGACGGGCCGGTGTTCCTAAAGAGGCTGCGTTTGGCCATTCTCATGCAGGACCACAGACGCCGGAGCTCTTGAAGTCACCATTGAGATGTTTGCCGTGGCTCAGCAGAGGGGACGGCCCTGTCGAGCGCCAACTGATTACAGGAGCTTCGACCACACGGCTGCTGCCTGCCACCAGCGATTAACGTCCACGGGAACAACTGGCTCCCTTAAACGGTGTTGATCAAAGGCTTGTCTGGAGTTTGGCGTGAGGTTCCATTGGATAGGGCAGGAGGACAAGGTAACAGTAATGGAGGGAGAGGGAGCCTTCTGTTACGCAAGTCTCCGTAGTCCACGTTTGACCCTCTGCCTTGGTAATGACACCCGGCAGAGGTCAAAAGCAGCTGTGCGCCCACGTGTCTGCATATGTGAGCAGTTAATATGAAGAGCCATCTTGCTAATCACGCCGTGAGACAGCCTTAATCGCTATTATATTACAGTGGCCAGAATAGGTTGCTTAGTATTTTAATTGTGAATGGAATTCAGGATATTTGGCATTGGTGTTTTCTAAAATGGAAGATCCTGGTGGTTTGGAAGCCTGGAATCTACGTTACCAAAAAGCAAAAAGCCTGATTTATGTACATATCGGCGGATACTACAGCAGAACCTGCTGGTGGCCATTTTCAGGAGTGCACTTTTAAGCGAATCTGTGAATATTCTGCCGTAGCTGTTCTTGTTCCCCCGTGTTTCTTCCCTCAATCAAGAAAGCAAATTTGCCATTTCTTCCGCCTCTGAGCAGAAAGAGACAGAGTCCCTCCGCCAAAGACGCTGATTTAACATAAAAAGCAAAGTCTTCACTTGTTATATAAATACTAATATAATGCATTAAATAAAACAGAGGACCAATGGTTTAATTAATAAATTCAGATTAGGAAAATACAAATCAAACCCAACATAGCTACTGAAGAGAAGGTCTGAAACACCCACCCCATTGGCGCTACTGACAGCCTGGTAATAGATGCTGTAGCTTTTCTGAGGAAGCAGAGGGGCGTTCCAGT
This sequence comes from Takifugu rubripes, assembly GCF_901000725.2. Classification (NCBI taxonomy): domain Eukaryota; kingdom Metazoa; phylum Chordata; class Actinopteri; order Tetraodontiformes; family Tetraodontidae; genus Takifugu; species Takifugu rubripes. Next base: position 3,457,394 of record NC_042306.1, read on the forward strand.
AGCCGTTGTAGGTCTTGTTGTCGCCCACAGTGAATGGCTGTGGCGAGTGGATACCTGTAGCAGGGAACTGAGCAGTGAAGTAGTACTGGGAGTTTAGCAGCGTGGCATTCTGGAAGTGAATGGGAACCGGGTAGCAGCGCAGGATTTCAGCCGTGCCTCGCGCTCTGCGTGGACGTTCCTCCTCCACCACCACCTGGTAGGCGCTGCAAACGTAGGACAGAAAACAGGATGAACAGGCTCCAAAAACAGGAAATTGGACATTTTCGAAAATAACTCCTGGCAGCAACGTGGATGTTCTGCTCAGCTTGGATTCATTTAAAAAAAACAAACAAGTAAAACAGCACCGAAAAGCTTAATGTTTTAACATAAACCAAGTTTGGTTTTTACTGACGCTGTAAATTGGAAATTGGAAATGTAACAATCGTTAAAAGTTTGAAATCCAAATATTGTGGCGTAGCGGGCCGCTCTCACTGCAAACATGCCCCGCGGCCTTGGCAGTTCCCTGTTTTTGCACTGGGAAAAAGCCAAGACAGAGTAAAATGAAGTATTACGCTCTAAAACCTCCTGACGATACCTTTTTAGAGTCGCAAAACAGACTTCCCTGTCAAATTGGTGCAGCTTTAGGATAAACAGTCGGACGCTTCCTCCAGCAACCACCAAAGGCTGTCTCAGTCGATTTATACAAAAATAATCGTATTTATGATATCGATGTCCATTTAAACCACCGTGATCTACAAATTAGCCTGTTTCACAGGGACGGAAATCCTTTTTGATTTCCAAAGGTTAACGATCCTTCCCGTTTCCTCTCCACCCAAGTGCGGCGCTTAGCTCCGCCAGGGCCGCAGCTCCCTCTGCCTCCGACAAAGATGACGTTGTTTCTGAGCCGGCTGCTTGGCTTAAGAGGGAGACTGCCTGTCTTATCGGCGTTGGTGTTAGTATGCACCTGGCATCGCCTGTTAAATCTATTGAGCTGTGAAAAGTGACAAAGAGTCTGTTTACAGCTACTGCGCAGGATAACAAGGCCTGATTGTAGAACGAGGGTCATGCAAACAACAGGTTATTATTAGAGGAAGCAGTCAGACAAATGAATGCCTGACAACACGTATGCACAAATGAAAATGTTATTTTCCCACCAATGCTTGATGTGTTAAGAAATAATAGCGTACATTTTGGAGCCAAATCATGGAATGAGAGCAGTATCTGAGTAACAGTTGGCAGCAAGACAATAAAGACTCCATGCGGGGTGACACGGGATCAAACGTTATTAAAAATCTGCCTTGCAAATTAGGACCAAAAAAATCGATTTCACTGCTTTGCTAACTGCTGCTCGCCCCAACACCAAAACCTCGAGGTTGAAGCAACATCTAATTTGCGCATTTTGGCACTTATCTGTTTTCTCGTCAACTAACTTCTGCCCATCTTGTAAACGGGGCTCAAAATTCAAACGAGCGATGCCTGGGGGAGATCTGCTGCAGCAACCAGAACCTGCCAAGACCTTTTCAATATCTGTCAAAATGCCTTGAGCCATACGCAACAGAAATCTCTGCTTTACACACACAAACACACAAAAATACAGTCAAGCAAGAAAAAAATATCATGGCGTTGCCATAGAAACAAACGACATCATAATGACTGAATGAAGTCTCATTTGACTTTGAACATCATTATTTTTATTTTTCCTGTATTTTTCCTGTGGTCATAACCTAATTTGGGGGGGGGGGGGTTATTTCCTGGCTTTGTGGATATAATTAATAGGATGAATAAATATTTTTTCAAGCTTTGCAATCGCACCCGGCATCCATACGGCTCCTGTTGCTTGTGATGCTAATGAAATGCTAATTCAAGGGCTCAATGGAGAACCATCGGAACCAGAACATTAACCAACACCATACAGCATGGAAACGGCAGAAGGTCGAGGCTACTGTACGTGGACGTGGCTGAATATGTCCCTCTTTGCACGTTATAAGGTGTAGACGTTTGCACCATCCTGGCCGCACTTACATGCTGAATAGTTGCAGTACGAACAGCCGAGGAGACGATCAATTGTTCCCTGAGGATGGTACTGGATGATTAAGTGTCCTCTTGTGTGTACAGCATGTGCTCTTTGACCCTACAGTTTATCATAAAGTGCGTGCAGTGTCATTAGAAAATTCCCCTTTGCTCTCAGAGTGGGTGTGTCCCAATTCCTCACAGCTAAGCGTTTAGAGCCGGGTTGGGAGGTGATGAAATATCTAATCCCACAGAGAGTCTGCAGGAGAAGTCAACCTTTAATTGCGGTCCCCCTCGTGAGAGCAGGGGTCAAAGGGCAGCTGGAGATGGCTTGGAGCAGCTCCCTTAAGTAGCTGAAGTAGCAGCAGAGAAGTGAGCGACGAGGAGTCTGAGCCAACAACGCGCCATAATGTGAGTCATGATGAGCCTTTCAGGAGAGATCGGCTGTCACTCATAAAACAGCTTCAAGCTAAAGACAAACTATTGTTTTAGTTTCTATAAACCCCTGTTCCCATCTGCTTATGGCAACAGCTGGATAATTTATCGCAGCAATAAGCCGTCTACGCACTGGTCATACATATATCTGGTGTTTATATGCTGCATCAATCTACAGAAATAAAAACAACAGGCTTCTATCAGGTGACTCCTTATGATACGAAGATGCGGTTGTTCTTTGACTAAATGACAGGCCCCTTGTGAAAAGGATGTGTCTCCTCAGGCAGAATACCAAGCGCCCGAGGCCGCGAAGCTCCAAGGGTAGGAACTCTTGTATTGTGGAAATCTGAATCACTGCTGGTTTAACAGAACACTGGCAGCAGCAAGACTACACATCATTTTTGCAATTTCATAATGCTGTTTAGCAACACGGCAGATGGTCCTCTTGATATTAGTTTAAATGAAAACATTTTTTCAGCGGGATCTACGGGAAAGAGGAATGTTCGTGGCGTTTTCCAACCCGAGCCAGTGGAAAAATTCTGAAACGGACTCGGACGTTCAGTGTGAAAGTGAAACAATTCCTTCTTTAATTACTACTGTCATATTAATGTGCCTTTGAGCAACTGACACCTTGTCACCTCACGGTGAGTTCACAATTTTAATTATGAGTCATTTTGACAGACCGCAGTAATGTAATTATATCCTTGATTTGGTTTGACATGGTTTGAATGAGGGGAAACTGAATAATGCACATTAATGCCAAAAAGAAAAGGGAAAAAAAAGTCATTTTCGATTGACCTGATGGTGCCAGAAACCTGACTACTGATTATGCTGAACTAAAGAATAAGAAACTCGTTTTAGCCTCCTGATGTTGTTCCAATGGTACAATGTAAATAAAAATGATCATTTATGAAAATCGCATGATTTTAATTGGTTGTAAGGTTAAGGTAAATCAACAGGGAAGCATTCACTGCTGTCACTACGCAGTCAAATGCTCTTTTTTTTCAGAAAAATAGCATTTCCTGAACCAAAAGCATAGCTTTTCATGTCCAGATTGCTCATAGTGCTGCACTGCCTCATTGCTCCATGCAACCATGGTGACAACACACTATATACAGCCGTGATAGCTGCCACATCCATGCCACCAGTCATCAAGTTCGACACCATAGCCTGCTGAACCAGACTGCTAATTTAAGTTCAGATGAGCAGACGTTAACATGTTAGCACCTACATATCAATACAATGAAATACAAGTAGGTTTATGCCATATGAGAACGGATGTTTACGTAATCTAGTTAATATTTGAATGAAGGTTCTCAACATGGACCATGACCGTGTAATTGCGTATTCTTCAAAATAGTCTTATTCAAGTCCTGTATAGTTGTGTAGATGGTGCTGCTGTGCTTCATTTCTTCTTCTCGGACATTTACCTCCTTCCCCTTGCCAATATTTTTAGCCACTATGAGGTCAACTTTCACTGTTATGCAGATGACACCTTCCTCTACCTCATCATGGAACCCTTTCCATTGGACCATGGCTATGTCCAATTTTATTTATACTAGTTTAAATCTTGTTTATACCTCAAGTTTATTTTGTGTTTGGCACTTCTTTTTTTTCTGTGGTGTGCTTGACTGTCCAGAAAGGCACCAAAGGTTTAAATAAAATCCAATATCATTATTATTCAGTTGGTTAAGATGAAACATGCATATTTAAATGCAGGCAGGAATAAACACGGGAAAAATGAAACATCTGCAAAATTAAGAATTTCACTGTTTTAGAGAGCAAACAGACCTTTCCCCAATCTCTGTAATGACCCGCAAACCTCAAGAGAAGACGCTCCTCAGACGTCACACCTGTTCGCCAGATGACTGCAAATCACTTCAGACGAGAGGAGAAAGAGAAATGAGCAGAGCGGAATGATACAAGTTGCTGGAAGTGCTCTTCCAGAGGAGCTGAGGGGGCAGACCTGCATTCCTGCAGCAGTGCTGCAGCTTCAGCTGACATCAATTAGGCCTCCTCCAGCCTCGCTGCCCAATAGATTTCTGCTCTCCCGCCATGCGACGCCAACCAATTATGGCAGATTGACTCAGAATCGACTGAATTGTGACCTGAAACTTGGATTTATTTTTCTCTGTGTAAGGATGTGTGTGTGCGTATGTGAAGTGTGTGTGTCTGTGTGTGGAAGGGGGTTGGGGGTGGGGTGGCTGTAGGATGTTTGAGCAGATGAGCGGAGGTGGACCGGGAGCATTTCAATCACCAGTTCTGCCTCTCTGATGCCAACTGGTTGTCTCTATCTACTATGTGTCTCATTTAAAGTAGCGCACTTCTCCTGACCCAGCATCCCGAGCTCCACGCATCTGTCTACTTCCTCTTTATATTTCCCAGGCGTCCATCAAGCTATAGAGCAAACAAATTAGGAGAAGCCGTAGACCGCATCCAACATTAAATTGTACAGAGCTCTGAGAATTGTCATGTTCGTGCACAGCTATTAGCAGTTTCGATGACGAAATCAGAGGAACGTGCTGATTATTTTAGGAGTGTAGCAAATTTTTTGAGGTCGTGGATGAGCTCAGATAATTTTATGCTACGGGGAAAGACAGTATGATTCCGTTTGATTAATTTGCTACTTAAAATGGAAAAAAACGAGAGCTTTATTTGGTGTTTATGTATGTTTTCGCACGCTTGCTCAAGGCAAAGGTTATGGGAGAAAAGAGAAGGGCTGATTTAGTGGAATGAACGATAAGGGAAGCATTTCAAATCATGTATTGCTGCAGAAGCATATAAACATTTATTTTGATGCTGTGGAGTATGGAGGCGTCTTCTGGCCCTGACGAGGGGCCATTTCAAACATTAGTTAAACACGACATGAATGATAGACAGTTTCATAATCCTCTTAAAAGAACAGTGTCCCCTCTGGTAAAAGCTGTTCCCAGCTATGCATGTTGTCCCGAGAGATTAGAAGCCAAATCCAAGTTAGTAATGTTATACCGATTAGCAATTAGACAGACTGTAAACTAGACCGGATCTATCCAAAATCTGATTTGACCCCAGCGGAACTAGATTACCGGGGAGGAAAAGACGTTTGCGCCTCTTTTACATCAGCGCTGCTATCGCGTTGATCCTGTTGTGCACCGAAAGATCTGCTGTTTCATGCTCAAATGTCTGGAGCTCTATTACCAGCTCAACCCAATCAGAATTCAAGATTGCAGTATCCAACCAAGCGTCACGCTGTTCCACTCTGTCGTGCTGCGGATCAGTCTTCTGCGTTGCCAAATCCCATTTCATAAGAGCTTTAAAACTGATTTTAGAAAGTGTTCAATTTCTAAATGAGCTTCCAAACACACAGGACATATGAAGGCTACTCCTGTGTGGGGGAGCACAGAATTAAATGTAATTAAAGAGGGAAATTTAAGTGCTTTGTTGACAAAATGTCCTTCGATGTTGGAAATGTCAGGTGTGTTGTGTCAGTTGCTTCAAAAAAAAAAAAGTAGGTTTCTTTTATGAAAAATGACACTTTTGTCTCAAAATTCAAACCCCAGAACCAAACAATGCGCCCGTGCTTCATGTTTCATTGATAATCATGATTCTATCCGAACGACTTGCTTAACAGCAACGAAAAAATGAAAACCCTTTTCTGGTTCACGATGTTGTTTTTAACCGTTTGGGATATGTGGAATCCTAAATCTGGAATCCCGAAGCTGCTGAATGGAGCCTTGTATTTCCAAAGGTCCCACAGGACATTTGATGTGCACGTATAACATCTTTAAAGTTAGGCGCTCCCCCTCTTTGCTGCCCTCGGTGGTCTCTTTTCTTTCCCAGTTCATATTTTGGGTGACAACGGGTGCACACGGGAAGGTGGGGCGGTAGCCTTGGTACCCATAGAGCCTTCAAATAGAAGCATGTGCATGAAGAGCTGCGTACCTGGGAACCCCTGAAAGGTGAGGGAGGTGCGGAGAGGCTCTGATCAAACGACGGCTTAATTTGTTCGGATGGGAGCACCAGAGAGATGGTGAAGAATTTCTAAATGGATCTCATTCAATATAAATGACCCTGGAAGTCTGTATTTTTTCTCCTGACGATGTCTGTTTAGCTAAATTTAAGCTGTAAAAGAGTCCTGAATGCTTCTCTCTCAAAGGGAATGGCGAGGGGCTAAAGTTAAAGCTAATAGCAACAAAGACAAAGTCTTTCATCTGGTAATGAGGTGAACAGGCCTTCCAAAATGACAAAAAAAAACCCAAAAAAACCTAATTAAAGAAAGTTTTGATTCACAACCTGCTGTTAATTATGATTAGGCATTTTTAATTAGCTGACTGAAAGAATGGCAGCTTGACTGAGACCCTCTGAAATGTACCTGCTAGGAGATTAAAAAATGATCACACTGTCTCTTTCGCTCAGACTTCTCCATTTGGCGCCGGGGCATTAATCCGGGCAGCTGCACATCAGGTAAACACGAGCTGACAAGCCTGACTAAACATCTCCAGGCTGTAATCCTTAAAAGACTCAGATGAGTTGATAGTGTAAAATTTTTCTAGCATGTGAAAACGTTTGTCACGACAGCTTTCAAACCACCGTTGTCGGACGTAAAAAGCAATCGATTAGTGGAAGTTTGGATCTATTCATACATTAAGGTACTTCTTCTAGTTAAAGGAGCCACTTTTTAATATCTACGGAACTCTGAGATGCAACAAACGGGCACAATAAGTAAACAAAATTAACTGTAAAATTGGAGCCTCAGTGTAAACTAGACTTAATAAAATGACTTATCTTCTTACTCTTCAGTCAACTAATGCAAGAAAATGCATGAGCAAGTTGCCAAACGCTTATAGCGGGGCGATGAAAGAGGCAAGGTGATAATCTTCGCCCGACAACTTGGCAATTATACAGACGACCTGCTTCCCTCATAAACGACTAATCAAGCAGGGAAAATGCCTCCGCTCCTCGGAATCCCGTCCCGGGTGAGCTTGCAACATGAAAGACGTGTTGAGAAAAGGAATGCTGAAGTCCGCCTCAGCTGCGCGGGGCTTTTGTGATCTCATCTTCAAAGGGTGTTCTTCTTCACAGGATCACAGCAAACAAATAAAGCTCCAAAAATGAGACGCGAGCAATAAGGCACTGAATTCCCTGCCAATACCTCCTCACTGTTGGGTATTGACATTCACAACCACCTGATGTTTTTTCTTTCTATGTCTGAAGAACTTTTTGATGTTTTTATCCTTGGTAAGTCCTACCTTACAGGAGCGCCTCTGCTCTGGGCAGGTTTCAGCAGCACGGTGACTGTGCTGTCCGTCTGGTTCAGAGAGGTCTCCTGGTCATAAGCTGGCATGGAAGGAGCTGAGGAGAACGTGCAAGCGGGAAATGTTTAAATGCAACTGCACATAAACTGGAGCCGGAGGTCTCAACCTTGAAGACTACAAACAAGGTCATTTTCCAGGATGTTTCCAGGGCTGAAGTAACACAGTCTGCATGTACTCCTATCAAACCCAGGTCCCAAACTAATGCATATATCTTATAGTGTGTTTGACTTGACTGGCAGTATGTTTTGACATTGGAATCTAACATAAACCAGGATAAAAGACTTCAATCACAACTATCTAATGTGAGTTTGCTTTTATCTTGTCTTCTGTGTGTAGCGAGTTGCGATCAAAAGCCCTCCTCAGGGGCCATGCTGGGCTGACCTGAAATCTTGGTGGTGAACTGGGTGATGATGGCGGGGCCGTAACCCTTGGCCGTGCTGGCACGTAGGGTGAAAGAGTAGGTAGAGCCTGGATAGAGACCAGTGAACACGTGGGTGGTCTCGTTGCCCAGCTTCACCACCTTTCCGCTCTGGTTGGAGAGGTCCAGGTCAGGGTCAAAAGAGCTCACTGCCTTGTAGGAGATCTAGGGAGAAGGATAGGAACATGTGATGGTGGTCGGAAACTATAGTAACTAAGAGGCTATGGCGTGTTTGCATGTGTGTGTGACTGAAGAGTGCAAAATTATGCACTCCTTCTACATGCATAAACACAGAGAGGTCTGGAGGGAACCATTAAGGTGAGTGTTTTCGCTAATATCCATTTTGAATAACTGTAATGTTGCACTTTATGAAAATGCCTTTGCCTGTACAGGAAAACCTCCATTACAATTCCAATTAAGAGGCACAAAGGGGGTTAGAAGTGCTGCATAATTTGTGTCCATCAAGTTTTGAAACGCTTGAAGGCCTTCTCATTTAGCTTTTGTCTGCAAAATTAGCCCGTGATGCCAAAACCCTCTATCACATGGGGGGAAATTTAAAATGACATGTCAACGCTGGACACCGCTGATGGGGTTTTACAATTACAATGTAGCTGACGTGAAAAATAATCGAGAGACAGAATGAAAACCTGAGCAAATCATTGTTATTTGCACTGATTGACATTTTCCAATCCAGCAAAGTGAGAAAATGTATTTCTAATATATGTATTTTTTTAAAAACTCATCTAAGGATCTTATATTGCTAAAAAAGCATTAAGAAGGTGAACTGCAGTAATATGAGGACTCTCCTGTGGAAAGCCCATTTTAGCATCAAGTACAAGAATAGGCAATTTTAGCTTGATTGTAATGTCTCCACTTCTAGTGTGATTATCTCTATAGTGACCCCGAGCCTCGCACAAGTATTCACATATTGGAAATATGGATGACAAACAAAGAATATTTACAGTATATCAATTCAGCTGAAACCTGTTTTTTCCTGTGTGTGTCTGGAGAATCTTGAGGAAAACAAACACTCTGTATAAATGAAAACCAGTACGGAAGTAATGATGCTGGCTGGAGATTTTTGCATCGACACAAATGAAAAAGCATCCGTGCCAGCGTCACCGTTTGCTTCGGATCCTTTCAGTCGTGCCATGAAATTTAAAAAAAGACAAACAACAGAAACATGGAGTTCTAAAAGTGACTAAAATGTGCAGTGAAGGATCTGCTTTTCCATGTGTGGAGTGCACAACAGCACACTAAAAAACACTTGAATAAACAGGGCCTTGTCACGGTTCCTTGAACCCTGCTTCTGATTGAAACGTCTGCGATGTTACGGGAATATCCATTTTATATTTCAGTCGCTCTGTTCACCCGACGGATCGGTTGCAGATGGAGCGACCTGCGCGGCGACCCCAGCTGCACAGCTTTTACTTTCAATCTGCTCTCCTTGGGTAAGAAACGGGCCTGTGAATAATTGCTAACATAGTCAAAATATCAGGCGCGAGGAGGAGAATCAATCTGTGGCAAAGGCGGGAGGATTACTACCACCATGAGCTCAACGTGTACATGTATATACTGTATAATGTGTGTGCGCACCGTTTCAATTATTCAAGATTCGACGCCGCTCCTGGGCCAGGCTAGCTGGAGCCGTATGTCAACATTTACTCTGCGATATATGCTCAAGGTTTGTTTCGGAGACAGTTGAGATGACACACAGGAGTTGAAGGACAGGGAACATTAAAAATGCTCAAGCTGATGGTGTATGTCTGCTCTCTTTCAAGGATCTAAAGATCTGGCATGTTTTACACTGTTTTATCCTATATTTTCAATATCAGGAATGAGCCAGTTTCGCAAGGTGGACTGTCAAGCTAGCAGTATTGTCAGTGTGGTGCTTGTTGTACCTCGTACTGAGTGATGATCCCGTAGGTCTGCGCTGGTTCTCTCCACTTCAGGATGATCTTCTCCTCATAAGCGCTGCCCTGAAACGACTCCAGCGGAACCGCACCAGGCACTGTGGGAACCATCACAGCCACACCCCTCAAAAACTGATCGCACTGAGTGAAACATTCAAGAAAAGCGTTTCACAGATACGCGTTCCACAGCCCAGGACCTCCTGTTCTGTGGATATTTGTTTTAATAAAACGGTGCAACACAAGCTTTTTAAAGACTAGCAGTCGAAGGAAGCCTTGGAGCTTCGGAGCGTTAACCTCGCGGGACGGCGGGAAATCAGAAGCTCTCTGCTGTGTTTGCTTGTGCAGAGGAGCTGCCGAAGAGATCTGATCCTTGTTTTCATTCATTGAGAACAGAAGGATGTAGATTTTCCCGAGCATTTATCGTCAAGAAAAAGAAACAACCGCAGCAACACCCTGTTCCCACAAGAGCCTGAACACACAATGCAGAGACGCCGCCATCAGCGAGCGAGAAACAGTAGCCGCATTTAAGTTTAACTTTTTTGCCAGCTGAGCCTGTTTGCTGTCAGGCGGCCATCTGTAAAGTTCATTTTCTGTGTCTGCTGAGGGAATATGCTGCACCTTTCATCGTTCTGCGCCAAATGCAATTTATTTGGTACAAAAAAGCATTTCAAGAACGAAAATAAATAGCAGATCTTTCTGAAATATTTAAATGTTGGCATTTTTGGGGGCGAGGGTTCCGCTAACTGCTAATTAAAGTGTGATGGTTGTGAAGTAGAAATCCTCACAGATCATTAATATTTCCGTTTCGGAAACTGCTACCCTCTTGAATTTATTCTTCGGAGCTATACAAACGGTTTGTTTAATGACACGAAAAAACTATTTGAAATTCAAAATCCAAATTAAACTGACAAGCAACTTTGAAGCAAGCTCCGATGCAAATGTTCATGAACGCGTTCATAATAAAATGTTAAATATTTTCGCACGGAGAAGATGAAAGGACTCGCAGGAGGAGGTCAGGCCCTCCGTGCGCTCGGATCGTCTCTCCGAGTGGAGAAAACAAACGTCGGAGACGGTCGGGCAGGTTGGAGAGCTGAACGGTCGGTGATTTTTAGGGACGGTTGTTTGGTTGTTGCTAAGCCGGTTGTTGCATTAGCCAAGCTCAATGCGAGCTTGGCTAATGTGACACTTACCATCCTCGTCAGTCTGAACCTTGAGCTCCGTACTCTCCATGACTCCCTCTGGATTACGTAGGACCAGTTTGACGCTCAGGTTGGTAAACGGCGTCAAGTTGTGGATAGTGTGCTGAGGGTCGCGACTCTGGGTGTCGTAGCACACCTCCTCCCGGGTCTCCTCCTTACCGCCCACCTTGGAGCGGTACTGCACCGTCAGGTTGTAGCTGTGGCAGCGGGTCACATTGTAGCCCAGCGGCTCCCAGCGTATCGTCACCTGCGTGGCCTGGATGTCCACCACTTGGAGCCTTCGTGGACCGTGCATCGGCTCTGGGTGGGTGGACAGCGAGAGAGGAACGTGAAAATCAAGGTGAGCAAGATAATCCATTAGGGCAGGTGGAATATGACTAGGGCAAGGCAGTTTCACAGGTGGGTCCGGGCCACTCGAGACCCAGTCCAAAACTTTTCTTCTCAATTCATATTTTCATAAAATATTTACATTTTTCAAAGCCTCGGGCTGAGGCATTGCCACATTCCATTAAAGCACTAACTGGGTCTCGCAGCTGCTGCACACACCACAGGCATTTTGGTGCAAACCCCTCAGCAGGAGGTGTATCATCCCTTCAGAGCGTGCCATTCTTGAGCTCCCTTCTTCCTTGTCCTTGGCCTTTTTCCCTCGATTTTCTATCTCACCCAGTGGTGGTCACCTATTAGCACCACACTGATACAGGGGGAGCCAGCCTGCCAATCCAGGCAGGATACAACCCCCACCGCCATCCCATCACCTCTAATCACATACGCCATGTCTTCTTGCCTTTTCTCTACATCTTTCTCAATTTTGCTCATCTCTCTGCTTCAACTTTCTCCTATCCTATTTCTTTTCTCACTTTCTGCGACTCCCCCATTTCTCGTTCCCCTGCCTTCTATTTCTCCACATCTCTGCTTCCCCCTGTCTATTTTCCTCTCCCCCTCTCTGCCACCTATGGGAGGAAAGCAGACCAAGCGCAAGGTAATGGGATCAATTTCCATTCCAGGTTAAATTTGCAGTCCATTTCTCTGGAACTTAACACTTTACCACCTATTAGGAACAGCCAGGGCTCAATTTCCCCGTTCCCCAGGAGACACGGTCCAGCAATTCAGGGGCAGCTCTGGAAGCCATGTTTTACATTCTGGAGGTTCAATCTATGCACAACATACAGAAGCTGTCAACGGCACAATGTAACAATGAAATATAGTAACAAAGCCTTTTGTCACTTTTATTACTTACTTATTAGGAATAAGGAATGCTGTGTCACTGTGCAGTACTGAATAGAAATGTAAATGTTTTAATACATAACAAGAAAATGCATTCACAACTGGGAAATATAACCAACCGGTCGGCTTAAAACTATGGACTTGCAATAATAAAGGTTAAGCTCACTTTATGGAATCAGACCCCCACAAATAACATGAATTCTCGGGGGAGAGAGTTGGCAAAAGAAAACAGGCATCTTCACATAGGTTGCAAGGCTGGCAAAGCCAGAAAATAGGAGTTTTAAACCCCTTCATTTGCGGAACTATCTGTTGGCTGCACTCTGTAGGCAATGGTTACACTAAAAGCACAGAGAATTGTGGGGTGGCCAGGCACAGAAATCAAATTAAACCAGACGCTCTCAAAGTGACAAATGCACCAAACTGTGAATCTCAAGCAGATGTGCACGGGCAGCTTGAAGGAAGTCTCATTTATGGTGCGTTCAAGGAGAATGTCACACTCTCATCTTTGTGGAACGTCGAAGATAATGGCCCCTGCATCCTCACTCTGGCCGATGGAGACCTGCCAACAAGGCTGAGGAGGAGCCAGGAAAAATGGAAACGAGGTCGGAAACAGCCAAAGTACAATAAAAAGATTAAAAAATAAAAGTGGAGATAGGAATTGTATTTTGTAAAATGGTCAGGATATTACTCGGATCCATATTTCTGTTGTTGCGTCAATACCAACAGTGAAGGAAATAATAGGAGCATTTAGTAAAGAGCACTTCTGACTATTCAAAAGAGTCCCCATGGAGTTTTGTTTGGGAAAAGGCTAATTGTTTGTTGCCCCTTTGGCTCCCCACGGTGCAAATGCCAGTTGGCTGAGGGAGGTTGCTAAACACAGCTAACTGTGGCAGCCACCCAATCACAGCTCAGCCTCCATGACTTAGAATGACATCACCCTTTGTCTTGTCATATTTAGCCATATTTCAATAAAGAGAAAAAAGGTCAGCGCCATTCAATCCGAAATAAAAAAGTGGATCCCTTCCTTGAATGCAGCATTTTTCAGGTGGACCAATGAACGACAGCTGATGAGATGAGCCCATTACCACGGCCTACTGTGGCTGCTGGTTGAGTGTTATTGACTGGGTAGGAACCGGCTCGCCTTTATAAGTGCACGCACAAATCACAACAAGAAATAACAAGGCTATCTCTTGAAACCCATACCATTTCTTTTCTCTTCCACAATTCTCACAGGCTATCGCACGCTGAGGGTGACACAGGGGTGAAAGTACCGAAAATATGACTCTAATACCTCGGCCGGTATGGCAGATATTTCAAGAGGAATACAGCTATAATAATGGCTATGAAAGTATCCCTTGGAGCAGGAAATTGCTGAGGTCTATCTCATGCCAGGGCACACAGCAGACTGAGAGGCAGATTTGTATTCAGAGTCACGGCCAAATTATCACCTGCGCTGCGATTGCCCAGCGTAATTGAATAATTTGAATGTGACATTTACATTCAACTATTAGTGACTTTGCCATTACAGTGTGACATTTAAATAATGTTTTTGGAAATTATCAGGACGTTATTGCTTCCCCCCCCCCCCATTTCAATGGTCCCTGCTTACGCAAGAGAACGGCTCGGGTGATAACGCGATTTCCTCCCCCGAAACATCAAACACAAACAAACCAGCCACTGCATGTTGCAGCTGCCTCTACGAGAGGGGTTTCAAACGGTGCACTTAGCCCCTGGGTAGATGCGGGACATTAGTCCTGGATGAAAGGAAACAAATTGGGCATGTCTGTGGCACAGCCACTTTACTGCCAGACAAGCCTGTGGATGTGTGAGGTAAAGATGTGTGTTTTGTAGCATAGTTAGAGTAAAACCAGCCTCCGTAAGCCTGCAGGGCAGCGCAGAAACGGCTCCTCTGTGACCTGATAAATATACACGGAATGATATACTTATCAGATTTCCCTCGGGCACGAAAGCCGGGATCTTTATCAAATTGACAATGGTTATGCGCGACCTGAAAAAATAGCCTCTCTGACTCTCACCACTATCACCAGAAAACAACTTTTGTCACTAGTCAGTGTGGCTCTAGAGCTTAGTTTCTATCCATCCTAGTGCAAATGGCATAAGGACTGTGGAGGAGGTGCTAGTGGTGGTGGTGGTGGTGGTGGGGGGGGGGGGTGGGGGCTTGTTGTACGGTGATGAAAATAAGAGAAATGCCACCATTTCTATAGAAATGACATGCCCGCTGCTGGGTTCCTTGTTGAGTGCATGCCAGCAGGGGCTCATCATACGTCAGCGCCTCGGCTGAACCCCAACAACACGGCAACAGCAAAGATTAAATCCTGCTCAGGAGGCTGTTTTCATGTAAAGTGCTCCCTTCCAGGCAGCGAGGGCAAGTGTTTCCATCACTTATCTTTCCATTGCTGTGTGTTATTCACTTTGTTCTGTCTGAGCCGGGTGGGCTGAGAGGCAAACGCGTTTGTTTGCCTCTTTCTATTCCATCTCCGCGACGGCACCATGGCCATCCAGGTAATGACACAGGCTTTACACTTAGGAAATCATTTTCATATCCAGCCGAAGCGGCCGTAATGATAGCTTTTGATAACCAACAATCAAAGCTTCGGCGCCCTCCTAGAGTGGTCCTGTGTGCAATCCTCCGGAGGGAACAAAGAATGCGGGATGGCGGTTAAGAGGGGAGATGGAGGGAGTCATTTGTGGGTGGAGAAAGAGAGATGAAGCACAGGAAGGAGGGGGTGGAAAGACAAAGAATTCTGGTTGCCCTCAGACGCAACAGGCCATCAGGCCTTGGGGTTGACACGTGGACACATTTTATAATTGATGGCGCATTAAAAAGCTCGGTATGAACCGCTTGTGTTCACACATCGCCTCCTACACTCATTACAAAGTCAGAGACAAATGTCCAAGTGCTCAGGACACACACAGACATACTGTCTATACACCTTGGAGGCGTGGATAATCACAAGGATTTATTGAATGGTGCTGGTTGTTCCTCACTCTATCAGGCCCTTCTTTATAGGCCTCATGATAGATGAGACTGCCATGATGGGTGAAGATGAGGAGCAGAGGGGGCTACAACATTCTGGATCAAATTGAAACCGCAGAATGAGCACAAACACCAGGCCGGCCTGGGCTGCCATCTTGTCTGATGAACCCCCCGAAGCTGTGGGGGAGGAGATGAATGGCTGAGTGGCTTCCTTCTCAAAGTAATGAATAAAACCGGCAGGCCAACGGTTCGAGAGAGAGAACGAAAGATGCTCTCTACCTGCCTCCTGGAGGCTGTTGTCCAACAATACCCGGGACAAGTCACGCAAAACAAGTCAAGATTTAGAGAATCATCCAATCCAGTTTGCTTCTGGACACTTTGTTTCCGTAACAAAGCGTCTTCTTTGCTAGATTCCGCTATTGCAAGAGGCTAGGATGTTGTTAACCTTCTAATGTTGGGCTGTCGGGCAATAATTCCTTGTTGGCTGTGTTGCTAGTTCCCCACATGGATTAACTTATTGGGTGTTTATCCCTAAGGATAAATGTACGATTCTAATGTACATCTAGCCAGTAGACCGTTTCAAAATGCAAAATTTGATGCCTAACGAGTCGTTCCTAGTTTGACAGCACAGAATAAAACCATTAACAGCCTGTGAGGCTGGTTTTTCATATCTACTGTGTATTTGCATAAATAAGCAATAATAATACTTAGGTATATTTTTATGTCCATCTATTACCAAAAACTCAAGAATTCTACAAGAAGGACTGAAGTACAGATTGATAACTAAATTGGTTAATGAGGCCAGTGGATTCCAGAAGGCAATCATTCAGGGATGAGGAGGAGGCTCAGCGTTCCTCATGAATCCTCAGACAGAATGGAAACAAATAGCTAGTTGAAGGGAAGAGCAGAGGCAGCGGAGGTGAAACTGCCTAAATCAATCTTTCATTCTGCTTCTACCAATAGGCTGCACAGTGATTGAGGTCAAAGTGACAGGTAGTGGGGGCCTCCTCTTCCATTCAACACAGCCACCAGACATCCCACGCTGCTGCCAGACAAGCGTTGCCTTCTGTGTTCGGGTCTTCCCAGGAGTGGGTCTGGTTTGGGTCTGCAAACACCAGCAACGCGGGCCTTGATTTACTGACGGGGATGCGATGGCTGCAGGAGCAGTGGGGGGTTACCAAGGTGATTCTTCAACTTCAACACTCTCCAGATGGATCCCGAGGCATTGTCATTTGTTGGGAAAAACCTGAATGTGTCACACTAAACTCAGGGTGTTACCCAGAGACTAAATCAATGTGAAGAGCTTGACTTTGTGAAAAGGTTGCTGTAATTCCTGAGCCACCTACTTATCAGATGCCTCAGATGTTGCCGTCTAGATGGTGGGAATACAGGAGCTAAATGGCAGCCTTTCTCATATCTCTGACTTTCCTTTAGGGATGAGGAATGAAAATATTTTTGAATATGACTTATACAACCAGACGGAATGAGTGCACGGTGGATGCCTTGCAAGTGGAATGGGCCATCTATAATTCAGGAAAAGGATGGAGAAAATCTGTGACAGAAATTACAGCAGATAGTGCCTGAATAATTAAACACGAAGAATAGAAACATTTAGAGAACTTCAGAAGATTTCAGTTCAAATTTTTAAAACAGTAGAAAAAAAAAAGGTCTTGTCAACCCCGACTAAACTACAGCTAGTTATCACTCTCTGGAGGCACGAGAGCGGAGAAGATAAACAGCTTAAAGACCCTACATGTATGTCAGCAGTATCTGTTGCCAAAGTTATTAGTGAGGGCCAATGATGGAAGGATGGGTAAAAAATAACAATAAGGGAAAAAAAAGAGTTTCACATTCCATCTCTAGCAGCCATCATTGCCTTGTGTCCTTCAGAAGAGCACAATTTGTCTTTTGTGGTGCCAGTATCATAGAAGACAATTTACCATTCTAATTCCAACCGCGTCTTATGAAAAAGGCGTTTTATTGCGGTCGCTCTATAACCTTCCTGCACACTGCAAACTCAATCTGCCCTGTTTTCACTGAGTGACAAAAGAACAAATTCAATAGAGCTGGAACGAAGGCGATTCACTCACCTTGCTGCGGATGATATATAAACCCTATAGATCATATGATTGCCAGCTTTTGTGGGGGATGAGCAAGGGAACTGTTATCTGAGATGGTAAGGTGAAATGGTTTTCTATTGATGTCCAAAAGCATCAATAATTAGACAATACAACCCAGAAAACTATTTATTTTCAGTCTGCAAAAAGAAAAAGACCTCTTGTCTCTCAAGGATAATGATACTCAATAAAAACTCCATCATTGAATTTACCATTATTCACTACATGTATATATATTTGAGTGCAAATATTCCTCTATTCCAGCTCACTTTGAATGCAGATGGAGCAAAGTGACAAAACACACGACAAAATGGTTTATTGCTAATTACAGTGGGAGAGAAAATTACAACATTGTCCAAAACCTGAACTATACGAACTTGGCCTTAACAACAACAATGCTCTTAGTGTGCTTTTTTTATCCATGTTGCTGTCAATCAAATGAAAGTGCATCAAGGCCGTTGGAGGCTGAACCAAAACAAGAAATCTACAATTTTCATTGTGTCCAATAAATGGCTCATGCTTTCTAAAATTCAAAAAGGTTGCAAACGCATTGAATTTTTTTTTTTAAATGCAGTGAGACTGATTCAGAATAATTCCAGAGTCTCACATGAGTCTACAGAGTTGCCTTTGAATTGTGCCTCCTGATATTTTGCCTCTCAGCGAGGGTTTGTTCTGGACTGATTATACGATACACATGAGCACACAGCTTCTGTACCATATTGTACACCCATTGAGATATTTTTCCAAATTTGTGTTGATTTTCTCTGATTTTACATGGACACCTGTAATGATGCTGCTACTGTATAGCTGAATTTGCTTCAGGATGAATAAAATCATCTTTTTAAATACACCTATCCCTCAGACTTGCCTGGTTATGCTGATTTCTTATTAGTCGTACATTTAAACCCAACTAAAAAAACATCCTTAATTCTTACTCTGGAGCTGCTGTAAAACACTTTCATCAAATCAGACCAGGTCAAATATTAATAAAATTCACTAACCAACAATATCAAAACAAACATTTGAGCTAATGTAATGTGGCAAATGTAATGTACAGATGATAACTGGTGCACTAAAACCCCCACAATTGCATTTAATTTATTATAATTATTATCTATAATGTGGATTTTATGTCAGAAATGGGTGAAGACAAATATCAGCCAAAATATGATATAGAACCGAACCGTAACCTTTAAACCTTCAGAAAATGTTAAGCCAGATCTGCACTTTGACAGCGAGCTAATAAAGTTTGACAGACAGAAAACTATCCCTTCATGGAACCGTTAACAACGGACCAACCGGGTCATGACCAATTACTGTTGATTATCCAAAGGGTTTTTCAGCACCACAAGTCTATTATAATTAAGAAACAGCATAAATTAGATTCATTAAAACACACACACACACACACACACACACACACACACACACACACACACACACACCAGGTATTAATGATATTATCAAGTTTATCCAAGTTGGAGAACTTTTGAATGTTGGTTTCTGCAAACATACAGAGACTCACGTTCCCAAAAACACCAGGAGGCCGAACACTCGACCTTGGGATGGGCTAACACAACACAACGCCCCCCCCCGCTCCTGTTCTAAATGAGCATTTAGGCGAGGGATGATCCCTGATTAATGTTGATTCTCCTGTGTTCAATCGCAGTCGGAGCAATAGAACGGCAAAGTTAAACAAACAGATGAGACCACTCCCACGTGGTATCAGAGCGCAGATGGAGATAACTTATAGACGGAGATGTGAACTTGGCAGAGGCTGAAGTCACAGCAGGTGTTTGGACCCAGCATAGACATTACATACCATCATAAGGTGCCAGCAAAGTGTCAAATCGAGTCTGCTGCACCATAAATAAGAGTAATATATACAGTAGTAGTATAGTAGTATGTAGGGTTTTGGTATAAGGAAGCTAGCTGATTATTGAAGTAAGACATTGGCAAAACAGCAAAATGAGTCGGAAAAACCTTCAACGTACTGCAAAGATGCTAAGAAAAATACTTGTGAATGTTAGAATTTTAGAGGAAATATGCGAAAAAAAAAAAAAAAAAAAAGACGCTGCAGCAACAGCTTTTCTGCAGGAGCCTGAAGCCGAACTAAGACTGCTGATGAGCAGCTCTGGTGACACTTACTTCACTGCCTCCCTCATGCTGGCTGGAAATGGGTCCTCTGTGTGAGCTGTTGTCTCAGCGCTGTAGCTGAAATCCAGCCGCCGCCCCCCCGCTGTGATACTGGGGCAGCACAGGATAATATAAGTATCTTCGTATAAGTAGCACTCACCGAGAGCTGACAACTCTGCAGTATGAACCTTTTCATACAGACACAAACTCCAAAAGAATTTCCACCTTTCCCCCCTTGAATTACAGTGGTCAAATGAGGCCCAATAAATGTGTCCAGCTTGTTGAAACTAACAGTGATGGAGGACAGAGCAAGCTGTTGTTGACTCATTTAAGAACCTCCAAAATGATCCCCAAAAGCCTTTTGCAGCACTGATTTAAAACATTCTGTGTCAACACAACCGTTTGCTCAGTTTGCCTGAGCGCTGGAGACATGGTGATGAATAATTATGTGGGAGACAGTGCTCAAAAGTGGCCCCAGATTTTCATTAGCACCTCAGGGAAGCGTGTCTGCGGTCCGTCTGCACCAGCAGTGCCATATCCCACAGTCCTGCCGGCCTTTACTGTTCAATTAGAGGCTGTGCTGAGAACCAGCCTGTCAGCGGGACAACAAACTGGACAAGATCAAGAACCGCTTCCTCAAACACACATCGGGAATCGGCTCCATCGGTCTCCCTGACTGTGAACGGCAGGGTGGCCGAAGGGTCGGGACCTCGGCGCAGGCGGGGCCTGGCTTTTAATGCCGAGCAGGTAGGGACATTTGTCCCCATCAGCTGGGCTAAAAATAGCCCAGAAACTCTGCAGAAGAGAGGATGTGGGGATATCTGGGGGGAAAAGTCTTCATCAGAACTTTTGCCCATACAATGAAGAGCATTAGCCTGGAAGAAACCCTCTGCATAAGTCCAAATATCATTAACAATGGTAAATACACTGTATTTAAAAAGTCAGCATTCAACCGTTCATGTTCATCCAACAAAGGTGAAACTGAGAGAGTGATTTGTGGTCTGGATAGATCTGCCCCCAAAGCATACATCATATAATACCGCTATACTGTAGTTGAGGATCACACCTGTGATATATGTTAATGTGCATTACTGATAACTATTTCTGAGATTCAAATCTTGTATTTTTACAACAGTCACATGTAAAGTCTTTTAACATTCAAGTGCTCTGGTGGTGTTTAGTATTTCGAAAGTCACTTCTAAGGTTCTGAATTCAGTTCTGACTCCACCCCGAGGTCGCGCAGAGCTTCAATCAATATCTGGGCTGCTGATGAATTAGAACAGCAGCAGGTCTCCGAAATGAGAACGAGACTGAACAACGTAATCACGGGGCAGTTTCAAGCGTTGAGCTAATGATACAGTAAATCAGAAAAATTACCGAGACACAACCGAGCCGAATAGCAAGTTATTTAAAGAGGCAGTCATTTTTCCATCAACTGCTTTTATAACATATAACCACGATTGTTTTCGCTGCTTAAGAACTCTCTTTTTTCGATTTAGGCGCAAATCAAACGCGACAGTTGGACGTCACGAATAATAATGATCTATGGATAGATCAAGGCTAATTTTTTAAATAGAATGAAAATGGTATATGCTGAGCAATTACCACTTGGGCTCGAACCCGTTGCTATTAGAGCAACACAACGGAGCTGCAGCCACTATGGACACAACGTGAACGTGTGAATTAGATCGGTAAGGGCATTTATAAAAACAGGACACTTTTTAAACTGTTTAATTTTAACTTGTAAATTAACATCTTAAGATGTAAATTACGAGTTCACTAACAGAAAGCTGCTGTGTGTAAAAGATCCAGCTCCGCCTTCACTGCAGGTACACGTAGTGACGATATTCCAACTTCGCCACATGTGATTATCACGACCACTTTTCCCTCAACTGAAACTATGTCGAATTATATATTTAGCAAAACTTTAAGTGCACTCTGGTGTCTTGAGCTCCCCTTGATTAAAAAAATTGAAAGTATTAACAGTTCATTTCCCTAAGCCTGACTCGGATGATGGTAACAGAAACTCAAATCTTTACGATCGACTCACCGGCACATTTGGTCTTGGCCCTCAGGAGCGGCCCAGGGGCTCCGGTGCCGCCCTCCAGAGGTCTGGTCAGCAGGACGCTGATCTCGTACTCGGTGTCGGGATCCAGGTGGCCGATTTTGTGCGTGGTCTTGTCGACGGGCTGAAGGTCGTACATGGTGCCGGACACGGTGCGGTATTCCACCTCCCTTTCAATAATCGGGCCGTCCCCATTGATGCTGTTGGCGTTCAACTGAATCCAAAGGTAGGTGGCACCAACAGCAGTTAGCTGAGGAGGTGCGATCGGTACTGGAGGCTCTGCGACAGAAATTTCGGTTAGACATTAGCAAGGTTCCATTCACTTAATGTGACTTTGCTTTAAAATGTATGTAATCAGACACGTCTGCAACTCCATTGTTAAAATAAACGGGCCAATTTTGCCTTTCAGCTGCGAGTTTTGAATTTACTCCTGTAAACCCTTTCGCTACTGTCTCGTAGCCGCTTGTTTCCACCTGCTTTGGAATTTTCCTAAGCAGAAGCGTAGCAGTGGTTCAGCCGGCCCTCGGACAGGGTTCCTAGCTTGCTGTTGTGATACTTTAAAGGGGTACTCAGTGATCATGCTGGACTTCACTTCCTTTGAGGATCAAAGGCAATTCAAAACAAAACAGAACAAGTTCACCCGTCACCCCAGTGTTTCCCTAACTCATGACATTGCAAACATAGCTAGGATGCCACGTTAACTCCAGCTGTTCGGTGATTAAATTAATATTTATATCAGCACATGCACTAACCTCCGCCCCTCTCATCCAACCATCTTATTGGTGATTGGCTGGAATGTGGTTTGTTATATTTTGGTGCACCGCCTGTTCCCCTAGTGTTTTTTTTTTTACATTTACGAGATCGGGCTTTTTCACAGCGTACTCAGGGGGAGCACAACAAGGGGAGACGCTAGCGATGGGAGACAAAAATAAAATCGCACTAAAACCAGGCAAGATCGCATAGTATACCTTTAACTACTTTCACATAAATAAAAATACTTTTGTGTTTATTTAATGCTAACTTATTATTAATGGTAATTTACTGTATCAGCACCTGTAACTATTGGCTGATGTATGGATATTTCCAATCTACCCTCAACTTAGCTGATTTTATGTGGGCATGACGGTGGGTGTAAGCGCTGCGATTTCCATTTTTATGGGTGAAATAAACTTAACTTGATGATAAAAATCTGGTCTTTTTTTTAAACAGCAGCATGGTGATAGTGAACAAAGAAACCAGAGTTTTCAATGTCAAAACTCTTCAGTGTAGGATCGTTAGAGTGTAGTAGCTTCATTTATGCGGCAGACTAGGCCATAATCAAGCAAACTTCAAAAACTGATGAGGGTTAGTTTGAAGTGATCTACAATTCCTGTTATTAACCAAAAGGTGGTGTTTATTTAGCAGATTATGTTGTTTTTTTTAAAAAAGAAAAGAAAATTCAAGTACCTTTGAACTTCAATTGTGCGTGTTTGTGTCTCCCAGAAACGTCTTTATCTACCAGACAAACACAGCCTTCCGTGTTACCCTTGAAGGTGACCTTTTCTCATATGTCACCAGTATTTGTGCCATCTCACATAAACCTTGTGCCATGTCTGTCTTAATGAAGCTTCTTGAAATGTCAGACAAGTTCTATCAACGGCGGGATTCATCCAGAAGTAAGCTGTTATATAACCAGAGGGCGTTGTTTGAAACTTCTAATGTCTTTAAATACAAAGCTAATACCAGGTTTTCACAAAAGGTGAAAAGTGTTTTAAAGTCAAAAATGTTTCTAGAATCTTGAATTGTTTTTAAAATTTCTGCTAATTGGCAATAGATCTGTTCTCCTTCTATATTTGCATATTAACATTAGTTACTGTTGCTTAGCTGTAGTATAATGCTTAGCTGTACTATAAATATATATAAAGTTAGTTGTGCTTCTAAAACATGACCTTTTGGGCCTTCATTCAGGAACAAATCTTTCCTATTTTTCCAGCGCTGCACAAAAAACCAGAACCGTGCCTTTCCTTGACTGTTAGGGCTCTTACAACGTTGCGCTAAAAAAAAAGAAGCCATTGTCGACAAAGACCTTTGGCTCTGGGTCGAGCCGCTCCTCAAGAATCCATCCTCATCATGGGCCACAATAGGTACACGTCCCAGAGGCCACATTGAGTGGCTCTAATGAGCACCCACATGGAACAGAATAATGCCATTAGTCGCCTGGCTGCTTCTCATGGAGTTGTCATGGAGAAGTCTGGAGACACATTAGCAGCAGCTAAGGTGTTCTGCAGAGAGTTGTAAGCTGTACATCAGCAGATGGTTACCCCATGATGACCCCTGTTGCAGCTCCCTAAACTACCACTAATCTGAGTTTGCAGCAGGACTGTCAAACATCACCTAAAGTGAACCAGCTAATCTAGCAGGTCCTCTGTTCAACCAACGCGTGGCACTAATCAGCAAGCTGGAGCCACACTGAGCCGTGAGGTGAAGCTGGCTAGTTTTCATGCTCTGTGGACGCCCGTTGTTGTGTCTGAGTTGAACTGAGTAAGTCAGCAATATGCTCGGAATTATTTTCACAACAGGGAGGAACACATGATTCCCCCCCCCGGAATACTGCCCCTCAGAGTTTAAAGAGGATTCAAAGTCTTTCTAATATTTGAAAACATTAACTACAAGAAAAGAGTTTATTTCAGCCAAATGAGGATTTTCTTTTTTGGCTCGCCTTTTTTTCTCTTCAGGCATGGAAGCAGATGGAATGTACAAATAACCGAAGATGGATTTTACCTCTATTAAAAAAATAACTAATCAAGTTAACTAATTAAGATCCTAACAAGGAAAAAAACAACTTACTTCCTTTGATGAAACAGGATGGCAAATTTTATAAACTACACCTTGGTGATTATCTGCTACAATTGATATATCTTCCTGAGCATTATGGGATGTTAAGGAAGTAATGGTCGCCTGTGCTGTCTCCCCATCCTGTTCGAAGCAAAAGGTTGCATTTATTACTTTACTTTGTCATTGTAGTGACGTTAATAGAGTAATAGCTTTTCGGGTTTCAATTTTCTTGTGACGATGTCAATAAAGCATTTTGAACAGGGGTAATAACTATTTATTCAACTTTGGAAAGTTGCTACTTTACAGCAGCAGCTTACAGTGGGTAAATGATTCCTGTAGGTGCAGTAATCCGCTGTTCAACAGCTACAGCAGATACGCTGAAAATGAAGGATTACCGGTTTGAAATCCGCAGCGCTGCCACGTTTCAGGATATTAACAAATCAATTCCCGCTATTTAAGCCTGAGTAGCGTCGCGGGGCCCCGGAAAGGTCTCAGAAGTGTGCTGCGTGCTGGCTGGAGACGGGCCACGGCGCGCTGATGGCGGTG
The DNA here is from genome assembly GCF_901000725.2 of Takifugu rubripes. Classification (NCBI taxonomy): domain Eukaryota; kingdom Metazoa; phylum Chordata; class Actinopteri; order Tetraodontiformes; family Tetraodontidae; genus Takifugu; species Takifugu rubripes. Next base: position 3,482,542 of record NC_042306.1, read on the forward strand.
GCGACCATACGCGCGGTGGTGGGGGAGGAGGGGGGGTCAGTGAGCAGCTGTTGTCATGACGTTGACCAGACAGGCAGACGGCATGGCAACAGCTGCGTCCTCCTCTACTGCATCACCTGTCGGCTTGCCAAAGTACAAACGCGCAAATGCACACACATTACATCGCTGTGTATTTATATTAGGTTTTTGTATTTTCACATATATTTGTGTTTTTTTTATCCTGAACTAAAGCAGTTTACTGTCTTGGATATTATATCAAAGGTTTAAAGAAGGAACTGGTGTGAACCAGTTTCATATTTATTGTATAAATGTGAAATAAATGTGAAATTTTTTTACTCCTTTCTTATTCAGAATTGACCCTTTCATTAGCTTCTCACATCTACAGCATTTCTTCTGCCGAGATACAAGAGGTCCTCATTACAATCTCCCTAATTGGGCTGCTGTTAGTAAAGCATTGATCTGCTGCTGCATGGCGAAGAGGTGACTGGTGGAAAATGACGAGCTCGGTTGGCCGACCTTCGATTTTTGGTGGCTGCTCTCATTAGTGCTGACATGACTGAGCCACGGCAGCCCTGAGTTGTTAATACGGCCCTAGAATACTTCACTAGAGCTCAGAGAATCACACGGCGGGCTCTAGGTGATTCTAACCAGGCCAAAGACGGAGCCGGCCCTCGGACAGGGGATAATTAGCCCCCTTTCAGAACTGCTGGCTTCACTCCAGGAGAGCCGGTCACAGGAACAGTCCAATCTGCATGGAACTGCATGGATCTCTGAGAGGTCCATGCAGTGCACTTCCACATAAATCTGACTGAACGCTGGCGTGAAAGGCGGACCTGATTATCTGGGATAATCAACCATTCCCTATATCCATGGTGGAGGGGGAAAAAGTCGGTGGATGGTAATGAGCGGTGGGGGGAAGGGGGCTGTTGTGCAGGACGTTCATAATCCACTGAATTGTTCCATGGTCACTCCTCCATAAATGATTTGGATTGGAGATACGGAGCATCAGGTAAACTGCCGAAGTGACCCTGACCTCCGCAAAAACTTGAAATCGAAAATAAAATCCTGAATTGTAACGCTATGTAAAATTCCATCTTTGAAGCCACTCGAGAAGCGCCTCAAATGTCCGTTGCACCTGAAGAAAATCTACAATTTCATCGCTGCTAATAAAACCAAAACCTGTTTGAGGATGGACGACTGACTGCGTTACTGAATCTATGCACACCCTCCAGTCTGGTAGTAAATTTTCTCGGGGTGTAACACTGGACCCCGGGACACACTGAAGCAGTGAGAACTTTATCGCCGTTCCTCCTGCTGTACCTGGGACGGCCATTCTAATATGATTGACAGAGCCGGATCTAGGCAGCCGGGATTAAACCTATCAATCAAGTAAAGCTTGGAGACAAAAAAAAGGAAAAAAATATCGGGCCATAAATTCAATTGAGAGCACAAGGAGAAAATTGAGGTGAAGAAATATAGGCGGCCATTACCGGGCTGTAGGGCTGTAGGAAAGTGAGGCCTTGCAGGATTTAGGTTTCGACGACTCCATAAATTCCTATCAAATGACTGCAGGAGTGAAGTATCAGCGAGGCTTCTGTTAAAAACCCCCACTGCTTCTCTCTGAGATCTTTTTTAGATGGGACTGTGGTCAGTCAAGGGCAGATTTTACACAGGAAAGTATTAAAGACCTCCACATAACAAATAAACATAAAAAAGCTAGCATCGCCTTAGAGGAAATGTACATCAACACAATTTGTAGCACTTCCTGTTTATGTCCTATTGACTTTGCTGTGTGCGCAGAAGGTCATGTGGATTAGTAAACATGCTGTGTTTTATTTTAGTTTTTGGATGCCCAAGGCCTCCATGCTTACGTTTAATGGTTAATTCCCCATAATTGGACACTCCAACGCCTTTTTCAGAGTGGATGATGCAGCGGTAGCGGCCCGAATCGCCCTTTGTTGTGTTCTTCACGTCGAAAGTGCCAATGAAACGGCGGTTGTTCCAAGGTTTAGTGGATCTCATCGGGGCCTCCCGTCCACCGATGCCCTGTTTCAGACAAACACACGAGTGCGTCTCAAACGTTGAATACAAATGTTTAATAAGGAAAGTGGTCTGACCTTGGGGGCTCAAGTCTGGCTGAGCGTGTACTTGTCTGCTCTTGTTTGTTTGTGTCCTATTGATCCCATTGATGGGTGAAGGTAGGGACACATTTATCACACATGCGCACTCACATGCAGAGCAGACTCTCCCCAGCTGTCACCCCTCACAGCAGGCAGATGGGGGACATTTGTTCATTAGAAATATTTCTTCATTACTGTCATCGGGGGACTTCACTTAATGTTTGCTTTCCAGCTCCTGTGCTAATGAGGACGTGTTTGTTAAAATGATGGAGTACCTGGCACGGGACCTTTACTCTGCGTCATGCCCCTACTGATCATGTGTGTGACGGCAGCAGAGCCAACTGCCAGATGTGCTGCCTCCTCTGCTCAGAACAAGGTCAAACCAAGACTGTTGTGCAGCTCAGCAGGGCTGGACATGGTGCACAATTTTCCCAGTTAACATGGTAATGGCACGGTAATGATGGATTTATTTCTTTATTTTTGCTGAATGGGTGTGGTGGTGTTCATGGAGTGTCACACTATAGATTCAATCACCCTTAGAAATGTGCAAAAACAATTTTTAAATACCTCTGAAATAACACTAAATGGTTTTTTGCTCTCATGAGGAAGAATTTCAGATGTTTTGATGCAGAAATATGTCACAAAAGTGCAATTGAAACACTTATTTTTCCTCATTTATGCAAGACAGGACTTGACGTGCATGGTCACATGACCGGTTATTCGTAGCCCTACTTTATTAGCATAAGTACAAAATAAGATTGCCAATGTGTAACATTAATATTATATTCTGGAGACCAGGTTTAGTGAGAATTATGAAGCTGGTGCCCAGAAGACCCTTTAATGGAAATGCAGACAAACTGTAATTGAAACAAAACTACTGATATAGAAACAGCTAGAAAGAAATCAGTCAGACCTGAAGCCAGAGGCGGAAATTGTCCTTCTTGCGTCCATTGACGGTGCAGTGAAAAGAAGCCGTCTGCCCAGCGTTGACCTCAACTCCTTTAATCGTCAAAAAGTGAGGCGTGTTCACTGTTAACAAAATGCAAAGACCTTCAGATCAACGCAAAGATGTTAGACAGGCTCAAAAAGATCAATAATTCTGAACGAATAAAGAGAAACCGCTCGATGTGTCCCTCTCTTTGTCCTTTAATGGCATTGCTTCAAAAACATCAACATGTTCCCAGCCTTGGATACTCCTCAGACTCTAACTTATGCAGAACAAAACGCCATTCTGCCTCCAAAAATTGGGCAGATCGGAGGAGATCTGGACTCGAAATGATCTCTCAGGATTCAAAAGCTAATTCTAACAGATTTATTATAGACTTTCACTTCTATATATTCAGTATCCAGGACGTTGAAGCGCACCTCCTTTATAATTGCAAGCTGTCAGTGTCAACTTTTCCCATCAACTGTATCTTCTGTAATGACGGCGGGTGACATAGACCACGCGGTGGGGTAATTACTCCTTTGTGTTCGGAATACCATGTGCTTGTATATATAGAATGTGGACTGACTTCTCTACTTTGACGCGACTCAAAAAAAAGAAAAAAAAAAGACCCAGATTGCCCAGTCATCAATCCACTCTTGCTTCCACCCATTGAAATATTGATCACATCAAAAGTTCTCATTGAATTTAGTTATCTATATGCAAACCATAGAGTGTCATTAACACCAACAGTCCAAGCTGGGTACTTTAGTTATTAATGCGCTGAGGGAAACAGGTGCTTTTGAGGGGGCGTAAGTGTATTTCACCTTTTCTGAAAGAGAATACATGATTATTGACACTGATGTGGATGGTAATGACAGCGAAATCTTGAGAAATCCTTGTCCTCCCTCAGCAGCAGCCTTTCCACAAGTTGAAGGGGCAACACCCGAGAAATGCAAGTGATTATGTGCTCATTAGCTTTGCGATGTGTCTTTTGTATTCAGCAAGAATATACCGGGAATATGAAGATCTAAGGGAGGAAGTGCTTCAGTGAAAATCCTTCAGAGAGTAAATGTAGAGCAGAGGTCCTATTTGTTTTATTATTTTCTATAACATAGTTCAAATTCCGTTGCATTTATTTCCCACAGCCACTCCGAAATTAAATCCCCAAGGCATGTGGAGCACGAAGACCTAATAATCGTAAATTCTAAGGGATCAAGGAGGAGGGAGTTTTACTGTTATCAATGTAGCGCACATTTTGAAGACCTCCTGTTTGACGAGGAGGCCTTGAACATAACAACAATACAGGTGTTTGGGAGGTGTCACGGAAAGGACAATGGCTCTTTGATGGTATTCTTTTATGGTGACAGGAACAAAAAAAACTTACTGCACTGGTGGCCCTTGACCACGATGTCTTTGATGGCTAGCAAGCCACGCTGCCCCGAGGTTACGGCTTCAAACACAATCTGAGGAGGAGAGAGGAGACTCATAACACCAATGACAAATGGCCACATCTTCAAATGGCACTTGAGTGAGGCTGCAGAGAGAAGTCCGGCTCCTCCATAATGCAATCTCCTCTTAGTCAGGCTGCAGATGGTCACACAGCTGCAGGCCACTGATGTTATTTACACAATATGTCACAATTGAAGCATGTTATGACATGCAAGCATTAAATTAAATCTTTGCCTTGAGATGATTAGCGCATGGCGTGACGAGCTCAGCAAACATTTCAACAATACTTATCGCCAACAGTCGTTTGCCCAGCAATGTTGGTTAGAATACATTTTGTTTGCACAGTAAATAATGACATAATTGCGCAAAAAAATCAATAATGAAAATGTGTCTGCTCGTAAAATGTGTATATCTGTTGCTAGGAAACACCTGTAACGCTGTTGACTCTAAAGCAATCAAATAAGAAGAAATGAGGCAGCAGCATAATAATTTCTGACAGTAATTTCCAAACCATTAGCATTATGGGAGGAGATAAAATCCACTGAAAATATCAAGGAGATTTGTTTTATGAACCAATTAAAAAAGACTTTGAGGGATAATTATGACAGTGTAATCTCTCTGTGAAGAGGGAGGAAGATTCACAAATCCAAGTGATGTTACCGGGCTTAACAATCGTTATTTTTCTTCAAGGATTAAAGGAAATATCTCGAGACTCATACATCCGTAAAACTATAACTTCACTAAATCACCGATGGGGCTGCTGCATTTAGCTGCTGGTTTTTGTCCAGTGTTCAGATGACACGTTTGTTGCCATCTCTGACCACAGAAGCTCAGAAATCATTTACTGATGGGCTGTGAAAAAGTGACACAACTCTATTTCAGGGCGCCGCTTCTGCGAATGAACAAATGGTGGCGATTCCTAAGAGAGGGTGGGTCCCGGCAGAATGTCAGAGTGGGTCTCCAGTGAGATAAAAACGGGTCCTGGAATGCCGGGCCCTTCCGAAAACCAGGGTGTGGTTTAGAAACCCTGTCCACGGCACGCACATAAGATGACATCTTTGCATTCCGTTACCCCCCAAATATAGCCTCTAGTAAGGGGTTGATGCTAATGCATATGTTCTGGCTGCAGTGTTGCACCAAAAAAATCCAGCTATCATATAGATGCTGAGCGCACACCCTTCTGTGAGATTCTTTTTTTAGCCCGGGAATGCAAAGGCGGAGATCACTACCATTGTCATCTGGGAGGCAGGATGCCTTCAGATAACAGTGTCCAATTATAAATGCCTTTTTTTCCCCCATCTCGTGAAATATGAAAGTGAACGTCTTTGGTGCCAATTAAGGCCTCATTACAAGCTAATTTAAAGGAAATTAAAAGGCCAACCACTCCACATATTGCCACCAGACAAATGAACTAGCCCCTCACTCCCTAATTGAAATCCTTTGTTTGTGCAACAGACATCAGTCAGCCTGCCTAATAGCTGTGATATAATTGATTCCAACATCAATGATGGTGCAGTGCATAATTGGTCCTGACCCTCGGAGCAAAAATATTCACGTGGGATGAAAGCTGTTGATGCCACAAAAAAAAGTTCACCGTTCTCATTTGTCAGAGAGTCGTGCGGCGGACCCAGCACTCGGTGTCTACTTCACCACGCGGGCTATTCCTGAGAGACTTGCATAAGTAGTACATTACAGCAGGATTGATTAGCTCTGCCATAGGTTCCAGTGCATCCGAATCAAGACAGATGAGAACATTTGGGTTTTTCCTCTCTTATTGGAGCGCCGTTCCATATCAGCGTAAATAATGGGCGCTCGTCTCGTGTACCGCGTTCAGTTGGACATCGGATCATGTGTTGCGTTTAGGGGAAATAATAGCTCTTGTCTCAGTGTTCAGCGGCTTGGGAAATGCACAACAATCTCAATTAAATGTGTTTTTAAGGCTCATCTGACAGTAGAGTAATTATCAAAGGTTTGAAGAGGCATGCGATGACTAAAAGCCTTACCAGTAATTAAAAAATAATTTCCAACTATCAGGCTTCCCTTTGACAATTCCGTAGGTTAGCATGCAATTAAAGATACCTATAATTACTGCCATGTTGTTAATTAGTGACAATTTTAAGCACTGGTCTCCTTCCTGACTACAGGTTGCTAAAGACATTAGCATCATAGCCTTTAGCCTTGTTGGTAAGTTTACAAATGGACACAGGTCTTCCACTGGGCACTGAAAGGCAACAGATGCCTGGTATTTTCCTGAACATGTTGGAAGGCATAATTTGTCATCTGGGGGTAAAACACCATATGCTTAACTTTCCTAAAATACATCGCAATAATGGTGCTGTGAATTGCTCAAGTATGGATCTTGTTGGTCTTATTAAAGATGTAGCGATAGTATAAAAGAAAACAAAGTATTGTCCACCCCAAAAGAGCATGAAACCGTTGGATCTGTGCGTCCACATCTGCTGCTGACGTCGGGAAAACAAAACATATTAAACCATTTAAACGGATCTTTGTACGTGCTTTGAGTGCTAGCGAGCGGTCTCATTAAGCCCCTCGAGTCCAACTGCACGCGTCTGACGAGACGGTCCTGTGATTTATCGTGACACATCAGGGCCACCGCCCTGGCAGTGGTGCACAGTGAGAAGCTGTAGCAGATTTGTCCATCTCTGCTGTTGCCGTCCATCCCTTATCTCTTCCTTTTGTCAATGCGCCTCTCATTAAGGCGCCGAGCTTGCATTCAGCAGTCACTAGCTCAGCGGTGTCCCTTGTTAACTAAGTTATCATGGTCGCTGTGTCGAGCAGGCAAGAGGACCCCCTCTGCTCAGACGTAGATCACAACTGCCAGCCCATAATGAAATAATTCACGAGGGATCGGTCTCCCACTGGGAGGTTACGGGGTCTCTCTGCATCAATTAACATTTGGTGGACTCGTGGAACAGGCCCAGCGAAAGACTAACAGCCAGGCATGTGTGAAATCACCTTGCCCCAGCCAGCAGTCATGTGCATTGGTAAGTGAAAATTAGTTTTTAGACCAGGAAAAGAGAAGTGGAGAGATGATAGAAGCATGAAAAAAAATTACCATGGATACCAAAGTAGGCCCGGGAATTGACAGTTCTGGGCCTTTCGAATGGGCTATTGTGTGATTGTTGGGATTTTTTTTTTACAAAAAAAATAATAAACATGCCTTGCTCCATCCAAATAATGGTCTGTAAAGGCTGCGGACAGTGAGTAACCCCATTTTATTATGAGTCATGTGAATAGGAGGATCACCTGGTAGAAGTTGGGCCAGTACGTGCTGACGGCCAGTTCGATCTGGACCCAAGAGCGAGTCGCTGGTCCGGATACGTTCCAAACAGGCATCCCCATGGGACTGTTGTTCTCCTTGATGTAAACGTTGAGGTGACCCGGGTGGCTGCTGTCGCGGCCTCCTATGTAATAGTGGAAGGTGACGCAGTGGGTGTCGTTCTCCCTCAGCTGTGGCGTTAGCAGAAGAGCCTTCTGTCCTGCAAAGCGTCCTGATGTGTTCACCATCGCGAAGGCTGAATCTGCAACAGGAACAAATGATCACTCAACCGTTGTATACAGTTGCTAGGCGCAACAGCAGAGGGCCACTGACAAAGTGCCCTGAACAAGTGAACACGACACCGCAATAAATGACTCTATCAAATTCACCGCATCCGTCAAACTACTTTAAGAGAAATGCTAACATGCCAACACGCTGCTATGCAACAATCATACATAATCTATAGCAGAGAACGACGCCAGCACTGAATTTGAACGGGCAGTGTGGTTTTGGCACCAAAAGATTAAAAACCTGTAGTTGGCGATTCGAAATGGGAACCCTTCAACAAAGATGCAGGTGCAGTTGACGCCTTGATGGACGCGCGCCCACACACTCTGCACACACTAATGTAGCTCGCACACATTTAAAAAAACGCGTTTATCTTCGTATTGAGAGATCATCTGAAATCATTCTCGTTTATCGAATTACTGTGACAATAACCCCACGAAGGCCAGTAGTTCAAGGAAGGAGTACCTTCCTGCAGTGGCAGACAGAAGGGAAAGAAATGAGAAATCAATAAGGTAAAATCTGTTTGCCAAGCATGCCCCATTTAGGTTTTATCACTGGGGTTCAATATTAAAGGTTAATCTAATTCTCCTGCCTCTTGCCAATAAAACACAAGTGAGAAATATCATTTTGGCCAACTTTCAAGGAGACGCCGAATACTTTTTATTTGTCGTTATCTTATTTAGTTTAGCTCAGTAAAAACGATGGCACGGGGTTAAACAGCCTTTGAGGCACGGCCAGAAGGACGTTTCACATCCATCGACTTTCATCCGGTGCATCAGTGAGCGTTATGTTTTGTTCAGAGGGGAGACAAACAACCTGTTAGCTTTGCTCTCTTTACATCTGAGAGCTCAAGCACGGGGGACAGGATCTTTATCATTAAATCTAACATCTGGTGATACACTCAGAGACGCAGTTTAAAACCGAGAGTGAGGGACGTCAACTGAATCAACAGTGTGGGTCCAACAGCGCGCAGGTTAGCAGCCGCTCGCGCAACACTATTTGTTGCACCAATGACTCAAGCTTGCCCACTTGTCTCGTGCTGCACTTGCAACGCTCACCAATTCCATCTGTCTCCAGCTTTAGATAACGAGCGGGGGGCTCCTGTCATGTTTAGACAATGAAGCAGGAGAAGACGGAGCAGAAGAGGAGGAGGAGGAGCGCTGAGTGATGACACTGAGTCACTGGGTTTGTTTGCTGGGTTTAACAAGATGTTGTCTTTTATGTTGTTGACATGGTTTGGCTCACATGAAGGGCTGTTTTCTTTATATGGAAGGCAAAGGAAGTCTAAACTACACAAGCTACACCGTGACCACACACATATGACGTCCTGTTGGTGGGAACAAGCACAGATACGTGTGCATGGCTAACAACTGATTTCTCAAGGGGGACGTTGTAAGATGAAGAGCACCGGAGAGCTCATCACAGGAGACCAGAACTGTATTTTGTTGAGACGAGTAGATGTCCCGATCATCCGGAGTTTATTCCATTTTCAGATTTACAATCATTTACAGGCTTCTCTCAAATGCCAAAATTTAAAGGAGAAAAATGTCCGAGCTGTCATTTTCGCTGTGGTTGTTTGGTAGCGTAACCACTGGCGGATTTGGGGTTATGAAAATTCATAATTTATCCATTATGGTCTATAATGGCAGATTAAATGTTGTAACCAATTCAGCATGCATTCACAATTGTTTCAGTACTTGAAACAATTTTAATCAGATTAATTGTGCGGCTGGTTAATAATGATTAATCACAATTGGATTCAAATGACCTCAATTAACTGTTAATGAATAGTAACTCAAAGGACAAAAGCCAAATGTGAACATTTAGCCAGGCATTGTAACAGAGCTCGAAGCCTCCGATTAGCACGTCCCCTAAGGTTGAGATGGTACTTGAAGCACTCCAAGCATCGTCGTAGTGCTTCAAGCTTCAACAAGGCTTCTGCTGCATGGGCAAAGCACTGTATAGTTATTATTGGTTCTCTTTTCTTATATTTAAACCCGTTGACTAGGAGTGGGGGCTGTTGTGATGGCCCTACAAAATGTACAGCCCTTGCTAACTTTGTAGTTTACTCCTTCATCACATTGATTTGATTCTTCAGTAACACTAACCCTTTGAAGTTCTCATTAACTTTGATATCTTGTGTATAAAGTATTAGCCACAGATGTGTTTTGGAGCCACGCTTTAAATAGCCTATCATAAAGCTGTAGCTAAACGGTGACACTAAATGACGGGCTAGCTTTTCAAGAACATGACAGAAATGTCCTCTTAATTTTAAGTGAGAGCATCAGTTCCAAGAGGAACATCAAGCTGCATTGAGGAAGATTTGAAACCAGTGACTGAGACCATAAACTCTTTAGGAAACTATTAATAGAGGTGATCCATCAAGTCAAAACGGAGGTCACTTTCACACAATACAGTGAGACCTGTAACAAACACTAACTTTCTCTTCCTGGCCACAAAAAGGGGACCATAAATTTGAGATACTGCTGTTTTCCCATGACTTTGACTTAATTTATGAGGCGTCCGCTTTCTGGGTCTGACCATCTCTTATCATTTGTGCATGTTCCTGCGCACCATGTCCAGACCTTTCCAGTCTTTCACTCTGTGTGTCTCTTCTGTTCTCATTACAAGGGAATTTATCTGTGAAGTGAGTCTTGTGGACAGAATAGGACAGGAGAAAAGTCATGCTTGTTTGTCAAGGTATCAGGTGTCCCTCAAGAAGGGATTTGAGGGCGCTTTAATAATATTCAGCCATCTGTCCAGGTGGCCACAACAACCCTCCTTGTGATGTAAAACCAATAATCTGATGAACTGTTGACTTGGAGTTTGTGTCATCTCCATTAATGTCCAGCTGAGCAGTTTACATTTCATTCCAAACATCCATGTTGTGACGTGTCTCCAAGGGAAATTGTGTACCGCAATGTTCTCTGTTGGTAAGTAGAGATGAAAAATTGGCTTTGGTGCATATTTTCATACCGCGATCGTGTAATATTAGTAACGAAACAGGTAACCTTTGTAAGGAGTCACATCTAGTTTCATCAACTTTAATGCAGTGGCCCAAAGTATTAAACTGCAATTACTTCATAGAAACATTAATATTAGAGTATTTGCTCTTTGGCCACATAATGGTTGCAGAGCCGTCAAAGTTATTGTTGGCTTCGTTCAGCTTCTGTCACTAACAACGGTGACAGCGATGACAGAGAAACATCGATTGCATTGTATTTTCTATGTTTTTAGAGTCTAATGACCACATACTCTGCTCGACCTACTGCACCCTGACAAGCTAATTAGCCAGTGAGACTGAGAGCAAATTATGATGACACTGGGTTAGTGCTGTGCTAATGCGCTCGTGATGCACATGGGTGTTTTCTTTCCCTCTTCCTCCTTCTCTACCTCTTTTGCCTTAACAAAGACGTGTTCAAGACCAATTAAAAATAGAGACCCCTTAGGGCAGCCAAGGCCTATCTCAGCAACTCTGTAAAGGCCAGGGCTTAGCTATTGTCTAAGGTATTCAAGAAAACAGATTTATTATTATTCCAATGTAGGCCACCCTCACTTCCCATTATGACGGCTGAACATGGAAAACATAAAAAATGAATTAGTTCAAAATGAAATGTTCCTGCTGAAAGATGCTTTGTGTGCTTTTCAAGCTGTTCAGACCTGAAGGGCACCGAATTGAAACTGAAGTACCTACGGTTTGTTGTATTAAGACAATGAAGACTTTATTAACAAAGAGGTTTCACATTAACTGTGCACCAATTTTTGCTTATAATAAAAATAGATAATTAAAGTTAAATCCTGGGAAGAATGTGGTAAAATAAATAAAATCTAATGCTAAATGGATGTTCTAGTGGGCTAATCGGCACTACCCTAATAAGCCAATCACAAAGTGAGTGGAACTGAGACGCCCAGCTTTATTTTAAGCAATTTGACTTTTAATACTAGATGTTTCATGAAAAGTTATTTTCGTTTCATCACTACAGAAGCTCAGAATTTGTCTGTTTGGTTTGTTTGTTTCTTCCTGTCCTTTGTTCCCTGGCAGGCAGCACTGAGGCACCACCACACTCACCTGTAGCTCATTTGGGTCAATTGGATCTGCAGCTGTAAAGAGCGGCTCCTTTCACATGTCGTTGCCTGATTGTTGTAGATCCTCCCCTTTCTTGAGAATCTTTTGAGGTGGAGTGTTTGATAGTCTGCCGTTCTTGTGAGGTTTTTTAAAAAAATTTAAAATCTGCCTCACCTCCGTCTCATTTTCCTGTTTTTGCAGCTCCCATTTGTTGCTGCTCAGATCAGCCGTGCTCGCCTGCACGTTGCCCACCTATTGCTTCTTTACCTTTTTTTGAAAATTAAACCTTTTTATGGTCAGGTTTGTCTGGGTCTGTATTTTGGCACATGTTTGTGGCTTCACTTGGTGTAACAGCAATAACTGGATAAACATGCGTTTATCCTCTAGATGTTGTCCTGTTGTGAGAGAGATACAACAGAGCTGGGCTGTTTTCCCTTTGAATCTCGTATTGTGACTGAATTTGAAGCATCTTTGACTGATGGACGGTCCGTAACTGGTGAAGACAAATTGGGATGTGAATCAGAGGATGTGAGGGGCCAAAGACTGGGAGTTTTGTTTTGAATTGGTGGGAAAAATGTATGAGGCATCCAACGGTTCACAGCCCTGAGGCAGTTTACCGCAGAGACGTGAGGGCTTCTTGGGTCAGCAGGTACCAGCAGAACCTGTGTGTCATCAGCATATCAATGGAACAACACGTGTCTCTAAAAAAAAAAAAAAAAAAGACACCAGGCAGAGGTATTAAAATGAAATGGGACCTGAAATGGATCCTTGCCAGAAGACGGAAGGCTAAGAGTGGTGTCCTTGAGACCCGCCGAGGATTCAAGACGATCAAGAGAGCAGGAGGATGTTGACTTGTGGTGCAATTGTTGGGCTGTGAGGAATCATAGTGAGCGTAAGTGCTCAAATGTGTGGGGTGCATAAGGCTACAAGATTCCATCCAAAAACATTGAAAAGGTTCTGCAATAAATTGCCTAAATGGCTAAAAGCTGAATGAAATGCAAACAGAAATTCTCACAATCAAGCAAACAAGCAGAAGTTTACAACTGAATCTGGCTAACTGCTGCATCTCCAAGTTTCTGCGATGTGTATAAAGGCTAAACTATAAAAGCTTTGTCCAAGTAGGCCCAACTAGGTCATATTAATCTATATAGGTCAACTGGATTGTTGAAAGCAACTGGAATATGTTTTGCCTCCTATCTGAAAGGCTTCTTCAATTATTACTGGTTTGGTGCAAGTTGAGTGTTTTCCATTTTAAATCAAGAAATTTCCAGCCAGCCAATCTAAAAATGTCCATGTGCAATTGGACGAGACATAGTATCAGAGGTTAAATGGCAGACAGAAGCCTGGACGCGATCCAAAAGATCTCCATCTGGTTCTTCTGACCAGTCCATATGGGAAAGGAGACTTGACTTTGATTACAACTTCATCCAATCAAGTGTGATCGCTTCCAACATTTTCTATCCAAGAACAAATTTTACGTACAGTAAAATTCCATATGAATGTGAGCTTTCATTACGTGATGGCAATACTAAATGAAGCAAAAGGGTTCATTTTCAAAGCAAAAAAACACTCTACAGGGGATTTGAGAGCTACATATTTTCTTCTCGGTAAAAAAGACCTCTTAATGGAATACAGTCTAACAAAACTTTGTTCACACAAATATTCTCCCATCTAATCCTTATCAAAGACTATAAATTGAAGGCATTTAGATTAATTATGAGTTGCGTGATGGTCTAAGCAGTGGATATAATTTGCAATAATGACTGGGGCTCATTATTTCTCCACCATTCAGGTCCTGAACTCTGTGGAAATCATTATATGGGGAAAATCAGAATGAACGGGTGCTCTTTAAACCCAAACCCTCCAGGTCTCCTCCGCTAATAAAATTCACAGAGGTCACCGCCAGAGAAAAGCACAGCCGCTGCTTCGGAAATGTCAATGAAGACAGGGCTATTCTCCTCGTCTGCCACCAATCAAAAATGCTCCGTCGGTGAGTGTTGGGCTGTGAATAGCCTGGCCTCCGCGCCTTCATCCAGAACTTTCCTTGTGTCCTTTGAAACATAAAAGGGGCTTGATGAAGTAGTGCTGAATAGGTGTGGGTTCTTCACATGAAGGGCCTGTCAGGTTTCTTTGACGAAGTCAAACAGATTCACCTAAAACCATCCATCATGAGTGGCGCCCGCCGGCTCCGAGACTTTAGACAAGTTCAACAATCGACCCTAATTATTTTCCAAGGGAGCATCTTTTGTAGCTGCGTGTCAATCAACAGCAGCTCTTAATGGCTTCATATGTCATCTCGCTATGCACCAGGCACAGTTAGAGTTGCACTGTAGTAAATGGGTCACATAATAGTCCATTTGCCAGATACAAACCCATTACCCAAGCCCGAGTGTTCACGTGTCCCCTCGCTGCATCATTAGACCTAATTGTACACAGCATGCATACTAATGGAGACAAAGACACCATATGTAAATATGCCCTCCATCATGTGCCATCATAATCCTGTTTATCACAGTATGGCCCTTTTCACCGAGTTTGCCACCGTAAACTTTGCGACCCCAGAAAACAACCTGGAAATTAATTCATGAATCGATCAAATAGATTGTGTTGTGTTGATTATGTGGCCATAATCGTATCACCGGGTTTCTCTTGCGCTCCGCAACCTTGTCGACGCCACGCGGCTGTGAATGGCGAAAAGAAAAAAAAAAGAAAAAGCAATTCACTTATTCTTACAAGCCGTTGGTCCGCCCTCCTCAACAGCAAATCCCATCTTTTGCTGATGCTATTTAAAGTCTGATTACATTTCTGACGTCCTTCAGTGAGCAGGTATTCTTCCCTTTTGTATTGTATCTTAAATTTCTTTCCTACGCTTCCATTTTAATGACAGGCAGCAAAGAGCATCCAGGTAAAGGGAGGAGGATTGTGTACTCATTACCTCCTGAATGTCGTGGTCATGAAGGTGAACGTTTTGCCTTTTAAGATGTTGCACTTTATGCAGAAGCTGCACTCTGGAGGGAGTGACAGTGCATTTGAGCTGCATTTACCCGAGATCATTATGAACCTGGGAAAAAAACGCAAGAACTCTAACAAGGAGATCACTGTTATCCTAGGAAGAGTGTTAGACAGTCGCTGTTGTCGAGGTGTGATGATTAAACAAAGGCCTTGTCCTAGACAGAGGCAAAAACATTCAATTTCTCCTCTGCTACATATTTATAAAGAACATTTAGCTGCAGTTGCTACTCAGCCTAGCATAATACAAAACCCTAATTAAGCACAGTTAGGGATCCATCCTTATTCTCCTCCCCCTGCAATTATTCCCCAGAATGAATCTCAGGGGGAAAGGAGGGAATCGTTGCTGAATGCGCGCAGCATCCATCTTACCATCAGAGCCTCTGCACCAGCTGAGGCTCACTAAAAACAACTTCCTTCTAAATGGAATCCGGACAACCCCCCACAGCGCCAAACAGCAAACTTCCTCCACAAGACACCTTCATCCATTCTAACACGCGACACGTGCAGCACGTTGCCGCAGCAGTGGGGACCGCGGACGAGCACAGGAGCGTGCTTTTGAGGAGATGCGCTTCAATCAACTCGAGCATGACTCAGCATTTTTAATGTAATGATTTTGTCTACGACTAACAATCCAGGCCGTCTAATTCTGACAAAAGTGCTCTCAACTTTCTCTCCAAGCCTGGTTAAATGTTTTCCTGGATGAGCTGCTTTTCTTATTATTGTCCAGGACAGATCTTGTCCAGAGTCTGCTTGGTAATAACAGGATTGACAGTGACAGCTCTGCCATGGGGTTCTCTCTGTGACTCGGAAGAGGGAACACGTTGGGGAGCGACAGTTCCAACACGCGGAGCCTCAGAATTGGGTTGGGCAACCCTAAAGGAGGCAAAGCTTGCAATCAGAGCTGTGCCAGGGGATAAACAAGAGCCTTCCCTGTCCAGACTTAGCAATTAGGCAGGGATCGGATTGTCATAAACAACCAAGAGGCTTTCTAGCTGTGACCACAACACTCCTTTTCCTTCTTTCTTTCAATATGTCTTTCCCATTTTTGTTGCTCCTTTATTTACTTTCGGGGAAGGAATTGCCCAAGTTTGCTCTTATATATATATATATGTGAAAAAGGAGCCTCTGAAGCAAACAGGCACCGAATTCTGCAGAAGGCTTCTCATTATTTTGTGTCTTTATAGACAAAGTCCACTAATGACAAAGTGCAGGATGCATCCCTGTGTTTCCAGTGGCTGTGAGGCTTTAATGCAACTATGCAACCATCCTGCAACGTTACTAGATGGGGCTCCAGGACGAGTCACAGATGAATGGAAGTCAGCAAGACTACTTTCAGAGCCAGGTTCCCACTTCTAGTCATTGAGCCGTTTTCCACGTCCTACCCACATTTGCGATATTAATCATATTTAGATGAATATTTCCATTTTCTTTTCTGTCAACTGACCTTTTCTTTGGGGGGATCAAGTTAATCATTAATCCTTTTGCCTTTCATAGCGTTATAACAGTGGTGATTATTTACCTATTTATTACCGTAATTTCCAGACTATAAGCCGCTACTTTTTTCTACACTTTAAACACTGCGGCTTATTCTACGGTGCGGCTTATTTATCTTTTTTTCGTGGCGCACTATCACAACTACTGTGAATCAGGCATTTTTACTAACCCTCATCAACATGGAAAATACTAGAAGAAAAGCATATGATGCGGCTTTTAAGTTAAAAGCGATCACTCTGGCGGTTGAAGAAGGAAATCGAGTTGCCGCACGTAATCTTGGCATATATTACGGTAATCAATGGCAAGAAGGTGGAGACACCAGCCTGAAGAATTGATCCAAAGCAAAAAGGCAACAAAAGCTTTTAGACGTAAACATCGCAGGTGGCCCGAGCTTGAAAACGTTCTGGAAGACTGGGTCAACACACAGACAGCAGGCGGCCGCGGTGTTTCCGCTGTACAAATCAGACAGAAGGCAAAAGCAATCGCCACCGCGCTGAAAATAGACGATTTTAGAGGTGGGCCATCGGGGAGTTTTAGATTGTTCATTGTTTGAGTAAAAAAGCATAAACAACGTAATTTGTGTGGAGCTGATACAAACGTATATTTCAAGGTAGCTGCGTTACAGACACCGTTAGAAAACGGTACAATATATTTATGTTGCTAAGCGGATTAAATTAAAAGAAAAGTTAAAAAATCCTGACATGATGAAAATTGGATTTAAGGTCTCTGTATAAACATACAAGTGAAAAGAGTGGCTGTTGTTTCTTACCTGTCTGTTTGTCACTCGTCAGTGATTCGTCTCTTACGGTAATAAAAACATCTACCAGTACTGAATGTTTTCGATCTAATTTTTCATATTACTACGTGGGATACCTGCGGCTTATAATCTGTTGCGGCTTGTATAAGTACAAAATTGATTTTCTTTCTAAAATTAGATTATGCGGCTTTTAATCAGGTGCGCTCTGTAGTCCAGAAATTACGGTATTATTATCTTGGTTCATAAATGAATAAATCAAAGCCCAAAATGCTGTTTTTGGAAAGGAAATGGTAACGAACTTGCAAAAGGTAAAGTTAAACTAAGCATGAATCTTATTTAGCAATGTTTATCATGAGATAAAAATGTAAAGTCTCATGTAATTTATAGTATGTATTATTTGGAGACTTTTTCTATATATATATTTTAGTGCTGTCAAACAATTTCTTTTTCATCAGATTAATCACAGGGTTGTTGTAGATTAATTTCAATTAATCGTGATTAAATATAATTAATTTTAATCTACGTTAATCATTTTGCACAAGCAAACAGACTCGAGAAACAAGGGAGGGTGGTTTGTCAAAAGCTTGGTTCCCCGTTAGCCGAAGTGCTAGCAGAATCCCGGACGAGCGTATCCTTTACGTTTACATGGAATTTTAAACTTGAAGTGCTTCATTGAAACGTAAACTCCTGCCTCCTTCGTGTGTGTATAATACTTTATGTTGGTCAACTGTTACATCTTGAGGTTTTCTTTGTCCACAAGAGGGCCAACGTGCTAGCATCTTCCCTCATTATCGGTTGCTGCTGCCGCCTGTCACGACCGGATCAATTGCCTATTTGCTCATACATGGTGGAAACTGTACTCGGACAATCTGCCCGAAATGCCACAGACATTCAGAGTCATTTTTTGCTGCAGATGGGTTAATTGCGTTAACATTTTTAATCGGGTTAATCGTGTAGATGCATTCATCCGTATTAACATGTTAATTTTAACAGCCCATATTGTGTTTCGACATTAAAAAGGAGTTTGATTTGCACTGAAAGGTTGAGACCTAACCAGTCCACTCCCGGTTAGCATGAAGGACACGTTTATGCTAACCAGGCCCGGTGAAGATTCATAAGTACAGGTTTAGGAGTGAGACAGCAGTCTGAGGGTATATAGCATTTCGCCGTTCACAGAAATGCATCTCTACCCATCAACCTCTTCTGCAGTCGCACTAAAACAAGTTCAGACTGTCAAGCACACTACATTTCCATTGCTTTCAGTGCGGTCAAAGAGGGGAGATTACAATTTCACACAGCAGGTTGAGTGCTCGCACTGAGAAATGGAGAAAGCGCCGCAATCTGTTAATTACATACAATTCAAGACACACAGGTGGGAAACAAGCCTGTCTGAAGTGTGCTCAGTGGAAGAAGCACAATCAAGACCACCTCTTTACCAGAAACGAGATTTTAATCAGATATGTTAAATTTAGACCGCGTGTGAGGTGTTAATTTGTAGGTCGGAGCTTTTCCAGATCTGACTGTAACCTTTGGCCAGCCTCCCTGTGTCCCAACATTCATCAAGTGCTTCTGCCTCCGTGGAAGGCAATTTCTCCAGGGACGGGTCAAAACACATCATCCTGATGCACACACAAACAAATCTGGGCACCGGCTGCTTAAAATTAGTGAGGGCCGGCTAATTAATTCTGCCTCTGTCACTGTGGGGGGCAGGGCAATCTATCTACAGCCTTTGTAAGATTAGACATCGGACAGAGGAGGAAAACAATATCTATTAGAGTGCAAGGCTACCTGTGTTGTATCATACAAAAAAGTCATTTAGGTAATATATTTCCTTCTGTGCATGGAGGCCGGTGGGAGAGGAAGTGTGTGTGTGTGTGTGTGTGTGTGTGTGGGGGGGGGGGGGGGGGGGGGGGGGGGCTAGGGTGCATTTTCCAGTCAAATTAAAAGCCAATAAATAAAGTGACAATTAAATTAAAGTGACAAACTGCATGTCACAGACAGGATATTCAGTGAAAACCTGAATTTCAAAAATCAGTGCGCTTATATTTATAGTAATAGTCCTTTTGGCTCTGGTCATGTGACTATCCCAACAATCCCCCGACCCCCCTGTCAGATGTGAAGTTTCACTACTTCACACTGAAAAATAAAAGAATATAGAACAGATATTTGGTATATTTATAATCAGCATCCTAATCAGACTCCAGAAACGTGTCTTTACCTGTGGGCACCCATGGGTCCGACGAGGGTTTCTCCCTGGTACTGGCTTGCTCCCAGTCAAGGTCGTCGTCTCTGCCCTGGCTGTATCCACATGCTGCCAGCGGCTTTTCAAAAGTACAGTCACCTGTGACAAAAGGAAGACCTTTTTATTCCTGTGCAATTTTTCCAATACCTTACCACTTAAATGACTGCACGCATAAATTAAATCCCCTTATTTTTCTCGCCTGCGGCATTCATAATGCAATATGCCAGACAATGCGAGGCATTTAAGTGAGACAGAGTGAAGGATTACTCCAGGGGGCGAGGTGCAACATACATTACTATCATTAGCGACACGGCAGTCCAATTTCACAGTGACAAGTATGAAGTGTCCAAACTCCATCATTGTTAGGAATTATGCTCCAAAAGTGCAGCAGCATCAGGGATAAATTGATTTATTTTCCTTTTCCGGCCACAGAACTTTGCTGTTCATGTGCCCTCACTCCAGACTCTAATCCGTTATGGAACCCGCTTGCAAAATGACAGCAAGCACCCATTAGGCCGAGGCTTCAACAGGGCTTGGCGGGTGATCAATTAAGGGGAAACAAAAAACTATTTGTTGCACCTTTAAGGCCACACAAAAATTGGGAATTGAGTTCCGCTCTCATCAAAGTGCCTTTCAAATCGCTCAATAATCTCCACTCAGAATAATACAGGTGACCCATAATAACATGATGAAGTTTGGGGCAGTTTTTTGGATGATAAGTACGACATATTTTTCTGTTTCCTGAGGTAACCAATTTGCTTATGCTCTTGTAAAGCAGTACAATTTTTATCACTATTAAGAATGTCCTGCGAGCCAGAATCTACAGTATAGCCGTGCCAAAACCAATAGATCATTTCTTACAAGCTCTTGCTGACGTTCTGCAGCATAAAGGTTTTGAACCCAGGCTTTTGTTTTCCCATTTGTCTCGGCTGACATATACAGTACGCCCGCAAATGAGCGGCCAAACGAGGAGAAGGCCACATAATTAATACCCAGCTCCACAGGGCAACTGCTAATGGTGTATTTGCTGCTATGTCAGTTTTTGGAAGGAGAGCAAAGCGACAGATTGCCAGTGAGTTACAGGTTAGAGGTTGGAGAACAACAGCGGTTTACGGGATGGATCGCAACTCCGAAGCAGTGTGATAATATCAGGAGCTAGCTTTGGCCAACCCGCTGGCTTGCTGGCTCCGATACACATAAAGGCATTTTATCATATAAATCATATGAGATCATTACTAATAAGCCACCCCTCCTCTACTACTTTGAAATGTATTTGCTCAGTCCAAAACTGAACAAATAAGTCAACCAACACTTCATCTATAGATCACCATACTACACCATACTACATCACTATACTACACTAAACTGTACTATACTAATACCTTTCTGTGTTTATATTCAAAAACTCGCATTCTATTTCTGAACTCGGACACTTTTTGTCATATGTTTTTATTTCTCCTCCCAGCTATTATGCTAGACTAATTAGCATATCTCCGCCTCTATTAACCTCTGCTGGATAACTGGATGTGACCTAGTTTGTAATTCTGGAGGCTGTTTTTGGAATAAAATGAACAATAATTGAAAAGTTAACATCTCACATGGCATGACTGTGAAGCAGCAGGAACAGACGGCTCTTTCATGCTGGATAGTTTAACCGAGAGCAACGGAGAAACTTGAGGCCATAATCTTAATGAGAAAGTAGTTATTTACTGCCAGAGGTGTGGCAGGAGTTGGCCTTTAAACCACTGTGGTGCATTCAGGTCTCTTCCCTGGTAGTTCTCAGAGTTTCTGCCTCCATGTGGTCTGTGGTTCAAACCATATGCTCCAAACTTGATCAGCTTTTGGGCTA
Source organism: Takifugu rubripes (assembly GCF_901000725.2). Taxonomy (NCBI): domain Eukaryota; kingdom Metazoa; phylum Chordata; class Actinopteri; order Tetraodontiformes; family Tetraodontidae; genus Takifugu; species Takifugu rubripes. The sequence continues at coordinate 3,504,027 of NC_042306.1, forward strand.
AAATGTGAATGCATGAGTAAAAGCGCGGTCGAGACGTTTCCAAACACTATTTACACGAGTGTTTTGGCTGCGTTTGTGATGGTGACTGGCTCCATTCCATCAATATTTTCACTCAATACATCCAAGATCTGTTGCTCTCTGCCGCCCACCTTCCTCTAACAGCATGGTGGAGTTCAAGCTGGCCCAAAGAGGAGGAATGTATTGGTGTTTGATATTCAAGTCAATGGAACTGGCCGGGAATGAAATACACTTGGAGCTAGTGGGTGATGTGAGAATGTCAAAAATAAAACGGACAAATGGAAGATTTTGAAATGAAACTGTAAAAAACCCATTAAAGAAGCGTACAGTTGCAACACATGATCTGATTTTTTTTAAATATATATTATTATGATGTCAGTGTTGTAAACATCCACTATTTTAGTTTTCTTATTGGCTGACTATTGTGATGTGTTTATTTCTGAAAAATTCAGGGTTTAAATGTTTAAGCACATTATCTAGCGTTCAAGTTTGCATATGTGACTGTGTAATATTGTAGAAAATGGGCTTTGTAGCATAGAGTCAACAAATCTTCAATGTCCTCTAAAACAAATCCTTGCAATTAACAACTCCTTTATTGCCTGGTCAATTAATTATTTTGATTGCTCTTGTGTTTCAGTGGCAGTGGGGGGTTAACATAATACGCCAGTGTTTAAGGCCTCACACCGTGTTTTACTGACCGCCCGCAGAAAAGCCTCCAACAGTAATCTAAATTTTACTTTAGTGTTCACTTGAAACCAGGTTTTTTTCCCGTGTAACAATTAAAGACTTAAAGCAGAGTAATTACAAACCTAATTCTAAGTGAGAAAACAGTGATTATAAACTAAATTACATTGCATAGTGGCCATTATTGTGTTCTTTTACTGATTCTTTGTGGGTTGGAAAACAGAAACCTATAGTACTTTTTCATCGACGACGCTTGAGCAAGATGTTTTCACCATTAAAATGAGGTAACAGGCTGTGAACAAGCAATAAATCAATCTGTGTTGCTTTGATTCTGCACTCAGCTCTCGGTATCGGACTCCCGAATCAGGGGATTGTCCAATAACCCGTGCAGCTCATTACCAATCTGCAACTGTACTGCTCTGCTCTGAGGCAAAACACGAAAACTTCCCAGAAACGACATATTATTGTGTTCCTTTTAAAGGAGAAGTGAGAGCTATAAATCAAAAGGAAAATGCACATGTTGCATGCCGTCGACAGACAGCTGCTGGAGTCGAGTTTGTACACACGCATGCAGATGAAAGCATCAATCAATAGCATCATAATAGTCTCTTCCCTCTGTGGGGGGTTTATATCGCTGCCAGTGTGTGGCACAGCCCCCATATAATCAGCTTCGACAGCTGCTGAAATAGATATCCCAACGAGAAGCTGCCAACTCTCTGAAGGAGATTTAACTTTCAATAAAAAAAAGAAGAAAAAAAAAGAATGCTCTCCTGTGAGGTGGGACTGAAGATGAATGTGCTCCACCCTGTCAACGTCCCCCCCTCGGAGAGAAGCAGTCAGGGTAAAGCTGAAAAGGTGGCCCTGAATATGTCATAAAACAATTTATTCCACAGTAAGAACACACACGTGTCTCTACATTCTCACGCAGGCCCCGAGAAATCTATCCGTCCCTTCCTGGACGGAGCCGGGGGCCAGGATCGATGCCTGAGCCCCTCAATGCTGCAGCCAATTTTTCCTAAAGATTTTTAAGTCAGACTGAAAAGGTTTTTCGTTATTGCCCCTGTAAGAGAAGTAAACTTTAAACAAGTGTGTGTAAGTGTGTGTGTGTGTGTGAGAGAGATAAAGAGAGAGAGAGAGAGAGATCAAAGGTGCTGTAGCCATGCGTGAGTCACAAAGTCACATGGTCCTCTTTAATGTACGGGTTGGGGAGGATCAGAAATGAAGGTAAGATCTAAAACTTCCACACCTTCCATGATAGCAGGCAGCCAAATCAACAACCATTAGCATGACGCCTGTTGCAGGACAGAAGAAACCGAAGCCTTTGCAGTGTCATCACTGTCTCAGTCCCAGTGGCACGTATCATTGCTACAAGACCTCCTTAGCCTCTCTGCCAATTCTGCAATTAACAGCCATCCTCCCTGCTCTGTCTGGCTGGGAAATTGCACAGTGGCTCTCTGCCCCAATCTGCTTTGAGGTCTGCAGTTGTTTTAGCAAACATCTTGTCTGCTGAAGTCCCTGCAGACTGAACCCAGAAAGCAATCTAGGGTAATTTAAAACCAATGTCAACTATCTTCCCTTACCACCAGCAGTTTGGAGCTCCAGAATCCTGCAGCTAAGCTCCTTAGAGACTGATAGGCCTTTTCACTCTGGCCCCATTTCACTTATCTATTGGCAGCTCCTGCCAAGTCCTATCTCTGCACTGAATTGCATGTATATATACCATCTGTTTGGGGACTTTTAACTGTGGGATAGGATTTAGGCGATCAATCTCAATATCTTTATCAATCACGTCTTGCTGTTCGTGGCATTGATCTGAGGCAGAGGTAAAGAAGTTCGAGCGGAGATTTCCACCGATAATCTCCCCAGCCGAGAGGCGCACTTGTCAGCAATGTTTTACAAAACACGACTGACAAATCACATCGAGGGTGACGGGGGAAAAAAAAGAACGTGAGCGACTCAGTGTTGTAAATCGGGATGGGGAAACATACGCGATGATGTCTGAATTTATTATTAAAAACCCTTTTATGTTAAAAACATCTTATTAAAAAGAAAAGGGGGGGGGGGGCGCGCTGACATTTCCTGGCATTTTATTTCTTGATAAATGAGATTTACACCGGAAAAAAACAACACGGAAGATGATCAAATCCACCCATGTGCCTTTTGTAGATGTACATAGAAGATGACAGCCAGCCTTCTCCTTAGATATGCTAAATTCTGACAGATGATTCTGAAGTCATGTGTGCCAGAACATCGCTTGACGTTCCCTTTCAATGCGCCTGTCAAGAACTTGTTCTAAATTACTTTGCATCCGTCTCCATTCTGTGCAACCTTCCAGGCACCAATTAAGATGAATATGGACCATAACTCTGAGACAAGGAGGATCCTTATTGTCATTTGTTGCTAGGCAATGAAAGATGAGGACTTTAGGTCTTTAGATCATGGACAAATCCTGCGGCAATGAGACGGAAGAAAAAATATTACAATGTCTCCTTATAAAAAAGGGTTAAAGTTTGTTGGAAATTTAACTGCAAACAGGGACCAAGTCCATTTAGACTGAAGGAGGGGTAAAGCTTATTTCTCTTGAATACAACCATCCTCCCGCAGGGTTCGGGATTCACAGTTCTCTCAGGCACATCCTGACTCCAATGTGACAGAAACGAGGCCGGTAAACAACGGTCTCTCCTCAACTGTCCTTCCTGTGTGTATCCAGGATACAGAGGTCCTCTGTCTCACTGCAGCCAGGGAGGGAGACAAAATAACACTGCTCGCTATTCTGCTAAGGTCAAAGGTTATTCAGTATTCACACTATTTTAAAGCACACCGAGGAAGCTTTTTCAGGAACTAAGCGACATTAAGAGTAGATTCACCCAAATGTATTTCTTAAAGTCCAGTTGGGTCTAATGTTGCTGATGTGCTGCTTCATGAGTCTCTGGAGATGATTGAACATTGCATCAGAGCTCCACGCTGATTCATAGCATAGTGCTAGATCATTGCTTAAAGACTGGAAATGAAAATCTCTAACAGCACAGTTTCACATTTGATCCAGATGCGATGGATCGTTGGCCTTGGCGTCATTCAATGAGAGATGGTATAAGAGCGAAGAGCTCTCATCACAGCTTTCGGGGGAAAATATCTCCACACCTGGACAGAGACCACTGAGGAGTAAGAGCTCAATGCTCAACACCCTTCAATATGACTCCGATTTAAAAAAAAAAAATCCCTACAGTGGACAATCCCTCGGCCCTCTATCCTTCCAGAATTCTGAATTCCATCTCAAGAAAAGTAAATAGTTATAATGCTAATATCGGTATCTTTGCTTCCCCCTTTACTCTCACAGTGTTTCTCTAAGTCTAATTTGTCAAACATACAAGGAACAATGCCAGAAATGAGCCCAAAGGGAGGCTTCCCCCAGAGAAGAGAGTGATTATCTTTGATCATGGAATAAACAAAAACATTAACATGCTTTGTTGCTTTTCCAGAACTGGAACAAATGCCTGTTTTGTGCAAGGAGGAGGGAATAATTCAAGGTTGAATGTCAAAGAATTAGGAAATCACTGAAGCTAATTAGGAAATATGGAATAGAAGAAAAGGTTGAATCAATTCCTCTGGAGGGTGAATCTAGGCCAGAGGAAAAAAGAAAAAAAAAGAAGCTTTGAGCATTCAGGCAGATATATTAGCTTGATAAAATATGATTACTTGGCTTTTATATCACAATATATCATTGATCAGACACACACATGCAGCGTAGACGACTGGCACCCAGGTGGTTGTGAGTGTTGGCAGGCCTGTCTGCTGGGATTTCAGCGCCACTGGGAACCTTCTGTGGGTCTTCACCTGCAAACTTCAAACACATCCAGGCCCTTTTATTTCTCTGTGGAAGCCCCATAAATCCACAGCCTTAAAGAAAGAGCCTGTACCCGGCCACACTCCCTCGGGTCAGCACACGGAGACGGAGCCAGAGCCACCGGGCAGACCAGCTTCCATTTCAGATTTACCGCATCTTGCCTTTAGCATCCAGAAAGGTTCCAGTTGGGTCAGAGGAAAACTCAGAACAAATGGAAGGAAGGAAGGAAGGTCTGTCTAGCTGGCTGGCTGGCTTGATGATGTGGCAGATGTTGTGACACTTTCTCATCTACAAAGATGTGAGATGATTGTGGATCATTTAAGAAAGACACAAACACTTTTTGCCTTTCTGTTCAAAGCACTAGCCTACGTTCTGGTGTGTGTGTGTGTGTGTGTGTGTGTGTGTGTGTGTGTGCTCTGGTTCCCTTTGCCTCTGACTGGCCAGTAATAATGGCAGACAGATATTTGTACTTATCTACACCCTCAATAATGTTTATTGTATCCAGGCCTGTACTTTGTATTATTAAACCCCATTTTATACGGTTATGCATGCAGAGGGCACTTCAATAGTCAGGAGATTTCTCCTCTTTTTATTTTTTTAATCAAAGCTGACTTTTATGAATAAGTCAGAGGAACAAAAGAATTCCCCCTTGCCCATAAATACTATTAATTTTTCAATCCAATTATTGTATGACAGCTCCTGACCTATTTTCTGCCTTAAGTGCCCCATCAAAGAGTAGAAAACCCTTTTACAGAACAAAAGATAGATAGATAGATAGATAGATAGATAGATAGATAGATAGATAGATAGATAGATAGATAGATAGATAGATAGATAGATAGATAGATAGATAGATAGATAGATAGATAGATAGATAGATAGATAGATAGATAGATATCATGAGAGCAATGAAATGATAATAAAAATGGTCCCCATTGGTCCTGTTGGTCCAAGGAGGAATAAAGAATAAAGATATGTCCTAAAATTTAGAACTGATGTGAGTTTCTCTCTGGGATATTTTAAATATCTGCTGTTAAGGGCACCAGTGTCTGTCCTGAGTGGCTTTAATCCAGTAATTGTGATTGAAGTCCTTGACCAAAATTAAAAGATTCTTTCTTTTTTTTTTTGGTTACAGTCCAGATAAATTCAATGAAGCGGGTGTTATTTTCTCCACTGGCAGCTCTGCCTCTCAACAATCCCAACAGGAAATGTTGGATTGATTCGTAAGATTCCTGCTTTTTAATCACCTTGGGGCTTGTCATTAATGAAATCTGTCTATCCGTCTATCCAACCTCTGCTTTCTCTCTAAACTCCATCCCCATGTGAACGATCGCTGAGGTTGTGCTGCTCACAATAGTCTCAAATGTCTCATCAGGTCAAACATCACGTCAGCTGTCTGCTGACCATCCCACTGGCCTTTCAGGCTATATTAGTTTGGCCAGTGGAGCTGAATCAATCATTAACCAAGGAGAGCTGCCAAAGCCTTCTTTCACACCCTGTAACAATGCTGCTGCCATTTTTAGATTATGACATGGTTTCAAAAAAATGTCACAGTTATCAATTGAGACAGTGCTCGGTAAATGCTGCGGGGCTTATGGCTGTCACCGATTACAGCCCAGCAGCTGACAAACAACAACTCGGAGATGAAATATCAATGTTTGTCGACCACTGGGCCAAACCACGATGGCCTGGCAGCGGTTTCAAATGCCTGTATAAGATTAAAAATCCAGGTTCAATCACATTTCTGACAGAGATGAGTGAAAGAAAATAATCTCTGGGTGGAATTTCAGCAAAAGTCTCACTATAATTAGTGAGAATAAAGAGTGAAAGTGGGGAAAGCAGCAGATGGGGTTCAGGAAGCGGGGATTCAATTCCCCCAACAGCACTGTCCATAAATCAATCTGTTTTTTAGCTTATAAATATGGCAATAGCACAATATACGCAAAATGCTACAGTTTGCGAAGAACAACTTTTCTAAAAGGAGCCCAGCTCCTCGTGTCCACACAGAGCTCTTTGCTACATTTGCAAAAAACTTCTGTTCCAAATTTAGATAGCCAATCAGAGCCAAGCAGCACATGTCCCCTTTAGGATGTTTAGTGATTGTGTGAGTGTAACAAATACAAGGGGTGGAGAAAGAAATAAGCCCCCCCCCCCCCCCCCCCCCAAAAAAAAACCGAACTACAATTTAAAAAAACCATCTCCCTTCTTTTCCAATAGCAGCATGACACATTAAAGTTACGATTCAAAAAAGGCTAAATTGCATTTTAAAATAGCGGCAAAAGTCGCTCTTTCATGATGTGGCAGCTCCTCTCAGATCTTCTTTATTCATATGCACTTTTAGTGTCATTAACCATAATTTTAAGTAGACACGGGTCAACTTGGATGCGTGGATTGAGACCTCAAAGGGTTTAACGACACGCGCATTGAACACGGAGGCTCTCCGCAGCTCATCGTGTCACCCAAATTGGCTCTCTTCTACCTTTCTTTCTCAGCCAATTCACACACAGAATGGGACCGGTATGCTGGTACAAATGGTATCATTGGCCATCTCTGAGAGGCACAGCAGATGGTCCGCGGAGATTGTTTGTCTAAATGTCTGTGAAGGAAATATTCCATTTTAATGCAGATTTCTTCACAAGACTGGAAAAACACTAAAAAGTTCCCCTGTGGCTCCAGAAAGTTTGCAGCCAGCCTCGCGGAGCTCATTACCATATGGCAAGAAGAATCAGTGAATATACACAAACAGATTATATGAAATATGAACAGTTAAACACATTACTATTAACCAAAGCATCCAGGTGTTTCAGTGGGAAAATGTTACACTTTGACCATCTGTGGAGCTAAAGTGGTTGGAAAACAAGGCAGATCTAAAAAAAAAGAGCTAAAAATCCAGAAATTATAATGGCACATATTCCAAATGCAGGCATGGCTTCTGTGAAGCGCACACACTGGAAACTTTTGGAAACCAACACTCTGCCACTTGGGAGAAACCATATGCACCTACAAACAAACAATGCAAAAACACACACACTTAGCCAACAGATTGAGTTGGCAAACTTCCCAACCCTTCTACACCGCCAATCTGAATATAAGGCAATTATTTACTACCTACGAGGAAAATACGAGCATTTGGCTCTTGAGCGCAAAACTACAAAGCCCCGTTTTGCATTTTACGAGCTTTGTGACGATTTCAGCCAGAGATCTGAAGGTGAGCAGTAAATTTACTAATTTACTCCTTTTCATAAAACGGTCCTCCAGACTCCTAAAGAATCACACGTGTGAATGTTTTCAAGAGGTATCTTCTGTTTCTGTATCTCACTCACCCACATTCTTGTACTTCTGTCTTTGTGAGGACTTTCATAGACATTCCCCAGGTTCTTACCCCAACCTAAATCATCACAACTAAATATTGAACCCAAACCATCACCCTAACCCTGAACAAAACCCAATTGCAACCTTAAAACCACATCCTAACCCTAAAACGGCCCTTTAAAATTCTGAGGACCAGCCAAAAAGGTCCCACTCTGCAAAAATGTCCTCACTTTGATAGTAAAATAGTCTAGATGTAGCAAATACAAGAACACATACACAGACACACATCTGATTAACCCGTAGTTCATTCATTATTGCTGTGGGTGCCAAGGAACATATCAGACCCAGATATAATTCTGTTATTGGGGTTGTAGGGCTGTGGCTAATTACTGGCTAAGAACACACCGCAGACACTTAGACATCAGTGTGATGGAACAAACCACAATGGCTTTTGACAGGCGCTGTCCTCCCTGGAGCTGCAGGAGAGGACATGATAGCCCAGTGATTCATGACTCATAGCAGAATCACATCATCTCCGTGGCGGCGAGGATGACACCGGGACGCTGAAATAAGTTGACAAGTTTACTACAGCTGAAGTGAAAGAACAAAACCGACAGCTAAAACACCAGCTGAAACAAGAAGGGTGTCCAAAAAGAAGTCACAATTTCGAATGATTTTTGGGTCAAGATGAGAGTGCAGCAAAATAGTTGTTATAAATAATGGCAGAAGTGAACGGGATGTGGGCTGGTTCCATTGGGTTCTTTTTGAACGTGCTGTTTACACGAGCCTTCAAAGCTCAAAAACTCTTTCCACAACATTCTGGCAACCCTGTATCATCGCGTCTCAAATTCAAAAAGCTACAATGGAGTCCCTGAGTCTTGCTAAAATGCATATATTTAAATAAATGTGGATATTTCAGAGAGAAAATGACAAAAATATGGCTGTGCCTGCTGAACACGGCAGATTTCTGGGTATGCAAATGATGGATGTGGCGCATTATAATTAAGCGTACGGTGGTAAATAAAATCTCGTTAAAAAGAAAATATGAGACTATGGGAACATTATATTGTGGCTTTCTAAAGTTGCAGTTTGCATAATGCCTTAGGTTACACACATTTTATTTACTCTTCGCACCAAATGTTAATGTGTGTTGATATTTCCGTATGCCAAAATGCTAAAAGAGCACACTTTGACAATTACGCAGACATAAATCAACGGAATGTAATTAACATTTATTATGGATTTGGAACACGACGAATGCCAATGTGATGATGTTAATTATAAGCATACTGCACTCAAATATTTTGTGGCCAACATAGATCCACACCACACGCGTAACAACCACGAAAAAGTCAAACGATGATGTCTGACAACTGCTGCCCTGTCCCTCATGAGTAAACACGCAGGGATGACACAACAAATAATGTTTTTCATGACTATGCGGTCAATGAAGGGAACCCGCACGAGCTCAAATATTCACTCAAGAATTATTTTCTGAAATCTTTTCAGGCGGATGTAAAAAAAAAAAAAGGAAAAAAAGCAGTAATTATGCTGAAATGAAGGATGGTTATCTTACTAGTAAAAAAAAAAGAGATATGTCTGTCACCTGGCCTGCCTTATCTTCTGGCCGACACCTTCTCCGCACCCCCCACATATTTGGAGCCCATAAAAAGAATGAGCTATTCACAGCAGCACATTTCCTCACAATCAAGGCCTTACAAAGGAAGAAATGGAAAGCACAGACGCTGGAGAGTTATCCTCATGAATATCTGCCAGTGGTTTTTTTCCTCCCTTTATCCTCCTGTTGACAGCTTGTCTGATTCTTATAAAACCCATCCTTCACTCGCGTCGATTCGACTTTCATTGAATTGGCTGGAGATAACTTCAATGACCTTGAGCAGCAAACTAAAAGCTTATAACATTAAGCAAAGTGACAGGAGAATTATTCAAGTTGAGGAAGGTAAAGCTGCATCTCCCCTAAAAGTGGGAGGATAAACAGAATAATAAATACACGAAAAAGGCATTTCACCAAAAATAAGATGATCAGCCCTAAGAACTGCCATCTTCTAAATCCAGCCTTAACCCTGAAGACTGGCTAGTTTGTGTTTGCTGTTGACTACTTTTATCTGTGTTTACATGCTGATCAGTGTCCATTTGTCTCTGGTTGGGGCTTCTGCTTGGCAGGAACCATCACTTTCAGCAACAGCCTCTGCAGATCAGAAAGGCATCTCACATCGTTTTAGTGACAACTAATGACTACCAATGTATCTGGGCACACCGCCAGCCTGCCAACGGCTCCAGGGGAGGGGTGGAGGTGGGGGCTGTGTACTCCAAGGAGACAGAGGTTTACCCTCTCCAACGCTCTCTCTCTCTCTCTCTCACACACACACACACACACACGCGTGTGCACACACAGTCAACAAAGCCCCTTACGTATGATGTGCCGAGAGATGGAATCAATCTGCTCTGAGAGGCTGGATCCGATGTTGTATGTCTGGAGGCCGGCTGGTATTGGAGCCAGTGAAACCAACAGAGTGGAGACATGGGGGGGGGGGGGACCATCTGATTCAGCCAAGCCTTCTTTCCATCTCTTCTACCCTCATTTTTTTTCCCAAGGTCAAGGCCCTGTCCGGACTTTGTGTTTATTAGTTGACAGGAAACTCAAAGTAAATTGTACTGTCTTTCTAACTAAGTGCTAATTGGTAGCTAATTTTCTTAGCTCTTGTGTGGTTGAATCACTGCCTACGGGGCCCTATGAATTATTCATGAAAGTGGCAAAACAGCTTTATGTAGGAACCTACGAGGCACTGCATTCATTATGCTATCATGTCGAGTAATTCCAGGCACTGACGGCTGGTATTAGAATAACATGCATATTGGGTATTCTTTTTTTTAATTTTCCTGGGGCATTGGCAGGCTGTAATAGTGCTTCCGTTGGCAGGGACTGAGAGGGATCCAGCACCCCTCATGGCTGACAAAAGCCCCCTTGTTTTGACAGGATTCAGCGAGGAGGGGAACAAGTGTTTCAGCTCTGCCCTTGTAGAGAGAGGATTAAGCTATGTGGCAATGCTGCCGGGTGGCACAGGGTGCTCGTACGCTGCGTTATCATGTCAATCCCTGCTCCCATGGCACCGAGGATCTGTATTGCCCCTGTGATTCTAAAAGAAGCGCCTGAGCTCATCACATTCAGTGTTCACCCTTTGGAAAATTACACTTCCTACACCATTCTAAGCCTAGGTGAGTGAAGATGAAGGACAGCTCAAAGATATTTATTGTTAGGCCGCCGTTACATCAAGGCCCTTTCGGTGCAATTTCCGTGCAAAAAGTTCAGGGCGGCGCTGACAGGTCCAGGGTGCTGAGCCGAGCATGAGGGTAAAACTGAAATGTCACTTCAGAGCAGGGCGAGACAGCATCATGTGTCTGGCTGAGATTTCCGCTCTTCCAATTGTTGCCTGTCTCCGCCGATCTGCCTCTGTGCCGGAGATACTTTGCCTCAGCAGGCAAATGCGTCGTTCCAGGGCTAGGGCGAGATTACCGCAAGAAACAATGGCAGCCTAGAGTGTTTTTCTTGGTCATGTTGACATTGCAGGCAGGACGTGGAGTTTACATGCATGATTTAGGGGTTAATAATGGAATTCTATTATAATGAACATTTTCTAATTTAGTCTCTGGAAAATAACATTGGAATTAATTTAGACCGACGCTGTTCAACAAGGTTAAAAGCTTGTTTTCAACAACTTGATTCTTGTGCCATTAACATATTGTCATACATTATTAAATACAAGATTACAATCCACATTCATGCCACTATATTGAGGATATAAAAAAAATGCTAGCAGTGCTCAAAAAATAGTTTGCTGTTGAAACCTGTATTATGGTACAAATTGGCCCTCACCGACAGCGGTATTACTGCTGCCCATTTGCCATGTCTGGTATGATTTATGAAATCTTCAGTCAATTTGCTGCTGTTTTCTCAGCAACTGAACTTTTCTTGTTCAGTCCAGACCTCAAAACAATCAAATCTGATCGTCCTAACAGAGCCTAATGTTTGGAGGAATCGTTTGTGTGTCTCGTCTTTTCCTTGTTATCTCGACTCTCGGGGTGTATTGCCTCATATTACGATGCATCAACATCATGTGTGCCCACTGAGAGAGACAGAGTCTGTCTCTGGAACCAGAAGGGGGGGATGACATGGTACTAATTTTTGAAAATTAGATAACCTTGGGCTTCCTTATGTGATGAGCTTTGCTTCGATTGTACTGTCAGACTATCAGTTTGGACAGTGATACACCAACAGATGCTTACGATCCCCTAAAGTCCTTAAGTCAGATCGCTCACATCATCCTCACGTTGTAAATCGACTATACTTGGGAATCAATGCGGAACGTTAAAAAAACAACCTCATTGCTGTCTAAATAACTTCAAATGTGATTAAATTTTCGCTAGTTAGAAGAAATTTGTATTTTAAGAGGTAGGCTCCTTGTTCTTGGAAACCATCTCAGCAAAACAGTTGATGACCTCCTCCTATGAGGGCAGTGGTGTAGCTATATTAAAAATGTTAAGCAAATCTCCACTCCCTCCCAAAAAATTAAAAAAAAAAATTAAAACATATTAGTGGGCAAAGGCTAATATCCCTCCTGGAATTAGGGATTGACAGAACTAGAGCAACATGGGCAAAACGTTAATTAAGTGCATGGTTTTGAATATTCAACTGCAGCCAGCGAAAAGTCAGGCATTCCATCCAACATCATATAAAGAAAGCCTGAGAGGAGCTCAACACATCCATCTAAAGGGCTGATGTATGTGCAACAATAACTCCATTATTATCGCGAAAAGATTCAAAGCTATGCGCAGCAACTATTCTCTCCTAAAGCGAATCTTACAAGCCATGAAAGGAAAGTCCCACACTGGCAGAAACCAACAGCAATGACAAATTGTAATGGGATCCAGATATAAAGTGATATCATAAATCCAGAGACAGAAAGCAAAGGTGAATTTTCAGAGGAAATGTCAGCTCCTCCCACAACTGGATAAGACCCTGTGCCTCACCAGTACAAATACCCAATAGTGTGTGTGCCAGAATGTGCATTAGTGTCAGATAATACATCTAGGACATCCTATTTAATAATCCCTTTTCACAAATGTAAATGATAAACCTCCACCTCACTCAGCCACTTACAACAATTACAAAATTCTGAAATTGTGTCTCCGTCACTGTTCAAGATAACAGTTAAGCCTACAAAATAAATTGACCCAGCTCTGCTGACCCTGTTTGCGGCAGGGAAATTGCCATAAATGACATGCTGTAGAACTGACACATTAAAGGGCTCTCTGACATTTCAGAAAAATCCTCAGTTCGGTTTTGCAACCCATCTCTCATTAATCATAATTGACACCAAATCTGGAGCAGTGGGGAGTAAGCGCTCCTCAGCTAGCATTTCTTTGCACTAGGCAACGCTGGCTGTTGCCATTCGTGGTTTGTTGTTCACTTTAAAGAAGTAATATTAAGCTAGTTTGTCGAGTCAAATGACCCATCAATGTGGCTCTTTCACACTGGAATGGTCCAGGGAACTCGGATTGATCACCCAGGGGAACATTCACGCTGTTATCTTATGCCACATTTCCACTGCCAGAATTGACTCCAATCTATTCTACTTGCTTTTGGTCACATTGCCACTACAAGGGAGTATCGTAATTAGCATCACCTCAATGTATGCGGTGGCCATAGTGCTGTCGCACAAAACCCACTTGTTTGATGTTGACCAAAACCCACTTGTTTGATGTTGACCTGACAGCTGTCCCTTGATGTTCTTATCGGACAACAAGGTGAGGAAGGTTAACACCTCCTGAAATGACTTGAGGTATAATTTTTTTTTTTTTTTGGGGGGGATGTTGGATAAACTTCAAAAGCAGCAAATGGTAAAAATGGCACCTGTGTGTTTTCGATGCACGATGGAGCTTTTTGCCCATTGGTGACATCTCGATGATGGCAAATATCTCTAACCAATCTGTGGTCTACAAACAGTTACATCACCATTTACTACCCGTGAGACCTTTTTTGGAACCCCAGGGCTGTAGCAACAAGTACCAAAACCAAAACAAGTAGCAACATGTACCAAAGCCAGATACTTTTCATATTGGAAACATGCAGTAGAGTAGAGTAGAGTAGAGTAGAGTAGAGTAGAGTAGAGTAGAGTAGAGTAGAGTAGAGTAGAGTTTGGCCCAATACTCCCCCTGACAAGATTGTATTAATAAGAACCTGCACCCCGTCTCTACTCCACATCTCCCCGCAAGACATTTTTTAATTTTTTCTACCTCTATTTGTTCAGAGTCATGATGAGGTTGAATCTTATTTTTCCATATACAACCCATCACTTCCTCTCTTTGGTTCACTGTATACTCCATTTGCACTAACACTAGGCTTCACTTGCAAGGGAAACGAGAACCACATTTTCGGGCAGACCAGAGTTTGCTTGCTTGGTCCACAACAGAGTTCAGATAAGCCCTCACACCCACCCAAAAGAAAACGTCTGCTTTAACAGCTCTTGTGAGAAAGAAACGCAAGTGCCTCTTCAAACTATTGGGACTCGTTTTCTCGGCTGCCAGAGTTTTTAGGCATAAAACACACGTGTCTTTTCCTCATCTCCAACTGCATTCACCTTGAAAGCAAGTTCAAGATATTCGTTAAGATACTTCATAAGTTTACTTGTGGTTGGCTACTTTCACACTTACCATCTGTCCCTGGCGCTGTGGCTGTTTATCTTTTCATTTCTGTTGGAAGAATATCCATCCTGTTCCCTATTTCTGACTTGTCTGTCCCTGCCTAATATGATATTAATGCAAACGGCACAGAATATCACCACAAAAACCGTGGCGATTCCACACCATGGTTCCAATTTTCAATTTACTCAGATCCCCGATGTTGTAGTTTCATATATATTATATTTCATATATATTATATGAAACTACGACTCGTTTATGATCTTCACTGTCAGTTAAGAGATACAAAGAATAGAGCAGAGAGAAAATTCCATCCGGTTGCCACGCACTCCTACCCCTCTGTAATGCCCCCCTGGGAGGACACGCCCCACAGTTTGAGAACCACTGATCTGCTGCAACTACTGCATGAATAAACTTTAGAAGATGAAATAACCTAATTTTTGTAGAGTGCTTGGGTGGGGGCAGGGGTGGCCTCCCAACGCACATGGCATGTGAAATTAGGAGCCATCAAAGTAAAACACATAATTATCTTGGAGAAAATTAATGTGAACTAAGAATTACGTTCATCCTAATCCGTCTTCATGAGTGAGGTGCTCCAGGAAGAGCTGGACAATCTTGTGGGACTTCTTCAATTAAAACCGAGACACTGACTCACAGACCTGGTTATTATAGATCTAACTTCACCTTCGTTTCATCTCGTCGCCAAAGTCAAAGATTTTTTAGTTGTCACTGCCAAGGCAGGCACTAATTACGGCTCATACATAATCTTTTATGTAAATGTTTATGCCGTCTTTTGATCTCTGCGTGTAGCTGAGGACAGCCAGATCACAGGCTTGTCACTTGACTCAGAAAGAGCGAAGCGATGTGGAAATAAATCTGATTTGTTGTGGTGTTTGTTGGCCCTTGGGAACTTGTTTGATTAGGTCATTTTATGTGGAAGATGTAAGAAGACACCTTAAGCATTCATCCTAAACATAAAGGAGTCACGGCCGCACATGCTGGAAATCCAGGATAAATACGGTTCTTAATCTTTGAATGAATCCCTCTCAAGTTGCATTGTAATTACTTTTTCATACACTTCTTTAACCAAAAGAAAAGACGGCTACAGCACAAGTCATTTTTCATAATGAACATTTAAACTGCCTCCTATAATTCTAAATTTCAATGACAGATAATGATTGGTGCTTGAAATAAATGGGGCGAGCAGCAGCTACCAGTTTGAGACCCAACACAATTCATACTGTATCTCATTAGCTATTATTCAGACCTGATGGGCCTTTCTCAGGCTTAAACACACTCGGGATGTGACAGATAGAGGCCGACTCGCCATTATTCCTTCTGCCGAGGAAAAAAGGTCAGCTCTGACACCCTGGAAGGAGCCCTTAAGCTCTGGTGGACAAAGCTTCCTGTCAGGTTGAAGGGTCAGACAGCTCAGGGCATAACAAGAAGAGCTTTACTGTAGACAACCTCTGGCAACCTATCTGAGCTCCAAGGGTATGTTAACAGCAAATACTCAAAAAATCAGAATGAGGGAAAACTAAAAACATGTACACATTTACAATTACACTACTTGTAATAAATCTCCAGTATTTATACGGCAATTATAGTTTCACCCCAAGTAGTTGAAGGAACCCAAAAGGAAAGGTACACTTTCCCATAATCAGGTTACCCCATTGCTACCAAAAGAGAAGCCATGTAATCAAGCGTGTCAGTAAAGTCTAGTCTTGTGTATACCTTTAAACCGGTAATCACCATTTCCATATATTCATGAGTCAGAACCTTCCATTAATGGAAGGTGCCAAAAACATATACTTATGACACTGGTAGGTCCAGTGGTAGCAGGTTCAGATGATACCCTGAAACAAGTGCTCGTTTGTACCCCAGGCAGCACCGTTATCACCGGGTTCATAACTCAACTGTTGCAAGTGGAAGGCTGTGGTGGACAATTTTTCTTTCGTCAACGATGGCTAAATGTATCTGCCTGCGCCTGAGTAAACTGTGAGTACTTTTCCTGTTCCTGTTCTATTTTGGTAAAGCAAGTCTGCATTTAATGTGTTTAATTAGCAGTCGTCTTGCATAAAAATCCGAAAAAACCCAAGCAATAAAAAGAAAAGCAGAAGTGGGGGTCGTTCCGCTGATACAGTCAACCCAAACTCTTTGAAAATGTGATGAAGCAAAGATCGAAAAAGGAAAACTCTGCTCACGGTGCCTATCTGCACGGGAGATTTGCATTTCCAGTATTCTTACAAGGCCGGTCTACTTGTTCTCGCCTGTGTGTTCTACAAATGAACATGACAAGCTGAACTCAGTGGTGTGAAGGAAAGAACTGCTGCATCCTCCTTTCCTCCTGCCAGCCTGGTAACTGCCTCTCTCATTCCCTCACGCCATGGTGTCACCAATTAGCCAGGGTCCAGGTTTCATTACAGTACCGAGTCTACCGCCTGCTATCTTTTGTCACGTCCTAATAATAAGCCTGTGATGGTTTGCTACCTGACACACACACACACACGCACGCACACACGGTGAGATGTGTGCCGAGACACACATATAATTGCACACTTGTTGAGAGTAGCCACTGTTGGATAAGCGCACTGAACATGGCCTGTGTGGGTACCCGAACAAACGCCCACGCAGACTCGGTTGGACTCGGTCGATCTGTCAAAGCTTGAGCATCCTTTGTTCGGATAATTATAGATATGAACGCTAAGTCATGACAGCACAATCTTGTACACACAAAAAAATGCAAAAAAAATAGTTACCTGACGGAAAAGAAAACATTTTAAGTTATCGTTAAAGTCCAACTCATTATGTTCCAGTCGGCAAAGGTTTGCTCTTGACCTCCTTTTCAGTGGTAAAATTCTCAAGGTGCGTTCACAGCACTGAGTCTTTCTTTTTTTATTTGTCCAGTGAAATATGAACATCAGAGCTTGGAAATGTGATTAGCCCTATTTTTGACCGTGTGGAAAAGAACTGACAGCATGCTGAGAATATTTTTTTCACTCCTGCAGCGAAATGCTAATTTAAAATCATGGTTCAGTGCTATGAACATTTCTGTCAGATTTGATACCCTGTCCTAATTATGTTCCCAATAATTCCGGGTCCAGTCCAACAGAGGTAGCGTACACTAAACTTGGCTTCCGCGGGAGCTATCTGTCATTCCTGCCGGGGGTAGTGGTATTCTGACAATTTGGAGAAAGCACAGTCGAGGTGATGCTGGGCTGAGGTTCTCCCACGGGAAAAGAACCTTTTTTTTTCCTCCAGGCACACAGGTGCTGCTGAATATTAGTCTCACAGCATAAAGTCTGGCCACATGGGAGTGAATTATTCATCCTCTGAACCCAGCCTGTGTGCCTTTGCCTCGCCAGGGCTACTGCTACCCTGATCTGCAATGTTTGATGCTTCCAATCTTTGATGCTGCAGCTTCCCAACAACTTAGGCAGAGCTCGTGTGTCTGACGAAGACATGGCTGGGTTTTTGGGTTTTTTTGGATGCTAGGGTTAAAGGACAAGATTTAAAATGTCCAGGCTAATTTGTGCCTCAACAAATGGCAGAACCATTCCCTGCATAGAGATGTAAGCCACATTGTCCCTACTGACACACATTCCTACTTATTAAACTCCAAAAACGGACCCGTTCTATGGCGCTAGTGGTATTTGAACCATTGAAAAGGACACTAATTCTATGTTTCTCCAACATGCAGTTGAACCTCCACATCAAGCTCCCTATTATTTACACCTTCATCACCTACATCCTCAATTTCTTTCTGCCAGAGCAGAATGCACCTGATTATGCTACTATTGGTCACACTCGGGCGTCTGTGCGGAGGATGTTATCTGTTTGTGGTGGTGGATACTCCTCTGGGAAGCATGAAGCCGATAAGAGACTGTTGTACTGTAAACAGTCGGCTGACCTCCGCAGGCTAAGCTTTTCTCCTTTTCAAACTGGTCTCTTTTGTATTGGCCTGAAGCTAAGACCTCTGCGTTACCGATCCCCTGGGGGACGGTTTAATAGCATTACTGTATGCTGCACGCTCCGCTGGGTGGTCACCCTGAATGTGTTGTCAGTTGAAAAGGGACCGTGACGATTCCTTCCAATTAAGGTGAGAGAAAGTAGGTGTCTCGCTGAGCAGTTTTGAAGTGCGTTGCCCGGGATGTATATTGGCTGCGATTATTTGATTCCAATTTAAAATAAAGGTGTTGAGGCGGTGATTACGAGTGACATTTTATTCACCTGCTTGTTTGTCTTTTCTGAGCCGGTTGCAGAAATCCTTCAGATCCAAACAAGATCTTCTTCGAGGTAACACAACCACAAAAACGGGGTTTTGAAACACTAAAACGCTCTCAGTGTTAAACCCCCACTTCCCTGATGCAGCTACGGAGCGCCACAGCTGCAGGACCGGAGGTTAAAGATGGCAAACGCAAAACAATAACGGGAAAGATGATGCTTGTCTCGAAGCTCCACTCCCACCCTGTAATCAGAGTTTGCCGCCCTAAAGAAATTACAGGGCACAGGAGTCATTAAGAGTGTGGGTGTAGCGGAGCAGCGCTAACGGAAACCAAGGCGAAAACAGGTGGTTTTAGAATAATGCACATCTGAATAAACAAAACCGATAAAAATCTGACAGGTTGATGGTAATGATAAGCTGCTGGAAGGCCAGAATGGAGTCAGCTAAATGGGAAGCATTTGTATCGCTGCAAGGAGTAATTAATGTGGAAATCATCTGGCGTGATTCGGTTTAGCAGCCTTATCTGGTGCTGCGTCTAAGCTTGACGTATAATGATTAACGGCATTAACGTGTTTGTTGTAATACAGCAAAACAATCCGCTATAAATTTTACATTGATGCAATTGCCTTTCGAGATTTTATAGCTCTGCGAATTCTAGATAAACTCTGGGTAACGTGACCACCAGATGCTTTTCCACCACTACGCTGTGCACAGATCTCGCTCCCCTGTCCTAGCAAGTCTTGGAGCAAGTCCCAAGGCTCATTGTGGATTTCCCTGTGGCCATCCCCGCACCTCTAAATGGGACATTTTCATAATAGGATCCCGGTTGAAGGTAGGCTATTGAGACATTTAAGAAAAGGACATGAAAAAGTCACAATGAAACAACATTTTTACTTTTTTCAAATGCAGTAAACTGCACATAAATATATCGATGTCCTCTTTCGCATCACGGGGGAAGAAATTGTGTAAAACATTAGGTACAGCGTAACACGTGCGATCCTAACAGACCTGTATTTAGCTTTGTCATGGCGATGTTAACTCTGCTACAAATTTAATTTGTCATTCATTTCTTCAAAGCATGCATTTAATGAATAGTTTACTATATAAATGGAAATTAGACATCGGCATGGCCCAGTATACATCCTGTCAATATTCATTTCACCGGAGAAAATTACGTTCCTGTATTGTTGTTGTAATAGGTGCGCACCATGCAGCGAGCACAGCAGGGGGCGCATGACTGTTAGCACAGCAAACCTTGTTAGGTCCAGATGATGCTTCTGGTTTGGACAGTGTGACCCATTTGTTTGCGATTAGTTCAAAAAACAAAGAAACTGGTCATATAGCTACTTATGAAGCTGTTTCAGCTACACGGCAGGTGGAATATGTCGTGTATTTCGTAAAGGGTGCCCAAAGCGTGTTTTCTGACTAGCGTGTTTTCTCCACTTCTCCCGTTTGTATCTAAATTCGAATTTGAAACTGAAAAAATGTGAAAGAAATATAACTTTTAATGGTAAATATTGCCACTCCTCCCACAATAAAATGATCCTTTTAGGTCGGTGAATTCACGACCTACTAACTATTATTACACAGGACAATGGAAGCTAAATCCCTCCTCTGGGATCACTTCATTATTGAACAGTTACGTAGTCAATATAGGTGCAGTCCAGGCAGCTTTTAGCACAAGGGCACGCAGGCAGTGTAAAAGCCAATGCAAATAACTGGTGCTCAAACGAGGCCTAATGCATTAATGACTGCATGATGTGCGCTAATGTGGCAGCAACAGATTCAGACTGACAGTAATGGAGAATTTCGCCCCTGGTTATATTAATAAGGCCTGAATTCAGAGGAGGAGGAGGGGATAGAGGGATGTACACCTGCCTGCCGCCTTAGCCTTGACAGAAGCTTAATAAATAACAGGAGACAAGGTGAAAAGCACCCCCCACCCTCCCCCCATCCCTGATGGCAGTTGTATTGGGAGCATCAGGTCTGTGTTCAGATGGCTCTTTGGTATGAAAATAGGGTCTCTTTAAGGGGAATGCGTCCCAGGATGGGGGGACGATTCACGAAGCAGCAGAAGAAACTTTGCAACCTTGTCGGTGACATGGCGCCAAAAGAGGGGGCAAGTTTATGTGACAGACTTGAAATTAATATCTCAGACTTGACATTCAGGCTCACCCTGACCGATATTAAAATGTGGATTGGTGTCAGCAGATAGACTCGCTCCTGTGTTAACAGGAAATGGGATATTTTTAGACACTGGCGCGGTAAAATAGTGATGCCAATTTTTCAATGCCACTTTAAGTAGTTGAACATTAAGTATAGCCTGATAAAATGGCAGAGAATGCGAGATAGAATTCTCAGAATCCAAGCAGAACACTTTGGAGCCAAGTTTTCCTCATTTGGAGAGGAACATCTGGACCCTTGATTTAGTGTTTGAGCAGCGCTCTGCTCTGGTTTGTGTTGGCAAAATGTGGGACAACTTTGGAGACACTTTGAGATTTGGCTAAAAATACATTAGCTGTTGGCACACGCATGCTGACGATGAAGACGTGTCCATACTGGTGATTTACCTGTATCATTCTCTTTGATTGAAAAAGGGATTGTATGAATAGTTGTTATCCTTGAGAAAGTTGTTTTCAATTTAAATCCTGATGAATGACTGAGCCCAAATCCAGCCTAACAAGCAGCCATGACACCTAAAAACCAGCTGAAGCCCAGAAAGGTCCTGATTTAACAGCTCCTTCACTCCCCTCCTCCTTCTTGTCACCATTAATAACAATTGAGAGCCTTGGAGCATTAATTAGGGAAATTTCCTCCATGCCCGGACTCCCCGAGCCACCTACGATGAATGCAGACATCTGTAAACACGATCCAGTTCAGAGTCAGAGGGTGTTTTTCTGCAACGGGGTTGAAGAGAAGAGCCGGTGATGAGATATCAGAGAAGCGCGAGCATGCCTGAGACACGCAAACACTCCCCTCTGCTGTCTCTCACTCTCTCTTCATTAGGCAGCCCCTGTGCTGGCCTGTGTACGATTCATTAGCTTTTATCCTCTTCATTTGAAGAAGGAGCTGTGTGTAATTAGAGCGGCTCTGTTTGTCCAGCATCCTTCACACAGACACATTTCAAGCCCAATTATCATTCCGCCGCAGAGCTGGAGTCTAGCGCAGCCGCGTCAGTCGCCGGGAGGATGACATATTACTGACTCTCGGGAATGTAAATAAAAAAACCTGTTTGCCAATCAGCAGATAATGACGGAAGGTGGAGTGGCGCTCCGGGGAGTTGAACGCCGTCTTAATTTCACTTGCTTTTCCTTTGTACAGTAGAGTTGGGGAGCTGGGTGTTTCTGGTTTGGCTCTGCGGTTACTGAAAGTAACTTGACGAAAAAGTCAACGGCTTTTAAAGGTGACGGCCCCGCGCGAGTGTTTGCTCTCAAGTTTGACGTTGGGAATCGGGATTTTTGAGACGAGCGTTGACTTCCGAGTGATATTGCTGCCAATAGCCCAACTCTGTATGCCACCTTAGGTTCAGAGATTCGCTAATATGCTTGCTTTTCTGCTAAGCTAAGTTCTGCTAAGCTAAGTTACAACGCACAAGCTTGGTCATTTCACTGGTCACATGACTGATGATGACAGTTAATGTCTGGGGACTCTAGTGAACAAGCGGCTCCATTTACTTTAAAACTGCTACCAAGTATGTTGTTATCGATACAGGAATGTACGAGCTCCTTGGAGGACATTTCGCAAAATGTTTGCTCAAAGGCCACGTCCGACTGACAGCTAATGGGCCGCCGGGGTTACACTACAGGGGCCGAGGGATGAAGTAAACAGAATCGCGCTGGAGCCACGAATCACAGGCGGAGCTGGTTGTTGGAGTTCTTAAAGTTCAAAATCTACATGGGGGTGCGAGCAGGAGCTGATGCACTCCCTGTTTATAGCGCAGCAGCTAATTAGCCGCGACACAGGAAAGACTGACCCAGACTGCTCGACAGCTTGTTCCAACCAGCTGGGTGCAGGACAACATGTTTGTAAGTTAAATAAAGAAGGGCGGCTAATGCCCTTATCGATCATGCCTCCCCTGCTGTTGCTGCGTGGCTCGCCACGACCGCTCGCTTATCGATACAACTACCTTAAACCTGGCTGTGAAGACGTCCTACAGAGGCTATTTGGTAGCTGGAAGGTGGTATAAAAGATAACAAGGTGGCAAACTATACTGTGGCTTCTGGTTGAACTCCATATCACTGCGTCTTACTCAAGCGAGGATGCATTATGAGCTGTTTATCTGGCAAACGCCAAAACAGCTCAACGCCAGAGCCCAACAGCACAAAAAACAAACAGATTTGTCACTGAGAAACAGACTGAATCAGCTTCTAACACTTCCATTAGCCAGTTGATTCAATCGGTTCAGTGATGAAGGCAGCAAATATGAGTGGAACTGTATCCTCGATTTGATGCAGAAAGATACTTTAGGTACAATCAAGACCAATTAGTGACGGGAAAGATTAAGTACCACAAAATTTATCCGACTCTGCGTTCATTACGTGTGATCAAATCTACTTCCGACTCCAGGAATTTCATCGCTCTTCCATTTGGTGCCTGTGCTGCTTCTCCTGCCTCCCGTTCACCTTCCCTCCTGATTTTCTGCGCTAGTCATGTTTCCTTGAGTTGTTTCCTTCATTTTGTCCCGACGTCTCCCCCCAGCCTGAGGTAGCAGCGGCAGCAACACCTCATTTACTTATTTCCTACATCTCCAAAAAAGCCTTGTGGCGACTTCCAGGGAACAGATGCGGACTTTTTCCCACGAAACAGAGGAAAACAATGCATCACGCTGTGCACCCTTTGAATGTTACCCTCTTATACGAAGTGAAATTAGGTATAACGCTGTTGTTTTGTTGTGTTTTCACTGTTTTAATGAAATGTCATCGCTCAGCTTAGAAACTGTGTCGCCTTTCAATTAATGAAAAGGGTTAATTGCAAACCAGCAGTGTTGGATGAGGCCATCTGATGAGCTATTTCAGCTCATTTTCCACTGCGGCTGCATATATTTATAAGCGAGCATGCTATTTCCAAGTCCTTAAAGTTTTGCTGTTTTAAACCGACACGTCTACCAGCTGAGATCAGACTTGAAGCAGACGCGCTGACAAACTCGGCGGACCCTTTTGTCAGGAGTCATGTGTGCCCGTGCTGTTTGAAGAGCTCGAGTAAAGCCGCTTCAGTCTTTCCGCCACCTTCATTATCATCATAATATAAATGTCTGAGAAAGAAAAAACCCCGGAAGAATGCAGACTCCTCACTTTCCGCTTTGTACTATCATCAATCACCATGGAGCATTTTTTCCCCCTTCAACATTAGTTGAAGGCATCAAAAAAAAAAAAGAGCACAGGCATGCATATTTAATTTCATTCTCCACTGGCTCACACAAAAGGAACTGCCAAAAGGACACCTTCAGAAAAGTCTCTATTAAATCTAAGTCGATAGAAAGGGGGGGGGGGGCATTTCATGAGTGATTCTAAATTATTGCCGGACTTAAAAGGAAGTGCTGTTTATCTTTGCAAAGCAGCCAATGTGTTGTTTTACTCTTTAGTCACAGCTGGGAGGGAGCGGGAACGGTCAACCGGGACGCCATCAGCAGCCGTCGCTCCGCAATGACAAACCGCGGAGCCCAGCGCGGGCGTGATCCTCCACGCACGCGGCCCGCAGCCGCCAGAAAACCAGACACGTTTTAAGGCTGCTGGGAAAGATGTGAAGGTAAAAAAGAAAAAAAAAACAGAACAGAAGAACCAAAAATGCGCAGCCTCCTGGAGTTTAATATGCTCGGTCAAAGGACAGAGCGGGAGATCAAAGCGCCGGTCTTTGAGAAACAAAGACGGCCCTGATAATGTGGATAAACACACTTGCAGTGGCTGCTCACAATAGGTGGTGGCAGTGGGGAGGGGAGGGGGGGGGGTGTATTCTCCCAGAATCCGGAGCATCCAGTGGGCATTGTGAGCGCACGCAACAACAGAGCGGTTTCCAATATCACGTCCCTGAGAGTTGATTTCGAGTTGAGTAAACAAGTTTACAAAGACATAAAATCGATCGTGTTCTTTTTTCCTTCCTTTTTTTTCCTCCATGAAAAGGGTTCAAAGAGGCTACGTCGCGTTCAGGAACGGACCGTTGGGTACCTTAGTGATGTATTTGTCACATCCTCCCCATAATCAAGCCTTTCATATTCATATTCAGCCTCTTTTCCATCCATGTGCAGCTGTCACCTCAGGCCAGAGAGAGGAGCACATATCCCCATTGATTCTTTCCTGGTTTACATATTTACACACACGATCTCCTGCAATTAGGAGCACATTTATCGACGGGCTCTGCACTGCTGGGAAGCCTATGGTGCAGCCCACTTCGATAAATCTGAGGCTGCCAGTGGGAAAGGACCGATGAACCTCAAAGAGAGGACCGAGCAGAAGCAGTTCAGAGCTTCAGACTACCACAATGCTCGATCACTTAAATTCACCACCTCCGTCTGTCTGAAAATCTTCACAAAGCAGTTGTCTGGATTCAAAAATAATTGTGGTGTGAGCCCAGACAGTAGAGGCGTGGATTTAAACAAAAAAGACTTGGGGAATGTAGTTTAACAAGAGTTTGGACCAGTATGATATTGCCAGTTTCCCAAAGTGCATCTGAAGCCTGCTCCTACATGAGACAGCGTGAACCATGCTGCCCCCTACAGGCCAAGCGGGGAACGGCGCCAGCTCTTTGTTGAATCCCACAGGAGCAACTGCTGAAACTCAGACTCCAGGAAGGATGTGGAACACACTGTCAGGCACAAACTCGGTCGAATTCCTTATTTTTAGGAGGCTCTACAAATGCAGCTGTAATTCTATCATCAGTATGGATCACCCTCAGAATGGCCACGTATTGATTGGCATGAATATTAGCTAAAGCATCCCTTTCTCCCCCTCCACATAGATAATTCCATTGGGGAGATAGCAGAAATGACCTCTTTAATGGCTAAATTACACTCTGAATGTTAAATCCCCTCGGGCTGTCTACGTCCATTAGGTTCGAGTCTCCACTGTTATTTCAGCAAGTCACATAACACGCTGGCTGAACTTTTGCCTCTTTGCAACGCTTTGAATTGCGAGTCTGTTTCCACATCTGTCAGACGGCAAAACAACAAATGCGATGCCAAAGGGGGAAAATGACAGGGCGACAAGACTTTTCAGAGGCGATCGGTGATGTGCAATTTGAAGCGGAGGCAGCGCGCAGCCAAAGGAAACGCCGAGAGTTCGGTCCATTTTTCTTTCATTTCAAAGAAGCAGGTGTGCGCGTAGATGGATTAGATTGTAGTACTTTCATGTCAAAAGGTATGACTGTGTTAATAATGGGGTTGGATTGAGAATAACGCGCGTCAGTTGATTTATTTTTGCAGTTAAGATGTCTGGGTTCAAAAGAATCATCCGAAAATGGCAACGGCGCGTTAAACTTCTGAGACTAATTGACAGCACTGTTTTTTTTTTTAATGACAACAGTTCTTTTTGGCTTAAGAGTGTGTGCCAATCCCTTGAGGTTAATCACATTAGACAGCAACTTGTCAGTTAAAGTTAGACGTCAACATTGAACCGCTTCAACTTATGGCCGCGTGAAAGCGCGAGCGGTGACCGCGGCGACGCACCTGCGGCAGGCACGCGGAGAGAGCGACGCGCCGCTCACGGAAACTGCGACATAGGTAAACCTGAAGCTTCAAAAGCACACTCGCTTCACCTTTACCTTGAATTAGACCGGACAAAACGAGGGTCAAACTGTGCTAAAGTGCCGCCGCGGCCCGCCGCCGCCGTTCGGTCCAAACACCCTCTGCCCCCCCCCCAGCTTACCTTTAAAAACTTCCCCTCGGGCGGACAACAGCAGGGTTATAGCAGCAAACAGGCAATTGATAACTTTATCCATGTCGACAGCGCCGTCGTGCCGTTAACCCCCCCAGCCGCGGGGTTAACTCTTCTCTTGAATGTTTTTTTTTTCTTAAATTCTTCCTTAACTTTTAGGAGTGTTACATCTAAAAGTGCCTGCGTCCTGTCCGTCTTCCCGCTGCTTGCTGTCGGACTGTGAGAGGAGGCTGGCGCGGCTGCCGCTTGCCGGTTGCTCCACACTTGGAGGAGGAACGTGTGAGTGAGTCCTGATTCCTGAATTACGCGTGGATCGAGGGACCCGACGCTTGCGTGCGCGCTGTCTGCCCAGCAGGGGGCGTGTGTGTCAGCCCCGGCTGCCTCCCGGTCCCGAGTCGCCCTTTTGTTTATTATGTGGACAATATTTCTTAAATAGAGACAGGAAGTAAAACGGGACCACCCGTTTTATACTGAAGCCTTTTTTGGTCATCCGAATCGCACAAGGGTAAAAATTGTAAACTGAGCAACCAAAATTGAAAATGTCAGGATTGTTATTGTGAAGAACTGAGCCTTCAAAATAGAGATAATTAGGGTCTGGGTGCTGACAAAGTCCACCAGACTCTATTATTATTATTATTATTGTATTTTTTCCTTCAATTTCCCCGAGGGAACCTCCCAAGAGATTAATATTCTAATCATTTTTCTAATGCTATTAGAATCTCCTAGACTTTTCATGTTAAAAAACTCAGAAATGAGTCAAAAAGAGAATTTTCACAGAGAAATTGCTGAAATTTTATTTAGCTAAGAACAAAAATAACCTTCACATGGGTAATCTACAAAAAAAGTATGTGCCTCATACCATCAAATCAACAGGAAGTCAGCCTGTTTTGTTTTGACAGATCAATTTTGGGGCCATTTCCACGCTTGGTTTCATTTCCACAACTCCCCTAAGCTATAACATTTGCTCGTGCTGTTTTCAAGTAGCTGCAAAGGTGCGGCCATGGTGGCGTCTTAAAGTACCAAGGAAAACAATGAATGGCCCAAATCACTTTGAGCTGCCCTCATTACCACACACTTTATCGTAACAGCCTGAAATTGTCCATCTGTGACGAGGATGCAGCAACATATTAATATTCCGCTCACAGTGCCCCCTGGCGGTAACAGGAAATCACCACTTCTCACTCTGATCCAGCCTAATTATGGATGGATGGATGGATGGATGGATGGATGGATGGATGGATGGATGGATGGATGGATGTCAAAGGTGATCCTATAATTATATCATAATGATCTAAGTAATATCACATTGTCATAGAAACTAGTTTTTAGTTCCACGATAACTTATCAGGTAAGATGTCCACAGAAGAATCTCCCATCAGCCCGTGATAAAACATTTCTTTTATCACTGGTCACCACCAAAGAGTTAATTTCTCCCAGAATCCGCCCCATGCTGGGAGGTGATTTTATTCATCACAACAGTAAATAAGCTATATAAGCCATTTTCATGCTCAGCTTGACACCTTAATTTATTAACTTTACGTAATATTTCATTAAAATCTTTGCCAGATGGGTTCTTAAACAGAGTTCACCTTGTGTTTGTCCTTTCTGATCAAATTCATGCATTGATCCTATTATGGGGAAGCCCAGGCTGACATTCAAAAGGACATCATCAGTTGGTCTGATGATGCATCCTGCATTTAGTTTTTCTTTGATAAATCAATAGTGATGGCATACTTTTATAAACCACTGCAAAATTACTCTTCCCTGCTACCACACACACACACACACGCACACACACACACACACACACGCACACACACACACAAACGTACAAGCTGTATTGTCATATTC
The DNA here is from genome assembly GCF_901000725.2 of Takifugu rubripes. Taxonomy (NCBI): domain Eukaryota; kingdom Metazoa; phylum Chordata; class Actinopteri; order Tetraodontiformes; family Tetraodontidae; genus Takifugu; species Takifugu rubripes. The sequence goes on from NC_042306.1 coordinate 3,532,546, forward strand.
AAACAGCTGCATTGTGAATCGGGAAGCGACTGATTCCAAAGTCAACCAATGACATCCCCTTATTGTCTTTGCATGCATAAACACATATGGTGAGTTTTACTTGTAGCAGCAGTTTTCACTGCTAATTAAAATGCTGCCAGATTGACGGGGGCCTGCGCAACGTCTGAAAATGACCTCCTGTTGTCAAGGATATGTGGCCCTGCTCTTGGGTTTTGGAACGACAGTAGAGGCGTTCAGTGGAGACACACGTCACTGTGGTGTGTATTGTCCCGGCTGTGGCACGAATGTGGCCAGGAATGCGTGAATACAAGTGTGAGTGGAGCGACGCGCGTAAACCCCAGACAGGAAGGTCTGTGTGTGTGTGTGTGTGTGTGTGTGTGTGTGTGTGTGTGTGTGGTATCGGCTGTTCTCCACCATTACAGTTGTTAACAACAACAAAAACAGTGGGAAAAGGTCAAAAGTTTTTTTGTGTAAAAGTTAAAAAAACAGCTGATGTTAGAAGGAATTTTCCGTCCTTCCTTTGATTGCACAAACGATTATTGATTTTTAGTTACACAATAAGTGTTACACAAACACATCAAATTGGGCGACAGTCTTTGGGATTATTATTATTATTCATTGTTCTGCCCGGAGCCTCTCGCGAACATTCTTTCATGGTGTTCTCAGTAAGAAGCTGTGATTTCACACCAACTGAGAGTAAGTGGCTCTTATATTGATGCCAGGCAGGCACCAAAAGATTCCATATTTAGGCCTCAGACATTCTTGGACTTCTGTGGCGGACTGAACAACAAGCCCAGCTGCATGAATGAGATATTGACGTTCCAGCGTGGAGAGCAGGCGCCAGTGTGAGAGCGCTCTATAGAGCACGCCTCTCCATCTTCACCTTTCCCTGTTGATCAGGCAAACACACGGATGCCGAGATGAAACCCCCTTTGCAATGATTGTCTTTAAGTGCTGGTATAACGCCGCTTGTCAATAAATGTCAATGGCCCACGTCGTGCGAGGAGTCCCAGGTTGATGGAATAGATGACAGCCCTCCAGACGAGGATTCGGGCTATTATGCCTCCTCGTGCGGTAGCCTGACAACTCTGATCTTGTCATTTAATTCCGTTGTGATTATCTCCTGCCTTGGCTGTCAAAAAAGGCTCGATACGGGATTGATTAGCCCTCCTTTATTGTCGGAAGTTGCTCTGTCTGCTAACTGGTGCCTAAGCTTTGGCTTACGAATGCAAAACACTTCAGAGTTAAGAGTCTGTGTTCACTCAGTTGCTCTCGCTCACACGGTGTCTCATTAGAGAGCTGTGTTAGCAGAGCTTGCAGCAACTAAATTGGATCAGAAAATCCCACAAATTCTGCCGCTGGTGGCAGGCGTGCGGGAACCGATTGTTGCTCAGGAGAGGCTCCGCCTCAGTCATCCTAGTGGCAGGGGATCCTTGGAGGAGGTGAAGGAAGCGTCTGAAAAACACTGATTAGAAATGTGGCCAAAAGAATTTTGCTATCCGCACTCAGTGGCCACTTTATTAGGTACAACTGATCAACCGCTTACCGACACAATTGTCGACCACGTGGCTGCAACTCAACGCATGGAGGCGTGTAGACGTCGTCAAGGCGACTCAAACCGGCATCAGAGTATAGGGAAGAAAGGGGGGGTTAAAGAGAAGCTACCCAGTGAGGCAGAGGAGAATGGGCAGACTGGTTCCAGCTGACAGAAAGGCAACAGTTACTCAAATAACCACTGGTTCTGACCAAGGGATGTAGAACACCATCTCTGAAGAACACGTGGAACCTTGAAGAAGATGGGCTCCAGCAGCAGGGGACCAGGGGCCCCTCCATCTTCTGATGGCTACTGCCTACAGGATGATGCACCATCTCACAGAGCTCAGATCATCTCAAACTGGTCTTCTGGGTGTAATAGTAAAGTGGCTGGTGAGTGTATATATACGCTATAATTTTAGTACAAAATAACAAGACACACAACCTGAAGGGGTTAAGTCCAGTCCAGGCAAAACTAATAATAATTGACACCTTTCTGCACATCTAGCACATCTTATTCCTTTACCAGGATCCCTTGGAGGTCTGGTGCCAGGAGCCTTGGTGAATAAGAAGAAAGGCTGCCTTTAGAAAATGTTTTCACTTATCAGAACAAAAGCTGGAGCTTAGTTCAAGATGGTGGAATGCCACCACAACGATGGGACATTAGGCGGATTCCTCCGGTGACCTTCCGGGCAGCTTCCAGGAAACCACCATCACAGTAACCCAGGAGCTTTGGCAGGTGGTGCCGTGGTGAAAACTGTCACCTCATAAGGAAGGTTCTGTGTTCCACAGCCTACATGCTGTCCAGGTGTCAACAGGAGTTCCTGGCTGTTTCCTCCCACAGTTTGAAAGCCATGCAACCAGTAGAAAGCACAACCATATTTCCAGATGGCTGCAAACAGGCTGCCAACAGGCTGCCTGTTGGTTTGAGTGATGGAGTGAGTGCACGTGCACTAGGCTGCAGCCATGATACGTGGATGGTGCAGGAGTGGGACCCTGGAGGTGTTATGCATGCCAACACACCGTGCTGTGTCTCCATTTTTAACCCTTATGCTTCATAAAAAAAGGTTTTTTTTTAAAAAGTTAAACAAATAAAATAAAGGAGAAGCATTTTTCCACACCTCCTGCAAAAGCAAAGGTGTGAGAATGTAGCAAACCCATTTAGGACTTTTTGATTCTGCAGTGATTTTGTGCATATTTCCCTATAATGGCACAGAGCCAGCCTTTTAAGGTTTGGGGGGAAATCCTAGGATGGACCATGGAAAGAAGGAAAGCCAGCAGAGGAAGTGTAGACCCAGTTTTGTCCTGGACAGACAAGTACCCATAAATGACCCTCCTCAGTAATTAAAGGGGAGCAGGGTCCAGATATCACAGCACAGCTTTAGGGACTGGTCAAGTAAAAACAGCCCTGATCTGTTGAGGTATGGACCAGAAGAACTGGGTTCACTGGGACCATGAGCAATGTCCATGTAAGTCCCATGTAATAATTATTCTTTTGCATTTTACCAGGCTTGCTTTTAATTTCACTATTACACATTTTTCTATTTAAATTTAATGTCAGTACAATGACCAGAAATGCATTTTAAACTGATAGACTCTAGTTGTCTTGTCACTAGAATAGTGATGCAGTAAATTAAGGTCAAGTGACTCATATTGTTCTAATGTCTTTATAGGTGCTTTATTGGACAATATGTCCCGTGATTGCTATTCAGGACAAAGACTTATTCAAAAGGGACTTAGCCGTCATGAAATCGGTGTCTATGTGTATGCGTGTGTAAACCTCTGTAGTAACACGTAGCGACCGACAGAGGTCGCTTTTCTGCCTTAATAAATCCCTCTGTGGCGCCTTACAAGTGACTGAAACCTTGTTTTAAATTCATGTAAGCGTCACTCATGTTCGACCAAGCTGGTTAAAACTCACAGACAGCTTCACAAAAGCAGACACATCATTGGAAAATGAACGTAAACTGTATTTAGGACATCAAACACAGTCTCACGAGCATTGTTCTACAAATTCACCTCATCTACACCAAATCTCACACATTTGGCACGTCAAATTAGATGAATTGAAGAATGCAGGTCGTATAAATTGCAATAAAAAACAGTCACTGTGAAATATTTTAGGGTTAGTCCCATAAAAGTTGCACATATCACTGATTTATCTCACAGATTTGTAATAGTGTCACTATATTGGCAAAAAGCAGAATTTATTATTTTTTTGTTTTTTACTTCCGTCAGCATAGTTGTTTGCTTTTTCACCTTCCCTTGATGGTTCTTTCCATGTCCCACATTGATCTCACGGTCCCTCTACAGCAGACAGTGAGCTGACCTGTGGCTGACCTTCATGCCGTCACAGGCCAAAAATCAACTGACCTTTAACCGGCCCACAAATGTGACGCCTGTGAATTTATGGGCCACATGTGAAGTCCTCAGATGAGATGCACTGAATACATTTACAGTCTTATTTCATCATTGCAACGGAAAAGGTTCATTTGTCTCTAGTTTCAGCAGCATGCTGCAGTAAACACTGACCACTATGTGCAGGAAGTGTCTCCATACTCTTCTGATACACCAACACAGAGCCTCATGTGGGTTTGAGGTAGTTATAGAGGGCGCTGAGTCCACCTTGTAGAACCTCCTGGATGGGTTTGAGGAGAGGGTTGTGAACAATATGAAGTCCTTTATCCAGTGGGTGGCAGGCGAGTCTCCCAAGTCTGCTCAGAAGATACATTTCCACTGGGACATTTTGCAGCTCGTTGAAGTCGACGTTGAGGAGTTCGAGAGAGTTCATAGAGCACAGCGTCTTGGGAAGAGTGTGGATACTGTTTCCCTCCACAATGAGAATCTTCAGGTTGACCAAATCCTGGATCTGGTCTGCAATGGTCTCCAGACGGTTGCAAGCCAGGTGGAGAAAGACCAAGCCCTTCATGCTATACACGCAGGTGGGGATGTGAACGATGTGGTTGTAGCTGAGATTAAGTTTGGTCAGGTTGTGCATGGTGGCCAAGCTGCCGGGGAGGCTCGCGATCTGGTTGTTGGCCAAACTCAGAACCTCCAGGCAGGTGCAGGAGCCCAGCTCCTCCGGGACCTCACTCAGTCGGTTTCGGCAGGCAAAGAGGACGCGCAGCTTCTTCAGCAAGCCGATCTCAGGCGGCAGGCTGGACAGGTTGTTGCCCCACAGGTTAAGGATCACAAGGTTGTCCAAAGAGCCTACGGCAGCGGGCAGGGAGCACAGGCAGTTCATGGACAAGTTGAGTTTTTGCAGCTCTCTGAGTTCCCACAGCTCCGCAGGGGTCCTGCTCAGACCCTGCATGGCCAGACTGAGGGTGCTGTAGCCAAAGTGGATCATGGTGTGTCTGCGGAACCTCTCTGTGGCCGAGGGCACGCTGAACTGCCCGTCTCTGGAACCGTTTCTCCTTTGACTCACATCGCTCAGCTCCTTGGGGACGCCGCGGGAATGCTTCCCCCCCATCGTCCTGTCGAGTCTACCGCCAGTAACGGGGTGTCAGCATGTGGGTTGGCGTCCTAGCAACCTTTAAAGGGTTTTTAAAAGAGAATGGCAGCTGATTGGGTTCTGAAGCGGGCCGCACGGCACATGATCCGCTCCGCGCATTTGTTTTCGAACTCCCAACGTTTGGCAGCAGCCACACACTCGCCGTCCCGAGTTTCCGTCACAGTGTTGAGTTGCAGGCTGTTGTAACTGAGCACTTTGGGGGGCTCGTGGTCTGTGGCTGTCAGACAAACCACCCGTCTTACTGGATTTCATGGCCCAGCTGGTCCTGTCACTTTGCGAGTCCACAGATAGCACTCTGCTCATGTTCCACCCACTCCCAAAGAGACAGACTTGGGATAGGATGCAGTGTAAGCTCAGCCAGCTGTAGTTTCTGCCACGTGGAACATCGCCGCAGTTACTGCCACCCACTTTTCAACCTTCAACTAGCCTTCAAATTTTCAAAGTTAGGAATCACCCAGACATTTGACATTTGCTTCTATGCGCTCTCTTTTGTCAGCCTGACTGTGCCTTTGTGCTCGATCTTCTCTTTGAACTTAAACGTAGCATCAAGCTAGCAGCGGTAGAGGCACCGGATCATATCTTAAAAAAGTAACAGTTCTTAGAGGTATTAGTGGAAACTTATGCACGAGCCTGTGCTGGTTTACTCTCAAGTGCAAAAGGACACAGAACATTCCAGTGTATTCCTAGAAAACTATACTCATTCAAAATCCCATTTATCAGGCTCCAGAGGGAAAGCTCGCCTTCGGTAACAGCCCAGCTGGTGCACATTCACTTCTGAACTTGTCTTTCCCCCCAGCAACTTTTTACCCCAAGGTAAAATGTATTTTTTTTGTTGTTTTTTAACAGACTTCTTTAGGTACCTTGACTGGAAACCATTTGTCCCATTCCCTTTCAAAACTCCACTTTAAAAAGCAAAAGAAATTATAACTTTCTCCACTTTCCCTCATTTGCATGAATCATTTGCACTTGAAGCAGTTCATGGGGTGGTGGAGATATTCTCCGTCACAGAATGTTAATTCTCTTTGAGATGCTTTAAATTAAGGCCACACCAATTTACAATTTACGCTCACATTCTTTTTCTTTTTTTTTTTACAAAACAGGTGTTTTACATTTTGATAATGCTGCTGTTTGCAATAAATAACAGCAAATGAAACCAAAAACTACCGAAGATCACAAGTCACAGATGACTGATAGATTTAAAATGTTGTTGAGTAAATAAAACCTGTTAATCAAAACAAATTCTCAGTCAGTTTATTACTATAACTATGTAAAGTTGCTATTTTGTCTTTTGCAAACTCATAAAACTATAATAACCTGATCGTAACACCATGTACACATGTGATGAGCAATCTAAACATTTTAATATTAAATATAGTGAGCGCTAAGCTTGGCTACATGTTTAGAAAAGTCATTTAGATTACAAATTTACTCAAGTGCTCGCTGCGTAGGATCGTGAGCTAGCCAAAAGTGACTTTTGCGCTCAAAATAAACACAATTTCCATCCATATGTCATCTTCTAGGGTGCGAGTCAGGTGATTAGCAGATTCATGTAACAGGAGAGGTCTATATTCACACGGCGTGAACATGTTACATAAACATCGGGGAGTAAATGGGACCTTGGACCTGATCCATTTTCAGGAGCAGACTTACACAGTCTGACCAGGACTTAGAGCAGCCTTAGTCATCATTCCTTCCCTAGTCTGGTAATCAAGAAAGTGCACTGGGAACAGTAATGACAGTTCACAGTGATATCCAACTCTGGGAGCTCTGGGACACGGCTACATCAGCACTTATAAATGACAGGTCACGTCATAGATTTGCTGAATTGGACATTGGGGACCTGCTCTGTGGGATGGGGGGGGGGGGGGGGGGGGGGGGCAGCAGCTTGTGCAGCATGTCAGAGATAGATCTTTAGTAAATATTAACGTCTCCATGTCACACGAGCTTGTGTGTGGCTGCAGCTTTAATTGTGTGCACAGGAATTCACGACCAGATTGTAACTATGTGAGCTGTCCTCTCTGTGAAGCAGTAGCCATCAGAGAAGCAACACATCGTGGCGTAGCTAGATATTCACGTGTCTGAGTGTTCAACTTGGATTACACTGAAAGGCACAAACAGCTGGAGGGAGGGACAGGGTAGAAGATAAGTAGGTGTGCGAATGGACAGGCAGGCTAATGCTAATTTCAAACATCCAGCAATGTCATCATGATACGCCTCTCTGTTACCACACCGCTGCCTGGCACTCCATCATGATCTTGTCGCTCGTGAATCTTCATTAAATGTTTTCGCTGGTGCACAGTTTAAAGAACAGATGTGTTGAGACAGCTTGAGATTCAAATTACAAGCCAGCAAGATTTATTGTCCTCGGCTCCTTCAGCACAACACCTTCATCCAGATTCCAACTAGCAACTGACGAGGAAGAGTTACTTACTCCGAGGACAGGGACTCCCAACAATCCTCCGGGTGACAAAAGTGATTGTGTTTTTCATTATTATTTTTTATATAAAGAAAGAGGCATTGTGGCACCATAATGACTCTGTGAGGTACCTTTGGAGACTCAAGTCCAAGATAGGTGCCATTACTGCTGGAGCTTGTGGCAATGACAGAAGATAGATGGCTCTGCTGTCTCAGAATCACCATAGGAATCTCTGTCCTGCCGAGGTGTAGGGAGGTCCTGCCAGGACCCCCAGACCCTCAGAGTCTATCCTGTAGACACATTACTCCCCAAAGAGCTACAACTCTGCCTGAAAATGTGTTCCAAGAATATAAGACGGAGATCTGAGGCGGGAAATACGCATTTCACAAGCTTGGTGGTGCATTCGTGACCAAAATCAGCTGCATGGGATGGAAATGGAAAGCATTTCCACTCAGGTGAAATGGTGACGCACCTGGGCTGGTAATGGTCTCTCATTCAGCAGATGTGAATATTTATGCAAGTGGACCCTTGCTGCTGCTGCGTATGTGCGCGCTTCTGCACCCGCCGAGCTAATGGAGCGCCGTTTCACGCACTTGTTTTTAGAACTGGGGATGGTTCACCATCTGGAAACTGCCCAAAGCTCCAGGTGACAGCGATGAAACTACTCTGAGACACAAAGTAGCGCAGCGGAAAGTTGAGGCAGAGTCCAACGTATCCTCTGTGAGCTCGGATGCCAGGAATATCGGTTTGAAGTTCCAAACGTTCATTTATTTGCCAGATTGGACACGCTGAGGTTGCCCATGGCAAGTCGTCACCGTGGATGTTACCCGTTTGACGTCGGAAGCCGTTTCTGAGCGCACACGACTTAAATTCACACCCATTCCGCATCGCCTTTGAATATTCTCCTCCGACTGGCAGATTTTTAACGGAGGCACCTCTGCTGTATATCTCACAATCTCCTAATCTCTTTCCCCAGGCTACATGCCAGGTTCCTGTAGTTAGAGCTGTGGCGAGGCAGCCAGATTCATCACGAGATAAACTGGGACACCATGATGAATAGATAATAAAGGCACCCAGGGGAGAGAACTATCCAGGTTAACTCAAACACCATTTGTAGTGATGGCGGAAATCGACGGGGGAAACCCGGTGAGCAGAGATTACTGGGCTCCAAAGTGACCAAATCAATTATGACTTTGCTGATGCAGCAGGATGGGGACTATACAAATTAAGTGGGGCCATGACAAACAGGCAGCAGGGTGATGAAGCACCACCGATGTGGGCCTCACCTGCACACGGCAACTGCAAAAAGGCCACAGAGCGGTAAAGAGAGACATGATTACGGGCCGATCATGATTAGATCAACTCCCAGTACCCAGGGATGATCAGTGGAATTGTTAACAGCCAAACCCGCTGTGAGATTTACGCAAATCTGCAGGATTAATGGGTTGGTTATTTTTTGCGACGCAAAGTAAAACTGCTTTAGAAGTGGTTTGCATGTTGTGGTTAGCAATAGCGTTCATGCAACAAAAAGGCATGCGGCAGAGCTCGTAGAGGCTTTGGGTTTTTTTTATTATTACGTTTAGAAAAACCTCCAACAGGAAAGGACTGCTCATTCTGAATGAAAAAGAAACAAGTCTAAAGAAAACGGGCCCTTCTGAACCCGTGTGGTAGGGTTCAGCGGGCACTTATCAGCTTCTCGTCACGTTGGTATTTGTCAACATGCATGTCAACTTCAACCAATGTTGAACTTCTGACCTCACGATGCGTTCAAATGAAGCGGGTTTCAGAGTGCAGCATTGCTCACTGGTTTCCTGGTGCTTCGGTTTTCAGCCTCTACCACCCACGTGTGCTTACGCAAGGTAATAACCTCCAAACGGCCCCCAATGCTGCAGCACTGCTGTGTGGTTGTATATCACATATGACCATCATCCATCCATCCATCCATTCTCTACCGCATATGACCATCATATAGACTGTTAAATTAGAATAGTGTCCAAAATTAGCTGCCTAGAGGCGCTACAGTGTTGCGCAAAAGATAACCAAAACCGTGTAGCTATTCTCAAAGCTAACTTTGACTTGAACTCATCTCCTCCTGGCTCAGAGGCCGATTGCAGACTTTTGAACCACCGTTCGGATCTTGAAAGGTAAATAAAATCACGACGGATTACTACACTAATCCTGAAGCGCGATGCTCATTATCTACAGCCAGGACTGCGTATTAAATGGTATGTGAGTGGTGATGGCGGCAGCCACAGTTTGAATTACAGGATTTGCATGTTAGCAAAGACGCAGCGGCAGGAAAGCACAGAGAGGAAAGCAGCTTATTGAACAGGCTTGAATGTGCATTTTAATTCACTTCTTCCTTAGTAATTTATTAATAAAATCAAAATTGTCTCTGAGTGCTTCACAGAAACCCCCAACAAGCAGGGAAATGCTAAACAGGGAGAAACCTTGAGCGGGATCAGACTCATAAGGGGAGGGGGGCCCTTCGGTCGTTAGTGGGCTGGCTAAAGAAGGAGAAGGGGGGATAAGGGAAAAAAGAGGAAAGAATAGAAATACATCATACATATAAAGATAAGTTACACAGAGGAAACATAGCTAAAGCTCATGGGGTCGTTGGTTCTGTCCGTAGGTCAGTGCACAACTACAGGGTTGGTACTATCTGTAGCTGTGGGGAGACACAAATCTATTAATGTGATCAGCACAGATAAGGGTTAAATTCAATCAAAAGTTCTGTTGGTGTCACCAGATCAGAGGGTTCTGCCAAGCCTTTCTTTGGAAATGAGGATTCTTGCCTGACCTCCACTGCCAGTGAGCCATAAATGTTTCATGTGCCGATGATATGGTAATGACAGGAGCCTCACAATGACACCTTGTGAGCTTTGGATAACGATGACTGTCTTGTGGGCCTGTGCGACTCTGGACGCGGTCCAACAGCAGAGGCGCAGCCTGCAGTGAGGAGCAGTTCAGAAAAGCACAGTGAGTTAAAAGAAATGTGTGAGAGACTAAGGTGGCGTTCTCACACCCGCACGCTGCCGATGGACGCCGCTCAAATCATTCCTCTGCATTAAACATGCGCCCCGTTTCATGAGGTTTGGGTCCAGGTGCCTGTCGGTGGCATGGGCCCAGCTGGAGGATGTGGCTGACTGGCTCTGTCTGGCATACTAACAAAGCCAGGGGTGCTTCCAACAGTGAGTTTTAAGAGGTGGCCGCCATTGACACACACCCAGCGTTCAAAGATGTGAGCCCCAGCTGCATGTCTACTACGCTGCAAACCCGGGCAAAGAAATTAGGAGGTGGAAAAGAGAATTTTGAAGCCGTAGATGAGGTTCCCGTAGATGACAGGGATATCGATCTCATGACGTTAGCATTCACGCCAGGACACTTGGCACTTGGTTTGTTTGCAAGATGAATTATGTCAGGGAAAAGGGACATTTTTTTCAATTACACGGGACGGAGCAATAAAAGGCTGACAAGTTTAAAAGAGCTTAATGTATTATTTTGCTTGGCTAAGCCTTTTATTAAAGCGAAACAATCTTGTCAGACACCTGTTGTTCCAGAATGGGGTTATTTATTGTTGGCCTATGTCAGCAAACTGTAATCCCTCTCTAGATCATGCTATATTACCAGTGTGACCTATTCTTGGGTATCATAATTTCCTCTGTGTGTGTGTGTGTGTGTGTGTGTGTGTGTGTGTGTGTGAGAGAGAGAGAGAGAGAGAGAGAGAGAGAGAGAGAGAGAGAGAGAGAGAGAAGGAAAGAACAAGCACCCTCTTTCATTTGTTTCTTTTTTCTTGATGCTCAATGTCATGCAGAACAAATCCAGTACTGCTGACATTGGTGATTTCTTGTCTCCAGTGCAAAGAAGTGTGTGTGGAGGCAAAACAGTTGCTTACTGCTGACGGGGAGCTGGACAGTTTTGTAATTAAGTGGTAATACTTCCAGACTTGACAGGGTTTTCACTTGTCACAGCGTAAAAAAAAAAGAAAGAAAGAAAGAAAAAAAGAAGAAACAACACTGCAGCCTTTTCGAGCTTATGAGCCATTGTTATGACAGCATATAATTATTTAATTCATTTTGCCAGAAAAGTGTTAATACATCCCATCACCAGTTTTATTTAAAGCTTTTTAAAGCAAACCAGGCTGCCATCATTATATCTTTGCAAAGCCTGCCTTGAATTCCACCGTCTGCCTGTGGCCTTAACCCACTAATTGTGGTCAAAGTTCTGATGTTGTTGTTGCATTCCCGAGGTTTGGTTTAAAGCTGCAGTTATATTAAGATCTAAGGATTTAACATGCACTTTAACAGATAATGAAAGATGTGTGCAAGCTGACTGAAGCCTGATGAACTCACCGAGGTTCTGCGTGTTTTTCCAGTCACTGTGTTTGAGGCAAAAACACGGGGAGAAAAGAGCAAACAGTCAATGTGGGAGAAGCTTAAATGTAGGTTTCAAGAAGAAGCCTCTCGGGCTGCTGATGTATAAATAGTGTTTTAGCGACCTCTACTGGACAATTCGGAGCATTTCCCCTTTTTAAACCAATATTGCGCTGAACTATGGGTGGAGTATTGGTACTATAAGTGTTGTTATTGTTGTATGTCTATCAATAAACCTACACTATAAAAGTAAAACAATCAATGATTATTGTGGTTTGATGTAATGTGAGGGATGAATTATGACATTCATTACAAACAAGCAACAAATCTTAACTGTATTATTCTGTATTGTTGATTTCCATTCAGTTAAAATAAGACAAGCTATAAGCTTCCGTTTATTCCTTTGTTGGGTTATTGAACAATATTTATTTGCGTGTAATTATTTTTGTTTCAATATGTGCAACCGGAAATCAAAGACAATGATACTGAATGATAATGATAACATGACGAATTAATCCAAACTAATATCTGCACTTATTTATTGGTGCGGATATTAATAAGACAGTTATAAAGGTTTCTGAAGTCATATGTTTAATATATTACAACGAACTGGCTACTCGGGCAGCTTTTATTGAAGCGATGTAGCCAAAACCTGTCAAAGCAGGAACAAATATGAATGACACCGCACCTGACCACCCAGCACGTGGCGAAACGCGTGGCAGCCAATCATCTTCTAGAGGGCGGGACTTGTTTGTTGACAAGCAGCCATATTCACCAATCAGAGCTTTACAACTCCGAGCAACATCCGCCTTCACCCCGCTGTCAGCCAATTGGGGTGAAAGCGTAATTATTAATTCATTACACGGCGAAGGGGAGTGACGCAGTTATTGTACATCTACAGACTCTCATGCTTTCTTTATGCGGCCTAAAATAACGATATATTTGCAATAGGCGGACGTGAAATTCTTTGTAAGCACAACACAGAAGAAGGATTCTGTTATCATCCGAGGTCTGCATGTCGAATCTCTGCGCCCCTTGAATTTGGATGCCATCCCGTTGGAGGTTGCGGTAGAGCCCGAGGACTAGATGCGATAGCCAGAACGAGATATGCCGCAGCCGAAATCACGAAAAATCGCCATCCTCGGGTACAGATCCGTAGGTGAGTCGACAGAGATGACAAGGAGTTTCTGGGAAATATCTTCATAGTCTTAGGATGCGGCACTGGCGTTTAAATCAGCGGCCTTTTAGTGTGAAGCGAGTCGTTTACGCCTACTTTGATTATCGGTAGTAGATTCTTCTCCTCGCCAGGTGAGACGTGGCCTGGTTGGACTTATTCACCTGAGGCCCTGCGTGAACTAGATGCTTTTGGGCGTTTTAAGTGCTGCGGTTCCCCTCAGCCACCCGAGTCTCGCGTGAGCCATTTGCGCGTGAAGGCCCGAGCGGCTGCGTTTGACGCATTTGATCGCGTGCAAGAGCGAAGAAGCGCACTTGGTTCGGGCTGAAAGTACGCTCGTGACGGCAAGATGGCACGCGCTGATGGCGCAGCTGGAGGACACCGAGGAATCCACTGATGGTGGAGACGGAGCTCCGGGAGGCTCGGTGTCGGGTTCTGTCGTAAAGACCGAGGGTTCTGTGTACGAGCGTCGGGAATGCGTTCATGCCCTCGTTGTTTTATTATAAATAAAGCCAGAGAGATGGTTTGTTTACATCAAGAACATCATCGGTTATTGACTTTTGGTGGTACAAGTTGGTATTTTCGGGTTCTTTGGGCATTTAAACTTCCATTTTAGTGCAGTTCAGACTCTCCTTGTGTCTTAACTCCATTACCTGCATTTAATAACTTCAGTTACGATGAGATAAAAAATCATTTCTTGCTTTATGTGTTTATACTGTTGTCAGTCAAATCATTTCGGAGACAAAGGTTTCCAGTTTATTTTGATTAGGATTGTTTTTGCCTGAACAATATAAATATGGTGCGTGTCATAAGTGCATACATATAAATATATGTTGATTTGACTAAATTGTCATTTTGAACATTAACTGATTGAAAATTACCTTTTGTATCAAGATGGCAGATCCATTGAGACACGTGCAGATCAATTTTTACCATATTTATTTTTTGATATGTTGGTTTGGGTTTTAGTCGTGTTTACGCTGCATTGCTGTTACTATTAAATATCCTGTCGTCTATGGTGAACACACCACTGAACTGATCCACAGCGGCCTTCGTAACAGTCCAACAGCAGTTCTAAACGTCGTCTGATCAATATTTTGTGGGTTGTTGAAGCTCTCATTTCATTGGGTGTATCATGTTGAAACAGTCATCGCTCATATCTTTTTAATGAATTAAATTTGTGTTCCAGGAAAGTCATCCCTGACGATTCAGTTCGTGGAAGGCCAGTTTGTTGACTCCTATGACCCAACAATAGAAAACAGTGAGTAGAGGCTTTGTCACATTGATGCACGAGTGGGCTTTTCATCCAGGAAGCCATTTTGGTGGACGCTGTCAGCCATTCAGATACAGGTGGCGGCCTCAACAATAGCCACGCTAAATATTAACAGCCCTTTTTGCCTTTTAGGCTTCATTTTGTGAATTTAGCAGAGCAGGTGAAACACTTCTTCTGTGAAACACTGGGAAACCCTGAATGTGCAGCACGTCTCTTTGTTGTGCATGTGCGAGGCAGCGCGCTGTATTATCCCTTCACCTGGCCTCCGCTACTCTGTCATCTCATCAGTTATTCATGTGTAAACTCATGTTTTGCTCTCAGTTGCGCAGAGTTCAGGTTGTAAATCTTTTAAAAATTGCCCTCCTATGTGCTGTTTACCAGAAATGTGTTGATTATCTCTCTCTTCATATCAAAATCCAAATGAATGTCGACGACAAAACCCAAAGCAATCCAAAATTCCCAGAGCATTCAGCTCCATCTTGTGGCCTCGCCTGGTGGAAATGCCTTCTAACCACGGCTTAAGACTCAGTCACTGACAAAGCATTTATAATGCACTAAACTAGAGCTGGACTCATTTAGTATTATGGTATGTGCCAGTTTCTGTCTACCTTTGGATCAAGAATATCAAGTGACAACATGATTAAAGGGATAGCTGGATATATTCAAATCTAGGTTTGTCAAACACAGATTTATTATCCTGTTTTATGATAATAGGTCCACTTTAATTCTGATATAATGATGTTCTTCCAACTTTGCGCCACAGTGCGGCGGAAGAGTGGGCAAACGCCACATCCTAACGCTACAGTTGCTGTGTCTCCAGATGGACCGCTCGGTCCTCTCCGCCTTACCAGGAACATAAAAAGAACATTTTGTTGTGGAAGAGAACATGAAGTAATTCACTAACGCGCACAAAGTCAGACACTCGGGAGTCTGAAGTTTCCCTGCGGGCTGTTTCTCTTTCCGCGTTTGTTCACTCTGCGCTTTGCTGGCCGCACTGTCCGCACCTATAAATAATCTCTGCATGTAAAGTGAAGTGTCAGCAGCGTTAGTGGGCTGGTGCAGGCCGTCTCCATCTGGGATTATATGACCCATCTTTAGGCAGATATCGACGTTTCCGCACTGAACGAACCCGCTGGCGCTGAAATGAATCCAAAATTGGTTTTTGTCTCGGATAACTTTAAATTCAGATATGTGCTGTGTCATGTGCTTTACAACATGATGCTGCTGTTTTAAAACAGTCTCGTTTTTATAGGATGCGTTTTTAAAAAAGAGACTTTTATTTATTATTCGCGATATCAGTTGTAATGAACATCGGAGGTCTTCAGCATTTATATGATACACACCAAGCTATTAAGCTCCTAATCCAGATAACCTCACTTCTGTTTTTATGTTTCTTCTGCAGCATTTACAAAGATGATCACAATAAACGGACAGGAGTACCATCTTCAGCTGGTAGACACAGCTGGACAGGTGTGCATTGGGCCACTGTTGCTTTTAACACTGTTGTTGTTGCGTAATGACATTCGGGCTTGTTTCTTCCTCACGAATCACTTTAATTTGAGTTGTTTATGACAGCAAAGCTTTGCCTCTGACTCCTCATGTCTTCTGTCAGGACGAGTACTCCATCTTCCCTCAGACATACTCCATAGATATCAACGGTTACATCCTGGTCTATTCAGTCACATCTAATAAAAGGTTGGTGTAAACACATTGCAGAAGCAAAAAAATAATTATTTTATGGACGATGTCTTGAGGTGGTTAAATGCTGAAGGTGAACTCTCCACTTTCTTCCAGCTTTGAAGTTGTACAAGTTATCCACGAAAAGCTGTTGGACATGGTGGGAAAAGTTCAGTGAGTACACTCGCGTTGCTGTGCATAAAAAGCCAAGACGGATGTTATATACAGGGCATCAAGAACTAAATATTTTCCTTTGCATGCAGGGTTCCAATTATGCTAGTCGGAAATAAGAACGACCTACATATGGAGCGGTATGTTCAAACGCACTGTTGCGCTGGCTCACGCGCAAATTTGCATGCAGTATCCACATGGGGACGACAGCAGAACACGACAACTTTAGCTATCTTTGTGTCCCTTCTCATCAGTGTATGGAAGAATTTGCACATTTGACACATATAGATGCTCCGATGTAGTTCGCAGGTGATACAGAAACGGGAGCTGAGCTACTTTTGTCCACCTCAGACTTGTTTGTGAACTGTTTTATCAGGGTAATCAGTTGCGAAGAAGGAAAAGCATTAGCTGAATCCTGGAATGCTGCTTTCATGGAATCCTCAGCTAAGGAGAACCAGGTAGGGGACGGAGATGCAGTGGGTCAGGCTTCAATCCTGTTCAGCCTAATTTCTTAGAAGTTATTTGATCTTACGTTTGGATGTTCGCGTTAACTGATGGAGATTCCAAACTGAACGAGACATGTGCGCGTTTGTTTCGTTCTCCGTCAGACGGCTGTGGAGGTTTTCCGAAGGATGATCCTGGAGGCAGAGAAGATGGACGGCGGCGTGCAACCGGGAAAAACATCCTGCTCCATGATGTAGAGCCGCCCAATCAACACACAGGACACTGCACTGGGATATCCCGTTACTTGAAGGCTAGCCGCCAGTTTTCCACCTCAGCTGACTCCACCCCTCCAGGGTCTTAAATATCAAACACTGTCTATTTATGGCTCTGATTCCACTGTTATTTATCAGTATTTCTGATTCCCTTGTCATCCTCGTATTTCTCCGTGCGTTTGATTTCGAGAAAGGAGGAGTGGTGGTTTTCTCGTCCTCTTTTTCCCAGAATTCATCCTCCCCCTACATCTCTGTGCTCAGCACTGTCGCGAAACACACACACAGACACATGCATCACTTGGGTGTATCAGAAAGTGTCTCCTGCGCTGGATGATGATGACAAGCAGAACAGGTCAGAGGAAGCACCAGGTCGACGCTTCTTAGGTTTTTATTATGCAGCTCCGGTAAGAACTACGAATCTAGTGAGAGAGATGAAAGAAATATGGTGTTTTGCCAGGCGTACGCTCTGAAAAGAGACGAGTAAAGCGAGGTTTCTTCTGATACATCCCCGGCTGTTTGTTCCCTCCATTATGCAGCTCTTTTTCTACTTCATCTCCACGCAGCACCGCTCCTCTGTTCCTCAGTTTGTTTTCATTGCAACAAAAAACAACAAAGCATCACCCTGCATCCATTTTCTAATGTTGAAAATGTTGTACAAATGTTTTTGATTGTAATCATTAAAGCAAAAAGTGGTTATATAAAGTGTGAATTATTACTTATGACTTTTTATTTTAAAAAGAAACATCTAAGTAGCAACTTCAGCGGGAGTTTTGGGTAGTTTAGGTATTTTCTCCTGTACACACTTATTTATGGGCTAAATGATTGACAAAGGTGGTTATTTTAAAGACGATGGTTCCTCGTGTAGGAAAAATGGAGCACAAATGGGGGAAATGAAGTGGCACCCTTGTGAAATCATTCTCACTCACACAAGAATAAATACCAAAATTGGGTCTTTTTTAGCTTCTGTAATGCAACCATTAGCACGGGATTTTGTTGAGAACACCAGGGTGAATGAACACCCTCTCCCCTGCTGTCTCCCTCATTCTCCTCCCCCACAAGCCCACCATTAACGGAAGGGTCCCCCCATGTGAGCTTGGTCCTGCTCAAGGTTTCTTCCACTATGGCTCGTTTTGACGCCACGCTTTGGGTTTCTGCAAAGCTCCTAGAAACAACTTTGATTGTAACAGACACGATATAAATAAAGTTGAATTGAACAAACATAAATGGTAACGGAAAATATTTAATGACAACAGGCATTTCCTGATTTTCTTTAAATGTATTTATTTCCTCAAGAAACTTTTAGAACAACTTAAGTCAGTTTCATCTTTTAAAGAACCGAGAAACGCTTCTTTAAGGGACTTCAGGAGGTTGAAGCATCTTCTGGGACGTTTCTGTTCTGTCTGGACTTTAGAGCGTGTTGCACATTTCGTCACCGCAGCACTTGGCATTGATGTAGGCATTCAGCTTCAGCAGTTCACAGCTTTCCAGAGACATGCATTTCTGGAACTGGGCAACTGGGCACAGTAAAGTGGATACAGTTTTAAAAATTACCCTCTGTTGCCTCTCAGTTTACGACCAACATGAATATTTTACAAGCAAATCTAATGCTTTTACTCAATGTTCTTTTGCCCCAAACTGTGACTACGAGAGGTCATCAGAAGGTCACCTCCTCCATGCACACAACTCTGCTGATGCTAATACTTTTCTTTCGCCGAACTTATTGCGTTTAGATAGTTTGCCAATTTCAAGTTGATGTAATGCTATTTTACTCACATGGCTCTCGGAGGAACCTGACAGCGGCGCAGCCGTTCTTGTCTGGTTTACAATTCTCTACGGAGAGCTCGCATGGTCCTCCGGCCACTTTGGAGATGCACCTGTGACAGCTGAGACATTCACCTAGAGAGATGTTTCAAATTCATGTTGCAGGAAAGGAAAACCAGGAGGTTGTAGATGTTCCGCCATGCCGCCATGGTGGACTCTTTCTGTTTATTCAGTGGAGAATCAGTGACAGACTCACCGGCTGAAAACAGCAGGGCGACAGCAAGAGCCAAGACCAAGAACTTCATTATGTTCAGTACTGCAGTACAATCCTGCACGAAAACATCATGTGGTGTCAGAAAGCCTCCAGGACAAAAGAGGAGTTTCAGTCAGAGAGAGAAGAAAAGCTCGGATGCATTTTTACAAACCTCGTCGACTTGTCCGACTCAGTTTCCACCAACGACTGAGACGCCGTCGACCACTTTGACGCTTTATATATTGATTCTTCCTGCCTCGTCATGGCAACACCCCATCAAGTGGTGTGTCTCCAAAGTCTATTTGCTCGGTGCCTTGCTCACCCCGGGCACACCGTGTTCAAGGGTTACAGGTTTCTGTACGGATTACGCAACATCTGTCCACCCTTTACACACCGCTTCTAATTTATGAGACGTTTGTAAATATTAATGTTGCATCTATCAAAGAGTCAAATAAAGATTTTTGCCAAGGTAAAGTTCTCCAGGAGGACGACAAGGGGTCATTTGTCTTAAAATGATGAATTGTGTCTAAGCAGGATTAGCTTGATGGTCTTTTACCCTTCCGTCACAAAGAAGCCTCAACTGGCAGAAATTGGACCCAGAACCTTTTTGTTGGCTCCATTTTGGCTTAAAAGTGCATATTTGTTACCGGTGGCGCAAAGGTGCTATTTGACAGACGCTTTGGGGCATAAAGGCAAAACTGGACTCAATGCAGAGTATAAAGTCTGAATACACCCGAAAAGTGACTAGCACGTGGCTCACGCTACCTTTGGATGGTAACGACTGCGAGGTAAAACTGATTATTTCCTCACGTGGACTAAACTATAACCGCCGCTTTTGATGTGTTTCATGAAGCAAGGAATTGACGCAGTGTGGAATGGACGGGACGGGTCACTGGACACGCAGCAACTTTAAAAAAAAAAACAATAAAAGAACTAAGTTTGCATGAAAATGAAGACTTCAGCTGTGTCACAGTTTCACAAATCCAAAGGCTGAGATGTATTTACACACAGGTGATTAAATCTAGACACAGGTGGCAGCCACGCACGACTCACAACTGTTGTTTTTAATCACTTGACAGCAGTAAATCATTGTTTTAATGCTTCTGTGCATGGAGAGGCGTGGGAGGAATGTCATTTATAGGAAACAAACAAGGTTATACTGCACCGAAGCTTAGAGGTACTCGCTCATTGCAGGACATCTGCTTTACTTTAAGTTTCCAAATGTTTGTTTTCCCTCCACTCACTCAGCAACCATCACCATTGCTTCCAAAATCCAATAATAGCAAAATGGCTCCTGCTATTGTTTCATCAACTGGAGCCAAAATCCGATATCAGCACTGACGCATGTAAGGGAAACTGTCCATGTGGCAAAACGTCTAAACCCCCCCATTGTTCGGCCCGAGCCTTGCAATTGCACCCAGCTGCCCGTTGGCCGTATAAATCCGGGGGTCCACATTTTTTCACCCTCACAACTGGGTAGTTTGATTGGCAGGAAACTGTGGAAAATGTCTCAGTACTCGGGAAAGGTGAGTAGGGGGTGATGCCAAAGCCTCCCCATATGAGTCACAAACAAATGTCAGAAAATTGTGTGTTGAGTGCACCGACTGCAGCTGTTGCTTTAGCACCTCTGTGACTGCGACACTGCACAACACAGATCGTGCTGTACGAGGGGAAATGCTTCACTGGGAGGAAGCTGGAGATCCGCGGCGACTGCGATAACTTCCAGGACCGCGGCTTCATGAGCAGGGTCAACTCTGTTCGCGTGGAGAGCGGGGCTTTCATTTGCTACGACCACCCAGATTTCAAGGGCCAGCAGTACATCCTGGAGCACGGAGAGTACCCTGAATACCAGAGCTGGAATGCCCATAATGATCACATGGGTTCCTGCAGGCCAATCAGGATGGTAAGACAGTTGCGTGTGTGAGGGACCCCAGGGACAGACAAATATTTGGTTGTTAAGAGTGGTGTGTGTGTGTGTGCTCTCCTTTGAGCACACATCTGTTTTTCAGATTATTTCAAGTCTGACTAATACAACACAGGACCCTTCACGGGTCAGAGCTAGCTTACAGCTTTCATTTTGTGTTGAATAATTGGATTTTTATTCCGAGGTGTCAGCAAGTGTCTGCGGAGCTGAGGCAAACTCCTCCGCGTAATGTAAAGGAGAGCTCGGAAGATGAACAATGCTGACGGGCTATTGTCCTCCACAGCATGGAGAGCACTACAGAATGGAGCTGTTTGATGGAGACAACTTCACAGGCCAATGTGTGGAGGTGTGCGAAGACTGTCCATTCCTGCAGGCACGAGGCCTGACCAAGGACAGGATCAACTCCATCAAGGTCTATGGAGATGGCGCGTAGGTTTCTCTGCAGCAAACTAAGACTGCATACCACTATATACAGTCTTTGAAATTTGTTTTTACCCTTTCCCTTCATTTTTACAATATCCTTTACAAATACACTTTACTGAAGCTGGATTTTAAGAAATTCTGGGTTTCCCCCACACAGGTGGGTGCTGTATGAAGAGCCCAACTACCGTGGCCGCATGTATATCGTGGAGAGGGGAAACTACTGCTCCCACTCGGAGTGGCAGGCGGAAAACCCAAACATCCAGTCTGTTCGCAGGGTGGCAAACTACTTCTAAAGTGCTGCGGTCAGCAGCAACGGCGCTGCAGAGACAAAGTCATCCGCTGAGGAAAAGCGAGCTTCACTGTCCAGTAATCTGTAAGCAGGTCTATGGGTTAGTAAACTAATAAAGGATGAGCAAAGAGTTGCTGTTGTTTCATTTTTGTGCTAAACGGGTATAATCAACAACCCTTTTCCATTTTTTTTCAATCACTTTGACAGTAATTCAGCTTAAAACCATTCTGATGATCCTCTTCATCATAGAAAAGTCAACTCATCTTTACCTACAGTATACAATATCTGTAACAGTCGCAATTGTCTCTAGTTGCTTTACAGAAACCCAGAACCTGACCCCCCTTCCAAACCAAGTAACAGTAACAAAGAGACCCAAGGAGACCCTTTAACAGGAAGATTACTGACCAGGACCATATTGGAGGGGGACTCCCCTGATGATGGCTGGCCAGGTAAAGTAGGAGGAGACGGGCAGAAGAGGGGAATGCGAGGGGGAAGGACAACAGATTATCCTAAAGATTTAAAACGCAGAGGGTCAGTGGCGCAGGAGGTCTTTGTAAATCTAGAAATACCTGGGGGGGACTAACGCGGCCATCAACCAATGAGGGCAAAGCAAAACCGTGCAGTGGATTACGTTCCTCTAACCCCCCCGGTGTACAGCATATGATGATAAAAGTCAGGTGACCCTATTCCAACTATGAGCATTAGCGTGGCTAGAATAATGACTGTAGCTTTAGATTTACTGGCTCTGAGCTCTCTCAAAAAGGAAGATTTTCAGCTTGAGCTTAAAAGTAGAAACAGTTTTAGCTTCTCACACCTGGACTGGTTCCACAGCAGGAGGGTGTAAAGTGATCCCGGTGACTGGGCTCACAATACAGACATGGAATCACAAAAGCGGGTTAAAGATTTAACGTGCCAAACATAATACTGGGTTTGAGTTGGTTGAAGTGGCTGGGAACCGAGGGGGGCTGGAAAGGACACTTTGGTCCTGGTCTCAAGGAGCCAAACGTTACCACATGCAGGTGGCAAGGAGTGGATGAATAAACCGGTCTTTTAAAACTGATAGGAGGTGGAGTAGATTGGCCTTGAATGAGCTGCAGGTGTGCGTGGTTGGGAGTGGGAGACAAGAATAGGTTGCCCCCCCCCCAGCCTGAGAACAGAGGACGAACAAGCAGACAACAGCAGGAACACACAGTAAGAGAATAGCCTAACTGGGGCCCTAACAGCTAAAGCCCTGGCCGCATAATCAACTTTTAAAGGTTCCAGTGGGATGAAATGGCACTACCAGCTTCACTGGATAGGATGGAGCTTGGCCTCTAAGGACCTCTTATTTTAAACTCTATTTTGCATTTTATGGGCAGACAGGGAAGAGAAGCTTGTATGGGAATCAGGTATTCTCTCTTGTCAATTCCGATCAGAATTCTAGCCAGAGAAGTTTTGGATCAGCTTGGGGCTCCTCAAATAATTATTTGATCCCCTGATAACAAGATACAAGAGTGTATATGCATTTCAAATAGACTTCTCTACAGATGGTAGAGTAAGTGGATCATTTGCAGCTTCGAAAGAACTATAGAGGAGGGCAGTTAGATATAGGCATTGTTTTCTAATTATCTGGATCAAGTTGAGTTTTTAAAAAAAAGCTGAATACTGTATACTGCAACCTTGAGAGCTGGGGGCTACATAGCCTGTGCTGAAGACAGTTGTGATTTCATTTGTGAATACGCTCTAGGAGTCTTCATTTGTAAGAGTAAAGGAGGAATGCGGCTCCGCATCACTGTGACCCTTAGTCAGTCTGGCAACAGAGCTGAAAAGAAACCTGAGGTTGTTTTCTTCAGATAGAGAGCAATAATAGGCAGTGCTATCCTGACAAAGGGCCTTTTTCTTCCAGGCTAGATGGTCTTCCCGAACTCTGCTTTCTAATTGATGGTTTGATTCACGATCTTTGTCGGGGTGGGGTGGAGGGGATCAGGGGCGATATGCAGTGAGGCTGCTGCACCTCCAACAAGAGAGCCAACCTAAGCAGAGCTACGTTTATAATTACTGCTCGCTGTACTAAACACAAGGCTGCTCCGGGTGGTAATTAAAGGATCACTTAGCTGGACCGTTATCAGACAGGCATTCACTTTAACACAAAAGGCTTTTTTAAATGAAGAATCCATAAATATAAATGTAAATTCTAATAGCAAATAATCTTCCAGGAAAAAGGCTAAAGTAAAACTGACATAAGTTCAACCTCAGTTAATGTTTTTGTTGTTACAAGAAATGATCTATTCTGTCATTTGAGTGAGGAATACAGGTTAACAGTGAAATGGGCCCAATTTGTTCCAATATTGCTTAAATAATAAAATTTAAAAAAAATATATACAGCATATATAAATCTTGTAGGATAGTAAGGTATAAAATGTGTAGATTATAAATGTAAATGTTGCATTTCGAGTCAATATGGAGAAAAGTAACATTGAAACTGAGATTGTTAATCTTGTCTGCATACATATTTTGTGCGTACAGTTTGCTAATGCCCCTCCTCGGGGGAGCTCTACTACCACCTAGTGTTATTTATCATTTAAATATGACGCACAGTCTTGGGGTACAGTCGATAGCACAAAATATCTTTTTTACCTGTTCCATATTAAAATCCCAACATGCAGGTTTAATGTATTCATCCATTTTCAGCAGCGACCAGCCTGTTGGAAATCTATTCTAATACCATGATACACAGTTTCATAAATCTTATGCCCCATTGCATCATTCCCACAATATGCTTTTGTTCTTCTGGCAATGTCACACCAGGACTGTGACTTCAGGACCTTTAATGAGCACCCGTGTGCTTTCCCTCCCAACTCTCATGACAACTGGCCGCCTGTCTTTTACAAGGTTTCTCTGGTGGCCTCGATCCAGTTACAAGGTCAATACAGGACAGACTAATGAGAGAATGCCTTGTCTTGAGTTACACTCTGAAACACTAGTTTGTGGCTTATTACCTCTGCCTAACCTTATTCCTTAGCCATTTGCTTCTTGAATTGGCTGGATGTCACCAACATGCCATTAGTCTGAATGCTGAAGAAAATGGGTGGAGGGACCAGTGAGCGAAGCTTAATGGCATTTTAACAACGTCACTGCTGATTTCCTATTATGAAACATTTAGGATCTCAAACAATGGACTGCATTTTTTAAGAGTTTGCCTTAAATGGGAAAAGGCAAACAATTGGCAATGACGTTTTATCATTACACGTGTATTTTCCATTGCCATTGAGCCCTGGTTGCTCTAATAGAGCATTGCAAAGAAAGAAATAACCAACACGCTGTAAGATATAACTTGAACCGTAACATTTGAAGGTCAATAGTTCCCAAATTCATCCATGAGTGGGAAGCTTTTACCCTTGCGGCAAATTATTTTGCTTTTTTAACCAACAGACATAGAAACTGAGGAAAAAAAGTTCCCGTCCACTTCTTGTTTTGCTCAGTTGTGCGACAGTAAAAAAGTGTTTTATGAGTCATTAGCTGCTCTGTTTGCCGTGTGGAGTACACTGTACATTTAAGACTGCATGATAGTGCAAGAACTAATTAGAATGAATACATTTAAATAGCAAATTATTTTAATATTTCAAAAATAGGTCAGCTATTTATAGCACTTCCACAAATGCATAAATGATCATACTGATAAAAAAGAAAAGAAAAAGAGCCCTCTCACAGTTCCTAATACTTAAAGGCTCAAGTCACTGGGTCCATTTCCATTCCATTCCATATGGTTTCGTTTCACAAAATTAAACACATCACCTGTTTTTACCTGTGGATTCCTGCCAAGGTGGCTTTTATGGCAGTCACATAGCCTTGGAGCCAGGTGTGGTCTGTTGCTCCATGCTTTCGAGACAAATAAAGAGGTTCATTTCAGGCTATGAATTGGCATTTTGCAGCTGTTAAGGAATTCAAAGTTGGAGCACACGCTGCACAACAGCAGCAGGCTAAACACTCTTTAATGTTGTGTCCAGGATTAGTCTATAACCTGAAATTGTCAAATTATGATACTCCACCATTAGTTAGAAGAAATTGCATCTAAAGGTTCCACAGCCAGACTATTTGACACATACAGTACATTTATATCACATTAAAGATATTTATTTGTGATTGACAATTCGCTTAGGTTGAAATACTTTAGTTATCCATCAGTATTTGTAATTGCTGGTGCTAAATGTAGTTTGAATTTTTAGTTTCCTACAACGTGGTGTGAAAGTATGACAACCAATTATTCATAAAATGTTTTATTTAAAAAACCCCAAATGATTTTATGATGATCTTAGACCTATGAACAACCATGTGTTAAACTATTGCAAAAATAAATAGCATGTTTGTTATTTAAAAAAAGAGGCTAAAGATAAAATGCCAACTCTCGCCACAGAAAGTGTGAGTGTCTCAGTTAGAGGCAACATAAACGTGAATATAAATATAAAAAACCCCGCACCAGCTCCTTCAGTTGCGTTTTACGACTGAAATTATGCGATAATCGTCGATAAGAGAGAGCGAAAAAAATCCCCATTATTTTTCCCAGCGTGTGCATCGACGGTGTCGCGTTGAGGTCACTCGCTCGCTGCCTGAATTCCCCTCTTTGTGTTTACACATCCGGGTTTCCCTGTTTGCAGCCCATTCCCCATTTAGAAGCCATTTTGGACACAGATCAGTAACATGCATGTAAACCCCGACCGACCTCCCGATGCAGCGGTGCTAGTGCTCAACTGAAGAACCTCCGAAATCCGCGCCGCGCTGTCGTTTCCGACGCTTTAAACGCCCCTGCGCTAGTTTCTGGACTAATTTCCCGCCGGAGATGCTGCACCGTCGCGCGGAGTAACCGTGTGTCGGTCAGTTAATCGCGACGATCTTTTTTTCCCCTTCTTCTTCTTCCGCGCAACATTGTTGCAGCGTCGCGGCTATTGACACGCGCTGGTGGTGGTTCAGGCTGCGGAGGGACCGCGAGGCCTGTGGTCCTTTTGATCCTCCGCCGATGGTTCTCACGAGCTGAGTTTTCATGCTCGCGACGGAAAGTGGGAGAAATCTGCCCCGCATCGAAAACGGAACATGTCTTTTTCATGGCTGACTTGTTCACTTCTTCTCGGAACTTTATGCGCAGGTGAGCCGCTGGATTTGTTTCCCTTCTCTCTCGGGTCGCTCGTCCCGAACTGAGACTTCTCTTTGATATTTGTGCGGTAACGTTTTTTCTTTCCTCCAATCCATTCTTTTAAAGTTTGTCGGGGAATATTAGCGGTTAGCATTGAGGGGGTCCCCCCCATTAACTACACTCGCTTTGTCTAACGTCTTCCACTTAATATTCGCATATTAATAGAGCAAAAGCGCAGAGTTAAACCATCTAACCGGAGCAGGGACGCTGGTATATCGTTACATTTCTTAACACAAATGCATATATCCCGATTTAAAACTGTTGCTTCCCGGTGGCAGGAATAGAAAGCAGCAGCTGCATCAACATCCTGAAACCTAAGAGGCTACATCTCTGCTCTGCACTTGTTTGTGGTTACAGCTCCACCAGGAGCCTTTGGAAACACGTATTTCCATAAATCAGCCTTGCTCCGTTTGAACGGGGAGCAATTCGATTTATTTGGTGTAAACCCGTGACTGGGTACCACGTGAAAACGAATTGGAGTCTCTTCTTTTTTCTTTAGTTTGAGGGGGGGGTGTCTTTAACATCCCTCTATTGTGGGGACTATTGTTCAAACAGAAATGTAGTTGCAGCCTAAAATCCCTTTAACTCTGCTCCACATCTCACTGACGCCCAGCTTGTGCGTATTTGTGTCAAATATTGCTGCGGCTAATGCTTGTGTGGTTCATAGATGATTGCTCGGGTTGGCTTGTATGGTAAGCTGCTTCTCTAGAATTCATGTTGTGGTATAAGCCTCAGTAAGTGACAGGGGGAGGGGGTCGGGAATCATCTTGTAGTAAAAGTCCTGCCGGATCATGTGACCACGGATATCAGAAATGGCATCTTTGCTGAATGGAGGGTTGAGCATCTGTGTTTTGTCCTCTAGTTCATATCCTCCTATCTTTAATAAATTCCACGATGTTTGGTCATTGCATCCCTATATATCTTAATGAAAGCCATTGTGTGCCGCTGGACAACTCTGTGTGTGTGTGTGTGTGATGGGCTGGTGGGGGTAACAGTGGGGGATGGGCAGCCTCCTATAGGCAGCGATTTAAAGAGACATGCTCTGTTTTTTCAGGGAACAAAGATTGGGCATGAATGTCCGAGCGAGGCTGTGAATGATTGCACGAGTGTGTAATCTGCTCCAGCATTCATTAAAATTAGCCTTGCCTGTGTTGCTAAAGTACGCCTAATAAAGCTTTTCAATTAGCCAACGTGCAACAGCAGGAGGCTGAGGGCTATTGTTAAATTTGGGTAGTTGGGGGGGAAAACTCTTCCCAGACGGTAAAAGCTCTTAAAAAGAACGTCTTATCTGTCTTTCCAGATGTCACGTTGAGGTATAAAAGTCGTTATCTGCACAGCATGACTGCATCATGTGTGTCCCTTCCACAGTAGAGCCTACTATTGTCTTTTTCCCCCTTATATATAATCAAATTATTCTACTTTCATCCACTTTTAGTAGTTGTCTAAACAGCTCTGGTAATGAATGGAATTACACTGAACTTCTATTTCATTTTCTAGCCTGGAGGAACTCCTTTTTACTACACGGAGCTCCTTAGCTTGGCCTTTTGCCAGAGTGATGATAGAGGCTCTGCTGCGCAGAGAGGATTCTTGGTGGCGCCATATGTCCTCCTTTCCTCCGCTGCGATCCATTTCATTACATTGTGAGCTGACTGAGGCCTTCTGTCTGTCTCAGGGTACAGTCTGGGCGAAGCAGAGACCCGGGAATGTGTGTACTACAATGATAACTGGCGCACGGAGAGGACCAACCAGAGCGGC
Source organism: Takifugu rubripes (assembly GCF_901000725.2). Classification (NCBI taxonomy): domain Eukaryota; kingdom Metazoa; phylum Chordata; class Actinopteri; order Tetraodontiformes; family Tetraodontidae; genus Takifugu; species Takifugu rubripes. Next base: position 3,560,965 of record NC_042306.1, read on the forward strand.
TTTGAGCGCTGCGAGGGTGAAAAGGACAAGCGGCTGCATTGCTACGCCTCTTGGCTCAACTCCTCAGGGACCATCAAGCTGGTGAAGAAAGGCTGCTGGCTGGACGACTTCAACTGCTATGACAGGTGGGGTCCTTTCGCGAGGTTCCACAAGCCTCTGCGTCGCCGTTTGTCTTTGGCGCTCAGTTGACGCCATTTACGTCACTTATATTTCTTGCGGTGACCTTATAGCAGGGCAGAGGGATTAAATCACAGCTTAGGTTATCCCTAAACACAACCAAAGAGTCACAATATTAAAAAAGTAACTTGTTCACTAATAATTTCCTCCTGAAAGAGTTTCAACTGTGCAAGTCTCAACACAGAGCACAAGATGGGAAAACAAATGTTGCCTCTAAAAATGGAGTAGTGCATACCTGCTCCGCCTGCTTGAAATGCCACTTAAAGCCTCTCAGCTCAGCGTAGGGCAGTTTGGAACGGTGCACTTTAATGCCGAAGCAGTGCGGCAATAAGCTCTTACATGAAGAATGTAACAGATATTATTCAGCGTAGTTTTAAAAAAAAATGAGAGGGGGCTCAAGAGCGCGTGCTGGTGTTGACCAAATCGGCACACTGCAGCTTGTTTTGTTGTATACCTGCAGTATTTCACCATCTTTTCTCAGTAATCAAGTGGAAAATTGACGCTCAAGTGTAAAACTGTGGAGTAGTTTGTTTAGAATCATACCAACATTTGACAATCTGCTGACAAATGACGCCTTACAGTGAAACTCATAATATATAACAAACCCTTCGCTGCTTTAATTGGTTTAGGTTGGAATTTATCCTCTTATTCTGCATCCACTCCCTTTTGTTAATCTCTGAGAATCAGAAGTTTGATGGCAGAAGCTCAGAATAATTATGAACAGTCAGCGTTGAGCTGGGTGCAGTTATCAACTTCCCGGTTTTTAATATTTAAACCTCCGTGTTCCAAACGGGCTCCAGTAGCTCCACGGGGTAAACTGCAGCCGTTAGAATTATAGCAGGAGGCTGTAGGTGACGCATGTGCACGTGGATAAAGAACGAAACATTAGGTGCAAAAATGCGTCAAAGACCATGATGGATGGCGGCTGGTACAGGGACAGAGAGGCGTGTTGGTATTGATCCAGAAGGACTACACTGAATCACAAGCATATTTTCAAAAGCTCTAATGGAACTAGAACCTAACAAATTGTAGGTTTAGATGCAGGTACAAAGTCATTTCATGGTTATAAGGGAAATGGCTTCTGCCTGAAGTGCGTCTGACTATAATTATACCTTTGATTCTTATACAAAGTGCCCTGGAAATTGTTTTGTTATAATGTATATATTTCTGCGTGAAACCCTTCTCACAGTGGCGGCATAGAAAAGGCAAAGCGATCAACATGTGAACTGCTACAGGATGGATGATGTTTAGAAGGGAATCATAGTCATTAAAGTGCTCCCCTCCAGGATTCGCCTGGAACATTGGATCAAATATTGGTCTCAGTCTGTTCACCCCCGATGCAAAATGAGGGTTGCGCTGCTCGACCTGTTGACACCTAATACCGAGAGAGGAAAAATCGCAACTGCGCGCTACATAATCCTCTTGGTGACGCGTACGTCTGCAAGAGTAATTGCAGTTTATGCCCATTTATACTGTTTGACTTGTTTAATACCATGTCAAGTCCTGGGCAGTGGATTTCATTCACGTTGTCATAGAAACGACGTGCAGAAGTGCCGAATTACTCGAAATTGCTACTGAAACCAAACTAGCATCACCTGATGATTAAATTGACGTAATCCGCCTTTATCTTTCTATAATCTACTGGCATTTATCACATCAAAATATGTTGCAGTTTAATTTATATGTTAATGGATCTTTGTCAAGTGTTTGTCTTTGTGTTATTTGTTGTGTTCTGCAGTATCTTTGACTGCTAATATTTGTTTGAAATCTTTGTCACGTTACATTTTATTACTGCGTGTTAAAGATACAACGTGCATCCCACCATGTCCAAAAGCAAAGAACGGGAATATTTAACTACCTTTTTTGGATGCACGTCCAAAGGAGGACATGACGCTAGTCTGGTCTCGTGGCAAGTTTTAGTTTTTGATAGTAAAAGCTGAACTCAAACCTCTCCTCCTGTAGCAGTCAACCACGGTGCTTCCATGTAAAGAATTTTGGAGTGGTTAAATATTGTATAGTGAGATTTGAAAGCCTCAAGACAGAAGTGGTGTGACTCATTTGGTGTTGAGCAGCACTGTGGTGTTAACACAGCGTTTGCATCATCTCCTGTAACCTATATCAAAGTCTGTGTGGGTTAAAGTCCTAGCACAACAAATATTACTATGTTCATGTGGCCTTTGTGTTCAGTTGGAGCCAAAACTCGACGTGTCGGTCTGGAAATTAAATGCTGAGTTTGGCTTTTTTGGAATTTGACACGTGGCTGGTTTCAGCGTTGGGTTGAGACAGTCTTAACACAGGTATGTCGTTATCTATTAGGCAAGAGTGTGTCTCCATGGAGGAAAACCCTCAGGTCTTCTTCTGCTGCTGCGAGGGGAACTACTGCAATGAACGATTCACTCACCTTCCTGACATGATTGGCAGCGGAAACCGAGGTGAGTGTCGAGCGCCTTGCTTCTAAATAAATGAAAGGGGAACTGGTTCTTTGCTTTCCCTTTTAATCAGTGGGCACAAAGCGCAACCCTGCCTGGATTAATTGAGAAGGAGCACGTTGTGATGTTAGCTGCTTCAAGGACGTCTCACCCGTTGTTTACGTTGTTTCTGTAACCTGAAATAAAGTTGACCCGCTTTAATTATTCTGTTTTTCTCCTTAGTAAAAATCCGACCTCCTCCTCGAGTGCCATCCCTGCTCAACGTGCTTGTGTACTCGCTGCTGCCTCTGTGCGTCCTCTCTCTGGCCCTTCTGCTGGCTTTGTGGATGTATCGCCATCGCAAGCCTCCCTATGGCCACGTAGACCTGAGTGAGGTGAGAAGCTCAGTCCAAGCGCTAAATCTTTCTTTGATACTGAATTTGTGTGTCCTAAGTTTGATGCAGTTTTTAGTTTTGCAAATGTACTGCTAATAATTATTTGATAATTGAATCCAGTATCCAGTTTATAACTGAACTTCTTTTGTCAATCAGGATCCTGGACCCGCTCCTCCATCCCCTTTAGTGGGTCTTAAACCATTGCAGTTGCTGGAAATCAAAGCTAGGGGGCGCTTTGGCTGCGTTTGGAAGGCCCAGCTGATGAGCAAATATGTCGCTGTAAAGATCTTCCCTTTCCAGGTGTGTGAACAGAAGCTTCACTTTTTTTTTTCTTTTTTTAACATGAATTAACATGAAACTTATGTAATCTATATTTGAATTGATGATATTAACACAACTCCATGGCTTTGAACAGAATAAACAGTCGTGGCAGAACGAACGGGACATATTCCTGACGCCGGGGATGAGGCATGAAAATCTCCTGCGTTACATTGCGGCTGAGAAACACGGAACGAACCTGGAGACAGAGCTGTGGATCATCACCGAGTTTCATGAGAGGGTGAGCATAAATCCCCCCCCCCCCCCCCCCCCCCCCCTATATACAACAGTGTCAGGCGATTTTTTTTTTTTTTTTAATAGCTTTTATATTTAGTAGAAAAGCTGAATATTCCAGTAATGGCTTTTGTGTACCTGATCAGAAGAGCAAAACAAATTTCAATATGGCAGCTCTCCAGTTCCTCTATATTGTGAAGTATTGCCCGTTTATTTTATTGGCGTGTCAGTTGTTGTGAAAAAACAAATCCTGCAAGCATCAAAAATAGGTATTCATATTTATGAGATGATGCTTTATGGTATTAATGGTTTGAGGCAACCAGAACATCCTGTTCAGTCGACCATCCTACAAAGGTATTAGCGGGATTAAACAATAATTATCATTAGCACAACGGTGGGGTGGAATTAAATGTAGTGAAGGCTTTCAGGGCTTGTCCTTGTGGGGAATTGTGTTCATGGCAGCATATTTAGTTACTGTTATTGTTTGGGTGCCAGCACTACATGTGGACCCTAGTGGGTATGAACTTTCTGTTTTAATGGCTGATTTAGCTGCCAGGTTGTTCAATTGTCACTGGTTCAATTCTTGTTAGTGTATCGGAAGAACATTAGGAGTACCGGTAGTTGTTTTCAAAGTGTGGGACACGGCCCCGTGGGGGGCCAGAGTAATGATAAGGGGGGCCGCGGTGCTACTGTGAACACTGTTTCCACTGTCAGGTCATGTTTAATAGCAGGGCAAAGCCAGCCAACACGGCTACAAGACTTGTTAAATGTTCAGGTTTTATTCTTGGGGACTTGATGAACAGAGAGGCAGTTTTAAGGGAATATGTTAGAAGGCATTAATGCTGATACGGAGTAATAATTTAATGCATGGTTTGAAAATCGCTGTCAGTTTTCAACAGTAAAAGTGGCCGTTTCCCTAATTTTTTCCTCTCAATTTAGGGACAAAAAGAGAAATTAAGATATATGATAAATTATAGATTCAGCAATAATACAAGCAGTGGTTTAAAAAAACACAACTGACTAATAATTGGAAAGAATTCTATCTGCACAACAGTTTGGGAGCCACCAGCTTGTGTTGCAGATGTCATCTAGATGTTAAATTAGATTTGCAGATGAACTAAGGAGCTTTGTGGTGACGGGTCAACCTGCAGGAATGTGAAGCATCTGTACAGCAGAATTTGTAGCATCTTTGTAATCTGATGTTGATATTCCGTTTGCCTGATCGCTTTGACACCACATGACCCATTTTTGTAAAGTCCTATTTCTAAACCAGATTACTTTAAACAACACGTATATTTAAAGGATATATAAACCATTACTATAGTCAAGGTAACTTCTAAGAGTATCATATCCATTTGTAGATGGGAAAGTGGGGAACATTAACATGCAGCTAACACGTTTAATTTAAAATTGCTTTATCCCGCCGTTATCCTTATCTGTATTTTGAGAGGCAATAACTGTCGTGAGAAAGATGATATTACACATGACGGACAGAATTCATATGCTACAGTGCAGCGCCCACTCGCAGTGAATACTGATATTACTTATGCATGATATCCAACTTTATGCCTGTTTGTTTGTGGATGTTATTAAATTGGAATTTGCCTTTGCGTGCTGGTAGGGCTCATTGACGGACCATCTGAAGGGTAACGCCATAAGCTGGAATGAGCTGTGTCACATAGCGGAGACGATGTCTCGTGGGTTGGCCTACCTCCATGAAGACATTCCCAGCTACAAGGGAGAGGGCCCCAAACCTACCATTGCACACAGGTAAGGATTCCGAAGACTTCAAATCTTGTAGCAGAGGTGATGCCTGTGAGCACTGTAATGAGCGAAAAATGACATCCACAGGGACTTCAAGAGTAAGAATGTATTGCTGCGCGATGATCTGACCGCAGTTATTGGAGATTTTGGACTCGCTGTTCGATTCGAACCTGGAAAACCTCCAGGAGATACACACGGTCAGGTAGGGGCTCGTTTACTTAACATCCGGGTGATCGTGGATCAGAATTCTCTTGAAATGTCCACTTGTTTTGAAATTTAAAGCCTTTTTGTTTCAGTTTTAGTGATGGATCTCTTCTATAATCTTTTGTTCTGTCAGGTTGGTACAAGGCGCTACATGGCTCCAGAGGTGCTCGAGGGAGCCATCAACTTCCAGCGTGACTCTTTCTTGAGGATAGACATGTACGCTATGGGCCTGGTGCTGTGGGAGCTGGTGGCTCGCTGCTCCGAGGCCGACGGTGAGTCCAACGGGGAAAGAATGTATCTCGCCACACAGGGAAAGCTGCCAGGGGTTTTAAAAAGAGTAGGTTTGGAGTTTGACGTTATCTCTGACTGACGCTTTCCATTCTGCTACCATGTCGACCTCATTAGGTGGCGAATATATGCTGCCATTCGAGGAGGAAGTGGGTCAGCATCCATCCCTGGAGGATCTCCAGGATGTGGTAGTGCACAAAAAGATGCGTCCAGTCATGAAGGACTGCTGGCTCAAACATCCGGTAAGCAACAGTGGAAAATGACCTTCCGTAGGAACCTTTTCCCCCCCCTCTTCAGCTGGAACCTTTTCCAGTTCACATTTAACTGTTGTAGCATTTTTATTAAGTTCACACATAGTTGACATTTTATTTATAAATATCAACGTTGGTCTTATCAAGTGGCTCGTAGCGCAGGTTTTAGCTTAGTTTACCCAAGAGAGGGCGAAAACAGCCCCAGAAAAACATCCTCTCTTGTCTTGTTGTGACGAAAGGTTAGCATAAAACACTCTTCCTGAAGAAACCTTGTTTCCTTTCAGGTATATTTAGTTCTTTCACTGGCAAACACACGCTTGGGACATGAAATGTTAATAAAACCCAGGTTTTTTCTTCATGCTGCACGCACATTTATCAGATACTTTGTGACTAAAGTGAATTTATTAAAGGTGACCTGTCTTCTTATCTTCACTTTTTGTCATCCCCCAGCCACTAACCTGAACCATAACCCAACTGTACACCGATTTAAACCCTCAAACAAACATTTTAATTTGTCAGCACCCACCCAAATGTCCTCACTTTGCTAGTAAAGGGTGTATTCTGGTCTTCGTTATGTTGCACATACAATAACACATACGCCCACACACGTCATCTTCTTTTCTCACCACCAGAGTCAAAGATTGGCAACAGCAACACTTTGGCTCTGATACATTTAAAAAAAACAAGTAGTAATTACAGTTATTTATATAAAGAGAGCTGGTTACTGAAGCAGAGAATGCAGGTTAGAACAGGCAGCCCATAAAAGCTACGCTGTTACGCTGTAAACATACATTTGCCTTCAGGGGTCACTCAATTTCGCCTGTTGCCTTCAGGGTCTGAGCCAGATGTGCGAGACCATCGAGGAATGTTGGGACCACGACGCAGAGGCGCGGTTGTCGGCGGGCTGTGTGGAAGAGCGCATTGGTCAAATCGCCAGGACGGTCAGCAGCACTACCTCAGACGGCCCCATCTCCATTGTGACGTCTCTCACTAACGAGGACCTACCTCCCAAAGAGTCCAGCACCTGAATGGGTGACACCATCCTTCACCTGAGATCCTGATTTTATTTTATTTCTTCTTTTTAAAATCCAAACTCGGTGGGTCTCAGTGAATTTTTAAAAGCATATAAACTAGCAAAAAGAATGCAGCTGCTGCTTTATCCCAATACTGGTATTTTTTATTCTGTCTAATGTCAGATTTTACTAACACATCAATCTGCTGTAGTTTTGTAGTAGTAATAAGTTAAATAATCATCACATGTAATAACACCCATTTTTCAGATCTTAAGCATTGTCATTACCTCATGTACATCTTCTGTGTTATTCTGTTTTTATTACCTCATGAGTTGCTATATTTTTCGTCTTGGTCACGATCGTCTGCGGCCAAATGAAAACGAACCTTTGCTCCAGACCTCGGACAACGCGCTGCACACCTCGGAGGAAACGTTTTGTGACTGTTAGACAAAATATATTCATCTTCCTCAGGGGTCGAAGCTTCTCGATTTTTAAACTTCAAGCGTGCTCACTTATTGAGAATCTGAATGTTTCTGAACGAGGGGAAAGGAAGATCGTAACAAGGAAGACAAACTAACGGTAATCGGAGCACACGCGTTCTACAACAGGGAAGGAGCTAAAATGTGGAGCTGAGCAGTTGTATTAGACTTTTTTTCTTTTTTTTTCTTTTTTTTTTTTTTTTTCTTTTTCTTTTTTTGGAGATTTGGGACATGGGTTTTGTCCCACCCCCCCGGGGAACTACCTCTCAGGTATCCAGTAGGCCTCTTTGGGACATTTTTCTCTAAGTCGAGAGCCAAGCTATCCAGCTAGCTATCATGGACATAATCCTGGAAATGTTTTGTTATTAGCTGTAGGAATGCAGAGTTACTCCTTTGCCAGTGCCAGGGGCATTGACGGATGTTGCCTGGAGTTGCAATGTTACACATTCTTGATTTTAACTGTGTGTGTGTGTGTTTGTGTTATGTACATCTGTGTGTGGTGATGAAAATGAGAGCTAGAGAACGAGTGTGTTTTTAAAAAGTAAGACTTATGAACGGACAGATGGGGGGGATTATTTCTCATGAGGGCCATACTTGAGTGAGCAACATGTCTGTTTTCTTTATCCTTTTTTCTTTAGCTAGTTGTTTGTTCACAATACTCAGTTGGACATAAGTCCCCAGATACCTCAGTCACTGTACATCATGCAATGAGAGCTTGAATGGTTGCCTTTGTCTCAAATGCAATGCCATAGTTGTATCATAACACAAATACCATACATTGAATGTCCGTTATGCTGCTGTGACTATTCCAGGATACTCAAGGATTTGTAGATGTACAGTACATGTATTCTTTGTTAATATAACACTAATGATATTATGTGAGGCTAATATTGTTATTGGTTTTTTTCTTTTCTTTTTCTTTTTTTTTTTGACTGAGTAAGCCCTCAGCTGCTTACTCCTCCAGACTGACCTCAGATATTCTGACAAGTACCTCAGGCTTTTTCTACATGTATATCAAGTTGTGTTATGTATTTCAATTGTGTTTTAGTAGTTGAGATATTTTATTGTCGGTCGGACCTCTGTTGTACGTGAAGATTCTTCTATTTCTTAAAACAGGAAAAGAAAAGGCGGACATAGAGCCGACTAGTCGTGATGGTGTTAATGCTGTACAAACCTAAAAGAAGAGGGGCAGATCCTTGTAAATAGACCTGTACACACAGTTGCAGAACACTGATCCAATCAGGGCATTACCGAACTCATGTCGCTGAACCGAAGCTCCACCTCTGCGTATTCAAAAGTCAGTTCAATATGGTATTATAATTTTATTAATTTGGAGGCACTTTTATTAGAGCGCTGCCTCGATATCGTTAAAAGAAGATGTTATACAAATTGGTGTTTGTTCCTTGCTGGCTGCTTCTCTGATTGGCTAAATGAACGTGCCAGTTTGAACAGTATAACCTCAATATTTACCCACCGATGTGATGCTGTCAGACTCGTTCAGTTATAGTTTAGCCACTTCGGGTGACGCGCAAGATCATCTGTTGTGCTTTGAATAGTGCTGTGCAAAGATGGTGAATTATGATTCTTATTTTTCTAAGCAGTGGTCTGTTGACGCTCGCTCCTGTGCAGTAGTGGTAAAGAGCATGTGGGGATAAACTATATCTAATGAACAGTGTTTTTAGTGTAAATGGAAGTCATCGATGTGTCTTTGCCCACATAATGGAATAATAATACAGACTAATAACATAGACCATTGTTGAGTCATTGAACAGTGGCATGTGCGTGGTCCAAGGGTCCAGCAATATTTATTAAACAGCAATAGTAAATTGAAATTCAGTCTCTAATTCCACTGTGCTGGGACATGGCAGATTTCTTCTGTGGATCATTGAAGTCCATCTCATCACACCTGGAGTTGTGCTGAAGGCGCACGTCGAAGCCTCTCAGCGGGAATAAAAGGGTCGAGTTTGTGTGCTTGAGCTTAATGCAACCCAGGTGCTTTCACATATTGTGCCAGAAAAACGATGATCACAGGGGAGGGGGGGGGGAAGGAAACTGCTGCGATCGTTCGTTACCTCCAAATGCTGTCTTAACACCCAGCACCTCTGAGAAAAAAAAAAAAAGTTACCTCATGCAGTACCTCATTAGTAACCCTAACACAGTGTCGGTCTCATCTTCCAAAAAAAGAAATAGATAACATTTTTTTAAAAATCCAATTATGTATAGATTTACTTGATAAATGTAAAGGATTTTCTTTTTAATGTGTGAATCCTGTGAAAGCTGATTTTTTTTTTTTTTAAATTTTATTTTAGTTTTTGATTTTACAGTTGACAACTGTTGAATTCTCATAGTATGAATGGATGCTATTTGAATGAATCCCTGTTTATGTGAATTGTATGTGTCAGGTGTTTGTTTCACTAAAACAGTATGAATGATATCTTTATCTGTGAGCTGAAATGTTTAGAAATATAAACTAGATGCAAATACATCCATCTTTTTTGTATATTAAAAATAAAGACAAACACTGATTAATCACGTGATTTTTATTATTTTGGAGCACCATTTAATGATAAAGCTTTGACTTTGAAATATTTGACAGTACATTCAAGCTATAGTATACTGATGTGTAGCTTTTTTTAAACTGAAGGTGCTTGTAATAGGTACCACATATTTAATTTCCCAAAACCATAACATTTCCAGGCTCTTCTCCTTCATTATTAACAGTTCGCACTAGAGGGCAGCAGTGGTGACAGTTCAACTTGATATTTAACTTGTTTATTTTTATTAGACACCTAATAACCACAAGTCTAAAGCAAAATAATGAAATTCATGAATCATTTCAATTAACCACATATTCAAAGGAAAATCCGTTCAATGTGCACGTATATTTCAATCTACATTACCTGTGCCAATTCTTTGAAAGTCTATGCTCTATAAAAGTAGTTTTGAGTGATATATATTCGTTGCAGTGTAGAAACAGAAAATTAGTTTAATAGTGACATAGTCTATACTATTAAAAAAGTGTGCATAATCGCCAATTAATCTGAAAGGGAAGAATTGTTTACACATTTTTTCATGAGTGAAACCAAACAATCAAAAATTTAGTTAAAATACAGGTTGTACTTTTTGTAAATAGACAAAATTACCCCGCTCTTTTTACGTGGCACATTAATAGACTGTAGCCACGTTCAATACGTTTAAGGCACAAATAACATTCGAATATTTAACCTCGGTACTATTCGGGTCATTTAAAGTTTGTATATTGTGTCTTGCACGAACTAACAGTAAAAAATAGGCCTCATTAAAGGCTCAGGATAAGTATAGTCATCACATATGCACTAATATATTGCCACACGTCCTAAATTAACGTAAACAAAGTAGTAAACTTCAAGAGTAGGGAAACGTCCTTTTGTTCCTGAAGGCATCACAGCTCCAAAACATATGACCAATCACAACGCGCGTATGACCTCATGTGACAAACCCACACGTAAATTACAATTGACTCCGGAGCTGTTGATTGTAGGCTACTTGTCGATGTACAGTGAGCGTAAAAGCGGACGCTTTCGCCAATTGTAAAGTTTAGTCTTAAGGATCTCTTCTTTAATCCAAGAATAGAAGTTTTATTTCGACACCGCGGCAATAATGTCCAAAAACTACCCAACAGGTATGTTTAAACAGCGCGTATGTATGAATATTCTTTTCGTAACGTTAGTTAACAACCCGGCACAGTTTTTTTTAACCGGGCTACCAGCCTCATTTTACTGTTATAGTGTCATTTTAGTATTTGACTGGTCCATGAATTGAATCAATCGCTTTTATCATTTAAAAACATTGATCATCAAAGGTCAAAGGCTTTTACCTTTTAAAAGCTTTCATGTTCGTTACCTTGATCTTCGGCGTTGATGTTACCACACGCACTGCTCCACGGATTAGATCTCTATATCGGCCACAAAGTGTTGACCAACTTTAACCCGAGATCAACTCGAAGTGGGCAAATAAATCCAAACATCTGGAAAAATTTAACAGCAGCGCGTCCTTCAGTCTATTTTTAACTGGTCTACTTTTCTCCTGGTTTGTTTCTTTCTTGTTGTTTTTGTCTGTGTATTTTGCTGCTAAGCATGCTCCTGATCTTCTGCCTTCTTTCTCTTTCCAGCCATCCTGAGTCGAGCACAGCCTGGTAAAACAAGGGGCTAGCTATCTGCCCTGCTGTTGCCCCTGTAAAAGGCAGCAGCACTTGCCGCTGGGATGCTCCGGAAGAGCAGCAGCGGTGCTGGGAGTAAAGCTCTGCCAAAACACCTCTCTAAGCCTCACACCGGATCCCTGTCATCAGGATCCGTCAAGTCCTGGAATATCGGCTGCAGCTCCAAGAACCTCAGTTCACTGAGTACCATGGGTCTAACGTCCCACCTGGCAGGGGCACCAGGAATGGACCCGGAGTATGTAATGCAGTTGGTCAGTGACGTGCGGTGGTTTGCTGATGTGTTGCTAAAGCTCAAGGAAGTTTTCAACCGTAAAGGTGAGTTAAAATTCAGAAGTGTTGGAGGTCAGTCTAGTGGAGAAATCTATTTACTTATTGAAATCCTTGGAGGGAAATGGAAAACAAGTGGCACCAACTAAATATCATTATTATATACGTTTTGGGAGCATTGTTGCATTCAGATGTTGGCAGAAAGAAAAGTAGAGAGAAGTCTCATTGGTGTGGCTTGTGTTTTGTAAATAAATTCAACAAAGCTAGAATAAAGGTGTCATGAGGGCCAGAATCATCTGAGGGGTGTCACCTGGATTACTGAGTCCAGATAGCCACACAGCTCTAGGACACATTGTCATACAGATATACTTTCCGTTTTTCTGACCTTTTTTTTTTGTTTGCACACACAATCGCAGTGTAACCAAACGGTGTGTTAGACCTTTTTTTTTTTTTTTTTTGTTGAGTTTGATCCAGTCCATAAAAACACTGCTTCTCCTGCTGCTACGAGGTCACACTCGCTGTCCACTTGGATGTGCTGAGGTCCAGCTGCAGGCCTGGCAGTGGGAGTGAGTTGTTTAGCCATTCCTCTGGCTGGAGGAGTGAGGCCCCTGTGAGTGAGCCTTGGCCAGCTTCACGCCGAGTGGTGCTCTGAGCCGTTGCAAAAACATTTGGGTTATCTGCTACCCAGTAAGCAATCATTTCCATATGGCTCCGTAACATCATTCAGCAATTTTCCGTTTTTTGGTTCCGGGGGATTTGTTTTTCTTTCTCGGGCACTGTGGTTCCAGTGTTCTCGGGGAACATCTCAGTCCATCCTGTTATTCCCCGTCCACTACAGTCATTTTTTATTATGAATGCTAAAGCATGAATAGAATATGATCTGAATTAGCTGAGTTTAATATATATTTTTTGATGCCACAGTATTGGTGTTATTGAAGGACCTCCTTAAGAAGTTTAAAGTGAAAATTCATTGGAGTTGGCAAGAACTGTTTGACTATTGCAATGAAATCGTCCTGAGCACTTAGGGGTTGTGTACCTTGCTCATGGGCACGTCAGCAGTACTCCAGATATGTGCCAGCACCTGGAACTTGAACCAGAGTCTCTCTGTTTCACTTTTGCCGTGTGCCTGCCTTAGTGGTGGCAGCCCTCCTTGTTTTTGAAGGTGGAAGGCACAAAGATGGGAGGAGGTTATTGAGGCACATGCTAGCTCTTGTTTTTCTTTTATATTTGTGGAGGTCTGACAGGAGTATTGTATGAAACTGACGCCTATATTATTGACTAAATGTCTTGATAGGATAGAGCTCGTAATCGTTTATTTGTCGCCTCTAAGCACCTGTAGAGCTTTTCCTGGAGGTGCACGCAGCATGCTCACTGCTTTTAAGCTGTTAGTAACCCACGAGGGGAGTCCAACACTGACAGTAAACATGCTTGCTAACTGACTGCTTTTGCACACCCACAGCTTCACACTTAAAGACTCCCCAGGGGTCAGGCTGTGGTATAGATTTACACATTTGAACTGATCCCTGTGTCCATGTGCTTGCAAGAATGATTTCTCAACAGCGATCCCGCTGTTAGAGTATGTTAGGCTTGTTTGACTAAAAAATATTCCTCTTTATCCACAACTTTAGCTTACCACTCTGTCCAGGCGTACTTTGACTTCATTTGTTAACAGTAACATCAATTCCAAGTTGTGTTACCTTAATAGCATTTCGTCAACGTGAATATTTTTTGAAACCAACATTAATGCCTCAAACCCAACACATTTATGTCACTTTCTGTATGTTGTGTAATGTAAAACCCGTGATTGTACAGTAGTTTCAGCGTTTTATATGTAAATTTGTATCTGATAAAATTCAGAACATTTTCATTGTTATCATTTATCCAAGTCAAGCTGCCCTTGGTGAAGACAGTTTGGTTAATGCTTTTAATCGGGATGAAAAGGAGTCCTCCCAACACAGTTGGGCTGCTGACCCCCCTCCCATCCCCCCACTCGCCTGCATACTCTACATTCCTTTAGAACAAATGTTCACTTGTAGCTGTAGTGCCTTCAATAGCCCAACCGGTAGGTGTGAGGATTGACTGAAAAGCGCTTAAAAATAATCCATCTTGGTTTTTGTGGTCATAAATAACAATAACAATGCACAAGGAAATGCAAGTCAGCGTTGCCTTTAGTTTCAACATCTAAACTTTGCGCAAACTGGCAATTCTATAGTAACTTGAGCAATGTGTCTTAGGCTGTGGAACAAATTAAAAATACCGGTATATTTAAAGGCATAGGTTGCTGGTTCAATTCTTTCAAGAGTCATTGTACCAAATGCTGCTGTTGCACAAGCTCATGTTTTCGCAGCCTTCTACCACTTCTGTTTTTACTATGCTTTTTCAGGGCAAAACTGCAACATAACTCCTCTAAACATCATGTGATGAAGCCAGACAAAGTGCGGTTTGCCCCAGAACTGTTTAGGAATGTGTGTTTTGTGAAATTGGTGGCCTTCAAAACATAGTTTAAAATCTCCCTTTTTCTTATATTGACTGTAGAGGATCTCAGGAGGAGTGGAGAGTTTGAGCTGTTTTCTCCACTCATGTGGAGGGATATAGAAAATCTCCTGATATCAGTATTTTCCCTCTTTTTTGGCCTAATCTTTGCTATTTTCTATTCAGTGCTAGTCATCAGCATGGCCACTAGCTTAGCCTTTTAGCTACATGAAGATGGTGTTGGGACTGGAATTTTAGATTCCTAATCGTATGTCCTCATGTGACCTCATGCATGCATATATTTCTCAATATAAAATCATCAGTAATTTCCGTAAAATTCCTGTATGTGTGTGTAGAATACTTTTTCTCTGATGGAGGTTGCGTTTTTCATTTTAGTGAGTTAGCCTTGGGTGAAAAAAAGAAACAGAAGTGCCTCGTCTCAGCTTTTCCACAATTCCTGTTTCTGGAAGAACAAACATTTTGCAGACGAGTTGAGAGGGATGTTGTTTTAAAGCTGATAACCAACTCTGAAATATATATTGCGTGCAGTTATGGTATGGGAGCTCACGAAGCCGCGTAGGATGGTACTTCAGACGTCTTTGAACGAGGCGCAACATATCTGAACAGGACGTCATTGTTCGCTTCTGAATCTGCCCTTCTTAACTCTTGCTATCTCCGTATGAAGGGTCTGAATTCCAGTTGAACTACATTGCTCTGTCATTTGCATTTTTGGTCCTCACCTCTTATCAGAAGCGGAGAGACTCTGACACATTTGATAAAAATGTATGAAATAGTCGGACTATTTTCCAACTGAAGCATTGGGCTGAAAGTTGGTTGTATCATGGACTGTCCAGAAGATGACAATTTCAATAAGTATTGATCTGAAATTTGGGAGTTTTTACCTGTCCGACAAGACAGTTTTGTTTTTTTCACATTCTCGTTAGCTGGAAATTTAGTTTAGCTGCTATAGGCAACACTACCATTCTTAGAAAACCGTCCCTCTCAGGGCTTCCACAAATATCCCCTCATCTTACATAAGTGCCCATACCCCGAGTGAAGTGGCCGCTTGCTGCTGGCGCCTCCAATTGAGAAAGAACCCGAGCTCAAGCACATAATTGTTTAATAGCTCACTGCTCTTATGAGGAAGAAAGGAGAGATTTGTTGGGCAGTAACTTTCCCTGTGATGCTGAGGGATGTTTTTGTGCAAGCCTGTGGTTGGGCTGTGTTTCCTGGGGTGGGATTTATGGTTATGGGCTCTGGATGTTTGTGTAGGAGATTGGTCGTGGTGAGGGGCGGCTTGGCTCCCACTGGCAGGGGGACTTCACCACGGGCAATGGGATGGACCTGCTGAAATTAACAGCCTGAGTGGATCAGGCCTGGATAAGGTGTGTGGGAAGAGAGAGAAAGATAGAAGAGTTTTTTAATTCAGAGCAACAGGAATCACTAATGTTTTCTCAGCTTTGAACAATCGGGCTCGCCCAGCGGTTCCTTGAGTCTCCTGTTTCACACATTTGAAATTGTTAGTCATCTCTCTTGCACAATGCTCCTGTCTCCACTACAGCCCACATTTAGGTGAGTCACTAGCAAAATGTTGCACTTACAACCGCTCAAGGTTAAGGATTCCCAGGATACATCTCAGAAGTGTGGGTGAAATACTAGCCTTTCATTTTTCAAAAAGCTGTGTATTATTCAGTAAGTGCTCAAATGCCAAATGCTTGTTTTTATTGGCATGATAATAATTTGGATATCACAGAATTCTGGCCTATTTGTATAGGACACACACACTCCAAAAAAGTATTCTGTAACTGTGCTAACAATTCTAACTCTTCAACCAGAGCTCAAACAAGGTGATTTAGTTTCTTGGTGGTTTGCGAGTGGTTTGATCTGCACTCTTTAGTTTCCTGTTTCTACTGTTTCGGGTCAGTGTGCACCTGCTTGTGCAAAACGTGCAGAAACATCTCGGAATTACTTGCTCAAGACCTCAGAGAGTGCAGCTCGCTAATGGAGCAGGTAGCTGTTTATGCAGCGTCCGCTGTTTACCGTCTGTGTGATGTCTGGGGCCGTCCCGTCTCCAAACAAGGCCTGGGAAAGACAGCGAGGCACCCAGCAATGCTGCATTTGTTTGGATGGGGGGGGGGTAGTGTTTGGAGATGGGATCCTGACCAAACAAATCCACCTGTCACACATCAGGTTCCAGGAAGTTCAGTAATACCAGCAGAGGCTGATTCAGCAAAAAAAAAAAAAAAACGTGATTTGTGACCTTGTGGTTCCTCTGTGGACTTGTTGTGTTATTCCAGGTATGAAAAAAGCAGGTTTTATACTTGGAGGAAAATATTTTGGGTGACTCACAGAGCAGCGCGTCAGTGGTCTGGAATGAGGTAGACTTATACCGTATTTAAAAAAGCCTGAAAGTCATCCGCATAAATCCGTCGGCCTCGCTCCTCAAAGACGCACAGAGGAGGTGGGAGGGATGCTGATTAAGATACGTGGCCTTTCAGTCCGCTTCCCTAAAGCCCTGGAGCTGTTTCCCAAGAAGAATTGTGACACTAGGGCTGCCGAGCCTTGATTCATGTCAAGCACATCGCGTGTCCAGACAGGCCACTTGATTGCTGTTGTTATCAGCGGGGGGAGAGCTGGGGCTGTAACCTTTGTCAGGCAACCTGAAGGTTCGGATTAGATTGGTCTGCCTCTGCATCGTTTGACACCGTGAGCTTTGTTGGAGACAATAGGATCCCCCCCGCACACACAAAGGCACACACACACACGAATATACCAGGAGACATTAATTAAAATGCAAATAGTTTTGATCCTGTATTGTGTTAAAGTGACTTAAACGTCTATAATAGTGACGCGTTCAACATTACACTGTGTATCTTTAGCTATATTTTAGCTAAGAAAAGTGAAAATGATAGCAACGCTGTTAGCGTTCCACTTGACAGTAGACAAATGGGTTAGTGTGGGAAAAGTCTGAGCCATTTATATTCATTTGGTCAAATCATCTGTGTCTTTTGACATGAAGACTGAGAACAAAAGTGAAAGCGCAATGACAAATGGCCTATAATAGCATCTGCTCTTTTAGTGCACACATGCTTATTTCAGCTGTGGAGTAAAGAAAACTTTATTCATACTGTCAACACTTGAAAAGAAGTCACGGTTTGAGCGCCGTTTGATAGGAGTGCCCCTTGTTTTTAGAGCTGTTAGTCAAAAAGGGAATTGTCAGGTTTCAGATTTGTCATCTGTGTCAAACGTGCGCTGGAAGAACAATCTTTTTTTGTTGTTGGGTAAAAACAAGTATTACACCCACCTATCATTACGCTGGGAACAGTTTGTGATTCTTTTAGTGTTAGAAGCTACATCAAATACATCCTACATCCTTTCAGTGTCAGAAAATGCATTGTTGTTCTATATGAAGACGCAGCAGATAACGTATACCCAAACAGGAGATAGCTCTTGAGCTTGAAGGAATAAATGAGTAAACTGAGCATGAACCACCACCACATTCCATCAAAAAAAGCTTTGAGCTTCTTTGACATATGCAGAGAGGCAGCTCTTAAACAATACAGCCCAGCTCAATCCCTCAGTGCTGTTATCTCTAGCAAAACAGTGGCATGGCCCCTGCAATTGGTGGCAAATTTAGTGTTTTTGGAGGCCGTTGTTGTGACAAAACAGATCTGCTCTAACTATCTCATTTAGAGGGCAACAATGCTGACGATCAGTGTGAGCTGTCGCACAGAATTTGACCTTGTCTGGTTGATATCATTCCCAATTCTGAATTTATTGTTTGGGAATAGTTTAATGTGAGCGTTTAGGGTCATGGCTTCATTGTGAGTAGCCTAATTGCACACACACACTACTGTACTGACACACGAGGAAGTGGTTGTTTTCTTTAAAATAACCAAAAAAACCCATTTTTTCTTAAATTACTACGAACAACATTTTCTGGGTTTTTCCTTGTTAGCTATATTTGTTTGCCACTCCATTACAGTGTTTATCTCTGTGCTTTAGAACATCTTTAACAGTTGGCAGTGGGTGAGAATAAACACAATCAACAGCCAGCTACCGCCCTTTTCATAATGCCCCACATGGTTTCAGCCTCGGGAACAGATGGGCTCAAAATTCAGCTTTGCTACTGTTCAAATATGCAAATTTCACCCCAAATATTGAACAACGGACGGGAAAATGTCTCCCTTCACAAAACTACAGCCTTGTTCATCTTGTATGTAATGTAAATTTTACTTATTGTGCGTGCTGCGACTGGATGTTTCAGTTCACAAGTGTGTGTGTGTGTGTGTGTGTGTGTGTGTGTGGTGGGGGGTGGGGGGTTGTGGAACAAGCACACCACATGTGTTATCTAGTTTAACTCTGATTAAGGTGTATTCATGCCAGAGCATATCAATTTCCCATCGCATTATCTGCATGTCGGATAAGGAGGCCTCCAATATAAGTCAAACTAACACGTTTACATGCACTTCAGTCGTCCAGTTATTGTCGGATTAAGGCAATAATGTGTTTTTTGACTGATAAGAAACTTTCCAGACACCATCCAGTTAACCAAGGACATCCCAGGGAGTTTCCAAAGAAGGGGAGGGGTTCTAATGAGAGGCAATTGTCAGTGTAGACGGGGTAGGAGGGACCTTTTGAAGAGAGTAATTCAGGGGCAGGAATCTTTTGCCGTAGGGCAATCAGTCCTACGGGAGCAAAATTCTGATTCTTAAAGTGCCACTATGTCTGAAAATACTTGAGTCTTTTTTCCCCCACTGAATAATCAGATGTATTATTGTTGAAATCCATATTTGTGCATTGTGTTTGTCAATCTTGTGAAATACTGCCACAGATGGTCCAGGCTTAAGCTTCACGTGTGGATTACGCCTCCTGTCTGATGTTGTGCTGCCGTCGGTGTGTGTCTGAGTGTATTTGAATTGGGCAGGAGTCAGTTTTCCAACACAGTTATTTTCACACCCTCTGCAATTTGTGTCAATGCTTATAGTGAGTCACTGCTTGTAGCTAGCTGCTGCAGGATCAACCTTGATGGGGAAGCAGATGACTTTTCTGTTTCCAGCCAGTGGGCTTTGCTTCTTCTGAAACAAGACATGAGCTCACTTCTTGTCTAGTGCCAGCTTTCAGAGTATCTTTTGATCAGCCGGCAACAGAACAGGAGACAAATTTTCTTTATACGGCATGTTAGCTAATAAATGTACAAATACTAATACATGCAGATGGTATGCTGGATTCCAGTTTAGTACAGCTGATACATGCACATAGAATTACACTGAAGGTTTGTTAACTGTAGCCTTTGTTTGGTGGAAATAACATGCCATTCATCACAGAATGACTGACATCTGCTGGGTTAAAATAGAGCCAGAGATGTTATCTGAATGCATTCTGTACATTTTTCCCTTCATAGATCTTATCTGTACTTGGTATAAATGGTGTTTTTACTTTGTGTTCTTTACATTTAGTCTGTTCACAAAATGGAATTGATAGAAAAAGCGATTTATTATTGCCACTTTGGTTCGTTGAGCAAGCCCCTTATCCCAGTTAAGCTGAGGAGACTGGCCTCAGCTGCATACTGGAGTGTGATTAAGGTGTTCCTTCAAAAGGATAGTGATTATTAAAGTTTAAATACACAACAAAAACAAGACAAAATCAAAAATGCGTGCACACAAGGTGTCCGTTTCATTTAATGTATATCTGGCTTTTGGGTTAAGAATACCAACTCTGAAGAATACTGGGTGTGCCTCGAGAATGAACGCTGAATAACCCCATCGGGATTCTGGCGTTCCTCATTAGCACTTGTCTGAGACGCACGCGCTAAGAAAGAGCCGAGCCCAGACCTCTTCCGGTGTGTTCTGACACCGTGTGACGGGAGGAAACGAAGCGAGTTTCTCGATAGACATGGTGCAACCACCAACTCCGCTACTCTCACTCCCCCACAGCTGACTTCACCTGGCCTGGGGGGGGGGCAACTGTACATGTAGACACAACATTAAACCATCTGTGTCACGTCAGACACCAAAAGGAATTCCAGAAATACGTTTGCCACAGGCCAATCTGTAGATCAGAATGTGATTCATTGTTCCTGAATTTGACTGATGCGTGTTGATGGTTTGATTCACCAACTCGTGCGTCTTCTTTTACAGACAATCTGCAAAACCTTCTCCCGCTGGTGCAAGAACGTTTGGCAGAATTGCTTCGCGTCCTTAAAGCCATCATTGGAAAACACCAGACTCTCAACTCTGTGGACATCCTGGGAGCAGCTGGTGCAGTCATTTCCAAGGTCAAAGGTCAGTGAAAGAGGGTCGCCAGTATCACTAAGCATCTTTAAGTCCATTCACAGCCTATCAACGTTGGTTTGAGTTCTATTTTTTTAGCGGCCGTAGTGGCGGCGTTGGAGTTATTGTGCCCAAAATTCTGTGGTTCCGTTCAGTTATGTCTGGTTTTAAAGGTCACACGATGTTTTCATTCCTTTTTCAGCATATTTCCCATCGCTCCCGGAAGCACGACCTCTCACAGGGGTATTCTTTCACAAGATTCTGTTCTGTAATTTTCATTCCTTTTCTTTGTGGCTGTGGAAGACGTGTTGTGGGCTCCCTGTCAGTCGGGCACTCGGCCTGTCTTGAGCGGCGTGTGCGTTTGTTTGACAGCCCATGCGTGCGCCTCAAGTGTCACCTGATTCTTAAGAATGTTTTCAGAAGACATCTGTGCGTCTATAGGTAACTGAGTAAAGCTCTTGCAGTGTTTAGACTGTGAAAGAGACAAGAGCCAGTTTTAGTCGGGCTTTATTGCCATTGTTGGAAGTTAAATGACAGAACTGGCTGCTGCATTCTGGCACGGCACTTAAAGAACTCCCACTATGCAAAGCAGGAGAGTTTTGACCTTTTTAAATATTCAGAAGGTTTTACTGTTCTCTGTTGCTGTCAAAGGTTTAACGACAGATCTGCAAATATGCTCTTAATGACTGTGGCACCCTGAGTTTTAAATGATAAGGTACCCATTTTGGAGGATCTTCCACCATCCGAGCACCAACATCACATTTAAGATAATGATCAGATGTGTCTCCATGGTACCAATATGGATTTCCAGGTATTTTGAAAATGTCTTGACGAGATTATTCCGGAATGCAGATGTTGTTGACTGTGGCGGCGTTCAGTTATTGCGTAATTTAAAAGCATGACTTGTTCAGCTCTGCTGTAATTGCATTAAACTCTGCCCGGCCACAAGGGGGCGCCTGACATCAGGTGGCTCAGACTGGGCCGTCGCTGCTGACCACAGGGGTTAGTGGCGGGCGTGGATCAGAGATGGTACGAGGCCACCTTCGTCTGCGCCACTTCGGTTGGTTTGTCCTCGTCCTGTGAAGCCCGGGGCAGTTGGACAACATCCAGAATTTATTAGTACAAAAAAGTAACCCATGCGTCGCTCCCTCCCTCTGCAAACACATAGCAGTCTAACCAGTTCCCAACATTTACAAGTAGATGTTAAACACTAGCACTTCTCTTCGTATTATTTCAAGGAGGAGAAGGACTCCATGCAAACGGTTAGAAACCCGCAATTGTCGTATGTTCGGCAGTGAAGGCTTTTGTTGTTCCAGCTTAGATTTGCCTTTTGTCTGTTGCTTGTTCTGTTTCTTTCTGCTGCCTCTTCACCGTCTCAAACTAGGCCCCGACGAGGCTTCTCGGTCCCGCTCACGTAGAAAGTGCTCATTTTGCCCTCCTCCTCCTGGAAAACTGCAGGGCACTGCAATAAAAGTGTCACCCGCCACAACTTATTGAAATTCTTTCCCCGTTCCACGTCCCCATCGCCCAGGGACGATGTCGACAGCTGCCAGCAAGTCTGTGTTCTGCAATCCATCTCGTACATGTGTGTCATCGGCGTGTTGCTGTCCCGTATTTCAGTTGAAGGAATCCATGTTTGTTTGTTTACTGACCCCAAACTGTCACCATAAAACTGTAGGAATATTATCCGTGTCTTGGCAGAAGAGTCTTTTTGTGTCCCAGTTCCACCTCATCTGTGAGAAAACAATGGCTCCACTATTTGAACGATGCCGTTTCCATATTTCAGTAGTGACAAGGGGGGGCAGACCCCTGCAATCATTGTTAGAGACCCACAGGATGTCCTGAGGAAGAAGTCAGTGCAGTGTTGTACGTTCACATTAAAGACCAGGGAGGTGTTCAGAGGCAGGCTTGCACTGCTGGGCCTCCTTTATGCTGGCGTCCTCGAGGGTCTCCCTGGAACATGTGGCTGTGTCTGCCATCCAGGAGGCCGTGATTCCTTGATGGGTTCTTGCTTGAGCACTGATTGGGGATTTATTCTTGGGAAAACAACCAGATTCATGGAATTTGCTGTGATGAAAGGAAAATGGACGCAGAAAAAAAATCAGACAGGAACCGTTCAGTCCCCAGCATTGAGTTGAGATGTTTTGTGGTCCCGGGCTTGCAAGAGAAAAGGTAAGCCATGACTGGAGCGTTTCAGTGTCACAGAGCTCAAGCTGTGTGAGTGTTTCCTGTCTTGCTTGACAGGAAACACTCACACGGCTTCGTCACACTTTTCTGCCTGTTTCTTCGGTTCCTCTTTGCTTTTCTGCAAATGTTTTCATGCTGCATGAACAGATGCCTGAAGAGGGAAGATCCGCACATGTTGAGTTGTTAGAGCTCTACAATCGCAGGATATTTACCCGAAACCTGGTTTGGAGCACGTAATTAGAAAAAAAGGCGGTTGACGTATTTCTGTGAGTAACTTGGAATACGTCTGCTGGGACTGCAACTCTTTGGAATAACGGGAGACAGATCGGCGATCCGTTCTGGGAGCTATA
Source organism: Takifugu rubripes (assembly GCF_901000725.2). Classification (NCBI taxonomy): domain Eukaryota; kingdom Metazoa; phylum Chordata; class Actinopteri; order Tetraodontiformes; family Tetraodontidae; genus Takifugu; species Takifugu rubripes. The sequence continues at coordinate 3,584,242 of NC_042306.1, forward strand.
TGAAGACCGTTGGTGTCATACGGCTTCTGTCTTTAACGTTGTGTTTAAGATGTGTGAATGACCTGGTCTTCAACCCTTTTTAAGGCGGTATGACCGTTTGTCTGTCTGTCACTGAGATGGAAACACTCACGTTACACAACTGTAACACTCGGGCATGTGCTAAACCACCCCAAACATGTAATTTTGTCACCTATCACTAAATGGCTGCAGCACAAGTGTGATTTTTCACATTCAGCTGGCATTTTCTTCCCTTATTTCAGTCTTATCAGTAGTTAAGCAGTCCTGTTGCCACCATGTAAAACACATTTGTTGATTGATAGACTGATTGTGGTACAATTTTGGCTTATATTATTGTGTTTTATCGCTTTCCACAGGCATTAAGGAAGTGACCCCAGAAAGCATAAAAGCTATATTTGGCGAGATACACACATCCATTGACATTTTGGCATTCACATTCGGCAATGTGTGAGTATTATATTTGTGGTCATTTTCAACGCAGGTTAGCATTGCTCTAGTGAAGAAAAGAGTAGATTTCAGCTGTCTGACCCTTGTGAACACATTTTCTTGCATCTCTGTATCAGCTGTATCTGTTAAAATCTGACATCTGGACATTTGTCTCCCAGAGTTTCTGACTTCCTTATGGGAGATGTGGACAGCGGCTCAGGGTTGGGGACCTCCCAGGCCAGGAGAAGCAGGGTGAGCTCTGTTCTTTCAAAGCTGCGCTGTCAAACGCAGCAGTTTTCAAAAGAGCAAACTCAAAGCAAGATATTACTACGCCTCCACATTAAAGAAGCCTCAGACACTTGCTTTTTGTACCTAATTGAGGTCCCACAGCTCCGACTGCCTCTGATGTCTGACTTTAATTGTATGTCTGTTGGTCCCGCGTTCTAATCTTAAATGTCTTTTTTCGCAGTCTTTTGACAACCTCTCCGCGGACCCTGAGGGCTGCGTTACAGATAAATCTGTCTTTGACGGTAAGAGATTTTCTCCTCGGTTTCTGTACCTCTGAGCGAGGTGTGACATAAATGTTGGAAAATCCGACCTATTAGTTAAAGCGTTTGGTGGCTGTGTGCGGCCAGCTTGTGAGCCGTGTGATTTAGGCTCCTGGACTCGTGAATGCCTGACGTAGACCCGCCTTGAAACCTCAGTTTCCACCCCTGTTATTTCTGCTGCTTTTTTCATACAAGTTGCTAGTTTCACCACTCACTGTCTACATATCTGACATTCTTTGCCAGTTTAGGAGTATTTCCATGTGGGATGGGAAACCTATGAGGTTTCTATTAAATCTGATTAGGGTGGCCTGGAGAGGGGCATCGCAGCAGTAAATAAAAAAAGTAACTCTGTTGGACTATTTTAGCAGATTCCCAGCTCTTTCATATCGTCCCACACAGTCAACTTTAACCTCTGTGTATTTTTTTTTTATTTCCCTCCCACACACATCTGTTGGGATAGTAGAATTTAATCTGCTTTTATCCAACGGTTGCGGTTTGAACCACGCGATTGGATTCACTTGTGTCTCCTCCTCAGGCCCAGAGGTGCCGTTGTCACGGGAGGAAGAAGTTGACTTGACCCTGCTGAAGAATGACAGCGGGGTGGAGTCGGCTCTACTCTACGCCAAGGCCTGGTCTAGGTATCTCAAAGACCTCCTGTCCTGGATGGAGAAACGACTGGCAATGGGTAAGAGCAGAAGAAAGGATTGATGTATGTTTATGAATAAAATGATCATATCGATGATCATTACACTTAAAGTAGCGTAATTTTGGTGTAACATACTGTGTGCACCCTGTTTACAGCTTAAAACAACTATTATTATTGTTATTATTGTTATTATTGCTTTCTAAGTGTGACTTGATACTATAGTAACTAGATTTTTAGTTATTTATTTTGTACTAATAAAAGATGTGCCTAATATATTGTCAGGAGTTCGTATTATCAGGTCAAATATATTACAATTTTATTATAAATTGCGAGGTAACAATATTATTTTTTCTTTCAGATATTGAATATGCCAAATATTATGCAAAAATGGCCGAGTCTTCCAAAATTATCGCCAGTCAACGGGTACGATAGCAGCCTTTCTGTATGAAGTTTGTATGAAGCTGTTACTGAAAGTATCGTTTTGTTTCCTTAAGGATTACATGCCATTCAGTGACATCTACAATTCCACCTTCAAGAATGAGGCGGAGTACAGGCAGCTTCTCATTCAGACCGCCACGGCTCTCCAAACAAACAAATTCATGCAGGTGAGAGAGAGACACGTGCATTTAACCTGATTTCACTTCAAACCAGTTAAGCCAACCTCAAGTTGGATACATTTCAGCAATTTGGTCAATGGCTGTCAATGAAGAAAAGGAGGGTGTGTACCGAAGGGTACAGTGGATTAGCGTGACTTTTACTAAAGGCAGATGCAAACTGTTCCAGCTGCGTCCCTTTTGCATCTTTAAGCGCACCGGCAACAACATTAATTACGTCTCTGCTCATATTTGATGTTTTTTTTTTGTCCTTCAAGCCGCTGCTGGTCCGTAAGAATGAACTCGACAAGTTGAGGAAAGACATCAAGGAGCAGTGGCAGAAGGAGCAAAAGAAAATGGTATGCTACCAGTCCAGTTAGTGATCTATATTATTCCATACAAACACTGTGAAGGAATGCTGTCCGCCCCAGAAAAGGCAGCATTCCACAGTAAATGTTACTGTTCTTGTAGACATGTTAGCAATCACTTGAGGTCAAATTACAGTGAAAAGTCATAAGACGGAAACAAAATGTGTTCTTAATGGATTTACCTTATTTTTTTTAAATTGCCTCTGCACATTTGCACGCGACCTTGTGTAAAAGGTCAATCAACCACTAAAATGCTGTTGTCAATCTGCATATTTTAACCACGTGGGCGATTCTGCTTTGATTTTGGGTTTTGGCAGCAAGAAGCAGAAGCAGCCTTGCGGAAAGCACGAGCGCTGAAGTCGCTGAGGAGAGAAGAGTATGAGAAGGCGCAGTCATCTACCAACCGCTCCCTGGAGGAGCAGTCTAATGCAGTCAACAAACAGCTGGAGAAGAAGAGGAGGCTGGAGGAGGAAGCTCTCCAGAAGGTGGGTGCTGCTGTGCTTGTTCATGTAAGGAGTAGCAGCGCAGATTTTTCATCCATACCTCACACAGTTGTGGGTGTCTGTTGCTTTGGACAGGCAGAGGAAGCCGAGGAGCAGTACCAGAGCTGCCTGGCTGACGCAGGCGTCAGGAAGATGGATCTGGCCAACGCCAAGAGCACCATCCTCGCACAGATCCGGAAGACGGTCTTTCAGTGCGACCTCACACTCAAGGCTGTGAGTCATTAACGCACATTAGCCGTTAGCAATCAGTTCAAGGAAATGAGGCCAAACGTTGAGGACAGTGACAACAACCCGATCGTCTTTTTCTGATTTGTTTGTTTTAGGCGACGGTGAACTGGTTTCAGATGCAGCAGACTCAAGCTGTTTCACTCCTCACTCACTACCAGACCCTTACTGACACCGCCAAGTTGTACGAACCCGGTGAATGCTATGCCGATTTTGTCCGGAACCTGCCAAAAGATCTACACAAAGAGCCTTTGCACTCGGATTCCACCGCCACTGACAACACCAGGTACCAGGCTTCGTGTTTACTCTCGGCAACACATTTGTGTCCAGTGTTACGGTGGCGATTGGCGTTCAAAATCCGCACGCGGCCCTCCATTTGGCATCCTGTTGTTTTAACACAGTTCACATAGCCCTTATAATGAGTCCGCCTCAGGTTCGAGTTGGGTTTCACTTTTTCCCGGGTTAATTCCCAACATTTTTAAGAAGTCAGTCAAGAACAGTTTGTCTTTCAGTAAAGGGGAACAGTGAGTCAGAGTGGGAGGAAGCCAGAGAGGGAGAGAAACAAGGAGAGACAGAATACGTGTTGAATTTGTTGCCCTTCCTCAGGAAATATCTGTAGCACAGACTGAGTGCAGCAGGGGAGATTGTGAGCGTGAGATTTCTGCTCTCCATGAAACTCTTCTGAGATTGTGAGAGCACTGTCAGAAGCAGCTTCCTACACACACACACACACACACACACATCCTCGCATTTCTACTTTTGCAGGGACACTCATAGCCAAAACCCTCACCATCCCAACTAGTCACTTTGCTAGTAAAATGAGGATGTGGTACCCATGTGAGGACACACACATTCTTCGCCTTCAAGCACAACAAAATAAGCATTGATAACAAGGATCAGTGTGGGATTTATAAAACACAGATGTTAAAAAACGGCAAAATATCTTTATCTACCACTTAAGTTATTGTGATTCTAGCCGCTTGTTGGTGGCTTTTTTCAGTCTAGTCGTGGTTACTGAAGGGAGAACTAGAACGTTCTGGAATATTGGACCAAAGCATGTTTACGTTCACTTTGATAATTGAGTCAGTGAGATTAAATATTAGATAATGCTTGTTGATAAAACACATTAAAATATACTAGAGAATCACAAGTTATGTGTAGGAAAAAAACCTCTGATGCCATCTATTCTGTTAAATATGATGATCACTAATTGAGACACAGTTGCCAAACTGTCATTTAACACTTAAGTTTCAGTTGTTTTTTTTTGTAAAGGCAAAACTAACAACGCCCAGAGAAGTTACGACCGCATCGCCGCTGATGATCAACAATCTGATTTCGAGCTCCGAGTCAATAAAATCATTTTTGGGGGGGAATTCATCACATATCAATGCTGTCTTTATTTCCCTCAGGTTCATGTTCAACAAAAGGTCAGTGGACAGCGCACATTCCTCCCACGGCAATCTGTCACAGACTTCCATCACCTCCTGCGACGTGCTCGGCGGCGACGGAGTGGACATTCCGCAACAACATCCTCCCGCCATCAGCAAGCAGAGGTCCAACAGCAGCGCCGACATTCAAGGTGCTTTTGTTCACAACCAAAATAGAATAGAATAAAATGTTTCTAGAAGTTCTAGCTTTTGTTTTTTCCCTCTCAGCGATCGGGTTGTGTGAATCATGGTTCTGTTACGAAAATCAAGTTAGCTTAACTTGTGTTTCTGTTACTCATCACAAGCATGTCTCTAAAAGTTGCTCAAAGTGTCAGTAAAGGGGAAACAAAGTCATTCTTTGGATATGATTTCTGCGTGTGTTTGACCTTTGGTCTGCATGTTGTCTTGTAGCTCTGAGAGGTCAGACCACGGCGAGGCCGTGGGCCTCTGGGAGTCAGGGGAGCCATGGTGGGATGTGCAGCGACTCGGAGAGCGCAGAGAACAGCAGTGAATCCAGGTCCATGGACTCCCCTACCGCCAGCCCAGGTAGGGGAATTTAACAGGACATTAGAATAAAAAATCCGCTCTGGTAAATCTCAGGGAATAAGTGGAGAACAGTGGAGGGAACAGTACAGCTGGGCCCAGATCTATGTTTTTTTTTAAACATATTTGAAGTAAGCTATTAATGGAAAAAGCTAGAGGAGGAAACGTTTTGGTTTGGATTCAACGTCACAACAAGGGTGCAGTCGAATGAGGCTGTGGTTTAACTTCCTCATCGATCCAAACACTGCTCAGTTCTTTGCACACTTCCCCGTTGAGGTTAAACTGTTGGCAACATTGCTAAAAATCTTCCAAATAGTTGAAGATTGACCTGGATAGAGTCTATTTTTGTTGTTGCGCTCATGCATGCTGCATACACTCAGGTGACTTTAAACGACGGTTGCCGAGGACTCCCTCCACTGGCACCATGTCTTCAGCCGATGACCTTGATGAGCGGGAGCCTCCATCGCCATCAGACAATGGTAAATGCTGCTTTCTTTTCAGACTTTATAACCGGCTGCAGTAACACTCCCCAGTGTGTGTTTGAGGACGGTTACAGGAGAAGCAATATAAAAATCTTTAAAAAAAAAAAAAAAAAAAAGCCCTTCCTCGGTGGTTTTGCTTACATCAAATGTTTTTACGCTCGCTGGAGCTGCACAGTGTAAGATCATGTTGGTTTTGGCTTCAGCTTACACTTCCTGTATCAACAGTGAGCTGGCCCGCTCATTGTGTATGCAAGCACTGATCTGCTTTTCAAACTCTTACAGTCGATACTGTCTCAGATGAAATGTGACGCGTTATGAGCACAATGGCCACGAACTTAAGGACAAAAGTCAATCTTAGAATTCTACTTTGATTTTTCAGGTCTGGCAGAAATGGTCACAGAGACGGCGAGCTCTCCCGGTCCCTTCCGAAACGCTCAGATGTCCAAAGCTGCTTTGACTCATAAGCTGAGGAAGCTACGAGCTCCGTCGAAGTGCAGGGAGTGCGACAGCCTGGTGGTGTTCCAAGGAGCTGAATGCGGAGAGGTGCGGAGCAGATGGGAAATACTGTTTTGTGACTCTTTAGAGTGGATAAAAGGGGCAAACAGTGACCTTGCTGTCAAGTTTTTAGTTATATAAGTATCAAAAGCATGGTTGCTGAGACGTTGGTGCACTGGGGGCTGTGAGACTTTATCAATCGCTGTTTAATCAAAGCTGGACTCGCATCAAATGGTCGCCATCTCTTGTTTTCAACAGTGCTCCTTGGCCTGCCATAAGAAGTGTCTGGAGACACTGGCGATCCAGTGTGGTCATAAAAAGCTTCAGGGCAGACTTCAGCTGTTTGGGATCGACTTTGCTCAGGCAGTACGGAACAGCCCCGACGGCATCCCTTTTATCATCAAGAAGTGCACATCAGAGATCGAGAGCCGAGCTCTTAACATCAAGGTAAACCGCACACGGTGGAATTGATGCAATGAGCTCACTTGTATCCCACCACTATTGGGATTTTTGATTTATCCGACGTATGGCCTGAAATTTGCCTGACGTGTTTTGATCTTAGGGGATCTATCGTGTAAATGGCGCCAAATCTCGTGTGGAGAAGCTTTGCCAAGCCTTTGAAAATGGGAAGGACTTGGTTGAACTGTCAGACCATTCACCTCATGACATCTGCAACGTCCTAAAACTCTACCTCAGACAGGTTGGTCTTACGTGCTTAAATATTATGAGTTTGAGCAAGGTCAGAATCAGATGTCCTGCGGTATTTAGTGTTGCGCTGCTTCAAATCTTTGTAATAAAAGTGTGTTTTTACTGGTACTTCCGACTGACCCCTCCTGCCCATTTACAGTTACCAGAACCGCTGATCCTGTATCGATGCTACAACGACTTAATCGGCTTGGCCAAGGAGTGCCAGCAAGCGAAAGTGGAGGAGGCTGTTAGACTTCAAAATAACCCAGCAGGCGACAGTCTGGGGCCAAACGTCCAGCTCAACAAAGTCATATTGAAGATCCGAGACTTTCTCCGGCAGCTGCCTTCAGCCAACTACAGGACTCTGCGGTTCCTTATAGCGCACCTGCACAGGTAACGCCAAGAACTCCAGTGGAACGATTCCATTCTGTCCCTGTCTGCAATGATATGCTAGCGTCCTCAAAACACACAGAAGGAAACATATAGTTTCCTTTTAAGTGAGGAACAAATACAAGCACTATTTTTAAATAGGTCTTATATTTGTATATGACAATGTGACAAAGCGCGTTAGTGTCGCCATTTCGACTAAGAGTGTCTTTAATGGACGTCCTTCAGAGTGACGGAGCAAGCAGAGGAGAACAAGATGACTGCGAGCAACCTGGGGATTATCTTTGGTCCCACGCTGATCAAACCACGAGGGAGAGACGCTGAGGTGTCCCTCTCCTCCCTGGTGGACTACCCCTACCAGGCCCTGATAGTGGAGCTGCTCGTGCGCCACTTTCAAACAGTGTTTGACATCTCGCTCCTGCCTGGCTCTGACATCGCGGCGCCAGATCAGGCATCCCCCCGGCTCACGCCCCAGGAGAAGATTCAGAGGCTCAATAGACACTCTGCCTCCATGACGGACATTAAAGAGGTGAGACTAGAGTGAGTGGGGTGACTAGGCGGAAGATTAAAATGTTCCCAAAGTTGGAACAATGTCATGTTTTCGTATTCCTGCTGCAGGGTTCTGTTATGGTGTTTAGCTATTATTTAATCAGGTTTAAAAGCAAAATTCTAGACATTTAAGGGAAGTTTGATTGATTTCTTTCATTCATTTTTAAAGGTGACCCTCCTGAAATGTCTAATTTGGTGCATTTCCTGCAGTTTTCACAGAGAACATCAGATAACTGATTTTTCTTGCCATCGTAAACTTTCCACATCTAAAGAAGTGACTTTGGTCATTTGGGGTTTTAACTTCTTGCACGAGGGACTGTTGAGTGATGAAACTCAAACTACAAGAATGTGCAGAATTAGTGGGATTTAGCTGCAAATTGTGGAGAAAGCTAAATCTTTGTAACCTGTTTGTGCTGTGCTTTAGACAAGTTGCTAAAGGGTTCTTTAGCGTCTCCAGGAATCTTAAATCTGAAGAACTTTAATGCTGAATAGTGAACCAGTCTTATATAAATGCAGATTCAAAATTTATAGTCCATATAATTACACCACAAAGAGGAAATTGGTGATATTTAATAAATATTTTCCTTTTTTTTTTTTTACATCTTTCAGAGTACCAAAGTGTACAAAAGATATTCTTCTGTTATCCCGTCCTCACACATTCTGAATGAGGTCCAAGAGGTCCAGCCGGGAACAAACAGGACAGAGGTCTCAGATGTGGACAGACTCGACGGAAACCAAAGTGGAGGAGATGGGAGGAGAGCGTTCAGTCGTGCCGGCCATATCAGTGCGGCATCAAAGGTCCAGCTGCGCGCCCAGCGAACCGGGCAAAGTTCTCGGCCAATCAGCATGCCGCCCGTGCCGATGGCCGAGAGGATTAGCCGCTATCCCGACACCAGCAGCACGGAGCTGGACCCCGTCTCTGAAACCATACAGGAGACACCTGAAATGGAAAAGGCTCGCGTTGGCGGCTCGTCAAGGGTCAGCACCTACTACATCACGCCGTTCATTGACACACAGACGATGCAACGGAGAACGTGGGACAAGAAATACAAGCACTATGACATTACACCCAGAACTGCTATGATTGTAGCTAACCTGCCAGCTACCAGCTGTGGAACACAACCAGTAAAGTCACCAGTGCCTCTTCCTGTTAGCCCAATCTTAAACTCCGCGGATGAGCTTCCCGCGAACACCAGCATCATCGGCTCCAGCTCCAACACGGCGTCGCCCCCGCCCATCTGGACTAAAGGAGAAAACGGGAGCGGCTCATTCAAGGAGTCCAGAAGTTCTTCTGATGTTCCACTAATACTCAGGCAGCCAAGGACTCTGCAGCCACCTCCTGGAACGTTCTACAAGCCGCCTGCCTCTACCACCAGCAGGACCAAGACACTCCCAACCTGGACTACCACCGTGACCAGCACCAGCACCGTCTCCCCCACCAATATCGCCTCCTCTCCCTCCACCACTAAACCGGCCGAGCTCGTCTCGCCGTCCCCTTCACTGACGAGCCCCCCACAGACGCGGCTCCAGACACAGGACTCCACCGACAGCGCCATCGACCCCGGGGTCTCAACCTCCTCCACCATGTCGCCACCCCAGTCTCCACCCCCGAGCAGCCCTGAAGATCTGAGCCCCGGCGAGATTAAACCCGTCTATCAGAGACTGCGATCGCGGCGGCTGCAGGAGCTTGAACAGAGAGAGGCGCATTTTGTCTGACACCAAACAAAGGATTAAAAATCAAAGGATTATCTTTAAATGTTGATGTATCTGTGCCATAGTGTATAAAACAGATGGTTTTGTTATACAACCTCAACATGGGAGTTAAAATATATGCCTGTGAAAATAAGCCAGAAAGTGTTATATCTACTAATATATTATATTTTACATGTTCAAGTCAAAGTGTCTCCCAATCATTCAGAACAAGCTAAAGTTCTTTTATTCCATGCTATTCCAAGTTGGAACTGTTCAATTCGCTGTCAGCGGCTGTTGCCACGCCAACCGTCTCCAGAATTGGACCCTCCTCGTCCTCCTCGTTAATGATTTGTTTTTAAATCATTTGACTCTACCAAACAGTGCACTTAACGCAACGATGCCTTCAATGTTCGTCAATGTTCGTGTTTTGTTCCGCCTGGAACAGACAAGTTCTTTTTGTATGAGCTTTTCAGTTTTTAACAAGTTTGTGATTTTTATGTTTTTAAGTGCATTATAGTGCGATTGGTACATCTCTTTCTGTAAAAACTATCTTTGTTATATCATTCATACGCACTGCATGATTGTCTTATCAACTTTGTCTTATTGTATAAAGTGACTCTTAAAGACAAAGGACATTCAAACTGGCTGCAAATTAAAGATGTACTTTAAATTCTCCTCATGTTTTAAATGTTGGTTGTTTCTGTTTTAACACTCTGAGCGAGACACACCAGCCCGGGATCGGGCTTCGTTTTGCTCTTTCAAACAAGTGGTTTGATGGTCAGATCTGATCTTCAGAGCATTTAAACTGAAATCTTGCCTCAAATCCACCGAGTGTATCCTGATAAAATCATGTCTTTGTTCAGACAGCTTAAATAAGTCATTATAACTGTGGCCCAGTGGGGTTTAGCCTTGCCCGGCTGTTATTTTTAAATTGAGATGCATCCGCCGTGCGCATACTTCGCCGCCTGTGTGCACGGCTTCCTTTGTGCAGCTGTCAAGCCTTCACATTCTCCTCACCTAATTACCTGTGTGACCTGCTCCGCCCTGCCGAGCTGCTCACAGGAGTGACTCGTTGCAGACGCAGGTGACACAAAAGCCACAAACAACCCTGCCAGCCGTGTCCGACTGCGTCTGATTTATCAGACGCTCCGAGCGCGGAGATCAATCGTTCTGACGGCAGGTGTGAATCCTGCCGGCAAGCGCTCAGGCTGCCCAAGTCACATGCACTGTCCCCCTAATTCTTCCTCAAAATGGATGGCTGTTGTCTTTTTTCTGCCTGCCCATGTTGAGCTGGGAGATTAGAGCAATCAGATTAGGAGTGCTGCTGACCTGCAGACAGAGGAGAGAGAGTGTGGGCAGCTAGGAGCCACACAGAGCTCCTCTTCCTCAGCTTAATGTTTTCTATCACCTCGGCTCTCCCTAGATGTCCTACGACTGTTGTATCCTTCCCAAACAGGTAAGCTTCAAACCTCAAGGGTTTGTTGACAAAATATGCAGCATGTGCCAGGTATGTGCTTGTTAATTAATGTTTTTAGATTGCCTAATTCAGCCAGAGTGCAAAAATAGACCTCTAAGTAGATGTTTTGAGGCTCTGCTTGTCTTTTTTCCTGTGGAGACGCGTTTTTGCTGTGGGACACCGGCGACCTTTTCCGAGGTGTAATTGCCTTTTGGGTAATAAGGTGCTTTCAGATGACTCACATGTAATATCAGCCTATCACCTAGCCCATTTTCAGTTCCACTCTCCGTTATGTCTTTTTTTTTTTTTCTGTAGAGGTTTTATATCTTACGGTAATCTGTTGGACATGTCCCTCAAAATTACTCTTTTTGTTCAACATTGTCTGAGCATAAACCTTTTGGAATGAGCTTGTATCCACACGCGTGCGCAAGTACAACTTAATACACACGAAACATCCTCTCCCGCTCGTTTGCTGTATTTAAGGATGCCTTTGGTCGTCACATGACGGACACGGACCAAAACAAACGGTCTTTCCACACCTGTAGACCAGAGATTCTCGTCTTCCAGCTCATCGCTCTTGATATTCTTCCCGCAGGTTTGTCACAGTCTCATGACCCCTTCCAGGGGTGACGCCACGGAGCCATGAAGACAGGTTCCCAAGTCCGCCTTTTACTGTGGAAGAACTGGACTCTGCGGAAGAGGCAGAAGGTATTCTCGTTAGGATGGAGTCATTAGTAGGTATTGTTTTTTGCCGTGTTGGACTGATCCCTTCCTTGTCCAGGTGCGTTTCTTTGTTGAGATCTTCTGGCCATTGCTGCTGTTCAGCGGTCTGGTGTGGCTCCGGAAGGCCAACCCACTGTACCAACAACATGAGTGTAGGAAAACTCATCGCTTCAATCCTCTTTTCTTCTCTCTTTTCTTCTTAACGTAAAAGAAACTGCTTTGTTCAGGTCATTTCCCCAACAAGGCGATGCCCTCTGCAGGAATTCTGCCCTGGCTCCAGGGCATCTTCTGCAATGCCCACAATCCCTGCTTCAGATACCCGACCAGAGGAGAGGCGCCGGGATTTGTGTCCAACTACCACGACTCTGTGTAAGCCCGATCCGTCCTTCCTCTGTCGTTTTCATCGCAACAAAGTCTGCCACGCGCTCAAGTCTGCGTTGGTGTTTTAGGCTGGCGAGGTTTTACGTGGACGCCCAAGAACTCCTGCTCAATGAGGCTGAGGTCCAGAAGCTCAGTCGCGTCTGGGACGATGCGTCGTCCTTCTCGGACTTCATGGAAACTCTACGAATTACTCCATATGTTATGTCAGGTAAAAGCAGCACTCCAGAAAACCCAAAATCTAGTATTTTGTGTGTTGTTAATTGTTATAAAGCGAGGAAATAAGTTAAAAAAAAATAAGGTGAATGCTGTTTTAATTGCACATTTTTACTCTAATGCTCTGAAGCAGAAGGTCAAGAAAATCTTATTAATATCACGGACTAGATTTTTATTAGTGTAAGCTGTAAATTTCCAAACAGAGGTGTCTCTTTACAGCTATGACAATAGATGTGTGTAGAGCAGCATTACTGGAAGAGGGCTGACTATGACTTGCTGTCATCTATTGATGAATAAACTTCCTTTTGTGTGATGATTCCCTGAGGTTTAAGCTCTGTGCCAATCATCCGGCTCCCCCGTGTACCTCTGAGCTGGCTTTTTGTTTTTCTTGAAGGCCGCGGGCTGAAGATAGGTGACATTCTGAAGGACGATGAGGTTCTCACCGCCTTTCTTCTGCGAGATGCGGAGCTCTCTGATTCTGTAGTCTTCCAGCTCATCAATGCCAAAATTCGACTCGAACAGGTGACGTTTGCGAGAGTCGCAGCCAACGTAGACGCTACCATTTATCTTCTTCAGCGCTTTGATTTTACGGTTCTTTGAAACATATCAGTTCTGTACCTCCCCCCCTGCATATTCTTTAGTTCGCCTTTGGTATCCCGGACCTTCAACTGAAAGACATAGCCTGCAGCCAGGCCTTGCTTGAAAGATTCATCATTTTTCCCAGCCGCATGGGCCTCCACGGGGTCCGCAACGCAATGTGCGCTATGAGTCAGCAAAGGTTGCAAAAGATCGAGGACATTTTGTACGCCAACCTGGACTTCTTCAAAATCTTCAAACTGGTGAGTTTTTGCACAAACTGCAGCAGTGGTGCATAAAAGTGTGAACTGACATTCATATGATCTAAATTTGTCAGCTTTGTTTTATTATTTATTGGGGATAAAGTGGCTCCTTATGCATTGTTTCTTGCTATCCTTTCTCATAACAAAGGTCAGTGGCTTTTTCTCGGAAATGCCTTTTTTTTTTCTTCTGCCGTGTTCGTCATTATTTCCACTGAGAGATCCTCGGGCTGCTTTTGTTGAAAACTCCTCTGCCTCTTCCTTTTCCAGCAGCGAAGGCCAGGCGTATTGTCTCTTTTCACAGAACCGACAATTACGTGGGAGTGATTGGATTCACTTTATTTAACAACCCGACTGTAGAACTGTCAAAGATGGCAGCCGCCCAGTAGTCAGGATTTCATGGAGTTCGGGCTCATTTTTCTCCGTTACGCTAACCCAACGTGTAAACACTTTTATCCTTCATAATTGATTATTTGGCTTTTGAAAGTTAAAGAACCGATCACATACGCAATGTTGCACATATGCTTGTTTGGTTCACAATTTCTTGAAGCCTTTATCCAGAGTATTTAAAACACATTAATTTGGCAGAAACTAAGTGTTAAATTAGTATTTTCAGCACTTTAGCTTGAAGGCATGAATGTCACTGGTTTGAATCTCACTGGGACAAGGAGATTTTCTGCATGGGTTCTCGCAGGGTCCTCTGGGTTCCTCCTGCTGTCAGACAAGTATTTGGGGGAACAGGTGAATTGGTGAAGCTAAATTGACCACAGGTGTGATTGTGAGTGCAACGCTAAGGGCGTGAGTGGTAAATGATGGATGGATGGAGGTTGAATGCAGATGACTCAGTCTCTGTTCCTCTCTTTATCTGGTTCTGTGACCCAGGGGCAACAATTTCAGCTGGGCTACCTTCTCCAGGGTTGCTAGGGAGAAGGCTGCCAAGGCTAGATATGACATATAATCTCCTCTGCACCACTCTGGTTCTCATCCATCTTACAAAAAACAACAGAAATCCAGGAGCCCTGAAATGAAGCATTTAGTTTCTATGACTTGGAGGAGAACCTAAACCAGTATCCTGACTCACTATTCCAGAACCAAACGAGCATGTTCATAAACCAAACCAAAGCTTCCAGGGACTCAGCACCTTGCTCAGGGACACTGAGCAAGGAGAGACATCATCCGCAGGGGCCGAGGATCAAACCAGGGAACTTTGTATCACTAGATCAGGGGTGTCCAGACCCAGTCATGGAGTCATCAGGGTTTTTTCACCAAGGAAAGTGGGACCCCCAGGTGAACTCCTAGTTAGATTGACACCCTCCAATCACTCAGTCCATTCTTTTCCAACTTCAACCCAACTTCATCCTCACTCGACCACAAGCCGCTCTGGGCTGAAGGGCCACTGTTGAAAGACGCCATTGGGCCTTTGTCACCCACAGACAGCAGGGACGGGATCCTAAGGGAACCTTTAACTGAGAGTTCTACCCACAGAACTTCTGAAGAGAACTGGTACTAAAGTCAGGAGTCTGACGCTCAGTGCAGGAAAAACCCCCAGCACACCCACACAGTGAATTCCTTTGATTTAACTTTTGAATAATCGGATTGAGCAGGTCCTTCTCAGAGTAGCCACATTATGCAGTCACTCACAACTGTTTCTAGTAATCTGTCACTCTTTTTTCTGTAGAGCTGATTCAATAATTTCAGCTTCCCGTTTACACCTTTCAGCCTATCAAAGCTGAGAGCTGGTGGAACATGAGTCAAATAGTTTCACAAAACTAAAAGGAAATAGGACTACAGTCGTAGGAGTCTGACAACCATATTTGTACGTTCACAACTTTCTCCAGACAACCTGTACTTTTCTCTGCATGGTTTCAGGTTCAACCCGAGTGAGTCAGGCTGCCAGTAGGTATTATCCATGTTGGCCTTATTTTTTAATGGGCTTAGTGAAGCCCCGCCCACTGCCTGAGAGGGATTCCATAATACCCAATTGTGCGTCTTATATCAATACATTACCAACATGCACCAGTCTAAAGGTCAAAGTTTTGATGTCCTTTGGGCCATTTCCTCATCACTGTTTTGTGTAGGGTTTCTTAAAGATAAACAGAACTACCAACTGTCAGAGGTGCTAAATAATAGTTGAACTTGTGTTAGCATTTAGTGAGAGATTCAGTATCCACAGCTTACATTTCAGTGTACTTAAATGAGATTTAAAACCTGAGGTGCTCTATTTTTATCCCGTCCTAACAGAAACATTGTGTCAGATACGACCATTAAAATAGAATTCACGGAATTCTTTAGACAAATGATGACCGAGGCTGAACAATAAAGCCTCCACTTTTTGAAAACAACACCAAGACAATACGTCAAGTGTTGCAACTGTTTTGCAACTCTATTGTTCTGAAAAGTATACACCTGAAACATGTTTGGGGCAGTTGGGACGTTCTTGGGAACAGAGGAGGGCAGTCTGAGGTCTTTGTACGTTTCTCATTTTCCTCTTATTCTCCAAATGAATTCTTTGAATATTATGGACAATAAAGCCACCAAATAAAGAGCTCAATGTCAGTATGCTTATGTCATCTGTTGACAGTGTTGTGGTCATTGGCACGACTCCCCTCGTGCTGTTTAAATAAACAAGTGTATCTAAAGTACACCTCAACTCGTATGAGCATTACAGAGGCACTGTTAACTGTGGTGAGGAGCTCATTACCACAGTGACCTCAGCTAGCTACTACCCGTCCACCCTTCCTATTCCCTCGCTTTCGCTTTTCCCCTGCGCCGCCTCCCCCTTTCCTTCGTTCATTGAAATGCAAGTATCAGGAATGCGAGAGGAAGGATATAGCATGTGCATGTTGGCCCTCAGCATTTAGCAGTGGCCCGTGTTAATGGTTTCCCAACAATGCAGGATTGAAGTATTGAAAAGTTCATGGAATTCAAGCGTCACGCCGGTTTTCCATGAGAAGAACTCTGGAATTAGAACTGTTTTTAAGGCACTGTATGGTAACATTTATTGAGATATGTCAGCAGATGTGATTACAAAAGAGCAAGGCTTGTAAAAGAACAACAGCTTTAAAAAAAAAAAAAAAATCTTTTATTCCACTTTATAAAAGCTGTATTAACACTGTTGAGCTTCTTGTGTTTCTCATCCCTCCAGATGCCTCAGGTGTTAAACCAAAACTCCCAGGGGATTGACCTGCACTACTGGGGACAGGCCCTGAAGGCCTTATCAGAAAAGATCCAACTCGTAAGTGATCCCAAATCCACTGAGCCTTGTCGGCTCCCTTTTGCTCCCTGTTCCTCCAGAGTCACCTTTATTTTTAGCCTCGCAGGAAATTCGCCTTTTCCGTTGTTCCCTGTTAGCAAATCGGTCACGGAACACGAGTGTTGCTTCAACAATATAAAGTTCACGCGACGCGTGTGCGTTAACCTACATGTGTACAGTCGAGGCACTGACACATATTTGGAGGTTTACGTCAGTGATTGGCATGTGCACACATTCATAAATATGGGCAAGCATGTGATATTTTAACCTTAATTTTGGTTTTGTGGCTTCCCCGAATGAATATGTGAAGCAGTTTTTCTGTGACTGCCGGAAATTATGATATTAATGTGTTTGCAATGTGGAAGTGATTAAATGAATTCAAATCTATACTGGATGTTCTCTTACAAATTCTCATTTAAATGTCAACTTTTTGCACATCTAACTTAAATAACTTCAGCCCCCTCATGACTAAAATCTGTTGCTAGAAGCTCAGCTGTGAGCTAATATGGGCTAATGCCTGCCACTTTAAGATAAAGCTGCCACATATACTCTGGCAGCTATTTTTTGAGACGCTGTTTTTAGGTTGTTTGGATATTTTAAGGTTTTACTAAAGTCAACTGTGGTCGATCTTAGTCTAGAATAGATTGCTGAATACATGTAGCGTGTCATTTTCTTCAGAGAAACACGGACATAAAAGATAAAAATGAGGATGATCTGACAAAACAACAGCAGAACCAGAGGAAATATTGCATAATGTAGCATAATACAATTAAAACAAGTGTGTAAAACACTACGAATCCGCTCCCGTACACACATTTGAACAATTTAGTGATACTTATCCAGTTGCTGTATTAACCATAGATAAGACTTCAGGTGTGTGTTCACAATGAAAAAAACATGAAAAAAACCTGCGTGTGCATTTGAGCACGTTCACTTTTTCTCCTGTGGGGTGTTGCAACCCATCGTCACCATAGCCTGGCTGTGGAAGACAGGGGGATGGGGGCAGAGGATTGGATGAGGGGGGGCAGAAAGACATTCCTTGGAGGTGACACATCCTGTAGGTGGGACGGTGGTGCGACTGTGGTGACAGAGAGGCGAGCCAAATGCTCTCATTACCCGTCTCCCCTTCCTCTGAGTTTAGTGAGGGAGAAATCATAAATGAGAGCGGGAGGAAAAGGGAGTGCAGGCAACACGAATCAGGGGCACGTGTACGCATGTGCACGTTGATGAGATTTAACTTCATGCGCTGGTCATAAATGTGAGATGGACACTGATACCTTTGAGTTGCAGTCTCCATTTAAAGCCCCATTCCGTTCTTTCTAAACCCCCCATTTCTCAGATTTAAGACCATTTTAAACTTTAATGTAAACAGCGGGGGGCTGCTGATTGCCCGATGCAGGAAGCGAGAAGCAGACGACGTGCACTGTTTTTGCTCCATCAATAGGAGGATATTTAGTCCTCTCTGAATATGCTCGCCCAACAACATCCAACATCTTTGCTTATCCTTCAGCTATTGTTTTCTGGGGAAGGTTTATGCTGTGCAATTCACAGACCAACAGAGAGGTAAACATGGCTTTCTAGCAAATAATCACCTGAAATCTCAGCTCAGATTGAGCTCAGATCCAACCAGAATCTTGACTTCTGGGTTAATATGTCTGACAGGTTGAGGAATCCTAACCCGGCCTGCTGTTTTATGTTACAGCTGATGCAGCGGGACAGCTCTCAGGAGCTCCTGAGGGTGGTCTCCTCCCTGTTTCAAGCTGGGGGACCCCCCACGTTCACTCAACTGCTGTCCAGCGTGTCCAGCCTCTTCTGCGGATACCCAGAGGGAGGGGGCTCCAGAGTACTGTCCTTCAACTGGTATGAGGACAACAACTACAAGGTGTTCTTGGGCGTCAACGGCACCAAGAGCCACAGCTATGTTTACGACAAGTCCACCAGTGAGTGATGAATTCTATTACTTTGGTAACATTCGAATAAATACTCACAACCAAAAGCTAACAAAGCTTTCCATTCTGAAATGTTGTCAGTAAAAGGTTTTTACACAGCCAAAATCTGTCTCAACCCTTTAAAAACACCTCAGAATGTATTGACTTTGGATCAGCTGGGTATTGTAGTCCAACGAGGGTTTGGTGTGATTCAAACCAGTAGCCCCTCCCCTTTCTTAGAACTACAAACATGGCTGGATTTACAACAAAGTCAGTTATTTCTTTTTTTCAGACTTGTTTTGTGAACATTAGAGTCTAAAATATAAATATCAAAAGAAACACTGCAATCTTTTTTATTAGCTTGTTATAGCAGATAATTATGCATGTAGTTTTTAGAATTGTGGCCAGGTCTGTAGGGCTTAAAGGTTACAATTCAAAGGTCATGAGTGGGGTCCACCTCACTTGATTTTTGCCTGTGATTTCACAGTGAAACGGCTGCCCTGATACACATCTATATGTTTTCAGCCTGCTGATTCTGATTGGGTAAAGATTTGACCTGTTATGCACAAACATCTCAGTCCAAAGAGACCGGCATCGATCCAGAACCAACCTTTACAGGGTCACACATGTCCTTGCACTCAGAAGAAAGATGCAGAAACCTCAGTGCAGTCTGAAATTGTGGTCTGTGGTTGTATAACAAACAAAGAAGGTCTGACTTTTAACCTCAAGATGTTATTTATTATTTAGGCCTTTTTTCTGCAAATTGAACTGCTGCTTTATAGAAAATGGAGGCATTTTCCAGAAAAGACCCAGAAGACTCAGACTTGGATGCATAATAATGATGAAGAAATGAGTAAATCAGAGTAAACATTCCTGGATGTTGACGCTTCTGCCCTAAACCGGAGAACTGAAGAAGTCAGGAGACAAAAAAAAGTGGATAAGAAGCAGATTTGAGCGCGTTTGGAGAAAGCACTTTGTCTCTTGTTCTTTTCTTTTTAAATTTTGCACTAATCTTCCTGTGTCATTTGTCATTGAAGCCCCCTTCTGCAATGACCTGATGCAAACCCTGGAGTCCAACCCAGTAACAAAAATTGTGTGGAATTCAGTCAAGCCCCTGCTGATGGGAAAGATCCTGTACACCCCCAACTCCCCCGCCGTCCACAAGATATTAAAGAGCGTAAGAGAGACCACCTCCAGCATGACCCCCTAACCTCTTCAGCCTCGCTTTTTCCTCCTATTTTCCATGTTTTGCCCCCCCGGCATCTGTTTTCATGCATCTAAATCTCCTCCCCTCTTAAGAATGTGTTGACGTTGCTAAGCTGAGTGGGGGGATAATTGATCACAGCATGGGGGGAGGGAGGAAGAGGAGAAATAATTAAGAAGATGGATCTGAGGGTGCAGATATGAATGTTTTGCAGCTTATCAAAACTCTAAAGGCTCATGAACTATGACCCCCAGTTATGTCACCAGCATTGACTGTGTGTGTGTGTGTGTGTGTGTGTGTGTGTGTGTAGGCCAACACTACATTTGAAGAGTTGGAGAGGTTGAAAAACATGGCCAAGGCCTGGGAGGAGCTGGGACCTCAGCTTTGGGCTTTCTTCCACAATAGTGTCCAGATCAACATGATCAGGGTACTTTGATAAAATAAACACATTTATGTTTTCTTTAGCATAAATTGTTATTGTGTTGATCCATTGGTACCTGTTATGCTCTACATATATAGAACCCATCACTGTTAAATCTGTTTCTAGACTGTTGACATCTCAATAGTCCTTCCCGTCTCACTGCAGGACACCCTGAGGAACCCAACAGTGAGACATTTTATGGACAACAGTTTGGCGGACGCCAACCTCACCACCAATAACATCCTTAACTTCCTGTACACCGGCCCAGATGAGTGGAGGGACCCCGGCATGCCCAGATTTGACTGGAGGAATATTTTTAACGTGGCTGACCAACTGCTGCGCGTGTTCAACCAGTTCGGGGAGGTGAGAAACATCACAGAATGCCAACAGGAACGCGTCTCCAAGGATTGCCAGACATTCCCAGGATGCAGCGCAGGGGGTCTTTGTTGTGGCCACTCTTGGCTCTTCAGACAGGTGCATCAGTCTTGCAGGTCTGCTCCCTGGAGGTTGCAACAAGGCCTCTTTTTGAAACTGAGCAGACCACTTAGCACCACCATAAAGCCCCCCCCCCATCCAGCAGGCTGAAAGGTGAAAGAACAAACCTCCTGCCAGACGCTTCCTTTGCCTCCATTGTGAAACCGGTGATAAAGTGAAGAGTAGGTGGGAGTGAGTCAACCCCCCACTATGAGCTCATTGCTGTTTTAGTGTAATGGCGCCCCCCCCAAGCTCCCGCGTCTGTGACATGAAAGAGGGGCAAATCACTCCATGCATCCTTCATGCCTTCCCTGCCCCTTATGGGTGATCTAAAGGGGGCAGGGGGTGGAGGAAGCCCTATCAGTACAGGCAACTGAATCTGTCCTTTGTCCCGTGGTTCAGCATCAAGAACCTTCACAGAACCAACAAACAAACCCGGCAGTTCAGCCAATTAGATATAGCTGTCAGCTAGTATCGGGCCAGAGGGGGCGTACTGCAGCCAGCATTAGGTGCTTCCACTCTGTCAGGGGTATGTTTCTCACACCGAGCACCTATAGAAAACAGTGAGGGTCGTTCTCCACGGCCCATCTTTGGCGGCACATGATTGTGCTGTGAATGTATGGTCCCATTAAGATGAATAGGAAGTGGGCTCTCATCTTTCTTCGAGTGCTCCCGGGCCATTGTACAGTACGGTGAATGGAGACATTAGGCACGCTGCGCTGAAGAGTGCATGTAGCAGAGAGGCTGTGTAGGATGGCGACGGATGTTACATGGCGACGGATCGCGTGAAAGCTCCCGGAACACAAACGCTCCAGTGTTGCTGACGTTGAGTGAATGTTCTGTGTGAATGCCTGCTTCTCTTCATGTACGGGCGCTAGCAAAAAAAGCCCCATAAAAATCAAGTGTATGACGCTATTAACTGTAGATTTAGTCCATTTGGAGCAACGTGCATGTTTTATTACACATTCCTATAAGTGTATTCCTCTATAAAACCTGCATAAACTGCGACCTCATGGACCATTATGCTGCTCCATATCTCTCCAGACTATCATAACCTGCCATCAGTAACCATTCACGCACAAAAGTGAGGTCCGGTTTAGTTTAGACACATTCATTATGGCGTCCCGGACCATATATAAGTATCTATAAATGTTGTTTCCCTCAAAGATCCGGAGCTCTCCCTTCTCCCGTTGTAGTGTCTCGACCTGGATAAGTTTGCAGCGTTCACGGACGAGTTGCAAATGACCCACCAGGCCTTGCACCTGCTGGAGAAGAACAAATTTTGGGCTGGGCTCGTCTTCGCTGACATGTATCCCTGGACCACGAGTGTGCCGCCGCATGTTAAGTACAAGATCCGCATGGACATCGATGCGGTGGAGCGCACCAACAAGATAAAGGACAGGTGAGTGTTGACTGTAAAAGGTGGGATGGATTTTACTCTATGGAGACGTTCCAGTAAAAGCTACATTTCTTTAAGGACCCTGTGAATGTTTTTCTAATGTATATTGACACGTGCGCGTACGGCTGAAATACACCAACAACTCTCCCTGCCATCAGTTTATTCAGCGTTACCATATTAACCAGGTCATTTATACAGATTTGTCACCTTTACAAAGGAGCAAAAGCAGAACCTGCCTGTTTGTTTTCTGGAATCTCTCTGTGGTTCCGTGTTAACAAGATGCTCATCCTTTCAATCATGCATGTGAGCCCTTCTCGTGCACATTTTTTCTCTCCTTTGTTCTCCCGTTCTTAAACAGATCAATAGCCCTGTGGGTGAACAAGCAGTGTTAGCTGCTTATGCTGCAACAGCAGGCGGTGGTAGACGCAGTGGGAGCTGGACCTTTCCACAATTGAATAATCCAATTATCTGAGCACTTATCGTCTTATGTAAAAGCGTCGCACATGAGATTTGTCCGCCTTCATAGACCTTTTAGTTTGGATTTTCTGACTACTGTCAATGGATTCCTGCGCGAGTCACTGTGTTAACACATGGCCTGCCTCAGGTACTGGGACCCCGGCCCAAGAGCAGACCCCATGGAGGACCAGAGGTACATCTGGGGAGGCTTTGCCTACCTGCAGGACATGATCGAGCACGGCATCGTCAAGCTTCACACGGGCAACGACTGGCCGCTCGGGGTGTACGTGCAGCAGATGCCGTATCCCTGCTACGTAGATGACCTGTGAGCAGATCGACATTAAAACTGTTTGTTTGTTAGCAAACAGTATGATCAGCAAAAACACCCATATCACAACATTAAGAGGTTCCTCAGTGCTCGGCCTGGCCTTCCTCCCTATCTTTCCCTGCAGCTTCATGATCACGCTGAACCGCTGCTTCCCCCTCTTCATGGTGCTGGCCTGGGTCTACTCTGTGTCCATGACTGTGAAAGGCATCGTGCTGGAGAAGGAGCTACGCCTCAAGGAGACCCTCAAAGCCATGGGGGTGGGCAACGGAGTGATTTGGTCCACCAATTTCATCGACAGCTTCGTCATGATGACGGCGAGCACGGTGCTGCTCACGTCCATCGTCATGGTGAGAGGGGGATGGAATGCGAGAATGTCATCACGAGCAAGGACGTTTATTTGTGTGTGTACTTGTGTGTCGTGATGTGTCTTCTTGCTTTTAATTGTTGGCTCTGGTAGATGTAACGGCGCCCTCTAGTGGAAGACCTGGGAGAGCTTCCTTTGCTTTGTTGGCCCTGTTTATATGAAAACAGAACCTTGATAAAACCCTCACAGCATGTGCATCTTTTCTTTCCTGACAGTGTGGGAAGGTGCTGAATTACAGCGACCCCTTGCTCGTCTTCTTTTTCCTGCTGACTTTCACCATGGCCACGATCATGCAGTGTTTCCTGATGAGCATCTTCTTCAATAAGGCCAACCTGGCAGCCGCCTGCAGCGGCATCATCTACTTCACCCTCTACCTTCCACACATCCTCTGCTTTGCCTGGCAGGACCGCATTACCAAGAACATGAAGCTGGCTGCTGTAAGTGCATTTATTACCGTAAAACCCAAAAATCTTATAGCTGTGATCCATATAGCTATAACTGTTCTCGCTACTGAACGTGTCCTCCTGACCCTCCAGAGCTTGCTGTCTCAAGTGGCCTTTGGCTTTGGGACAGAGTACCTTTCGCGATATGAGGAGCAGGGTTTGGGTCTGCAGTGGGACAACATTCAGACCAGCCCATTAGAGAAAGACACCTTCTCTTTCCTCATGTCCATCCTCATGATGACCTTTGACGCCGTCCTCTATGCTGTCCTTGCATGGTATCTGGACAATGTTTTCCCAGGTTAGGCTCCAATAATGAAGTTTCACACCAAACTGTAGACAACGCGATCGGCTCTATAGATTTTTTTTTTTACCCCTTACAGGACAGTATGGCATTGGACGTCCATTCTACTTCCCATTTCAAGCCTCATACTGGCAAACTACTGCACCGCCATGTGCAGAGACGGCTGATCAAGGTTGGATGAAGGCCGGGTTTAACTTTTGCTTCAAGTTTCTTGCAGCGTTGGTGTCAAATCTGTCAAGGACTCTGACTCTGAGACCTGTCAGTTCCAGATGCAGAGAATCCCCCTGAGGTGCAGCAGGACGGAGACAGCTCCCCAGAGAACTACAACTGCAATGGCTCAGGCAGCAAAAAGACCTGTAAGCACCAAAATAAGAGAGACCTACTAGAGAGGGAGAAGGAACTGCTGAGACACCAGGAGGACACCCCAAACCCGGAGGAGGAGGCAGGAGCAGAAGGTGAGGGGGCACAAACGTCACCTGACACCAGACTGGACATAAATACTGTGTAGGAAACACACTGGGGACATCTGGTGGACAATGGAAGGACACCACTCGGACCGGATAAAGAATTAGAAAAGGGAATTTCTGTTAGTTTATGAATTTATTGTTTTATGTGATGAAACAAATCTAGAATAGAGTGATTTAGATAATTATGAATGTGTAAGCATGAAGGGGACAAATAGAGGATCTTTGATTCATGCAAATATTGCTGTCTTTGTCTCTGATCCTAATACAGGTCAGACGTTCTTCGAGGCCGACCCAGTGGGTCTGGTTCTGGGGGTGCAAGTCATAGACCTGGTGAAGGTGTTTGATGGAAGTTCTCGACCGGCGGTCGACTGTCTGAGTATCAACTTCTACGAGGGCCAGATTACATCCTTCTTGGGACACAATGGAGCCGGGAAAACTACAACCATGTACGGTGAAGCGAGACTTCTCCCGACCTCATTCGGAGTAAAACTGAACGTTGTTGTTTCAATATTTGTTTTGCTATAATTGTGAAAAGCATTTATGTTGTCTTGTCATCTTGGAAGAGGCAAAGGTGTTCTGAGCTCAGAGTCAGAATTCCGAGGCAAAAATCTTGGAATCAAATATATTCCTGCAAAACTAATTGAAATGTTGAATAGTCTTGAGCAGAAGTCGTAAGCAAAAGTAACCAACAATCCCAAGCTTTCGTACAGCCTCAGAAGCCTTCATCGTCTGAGTTGAAAGTCCCTCTAACAAGAGAATGAAAGATATGTCACATGGTGTTACCTTCTGTTCTGCTCCAGGTCCATCCTGACTGGTCTCTTCCCGCCTACGTCTGGTACCGCCTACATCAATGGACGAGACATCCGCACCGACATCGATAGCATCCGCTCTTCTCTGGGGATGTGTCCCCAGTACAATGTCCTCTTTAAACAGTCAGTAACAGTGTTTATTCTCCATAACATGGGCTAATATCCAATAGGATTAATGATTTTTAAAGGAATTGTGAATTAGTTTGAATCAATTTTCTCTTCTGGCACTGTCCAAAGTAATCTAGTCTGTATGGAAAACAGAACTTCCTGACTCGCGTCGCCATCCAGGCGTATTGAAAGTTCTTGTTTATTGCAGCCTCACGGTGGAGGAGCACATCCTTTTCTACTCGCTGCTGAAAGGTCGCACGCAGGCGGAGGCCGAGCGGGAGGTTGAGGCCATGTTGGTGGACCTCGCGTTGCCTCACAAGAGAGACGACGAGGCTCAGAACCTCTCAGGTGAAACACTCCTCCTCCGCTTTCAAAGAGATAAACCAGCAGCATAGAGCTGAATCCAGGCTTTCATTTGCCCCTAACGCCTCCCACAGGTGGGATGCAGAGGAAGTTGTCGGTTGCCATGGCGTTCGTTGGCGGGTCAAAGGTTGTCATTTTGGACGAACCCACCTCAGGAGTAGACCCCTATTCCAGGAGGTCCATTTGGGACCTGCTGCTGAAATACAGAGCTGGTGAGTGTGCCCGTTTTAAATAGCTGAAACAAGAGTGGAAACAAACCTGGCGTGGCATCGAGACTCCCCGAGGCACCGAGATGAAACAAAGGATCTTAGCTGTACAGATTCAATGACAATAAAACCAAAGACGATAATAAAAGACGATGTAATGTTACCGGAAACGTTACGTTACATCAGACTATTCAGAGTTTATTGGGCTCCTGTGCAGGCCGGACAGTCATTCTCTCCACTCATCACATGGATGAAGCCGACCTCCTGAGCGACCGCATCGCCATCATCTCCAAAGGGCAGCTGCACTGCAGTGGAACGCCGCTTTTCCTCAAGAACTGTTTCGGGGTCGGCTTCTACCTGACACTCGTCCGCCGGATGAAGGACCTGAGGAAGAAGGAGGTGAGACCGGAGTGAGACCCGTCGACGCCTGCTGGATGTTTAAGGCGTTAACTCTTGTGTCTCCTTTGTGGCAGAACGACTGCGACTGTGCTTCAGACTGTTCCTGTTCCTGTTCCATCTGCACGGCGTACAAAGATCAGTCCCAGAACCAGTCCCTGCATCCAGACAGGGTTCTGGACGGTAAAGATGATGCTTTACACACACACAGACATGTGCGGACATTCTGTGCAGTAATCAACGATTGCTGATATGACCCACATGACCTGGGCGATGAGGACATTCATGGATGTCCCATTTAAGAGCATCAAGTATAATAACAAATCAAAACCAGGAAAAAGAGAGGCAGAATTCGCATTTCTAATGAAGTCAATTTTCCTCTGCATTCTCTTCTCACTCTGCCTGAGGATACTTCAGCTGGAATGACCCATTTATCTCCCTCAGTTTCTTTGTTCCCTGTTGTATTTATTCTTAATTAAAATACTGCTCACCTCTGCTCTGCTATTTTTGCACGCGCTTCCCTCTTTAAGCAGAGATTTTCCATCCGTCCTTGCAGGCAATGTGGACAGCATCAGCAGCCTCATCCACCACCACGTCCCTGAAGCCAAACTGATTGAGACCATCGGTCAGGAGCTGACCTACCTGCTCCCCAACAAGGGCTTCAAACACAGAGCGTACGCCAGCCTGTTCAGGGAGCTGGAGGAGACGCTCGCTGACATGGGCCTCAGCAGCTTTGGGATCTCTGACACATCACTGGAGGAGGTAGCCCATCATCCCCAACACACCTGTGTGCTCTTTTACTGCTTTATAGCTCACTACAATAACATTATACTGGCTGGTGGTCCAACAAAGACCCTGCTATTAGATCATCCCAGTCTCACTGCTACAGGTGAGCAGATCAGCCTTAGCGTTGACATTTCAGATTCTGAGAAAGTTCCTTTTTTCTTTCCAGATATTCATAAAGGTCACCGCAGATGGCGAAGCAGCGAATAAATCTGCCTCTCCTGGTAAAAGCAGCCGCTGTTATTCCCACAGTTGAACTTGTTCTTGAACCCCCCCTTGGGTTCCAAAATGTTTTTTATTGCTGTGATCCCCTCAGATGTAAACTGCTCATACAACCGCCTCCTCTCCACTGTGTTCACGTATTGTGGTGCCCCCATTCGTCAAGTTTAACCCTGTAGTGTGTGTTGTGTGTGTGTTGTGTCTGTGCACTCCCACATCAAGAACAATGGATGTTAAAGCGGAGAAAAAACGTCAGCCATGATGGTGGAGAAGGTCAGAGACCAGAATTTAGGACATACTTGAGTCTTAGTGCTTTTTTCCCCCCAACTACACATAATAAATCTGTCAGAATAAATATTGTAGAATATTTAGCTGGTCATATACATATGAAATATTTCGTAATATAATATTTCAGTCATAAATGGCTGGAAATGTCATTATTTAATGACATTGATGTAGCAAGGTAGTCTCTACAAATATATTGTAGAATATTTATTCTGAACTGTAACAATGGTTAATAAAGTAATAGTTACTTTAAATAAATAAATAAATATTCAAGCTCGCAGAAGATGCATAAATGTGCATTGGCGGCTGGTCAGTAGAGGGCGATAGAGGCGAAATATTATATTACGAAATATTTCGTATGTATATGACCAGCTTCTTTGTTTACTCTAAATGGTCAGCGAACAAATTTAGATCACCCCTCGCAAGCTACGCAGATACGGAAGCGTAAACTTACCGTTAAAGAGCGCGGCGGTGATATATTAGTGCCACAAGGGGCGCTGTTGCATGCAATGTGTTGTTAATTTGGGTCTAAACGTGTTTAGTGGAATATTCTATTTATTTTTTGTAGAGACTACCTTGCTACATCAATGTCATTAAATAATGACATTTCCAGCCATTTATGACTGATATCAAGCCATTAATGTTCAATTGTTTTGGGATGGTTATTGAAACCGACTTCATAGAATATCACCTAGAAAATTTGGCACCAGCCGCCACTGCGAATACGGTTTGCATCAGTGGATCTAGTGTCTTCACTTCACCCCTGCAGATAATTTATGTGCTATATCTCCCTGTGTGCTTGTGCCTTGTCTGCAGAACTTAATGCGGCGCAGCAGCCTAACGGCGTCACCGATGGGGCGCCAGACAGCGGTGCAGGAAAAGGCTCCCGGCAGGTGAAAGGAGCCAAACTGATCCTGAAACAGTTCCACGCTCTGTTAGTGAAGAGGTTTCACCATGCTATAAGAAGCCAGAAAGACTTTCTCGCTCAGGTACACGCAAGCAGTCAGGAGAATTTAACGCCAGATTGCATAATGACAGAAAACTATTAAGTCAAATCAATGGCTGCTCTTTGTGGGCCGTCAGATCGTCCTTCCTGCCAGTTTTGTCCTTATAGCTCTGATCTTCACCACGATCGTCCCACCGTTCGGAGAGTATCCCAGCCTGACTCTGACGCCCTGGATGTACGGTCAGCAGTTCACCTTCTTCAGGTCCGACATCACCACGAACCGCCACAACGGCCCGCTGTCCACCACCTCGCTTATCGTGTATCATATCTTCTCTTTTCAGCAACGAGCGACCTTTTGACCCCATGATGAAACAGTTTGCGGAGCGTTTACTCAACAGTCCTGGCCTGGGGACTCGCTGCATGGAGGCAGGGCCACTCGAGTGAGTATCAGCATCAAACCTCTTATAAATTGGTCTCATTTGATGTCCTGATTGCAAACAGGGGCCCTGGCAGTTTAAGAGCTCCTCCACATATTAATGAGTCATTAGTTGTCATTGAATGAACCAGTGGAGTCATTTCAAGCACATTTAGTTCATCATTAGATGCTTCAGCTGTCAATGATGGGTTTGAATTTTGAATTTTACTCATAACAGAATAGGAAGGAGCTCAATTACAGTGGTAAATGAGTAATTCAGAGGCCCTCATTTTCTTTTGCATAAGATGGTTTGAATATTGAGACTTTTTACAGCCCGTTTGAGGACCCACTCTTATATGTGTCTGACGGGATGACATCTCCGCTGTCCCCCCAGGATGCCCTGCAGTAACGGCACCTCAGAGTGGGAACGCCCAGACGTCTCTGCCGTGGTCGACAACATCCTGCAGAGTCCTGAGTGGACCGCGAGAAACCCATCTCCATCCTGCCAGTGCAGCACCAGTAAGAAACTTACCATGATGCCCATCTGTCCCGCCGGGGCGGGCGGCACACCGCCGTACCAGCGGGTGGAGACATCGGGAGACACGATGCTAAACCTGACGGGCAGGAACATCTCCGACTACCTGGTTAAAACCTACCCTGACCTCATCAGAGCCAGGTAGGTGCAAATACTGCGCAGAATTGAGCTAAGATGCACAGAAATGACCCAGCAAGAATAAAATTCTGATCTTTATTTCGCAGCTTGAGGAGCAAATACTGGGTGAACGAGCAAAGGTAACCTCCCACTGTGTCTGTATCCTTCCTTCTGTGAGGTTGGTGTAGATGCTGAGTGTGAGTCTTTTCAGATACGGAGGTTTGTCCTTCGGGGGACAGCTGCCCGTCCTGGACGTGGAACCCACAAACATCCAGAGGGTTTTCCGCCAACTGGGACGAATGTTCAACATCACAGGGGTGAATTAGATTCTGTTTTGTCACCTGAGGCCCATCAAGGGCAGTTTTTACAGCGAGCATTTGCTTTCAGGGCCACTACTCCGGTCTTGCCCTGAGAGATATCGGTCCGTTCCTGCGATATATGGAGAGCGAATTCAACATAAAGGTGGTCGGATGCAGGAAAATCCTGTAGGTAGAGGTCAATAATGCACTTTCCACTGATGTGTGCGTTCCATCGTCAGGTGTGGTACAATAACAAAGGCTGGCACGCCATGGTGGCCTTCATGAATGTGGCCAACAACGCCATCCTCAGAGCCTTTCTGCCGCCACACGCCAAAGCCGTGCAGTTTGGAATCACTGCCGTCAATCACCCTCTGAACCTCACCAAAGAGCAGCTATCTGAAGTCACTGTGTAAGAACTCACCTAATGTCTATTTATACGTTTAAATGACGGCAACAAATAAACTGATATGGCATAAATACATTAGATCCATTCATGACTTGAGCATTTGTGTGGTGTGTGTATGTGTGTTCTTGTACTTGCTACATACTGAGTACCAAAATACTAATTTTACTAGCAAAGTGGGACATTTTTAGGAAGTGAGGGCATTTTGGCTGGTTCTCATAACTTCAAGACGTGGTTTTAAGCTTGAGGATATAAGCTAAGGTTAGAGGGTAAGTTGGGATGGTTCGGGTTCAGGTTAGTGAGATAGATAAGGCACTAGGTCTATGAAAGTCTTCACAAAGATACAAGTACAAGAATGAGTGTGTGTGTTTTTATAAAAGACAATTTTTTGATATTTATCGATTGTTTATTTGGTCATATTGGAAAAACTGCTGCTTTTTTATTAATTTCCCTGGAGTTTATGTAAGCCCACTCATTTAAAATCAAAATTAATTTGCTTAAATTACATTTTACACTCAATCTATCATTTTTTTATACTCAGAAGGATCCATTCGGTTCTGATCGGGCAGGTCTGACTTTTCTCTGGTTGTTTCTTCAGGCTGACCACCTCTGTGGACGCCGTGGTGGCGATCTGTGTCATCTTCGCCATGTCCTTCATCCCCGCCAGCTTTGTCCTCTACCTCATCCAGGAGCGCGTGACCACCGCCAAGCACCTCCAGTTCGTCAGTGGGGTCAGCCCTCTGGTTTACTGGGTGGCAAACTTTTTCTGGGACCTGGTACCTGCCTCAGCATCCTCTTCAACCCTCCTTGTTCTTGCCTCCATTCTGACCGCTCCTTCTCTCTTCAGATGAGCTACTCGCTCAGCGCTGCCATGGTGGTCGGCATTTTCGTGGCATTTGACAAAAGGTGCTACACATCAGCATCAAACCTACCAGCATTAGTCGCTCTGCTTCTGCTCTACGGGTACAACTTTGTTTGGTTCTCTACATTTAGAGAGAATCAGTGATATTATTTAACAGTCCTCCTCCTCTTAGATGGTCGGTCACACCCTTGATGTATCCCATGTCCTACGTGTTTAACATCCCGAGCACTGCGTACGTCTCGCTGTCCTGCATCAACCTGTTCATAGGCATCAACACCAGCGCCATCACCTTCATCCTGGAGCTTTTTGAAAACAACCGGGTAAGGACAGCATCTCTTGGTTCTATTTTTGGTTTATAAGAGGCCAAATGAGCAAGACTGAGGCATCGATCTCCTGTCAAAGAACCCACTGACACAAATCTTTTCTCGGCCTTGTTAACCAAGTTTTTATGACACACGTGATGGCAGAAATGAACCAAAGTTATGGTCTGTTTGGATTCCCCTGACACATAAGAAGACCTGTAGAACGGGAACATGACACGCTCGCCAAGCTGCAAAATGAGCAAAATCCGGTGGTTGATACGTGAGGTGGGCTCACTTGTGTGTTTTGGTCCTGTCAGTCTCTGCTAGCATTCAACGAGGGGCTGAAGAAAGGCCTGCTGGTGCTCCCTCACTTCTGCCTGGGGCGAGGCCTCATCGATATGGCCATGAACCAGGCTGTCACGGATGTCTATGCCAGATTTGGTAAGCCAGTACTTTTAAAGTTAGAAATTAGAGGAACAAATGCGTATTAATATATTGGGTTTTAGCTGTGGTAAAGGTTATTTAATACAGACTAGGCGGTGAGGTGGATCGCTCTGCTTTCAGGGGAAGAGCACATGCAGGACCCTTTCCGCTGGGACTTTGTGGGAAAAAACATTGCTTTTATGGCGGCGGAAGGCTTCATCTACTTTACTTTCAATCTCCTGATCCAGTATCGCTTCTTCTTAAACCGCTGGTGAGAAACTGAACCGTTTATTCACGGAAAAGCAGAGCAAACCGATATGTCTGGTAACTTTCTGCCCCCCTTTTTAGGCTACCAGACCGTAAACAGACTTTGGTGCAGGATGAGGACGATGATGTGGCTGCTGAGAGGCAGAGGGTTTACGTTGGAGGCCCCACAACAGACATCCTGCAGATCAGAGACCTGTCCAAGGTGAATCCGTCATGTCAGCAGCGTCGCCGTGGTTTCATAGAGATAAAACAGTTGTCTCGTACAAGGATATGAGTTCCTTGTTGTGGTTGTGTCCTCTGCACAGACCTATGTGGGCAGGAAGAGGGCGGCTGTTGACCAGATCTGTGTCGGCGTCGCTCCTGGAGAGGTGAAGTCAAAAATGTTATTACACCCAGTCTCATTCATTTGATTCCTAATGGACATCAGGGGTTCACAAGAACGCGCGTCATCCTTTTCTCCACCCTGGAGTGTGTTCCACCGCGTGTGTGTGAGCCTAATTGCTTTTTGTTCCGTTAGTGCTTTGGTCTGCTGGGAGTTAACGGAGCTGGAAAGACGACCACCTTCAAAATGCTGACGGGTGACACGGATGCCAGCTCTGGGGAGGCCACTGTGGCGGGGTACAGGTACGACCATCTGGCCGTAGCAGCTCTGGATCTGTCCCTGTTCCCCACACTTTTCCAGATAACAGATGCTTTTGTCCCGACGAACATAAAAGATAGATTCAAGTCTTGCCTGTCAAATATGCTGTTGAGTGAAAGGTTGGGTAAACATACATTTAACCCACAAAATTTAACAAATAAAAAAAAATCCCTCATGTGATTATAGCTATTATCCATTTTTCCAGTGTTTTTCCTGCTTTCTGTGGTGAAAATGAGCGGCTTTGTGTTGTAGCATCCTGACAGAGATCCTGGACGTGCACCAGAACATGGGTTACTGCCCACAGTTTGATGCCCTCGATGAGCTGTTGACGGGCCGGGAGCATCTATACCTCTACGCTCGTCTCCGGGGGGTCCCTGAGTCAGAGATCCCCAGAGTGAGCAGCCTTTCTGGCTTTCTTTTGTCTCCACAAAGCCATTTTCCCCCGCTTTATTTCTGCGCTAGCAGTGCTGAGAAGGTCTCGGCGAGACTGCAGGAGTTTCCCGTCCTATAAATCTGTAATTCCGTCCAATAGGTGGCAGAGTGGGGCATCAGGAAGCTGGGACTGACCGAGTATGCAGGCTGCTGTGCTGGAACCTACAGCGGAGGCAACAGACGCAAACTGTCCACAGCTATCGCGATGATTGGCTGCCCCGCACTGGTGCTGCTGGTGAGTCAGAGAGAATTATCAATAAATCAGGTTTACGGTTCCATCCAAACCCGCAGATCTTTAACACACTAGCTGGCATGAGTGCAAGGATATTTTTCCATATGCAGATATGGATTCATGGTTCATATGTGTGTGTGTGTTAAGGATGAGCCAACAACTGGGATGGACCCCCACTCACGGCGCTTCCTCTGGAATGCCATATTGAGCATCATTCAGGACGGCCGGGCCGTGGTGCTGACATCCCACAGGTTTGACATCTCACGGTGACACCAGCTGACCAAATGTCAGCATCTGCTGTAACACCATCAGGGCCGGACTCACATTTGCTTTTTCTTTATCAGATGAACGCATGATTCATTCTGAACATCAGCAAATTCACTATTTCTGTTTTTCACCAGTATGGAAGAATGCGAGGCCCTCTGTACTCGACTAGCAATCATGGTCAATGGGACCTTCAAGTGTCTGGGAACAATCCAGCATCTCAAATACAAGTAAATGATTTTGTGTGTGTGTGTGTGTGTGTGTGTGTGTGTGTGTGTGTGCTGACATTTTCTATGTATTGAGTACCAAAAGACTCATTTTACTAGCAAAGTGGGGCATTGTTTGTGAAATGGTTCCCATGTTCTTGGCCCCACAATCTCAAAGTACAGTTTGATGGTTGAGACAGGGTTTTATGGTTAGAGTTAGAATTAAGCTTAGGGAGCTAGTTGTTATGGTTACGGTTAGGGTAAGGAGCTGAGTAAAGCATTAGATCTAAAGTCCTCACAAAGATAGAAATGTGAAGATGTTTACATGTGTGTCTCTCTATTGTAACATATAGCATATTTTTGATGAATTATTATTTCATATTTAGTTCATCACTTATATCATAATTAACATGATAATGAGCTGGTATAGGCTCCACCCACGTGAACCGATCAAGGAAAGGTGGTAGGAAGATGCATAGATGGATGGATGGATGGATGGACGGATGGATAGATAAATTGTACATATCATAGCACACAGTCTTCATAGGTTCATGTTGTCTTCATCACTCAGGTTTGGTGATGGTTACATCGTGACCATGAAAATCAAGGCAGCTAAAGAGGGTTTGTCACCAGATCTGGAGCCTGTTGAGAGCTTCATGGAGAGCAGTTTCCCCGGCTGTGTTCAGAGGGAGAAGCACTACAACACTTTACAGTACAAGATCGCCTCCACCTCCTTAGCCCGGATATTTCAGCTGGTGGTGGCGAACAAAGACAGGCTCAGCATTGAAGATTACTCTGTTTCCCAGACAACACTGGACCAGGTGAGATTTAACCAATAAAAGATGTTTCCATCTGTTGTCCCTGCCCAGGCCGGCCCGGCCCGGCCCAGACGGCACATGCACAAGTATGCTAGTTGACCAAGCACCAAGCGATGTCTAACCTTATCCGGCAGCACACACAAATCTATATGTGGGCATCAATGAGGAGATCAAGTCCTGATGGCACCGGCACACACTCCCAGCAGGGTTCTGTGTACCACCAGATCACAGAACCAGTTCAGGAACTGTTTAAGGAATGTGCCTGTGAGAATTCCCCTGTTAAGCATCCAGGGATGTCTTTAAAGATTTATCATCGGCCGTTAACATAGAATACAAATGTAATCTGGTTGGTGCAGCTGCTGGGTGCTGTAGGCTGAGGAGCCCTTAACAAAGCCACAGACAATACAACACACTAACACACATAAACCTTTAGAATGTATTTTCTTATTTTTTTCCATAGTGTAATCATGTTTGGCTGTAATTCCCTACTTAAATAGATATTTACAACAGGACTTGACATGGCGCCCCCTGGTGGTCACCCCCCGTTGTTCCATATAATGCAGCATGTTCGGTTGACTTTATAATATTGTTTTCATTATTGCAGGTGTTTGTCAACTTTGCCAAGCAACAGACAGGGGAGGATGACAATCCTTCGACACACAGACGGAAAGGAAGAAAAGAGAAAAAGATTTCACCAGTGAAGAGAAAAACATGAACTTTCCCCTGGACACAAATCTGCATGGCAGCCGTGCAGCTTTTGACATTTTTACGTTGTCCTCCGTGTTTAGAAAACAGTCCAGCTCCAGCTGTTGCCTGCCCAATTAGAGCTGCTCATTTTTTTAGGGGCGGGGGGGGGGGGGGGGGGGGGGGGGGGGGCAGAGAAATGCTGCGCACCTCTGGCTGTGCATCCGTCACCACGGTTACGGTAGAAGTCACGCTACCCAAGACGGTGTAAGAAAGTGCAAGTGTTTCATTTCAAACATGGAAAAGGAATTTCATTTTTATTTTAGTCTAAGCTGTATCCTCCTGAGACACTACGCACATATAGAAGTTCAGGTCTTAAGAGGTTAAAAGTTGTACATCGTATGAGTAATGTCTGAGCACCAGAGAAACAGTGTTTTTTTAAAAAAAAAAAAGGTTTGCTTTATTCCAGATGTCATGTTGGATATTTCCCCCTATACATTTACCGTAACTCAATTTTATATCACTTACAGTAATCCAAAATGTTTATTTTGTACATTCTCAAGTTGTTTTTCTCAAACATCATCACCACCACAGCAGAAACCATCTGTAATAGTTGCAAGAAAACAACAAAGATTGCACCTTGTACATGCATCTTTTTAGCTGGTTTGTCACGCAACATGCAAATAAAGCATTTCATGCTTATGGACGCTACACTGGGCTAGCAGAAGAGTATGGGAGGAATGCTTTTTCTTCTTAAAACAATATGGGAGTTGGCTAAAGTAGACATAAAGAGGTGAGGACGGTCAGGCCATCAAAAGTGTTTTGTTGTTTTCCAAACTCGGTCCTTGAGAGCTGCTCTCCAGCCAGAGTTCTCTGTCCTATCAGACAGAAAACACTTTCACCAAAGGCAAGTGGGATTCAGAATGAAAGGTTTGTCTACCTGGTAGGACAGATTACTGGATTGCGGCTCTCGAGGGCTGGATAGGGACGTCCCTCCTTTTGGCTCCATGTCCTGTCGTCCGCAGCGGCAACGAGGGCCATCGAGTACCTGCTTCTGAAAAGGACAATTGAAAATCAGGCTTTTACCACCGCTAGATGGCGCCTCAAACAGATATTTCCTTTGTTTAAAGTATTTTTGGAGTCTGTTTTTTGTACTTTTATTTCTTTCCAGGCAGCCGTCTCCAATAATGATGATGAAATAAGCTACAACTTCCTTTATCCCACATTGGGGATAAATCGCTAAGGCCGTCACAGCCTAAGAGAGGGGTGAGACGTGTTATTCATGATGGACATCAGCCTGAGGAACATCTGCTCACTCACCACCTTAGCTGAGTTCAGGGGACAGTCCAAGACCCCTGTCTCTGTGTAGCCGACCACAGCGTAGACACTGGCTGAAGCTAAGCCTCCTTAGAAGGTAGATGATGATGATGATGATGGTGCCTATGGGCAAAATCTTTGAAAATCTTGAAAACCTTTGTCGTTAATAACCATCCTGTAAATGTTAGTAGAGAAATACTGGGAGAATCTGGACATTGTGGGCGTTCGGTGACGGTGTTTTCCCACTGCAGATCTGAGGCGTTCTCCTTAAAAGGTGCCGCATTATGTAACATCTGTGCTCCAGCCAGCAGCAGGAGGATGAATCACATTCCTGAGATTCCTTCTGGTCACAGTTTGAACTTGTCAGTCTTTCTTGCACGTCCTGTGACCCAGAACCAACCACTTGAGGGCAGCAGGAGTCCAGCAATGACGTCCAGAGCGCTGCTCTGTGGTCCTTGCTGGAGCAGGTCGACTGACTGAGCAGAGGCGCTTTTTCAAACGTCAGAAACATCCATCGTCTCCTCCTGACGCCCGTGCACGCCCGTCTCTACACGTGCTGCTGGAGTCACCCTTTAGGAGCTTTAAAAAAATACTTCACACACCCGTCTCATACCCAGACAGCATTATTCATGCTGAGGAGGGGGGAAAAAAAATCTACAAACGTGCAAATTAATTATGCTGCCGTTGACTTTTTCCTCGCTCCAGAATTGATCAACAGCTTGTGAATTAATCATGTCCCTTGGTAATTTGCACCAAACCAGTCACAGAAATGGCAGCGCATTTACTTAGTAACTTATTGGATAATGCTTTTGATTTTTTAATCATTATGTCTTTGCCGCATTATCCAGCTGGGCTGCATATTTGCATGTGGAGCTCGCTCTGGACTGGGTGGGAGAAGCCAGAGTTCTGTTGCTGACTTGGATTTACCAGGAACAAATGAGGCAACAGTAAAGTTGGAATCAGCAGAACTTGAGCTAACGTCATGTGTGCACGCGTGCAGGCTGCCGTTCACCTCGGGGACAACAATGAGCCGTTTAATCAATAGTACAGTAACAGTGTCATCGTTGTTTTGCCAAATATGTGCAACTTCCTGAACTTCGGTTTAGCACAGCACTTTATCAGGACTCTCACAAACATTTGGGAACCTTCAAGCTGCATGAGCTTTTCTCAACTCTTGAGCCAAGTAGTTTTGGTAGCACAGAGTCCAGACTGGGCAGAATTCCAAGCCTAAATGCAGAATTTTCAAAGTTTTCAGGTTT
Source organism: Takifugu rubripes (assembly GCF_901000725.2). Lineage (NCBI taxonomy): Eukaryota > Metazoa > Chordata > Actinopteri > Tetraodontiformes > Tetraodontidae > Takifugu > Takifugu rubripes. The sequence continues at coordinate 3,622,068 of NC_042306.1, forward strand.
TGGAGACAAACTTGTACAAAAGAAATGAGTAAAGAGGGACTGTTGAGGTTTTGAAGGACCACAATGACCCCAATTAACCATCATACTTCTGTGTTATGAAGACAAAGATATGATGCACCCATTCCAAAAACCTTCACAAATGTTCTTTTTGATTTTTCTATTGAGAGAAAAGGAAAGTTTGTGTTTAAACTTTGAACTCGTTTGAATAGTAATAAACACCTCAAATCTGTATCGTCGCTTACCTGATTGTGGAGGAGATCCTTGTCTTTTCTGAAGGACCCTTACAGACTGTTTTCACTCTTTTGATTTTTAAATCATTCTCTCCCTCTCTTGCACTCTTGTTCTCATGCACATGCACATGCCCACGCAGGGCTCAGTTAATGTTTCGGACTATGGGAGTACCCACAGCATTTGGCATGGGGACACATGTAGACTCAACGTGATGCACCTGTGCTGTGACTTATTTCATATTTATAAACTCGGTTAGACAGTGATTAGCCCAGAAGATCAGACCACTGTCGATTAAGAGATAATCGGATGTTGCAAAAGTCACACACACCTCATTTGTAGAGCATGATTGACTCAGCACCTGGGAGAACACACGTGCGGCTATCGCAAATATCCGGCTCTCCAGTCAAACACGCTCTATCCCAGCACGGGTCACTGACACCGACGACGCATCTAGGTTATGTGCTGCATCATGGAACAATGATAAAAAGGCAGTGATTGAAAGCGCACAGCTTGGTTTATTTATGAAAAACACCTTCATGACAGATATTATTCTCGTTCATCAAATTTGATATTGACAGACGTGGGTTTATAGATGAGCTGCACAGAAGAGACCAAAATTAGCACAAATTGTTGTGCATCACAAGTAAGTGGAAATGGCGCCGAGCATTGTTGGATGCAAAAATAAGACACAAATCAGAGCCCAGATCCAATTTCTTCCTTTCCCGAACAATTTGCAGCAACATGTGCCAAACAAACAAACAAACAAACAAACAAACAAACAAACAAACAAACAAACAAACAAACAAACGTCCTACCACCAACCCTGGGGGCCCATTCTCTTGAAAGAATAGCACTAAATCTCTGTACCTTGCACCCTCCCTGCACACCCACAGCAGCCCCAGGAGTTCTGAACAGAAGACAGTAACTCTTAAAAGAGTCTGCTGGGCTGGAAGTCAAAGATTTCAGGGAACCGCTCCTGACAGTTGATCTAACAGGACATATTAACACCTTTTTGTCAAACGTTGACTCCATTGTAACAAAGTTTAATTGTGAAGATCTTAAAACCGGCTAAATCATGCAGGATTATTTTCACTTTTCGTATTAAGGAGTGCTTCCAGGTGTGATTTCCTTGTGCTGTGTATGTAACACTACTGTATCACAAATGTGGTAGTAACCCTTTAGTACCGGTAGTAGTTGTAGCAGTGGGATGCAACCACACACAATGACTGTGTATAAACTGTAAATCACACACGAAGAAAATGAAATGAATGCTGGTGTAACTGGTTTAAGTATAGCGTTGTATCGTTGTGAAGAGTGCATCACGTATAATCTGGTTTTGTGGTCCAGAACCCACCCACACACACACACACACACACACACACACACCACACACACACACACACACAGTCTCATATTTTGACCTTTGTGTGACTTTCATTGAAATAAAACATTACCCAGGTCTTTACCTTCACAATTCCCGAACTTTGACCAAAACTCAATTCCAACCTTGACCTTAAAAGCTCATCTTCACCATAAAATAGTCTTCTGAAGATTATGGGGAGCCATGAAAAACACGGCCTCATTTTGCTGGTAGAATGAGGATTTTGGTACTCAATATGTACCAAATGTGAAAACACAGACACACGTACACACACAGACAAAGTCATTAGATTATAGCAGTGGACACATTCTACCAGAAAGCAGCAGGTTGTGAAAAGCGTGCTTGTGATTTTTCAGTGTAGTCTGAGTGACACTTGTGACCACTTGAGCTGCATGATGATACAAGGTAAAAGCAGCCCCTCGGATCAGCAAACTAAATGACAAATACTGATGGCCTGGAAAAAAAAGGAAAGAGCTCAGGCTGCTGCTGTATGCGTCAAATGAACAAAGGAGGAAATGAACACAACAAGATGTGCCATTACAGTCCACCGAGCGAGATTCAGCAGGCAGATTTTTAGAGCTGTGCTCTTCTATTATTCAAAAAGATAACAAGTAATATCAATAAAACCAGATATCAATCATGAAAGAATAAAACCACATATCAAGGAATTCACTCGTGACATGTGCATGAATGATAACATGGTCAACGGCACGACATTAGGAGGAACTGGATGTGATGTCCTAGTAATGGTGCTGTTTTCCGTTGGCAGGATACGATGCTCTCACTGAGCCAAACAAATGGCCGGAACATGAGTCAGTACAGAGTCAACATGTTATGACAGCTTTATTGAGCTCATTCTTTCAGAAATGAGGCCTTTGCTGCTGAGCGCACAGATAAGCAGTGATCAAAGATGAGACAACCGCACAAATGGAACCCTCAACTAGTGACATTTAGAGCTAACACCACAACAACTCTCCCTTCATATCCTCCTATTTTCACCCTGTCCAGCTGCTGATGGACCCTCACTGCCCACTAATGAAAAGAAAAACTCCTAACTTTGATGTGTAGACCACAACAAAATAACCCGGTACCGACTAGAACAGAAGACATTTGCATACTGTTGTGCAAAAATAAGGTAAAGGGAAACAGACGAGCCACCACGAGGCTGCTACTGCGTCCTTGTGTTTATTCTGAATAATATATATCATTCAGTATATATGGGTGCTAGAATTTAGAGGCAGACAGTTGATCTGATTGCTTCTGTTGTGAGAGAATCCTGCATGCATTCATGCCGTGAATATGTTTACAACATTAAAAATTCATTAAAGTGGGATCTCGAGGTGTCAGCGAATTATCCGGCTGACATCTCTAATCTCATCACTGTTCCTGCACAGTGGCCTGCAGGGTTCAACGGGAGATAAAGTGCTGCCATTTTAATGCATTATTTCTGAGGGGGGGCGCTGACAGGCCTGTTTAAAAATACTTTCCGGATCAGCCAGGTTACAATTATGGACGGCAAGGGCAACGTATAACATATTTGGTCCTGAAGATGTTTCAGTTAAAAAGAGAAAATCATCAAATTGCCTGGAAAAAAGATCTAACTCATATTTCACCGTCCCACTTTTAAACTGCCGTTTAAACTGTGTTCACACCTTAATTTACTTCTCTTACGCTCTTCTCATTGTAGACAGTCTCTCCAGGGCCTCTTTAGCACTTCAATACACTGTCCTGAATGTCGACATGCTTTTGCCTATTGATTTGAATATCAATTTGTGTATTTTAAATGTGTTCTACACATATTTAGTACATAGAACTAAACTAATGTCTGATCACTAAACTAATACTAGTGATCAGACATGAGTATTTGGACAGTTCTTTCATTTTCTAACGAAAAATGTCATGTTCAGAAACAGCACAGCAGTGAGAATACTGTTTCCATCATGGCTCATTTAATAATAAACCCCATTAAAAAAGAGTGACCTATAAAAGTAGGGCTCTGATCCTGGTGTGCTTATAATCCTTCTTAAAAGGTTGAGTGTAATTGCTCTCTGACACCAGACGCTGTTAACTTCAGTGGCTTCAATCACCACAGCCGACTTGTTTTAGAAACAATCTGTGACTCTTTCCAGATCTCAGGCTGTTTTCCTGCTGCTCTCGAACGTGCTTCGGCTGCTGACGAGAACGGCAGAAATGGAACTGAATCTCAAAAGCATCTTTTTCCCCTCCCACGGATTCCTGCAATTTGCAAGAATGGAAAACTGAAAAAGTGAATTCTCAGGAAGGCCATTTCTCCTCCCTTCATCATGCATAAAATGGAAAGATTTGTTTCCCAGCTCTCTTTCCTACTGCCCCCCCCCCGTGTAATCCAGCACTTATCTTCAGGGATTATCTTTATTGGTCAGCAACAATTTCCATTCAAAAATATGTCGATAAGATGATCTTTCACTTTTAAAAGATATGCTCACATCTGCGATTTTTTATGCATCACCCCACCCAAAAAAAAAAAACCCAAACCCCAAACATTTCCAATCCCCCAATTTCTAAAAGAACACTTTCTTCTGGTTTTGAAAGGCGGACCAACAGCAGCTACAGCCGTCCGCACTCTTTGTCAGCAGATGTTACAACAATCATGCTAAATAAGAGCTCCGAGTGACACCAAATGGACCGGAGTAATTGCATTTCTCATTTGGGTAATGGCTGTGAAAGGAGCAGAACTGCGCTTTGAGTACTGACTTTGTTTCCCATTCGGGTTTTGAATTGGTCGGAGTTCATTTCCTGTTCCCCGCGTGATAATATCAACAGCTGACAGGAATAAACAGCAGCCCAAAATAACCCCGTTTGAGTGAACGTGGACGTGATGTTCACCCCTCAGCAGGCATTCGGTCGGTAATTTGGTCATAAGAATAATACCACTGTAAGATTGATATCATATATTTAGGATTGAGCTAAATTGGGCTAAGTTGCTGATAGCTAGTTTCTAACCTCACAATTTCCCCCAAACGTGCAAAAGTGATTCTATGAATCTTGTCAGACACAATTATAACTTTTCAACAAAAATGACTTCGGCAGGCGTCACTATTTTTATGCTATGAACAACCGGGTCAAGAGCTGACATATTAGTCTGATGTAATGATGGAGGCGTTTCAGTGATCTGTGCCCTAACAACAGACGCAGGGATGTGGGCGGCTGTAGCGCCCTGACTCACTGCTTTATAGTGACAGGATGCTGTTTACAGTAAGCTGGAATATCCAGGTTTATTCCCCTTTCTGATTTACAGGAACAGCTCAAGTGACGGCATCCTGAATGCATCTAAACACACATGTCTTTAAAATCGTTGTGTCGGTGGTGAATATATCAGGACGTCGGCATGTGGTTTCCTCAGATGGTGGATTCTGGGGTGGCCGTTTCCGTAACCACTGAGATGAGCACCTGCATCAGTCTGACTCACAGATGTGTGTGTGTGTGTGTGTGTGTGGGGGGGGGTGCTCAGAGATTCACAGTGGATCAATACAGGAAGTGTGCGTACAGTGTAGAGTGGTGCCAGAGCTGCAGGGATACCTGCTCTAGTGTCGAAAGCACCTCCAGGCACACAGAGGAGGATAACGCCACAATCCTCAAGGTCACGTCACTGGGGAGAGCAATCACACCTCCACCTCCACCTCACAAACATGCACAGGAAGGAGATTAGTTGTGCCGGAAAGCTCTCGCTATACCGAGCACCCTGCCCGAGGAGAAAGTTCAGCGATAAATAACTTTATTTCAACACCTTAAAGTCAACTGTGTAATTCATAGAAACTTTTTTTTATAGTGCAGGACCACTAATGAGTTTCTTTCAAATTTCGTGAAATAAAAGTCATTTCAGACTTTGCTGGTAAGTAGAAACACCCAATTTTAATTAAGGACTTTGTAGGATGTGAGACCAAATAGTCTACAGGTCTGGAAAGAAAACCTTTTTGGGGCTTTTTATAGTCTAAAGTAATAAAAAAAATCCTTTGGTGTGGTGAAAGAAATGGGATAGTAAAGAAAATGACACCGACTATTTATTCACTTTCACTATTCATGGAGCTTTGATCAAAGGTCCCCGAGAGGTGCAGCAGTCGAGGAGGCAAACAAGGGAAGGCATTGCTCTCCCTGGTTTCAATCCCCAGGTGACCGAGGAACAAATGGAATAAAGTGGAGACTCCACTAAAGCAAAAGGAGATAAACCAGGCCTGGGAGGAGGATGACAGAAACGGAGCTACAACAATAACAAATTGATGGGCATCGACTTGATGGAAATTGGTTTGTCACCACCCCTGGGATGGGAAAAATTGACTTCGTGTTGGTAGCAGATGAGAGAGGAACCCCTGTTGCCAGTGAGTTTTTATCTTGTAGTGAGAGCAGACCTTCACCTGGAGGTTTTATAGTTGTTTCTTAGTGTACCTTTATTTCTAAGGTTGTCTTTCAGCTAACTGTGATACCAGATTATTCTCCCATTCATTCATATGTGTGGTGCAGAAAATCTCTCTTAAAGCTACCCCCCCACCCTGAAAATGTAATAAATAATGATGTGCAGGAACAATAAATACCTTGTGTTAACATTTCACACAACACTGGCTGTTGGGTGAAGGTCTCACAGCACCAGTTAATCTTTGGCATGAGCTGCAATGAGCTCAGAATGAGAGGCTGGAGCTCAGACATCAAAGAACCTCCGGGTCCAGGAAGCCGTTTGAGGTACTTCAGATATTCGGTGATCGGGCACACCCAGGACATGCCAGAAAGATGATGGATTCCATCTAGCCTCGGTGGTCTCCTGCAGGAGGCGGCTGGGGAGACGATGGTCTCGGCTTAAAGACCCTGAATGTCATGATATAATAGCTCTCACACACAAACAGAGAGAAGCGTGGCTTAATGAAAACAATACTTTTATTACATGTCTAACTTCTTATTTACACAAATGGCTGCTCGTTATGCCATCGTCAACTGTGGAAATGGACCCTTATATGAACATAGTTACTGTATAGAGGATGGATTGTGCAGTTACAAAACATAGAGTTATACAGCTACAGTAAAAATGCTATCTGATAGCCCACATTCATGCACGACAGCCGTTATCCTGGGGTTTATCAAACATAGACCGCAGTGAATAAGGCATACAAACTGTTTCTGAAGTTACAAAAATGCCAAATATAAAGTAAACTCCAGCCAGATCTTCTCTTTGCTATAAGATAGATTAGAAATCTGCATGAGGCAAATGTGCATTGACGCAAAAAGCTAGCAGTAACTACACAGGCGTGTTGTGGTTCGCTGCATTTCCATCGTCGTGACAAAAGGTCAAACCCAAAACCTTTAAAAAAAAAAAAAAAAGAGAACCGACACAGTTTGAAAGCTAAGTGGAGACATGTAAGGAATATATTAGCAAGGGGAAGAAGAAATGGGGAAGAAAGGAAGAGAAACAAATGAACAATTACTGAGCCGAGTCAAAATATGAATAAATTAAGGTTGCGTGAATAAATGCAGCACTGATTGAGAAAACCATTACGGAGCTTTCATTTTTGGAGACTCAAAGGAGCTGCTGAAATTAGGGAAAGTTCATTATTCAGTGCTTCTGAAAATGCTGAAAGTGCCATTATTTAGGTACATTTGTAACCAGCAGCGTCTTTCATAATGCACCCAATCAAACTGGGAGAAAAAACAAAAAAAAAAGGCGAAGCGTCACATTTCCGTGTCAACAATTTCTTAAATAAACATTCATAAGAAAACAGCCAGGTTGACGAAAAATACCGGAACTACCAAGGAGAAATAATTGAAGTTAATTAGAACATTCAAGCTCAACCAGCTTAACCTCCCTTTAATCAATCATTAATGTATTCGTTGTGCTCCTTCACTTAAGAGTCGTCGTCAGTTTTAATGATGTGGAAAAGTGTGACGTTAAATAGCACCTGGTGACCGTTGTTCCAGCCGTAGAGGGCGCGGTCCCTGGCGTTGTAGTCCAACATAGACATGTGGAAATACTGGTTGTGAAAGGGAATGTCTGTATACTCGTATGTGGAGGTTTTGGTGGAGTAAGCGTAGTACACCTTTGCACCAGTCAGGTGGGAGTTAGTGATGTAGAGGGTCCCGCAGATCATGAAAGACTCGCCGGCGTTCCTCTTTGAGTACTCCGTGTTCCACGTCTTGAGGATCTGCAGCGTGTCTGGGTTCAACTGGCTGATGACGATGTTTCCGGCGTTCTGGTTAGTCGCGTACACAGCCCACAAGCCCAGCTCGTCAGCCATCAGGTCGATGTCGGAGAAGCCCCCCCAGGTGTAGGGGTACACGTTGTGAAATCCGGCAGACTCCAGAGCCCTCTGGGTCACCACCTGGCCCAATTCGAAGCTGTATCTCACTATGATGTTGCTCTGCATCTTGTTGTAATACAGAGAGCCGTTGTAGACCATGTGGTTGGTTCCGGCCCATTTGAAAGGCAGGTTGTAGGTTCGCGACGCCACTCCCGCTACAAAATCAGCAATGGACTTGTACTCTTTGACTATATTGTTGTTGGTGTAGCTGTCCATGTACCACACCTGAAAACACGAGAAGTGCTCCATCATTCACTCTCAAGGGTTGAAAATAACGTGGCTGTAAATAACCGTTTACTCAATCAGTCATTTCGTTTTGCACTTTGTTTTGATAAATTACGTAACGTCCCTTAAAAAACTGGAATATTACAGTAATGCTACAATAAATGACACCCATTTTATTCCATTTAATGTGCCTGAAAGAAATCAATGATATGAAGCCGGGGGGGGGGGGGGGGGGGGGGGGGTATCAACATCACAAATCTAAGCAATAAAAACATTTCATTGAACATGATATTTTTCAATAGTTGTGTCTCAAGATGCACAATTATTAAGGTTCAATCCCAGGCATCTTATAGATTTAGTGTAAATGAAATGCTTGATAAGTGTCCCAACTAAAAGAATTCTAATTATTAATGATTAGGTATTAATGGAGAGCAATCTCCACAGCGGCCCTGGGATTACGGGGATTTGACATGTAATTGTAGTTTGAGAGCTTCTGCTATAAACTGCTCGGCTAGAGAAGCAACAGTTTGAATTGTTGCTCATTATTGCTTGTTGGTGTTTGATGCATCAGTCTCGAATGTCCCTGTTGGAGAACAGGAGTCGCTTTTCCCGATAACACATTACATTTTAGATTCGCATGTGAAGGATTTTATTTTTTGTGCATGAGAGGCTTTAATTCACTCATTCCTTCAGAGAAACAGGAGGTGAGCAGTTGTTTGTAAATCATTAAAACGCTCTCTCCTGCTTCAGAGGCTTTAAAGCAGGCTGCAAAGCACATTAACTTGGCTCACCCTGTTGTTTTTGGGCGATGCCTGTGGGTCCGTCATCCAGGCTCCGAATCTGGTCCCTGAAGTTTTCACTGTGAGCGGGCCAGTGATCTTCATTAGCTTCCCACATGCTGCGAAACACATCACACAGCTGCAGTCAGATGCTAATGAAACTACAGCCAATGTTTTGGTGGGAAACCTGGGATGAATCACAAAGTGCTGGGTTGCTTGAATCTGCTCCTGGCTGATATTACAAAGCACTGAAAAAGGGGTTCTAGCTCTGGACACAAACACGTGTTTTATCATAGAAATACAGACAATCAGTTGACAAACTGCCAGAAAGCATCAACACGTAAATCCCCTCCCGATACCTTTGAAGGCTAAAATTTATTCCTAATGATTTAATGTCTGAAGTGCCTGAGCAGCACCTAATTCATCTTGTCAGACACTTTAATTGTGTGCAATGACAGTAGACTATTACTTGTATGCAAGTTTGCAACTTCTTTATTAAACTGCTATTTTCCTGATCAATCAGAGCTGATGGACTCTGAAGGCCGGAGACACCCCAATCTCACAGAAAGCTTTTAGCCCCAAATCGGTCAGAACCAATGTTACGATGGAGGCAGAAGTTACATCTCAATACGGTCGCCAACCGTACGAGACTAGAAGGCGGATTTTGAATTTGTTTTTAATCCTAAATCATGGAAACTCAAATAGACCCAATCTGTGACACTGTTTATATGTACCAAGCCTACTTTGAGCCCTGCATGGTGAGCTGGGGTAGCCACACCGGGGTCAACTTACTGAGTTTGTTCATACAGCTGTGGAGGCGATTTTCCAGGTGTAGGATCTTCTGTTGCAGCTCCTCATAGTCGTAGGCTCCCATTTCCTCTTGGATGGCCATCAGCACGCCAGACAGGTTCCGAATTTCCTCTTTAAACTGTGAGATGAGCTTGGAGTCCGTCTTGTACTGCTCGAGCACTGGAATCAGTGGCTGGAGGGACTCCATCTTTCCTTTTAGCTCCTGGAAATATCAGAGAGACGCTGCTGCAGAAACGGCCATCGTGACAGCATTCTGATAACGGCGACATTCCCTTTTGATTCGGTTTGCTTAAATATATTCATTCTATATTTATTAGATAGTGCCGAACCGAAATGCATCGAGAGATTTGTCTTTTTGCAATTGAATACAAGCAACCTACTGATGAGAAGGGTTTGACACTGTCTCTGTAGATTCTGCCTTCAGGTTCCTTTGAGGATGCGTGAGTTCTGGAAGCTTCCAATCATCATGATTACTATGGCGATCGCTCTTTACATTCAATGTGCAGACTGTTTAATATCAAAGTTGTTTCTATCTAATCTGGTCTGGACTGGGGGGAGTAAGATAACATTTCTATACATCAGCTCCTACAGAAGGTTTCACAGACATCAGGAAAAAGAAAATAATTAACCCCCCCCTGCATTACAATCACCCAAACCACAGTAGTTATCAAAGGCTTTAACAGAGTTTAATGCAGCTTCTTGGGAATCAAAAGAGGAAGTTCTTATGACCACTTTCAATTTAGCCCGAGCTGATACTTGTTTTAACTACACCAAGTGGGAACAGGAAATTTCAAACTAGTTCAGTCACTTAAGAAGAAGAATAATGAGAAAACGTTTGGGACTGTTGATCCCTTCTTGGTAAAAGGGTGTTTTCATCAGTCTCACTGGCTGTGGTGACACGACTAATCACAACAAACACTGATGCGGCTCCACTGCACATGATGGATAACCAAGGTAACCAACAATAAGCTCGCCTCTGCATGACATTTGCCCAGTGTAAGTAACATAGTAACATATTAATATGTAGAAGACATTATTCCTCTCATAACTTTTTGGAAATTGTAATAGATTTGTTGGATTTGATTCAGGGCATTTAATTGTCTATAGGGTTGGACGGCAGGTTTATTTTTTAAAGTTTATCCACCAAAGTCCACAGATTGCAATCAAGAGATTAGCCTGTATATTCCTGTTTTAATTTAATTTCAGTCCATGTCATATCTGCTTTCGGTCGGTGACCTTTCTTTATATTAAGATTCAAAAGTCCACTAACACCAAGTTTACGTTTATCTAAAAAGAGCCGACCGGATAATCCCAGGATGAATTCTATTCCTAGGTTTCCTTTTATTTCTCTATTGTTCACTGCTGTTGGTTGGTAATAACAGGAATAACAACAGCAACTCTTCCCGATAAACACTAGATATAAACCACCTGCCCCTGAGACAATTTTAGTCTTTGGTGAATCTGTATTGATCTGATGTTTCACCACAGTTTAAACTTCAAAAGAACTCATACCTGAAAGTTTTTGTTGACGAGTGTCTTCCTGTCCGATTCAATCTGCCTGAACTTTGACCGGAGTCCTTTGATCTGGCTCTCCATCCTCATGATATACTGGAAGTCCCTCTGCGTCCGCAGGTTCAGCACCTCAATTGACTGCGACATGTTCTGCACCTTTTGAAAAGAATGAAATGGCACGGCATTGATTTTCCTGTCCACCAGAGATTAAAATGTCCTCCATGTTCAGCTGCTCAGCAGCCTGCCATGCTCCAGCTTCCCAAGGAACAAATCAAGACTTTGACCTCCAACGCGATTGTCTTTTAACCGTGTGTGTGTGTGTGATCTGAATAGAAGTTTGGAATAGATTTTAACACAAGCTGGGATGGATTTTACTCATTTTAAACACATATTAACTTTGGCATTTACATTCCTGTTTAGTCAGTGGAGGTCGCGGCATTGAACCTGGACCTCAGAGTAGATGTCTGACAGAGTATGGCACTGTCTCTGTCCACCCTGTCAAAAGCTTTCTGGGTTTGTGGGTCATTGAGAGGATGTGTGCCTTTCTCTCTTTTCTTTGGCATCAATTTGTAACTAACCAACAATAGTTGAGAGCATCACCAGCAAAGTGGCCCCTTGCTCACACGTCGTGTTCTGAATGCTTTGCTGGTTCTGGCGGAGGGATCCTGAAATGGCCTCACTGGAGCCCCGAGGCAGCTTAGTGCATTAGTGTCAAAGGCTCCAATGAGTGACAGAAAATACCCGTCGGCATCAAACATTAAAATGTGAGGTACAAAAATCTTTCCTTATATGGTGTACTGTCTATTTGTTGTTTGTAAATGGTGCACTGAATCATTTCTGTCACATCCTGCTTCAGTTTGTAGAAGGTTTTTGTGGACCTGTTTCAAAAGTGCACAATCCTCCATATCACAGATACATATTTTCCTCCTGGCTTAAAAGCCATTTAACAGTTTTGGGATTATTTCCTGTGGAGAAAGCAGTGAGCAAAAAAAAAATGCAACAAAACTGTCAGTTTCACTTGCTTTTTCTAAAAAAAAAAGATGATGATGGAATTTTGGAACATTCAAACCAGCTAAATTTCTTTCAAAGCAGGTATTGTGACTAAAAATATTTAAACTAAGCATTTCCTGTGATAATATTGCCAAATTAATGGTCGTTGCATAACTATGGTACTGAGTGAAGGACTCCTACTGACAAAAAAGGTTCATAGGCTTTAAAAATATGAATATCTGGTTATTTAACGCCGCAATAAGAGGACTTCAAACAGCAGTAACACTCACCCTTGAAACCAGATAACAAATAAAACATCAACAATAGATTAAATGGTCTGCTGTACAATATGCATTGATGAATCATAGGTTACATTGACCTACTGCTGGTGCAAACTGAGATAAATTAAGGAAATGAGCACCATTTAGATGACAATGTTGTGAGCGTAAAGGGTGTCTACAGAACAGCAGTTTATGCTCGTGGCTGATGTCTGCGCCTACTTTCTCCAGGAGCTGGCGAAGCTGACGTCCTTTGGCGTCTCTGGAGCAGAGATTCTGCTCCGGTGCCACCACCGTGCAGATGCAGCGTCCATCCGCATCTTGAGCTGAGCTGTACACCTGCCACCCCTCTTTTGGCCGGATGGTCTGCACACAGCCACAAAAGCGTGATAAAAAGTCAGAGACCCTGAATGCAGCCAACAGTTAGCAGGTGATGTCACAGTGGTGAAATTGCACAGCTGTGGTGCGTTCATGCCGATGACACCACAGTGTATCAGTACTGAGGACCCACTTAACAATAAATAGTGTTTATTTCCCTGGATGAAATCATTTCCTCAACTTCTCTGCACTCGGAGGCCAGTTCCATTACTGGAAGCCACACTGAAGGATGCAAATAAACCTGATTTGTAGACGTGCTTTCCCCTCTTTATTGCACCGAATATGCTTCACCGTTAGAATATGAAGCTTAAAGACATCAGAATATGTATCTGGAGCCCCTGTGGTGTATTTGAATGCAGCAGCAGCCACCATTGTCCTGGTAAAAATGGGTTTTGCTTCAGATATTGATAAAAATGTCCTGAACTGCTGGAAAAGCCGATAGCTTATCGTACAGCATCGGTATTTGGACAGTGCTGAACATTTACTATCAGCATCAGATAATAACACAAGCCTTCAGGCAAAAACCTGCTTTCGCTTGCAATGGCCTGGGCCAGAATACGCCGCTGTTTACTCGATGAGGTTGGGCATTTAGGAAGTCAGCGAAGAACACATAAATATGACAAACATGTGAAAAGCCAACTTGGACTTTCGTCAAGAGCTGCGACGCTCGGGGGTGTAAAAATGAAGTGCTCCTCTTTTATGACTGTCTGTCTCAAATGTGCCCTTCCCTGTTGGTAAACAGTTCGTAATCAGCCATGAAAGATCTCCCCCACCGGAGCACGCGAGGACGGCAGCTACGAGTGTGAGGGCGCATAAACCAACACAGCACTGGGTGGCTCGTGCAATTAGCATTTTTTACAGATTTGACATTAGATTCACCTTTTGTCTGAGACTTTTTTTCCCCGCTGCCTTGCGAGCAAAGTTTCATCAGTATTCTAGTGATGCCTTGAGTTGTTCCTGATGTCATTTAAATGCATTAAAGACACTCAATAGATTATTCTTCTGGGCGCAACATTGAAACCTAATACTTAATTTTGATATCCCTAAAGCGCCATAAGCCAGAGATGCTGAGTGGTAGTTTCGACGTGCCGCTGGATTCGGCCTCTCTGATGACAGAGGAAGAAAATGCACACACGGACACACACGCACACACATGCACACACACCCACTCGCACACAATCCCAGCTCTCCGTGGCCTCACAGAAAAAGAGTTCAACAATGAAGCACATTTGACTAATCTATTTAAGCTGTGTTTCTCTTCTGTGAGGCACATCCTTTCCTTTCTTCTCACTCTGACATTTCCTCATATTAAAATGAATCTGTAGCACAGCCAAGCCAGATGCACTCTCCAGCGAGGCTTTTTCTCTTTTGGTGTGTGTGTGTGTGTGCATGTGTGTGTATGAGAGAGAGACAGCGAGAGGGAGAGCGAGAGGGAGTGGACTTTTTCTTTCATGAAAGAAGCTAAGCTGCTTCTTCTATTTTACCATTTTGACTTTCCGACACATCTCCTGAATATTTTCACACCCGGTTCACGCTCAAAGCCTTCTCTTCTTTGCTGGTTAACAGGGAAAACATGCATGTTTTTTAGACACAACACTGTGATAACAAGGTGAGAGTTACAGCCTTGAAATCGAGCAGGTGGTGTGGTTCTGTCCTCTGCAGAAATGGGAAAATTACCATCATTCTTGTATGAACTACTATCGGCAAGCTTTTTAAAAATATTTATTTAAATCTTCGAAGTCGGCAGAAATGAATCACATTGATAGACGAACATGTATCAACTGAGAGAATAGGCAGTCATAATATTACCGATGTAAATGCCTAATCAATTATTATTGAGGCTTAATATAAGATACAAATCATAACAGCATTATTCGTTCTTCCATAAAGGTCACTGGGATTTCTTGAAAAATTCCAGGACGAACCCCAGTAACGTGATGGAAATAAAACATTAAAAAAAAACCATAAGAAAGGTTTCCTATCATGTACCCAGAGGCATCGCTTCAGAACCTTGTTTTTCGGTTATTTCGGTGAGTCTGGCCTGCGCACTGGTAAAAAAGCAGGTGATAACAATAATAATGATTTAAACAATAAAAATAACAACATAATAAGAATAGAATAAAAACACCTAGAAGCTGAAGTGACCCATTATCCTGGTGTTGCATTCATGAGCCACTGGCAACGCTTCACCACCAAGCCTGCGATGACCGCAACTTTGAAAGCAGCACGTCCCCGGTCATGGCGCACTTCTCTCCCGCTGAAGTTTATCGGGTTTCGGTCGGGAGAAGCGCGGAGGAGGTGAACTCACCGCTGAAGGGCAGTATCCGAACAGCAGCAGGAACAGCAGCGGGTTCAGCACCACAGACAGCGTCCACATTCTGACCGCGGTGTCCCTCCTCCACCTCCTCCGTCTCGGCGACAACTAATTTTCACGTGCGTTTGCGCCGGTGGGCTCGCGAGCCACCTCAGACACTACGCGCTGGGGGGGAAACGGGGGGGGGGGGGGAAGCTGGTGGGAAAGGAGGAGGGGGGAAACACCCGTCCACTCGTCCGCGTTACGCACGCCATGTGGGCGTGAGACGTCGACACTTTGGAGGAGCGAGGGGGGGTGGGAAGTTTGCGGGTATGCCGAACATCACAACTGGGGAGGTGACATCAGCCAGCTGCCGGTCGTGACTCCCGGTTTTACGGTGCCGCGTGAACAGGAAGCACCCGCAGAGGCGCGCGACAAAAGTAACAGCTGTGTGGAGTCGCCGGAAAACGTGAGCGGTCACAGCTGCGCTGCACGCGCTAGCACAGCACGGGCAATTCAAATCACCACAACATAATATAATGAGAGTGAGAAGATAGAAGAAGGCATCCAGTTCAAAATGATTTATTTCAAACTCTCACTCCCAAGTCATGTATTCAACACAATAAAATCTTTGCTGGAGGGCAAAGGGCTTCCTGGTAACGTATTGCATCACTTCCTGTCTTCTCAATCGTTGTTGGTTGCACTGTGCACGGTGTGTTGTATTCACTTAATATTGAACACTTGGTGTGTTGTATTCACTTTGATTAAAATTTGAACATTTGGGACATTCTAGTCACCTGATAACAACAGTGAGAAACAACCCATATTAAACAAATACAGGGCTTCGCCGATTATCATGGCCTCACCGTCTGTTTCACCCGGTGTCTTTGTCTGTTCAGCGTGTGAAATGTTTAGTTACTCCTCTGCCTCCTTTAGTGAAGGGACGAGGTGCAGAAAGTGGAGTTTATTAATGGCTCTGGAGGCGAGACTTAGTGAGCTTGAGACGCGGTTCCGCATCTTAGAATTAGCTGGAGTTGCGTCAGCTAGCTGCTGCGGAGCAGCCCAGCGTAGCTACAGCTAGCTGTCCCCCGGCAGCAGCCCAGCAGCCGGCTAGCCAGGGTGGCTGGGTGACGGAGTCCTGCTTCTTGATTCGCAGGACTCCAGCGACCATAGGTAAGTGCATTCCGGGGGCTAAAGCGGGCGACATAGAAGCCAATTGAAAGCTGCTGGCGAGAAGTAAACATAAATTTGGTAAAGTTATTATTCACGTCGGAGCCAACGACACCCGGCTTCGTCAGTCGGAGGTCACCAAAATTAAAACAGAGTCGGTGTGCAGCTATGCAAAAACGATGTCGGACTCCGTAGCATTCTCTGGTCCCCTCCCCAATCTGGCCAGCGATGAGATGTTTAGCCGCATGACGTCTCTCCGTCGCTGGCTGTCACGGGGGTGCCCCGAAAACCAGGTGGCCTTTGGAGACAATTGGAGCATTTTTTGGGGAAAACCTGGTCTGATTAGGAGAGACGGTGTCCATCCCACACGGGATGGTGCCTCTCTCATTTCTCGTAATTTGGCTAATTTTATTAGACCCAAAGTGACCTGACAATCCAGGGTCCAGACCAGGATGCAGAGTTGTAGTCTTACACACCTCTCTGCTGCTTCTATAAAACCTTCATCCACCAACAATAATATATTTAACACTATAGAGGTAGTCTCTGTTCCATGGTTAAAAGTTCACCAAGCACAGAGCAGAGGAGCGGTCAATCACCATAATCTTATTAAAATGAATACCAAAGCACAAGTTGGGGAAACTAATATCACAATTAAGTGTGGACTGTTAAATGTTAGATCTCTTTGGTGTAAATCCCTGTTAGTGCACGACCTGATAGCGGATCATCACATTGATTTATTCTGTCTTACTGAGACCTGGCTTCAGGAGGAGGAGTATGTTAGCTTAAATTAATCTACTCCTCCTACCCATCTTAATTATCATATTCCTGGTGTTACTGGTCTAGGGGGGGGAGTGGCAGCAATCTATCACTGCAAGTTATTAATTAATCCTAGACCAAAACATGGCTCCAGTTCATTTGAAAGCCTGACTCTTGGCATCACCCATCTGAACTGGAGGACAGAAAAGCCACTTTTGTTTGTAGTTGTATATCGGCCCCCTGCTGGGCCACATTCAGAGTTCCTATCCGAGTTCTCTGACTTCTTATCTGACTTGGTCCTTTGATCAGATAAAGTCATTATCATTGGAGACTTTACACATTGTAAATTAAAGCTTTAGAAATGACTTAATTTCATTACTTGGGTCAGGTGGTTTAGTCACTTGGCATTTTAGTCTTTGATCTCCTTTATATCAAACACATCAGCTCTACCTCTTTCAGCACACGCCTGAGGAGCTCAACACTCTTGTACCACACTGGTGACCAGCAGACGCATCAATGGCACAGAGAGGAACCCAGCAGCTGAAGGCAGAGCAAGAACCACTGGAATCATCAATGGAGACTTGGCGGGAAGAGGTCCAGCACCTCAGAGAAGCCCTGGCAGAGAAGGAGGAGCAGCTCAGCAGGGCAGTGAAGAGGCATCAGATGAGGACTGTGGCCCATGTGGAGACCCTGACCCAGCTGAACAACACACAAGCTGCTCTGAAGAAGAGCAACCTCAAATGTGCTTCCCTGGAGAAAACCCTCCACAGTCAGCAGCAGGAGATAGAGGAGCGACACAGGAGAAAGCTGATGGAGCAGGAGGAAGGTTTCAATCAGAAGCTCCTTGTGATCGAGGATAAATTTGAGAGGAAGCTGGAGGAAGAGAAGCACAAATTTAATGAAGAGAAAGAGGCCTTGAGGCAGCAGCTCTTTCGACAAGAAACAAAGTTCAACAAACTGCTGGAAGAAGAGCAGCACAAATATAACGAGGAGATGGTTAAAAAAGAAGAGTCAATGAAGCGGCAGCTGTTGACTAAAGAAGAGACCCATAACAAGATGCTGGCTGATGTTTGTCAGCGGTGGGAGAGGACAGCTCAAAAATGGGTCCAGATGAGGGAAGAGCTGGAGCAGGAGAGCCAACGGTTGAGGCAAGAGGAGCAGGAGAAGACAAAAGAGGATCTCCAGAGGCTCTCTGAAGCGATCCTCCAACTTGAGGTGAGATGCTTTCGCCTTTGTTCCTCTTCCACAAGATTTCAGATGATGTTCGGTGAAATCTAAAACACAATCTCTCTTGTCTGCAGCTTCAGGTGTCAAAGAAAAAGAAGAATAAAAGCTTCTGTAGATGGATCTCCAAAAAGATGAAGTTCTGGAAAAGCTGAAGTAAAGAACAATTCCAGAGCTCCCAAAGCCCTCCTCCTCCTCCTCCTCTACCTCCTGACTTCCACAGCGTCACATTCAAGATTGAAGATTGAAGATTTACTTTATTCATCCCCATAGGGAAATTGAATTGTAGAAGCAGCCTAACGTGGATTAATATAACTGTAGTGCCGGTTTTGTATTTACAAAGTATAGAAATAGAATAAATAAATACAAATAAGAAGATTAGAACGTTATAAGGATATATACAGCATATATTATAAGAATATATACAATATATACATAATATAATATATACATATTAGAAGCATTATAAGCATATATACATAAATATAGAATAAAATAGAAATGAAATTACAACATAAATATTACGATTATTGTTATTGGGTGGGTTTGGATGAATTATAGAATTTAATGGCGGACGGCAGGAATGACTTCCTGTACCGTTCCTTAGAGCATCCTGTCTTACAAAAAGGCCCTCCGTAAGGCTAGAACAGCTTATTTTTCTTCTTTAATTGAAGAAAACAAGAACAACCCCAGGTTTCTTTTCAGAACTGTGGCCAAATTAACCAAGAGTCACAGTGTTTTAGATCCACGTATCCCTTCTTCCCTTAGTGGTAAAGACTTCATGAGCTTCTTCACTGATAAAGTTCTAGCTATCAGAGAGAAAGCTAACCAGGCCATCCCAACAACTGGACCATCACCAGATGTGCTGACTGTGGGAACATACAGGGTCTCCAACGAGCCCTTAAACTCCTTCAGCCCTATATATTTTTCTGAGGCGTCATCGCTAATTCAGAAATCCCAGTCCACCACGTGTCCTTTAGATCTCATCCCAACACACCTGTTGAAGGATGCTTTACCATTGATAGGCAGCTCTATCCTGGACCAGATCAATGGTTCTTTAGTGACAGGTTATGTACCCCGGTCCTACAAGGTGGCAGTGATAAAGCCGTTGCTTAAAAAAACATCACTGGATCCTGACGTATTAGCAAACTATAGGCCAATATCCAACCTTCCTTTTATCTTTAACGTTCTTGAGAAGGTGGTGGTGACTCAGTTACTGGAGCACCTGCAGAGAAACAGCCTGTTTGAGATGTTTCAGTCAGGCTTTAGAGCTCATCACAGCACAGAAACAGCACTTATTAAAGTTACTAATGATCTTCTCATAGCTTCAGATCATGGACTGGTATCTATGCTGGTTCTGCAGTACCTCAGTGCTGCTTTTGATACAGTTGATCACAGCATCCTGTTACAGAGACTGGAACATGTGATTGGGATTAAAGGGACAGCACTAGACTGGTTTAGATCATATTTATCTGGTAGATACCAGTTTGCTCAAGTCCATGGTGTTCCCTCCCCATACAGTAGGGTTAGCCATGGAGTTCCTCAAGGTTTTGTACTTGGACCAATCCTCTTCACCTTGTACATGCTTCCCTTAGGGAACATTATTCGGCAGCATGGGATAAATTTTCATTGTTGATGCTGATGACACTCAGCTTTATTTATCCATGAAACCAGAGGAGACAGAGAAGTTAGTGAAGCTCCAGACCTGTCTTAAAGACATAAAGTCCTGGATGTCTTCAAATTTTCTCCTCAACCCAGGAAAAACTGAGGTCATGGTGTTTGGTCCTGACCCTCTCAGGGATAGATTAGATCACATGATCACTCTAGATGGTATCTCATTAACATCTAGTCTCTGTGTGAGGAATCCTGCAGTAACTTTTGATCAAAATCTCTCCTTCAACTCACACATTAAATTAGTCTCTAGAAGTGCCTTTTTTTCACCTGAGGAACATCACAAAGATCAGGAAACTACTGACACGGCAAGATTCTGAAAAGTTAGTCCAGCTTTCGTTACTTCCAGGCTGGACTATTGTAATTCTTTATTATCAGGGTTTCCAAACAACCTCCAGGTGATCCAAAATGCTGCAGCCAGAGTTCTGACAGGTATTGACAAAAGAGATCACATAACTCCTGTACTGGCGTCACTTCATTGGCTGCCCGTTAAATTTAGAATAATTTTAAAAACCCTTCTTTTGACCTACAAGGTCCTCAGAGGCCTAGCTCCATCCTACCTGGAGGAGCTAGTGACACCTTACCAGCCCAATAGACCGCTCCGCTCTCAGAATGCTGGTCTACTTGTGGTCCCCAGAGTCTCTAGGAGTAGAATGGGGGGCTGAGCATTTAGCTACCCCCTGCTATGAAACCAGCTCCCTGTCCAGGTACAGGAGGCTGACTCCATCGCTACTTTTAAGATCAGACTTAAAACCTACCTCTATGAAAAAGCTTATTGTTACTAATTCTGTAGTTCCAGTTACTATCATAGATAGACAAATTATCATACTTAAGGGGTTGTCTAATCATTAGGTCACATCTTAGCTATGCTGTTATAGGCCAAGGCTGCCGGGGTCCGGAAACATGATCACCTGACAGGCCTCTGTCACCCCACTGGGTCATGGTTTCCTCTCCTCTCCTCTCCTCTCCTCTCCTCTCCTCTCCTCTCCTCTCCTCTCCTCTCCTCTCCTCTCCTCTCCTCTCCCTCTCCCTCTCCCTCTCCTCTCCCTCTCTCTTTACCCAGCCGGCCTTCAGCAGGAGGGTCCCCCTACATGAGCCTGGTCCTGCTCAAGGTTTCTTCCTGTTAAAGGGGAGTTTTTCCTTGCCACTGTTGCTTGTCTGGGGTTAGGCCCTGGGATTCTGGAAAGCGCCTTGAAACAATTTTGATTGTACAAGACGCTATATAAATAAAGATTGATTGATTGATTGATTATTTCTCCAATAGGTGTAGCAGACAAGGGCAATGGATCATTTTGAGAAACCATTTTCATTAGTTGATAGCTGTGCTTGGTTAAGCTAAAGTCAACATCTGTCATTTGTCTTGAGTATTTACCCAAAAGGGGTCTTCCATTCATCTATTTATCATATGATGCTGGAGCCGACCCCAGCTGTCACTGGATGGGTGGGGATACACCTTGGACAGGTCACCAGTCCATCACAGGACACACATCTTTCACTGACACCCTCACACCAAGTGGCAAATTACAGTTTGGAATCCACCTAATGTGCAGGTTCTTGGGGTTCCTCCTCTTTGGGAAGAAACTGGAAACCAACACAGACACAGCACCCCCCTAAAGTGATCACCCAATATAAATAGTAATTTATTTTGTGCCAATTTTAATTTCAGCAAAATTGACATTCGCATTTGTGAATTGAATCAGTCAGAAATATGCATGAGAGTCTATTCTGTATTATGTGAGAAATATTATCCATTCTAGCAAAAATTATCTTCAATTATCTTAATCTTCTTCTTTAGAGAACTCGAAGAAACACGTCAGATACGCACATCAAAAGCTCTCCGAAATGAACAGAAAGCTTAAACCTGCAGCTTATCAACTTGCAATACTTTTGTATTATTGGGGGAAATTACTCCTTAAATAGAGAAAACACTCATTCATTAGCAAGACTTCATTACTGCATTGATATTTAAAGTCTGTCAAATTATTGAGCAAATGACACAAATCTGAGTGTGGTATTGTGCTGTTGTAATGCTCCTCTTTTGCCAGGGCTATTACTCACGCCCCCCCCCATTTGACACAATATCTTCAGATAATTGATACAAGGTATTAAATAATGTGTGACACCCTCATTATGCATACAAATAGGATTCACAGCCATGAAAGCATTTCCATTTCCTTTCCTTTTGTTCTTCTAACTTGAGCTGAGATGATGATGATGATGATGATGATGATGACGATGATGATGATGATGGCACATTTTTTGACTGATGGTAATTCTGAACAATTGTAGTTTTGCAGCAATGTGCCCTTTTTTAAAGTGCCATGGATAGTGTTCATTTTCTTCCCTTTTCTTTTCTTTTTCTTTTTTTTTTAAATAAGCAAAGCTACATTTCATTCAACAGGGTACAACAAATAATTGTCATGTTCCAGAAACCAGTTTGAAATAATCTGAGCTTTGTGAGATGGTGCAGGCAAAGTTTATCTTGGTGAGTCTGTGAATCGTAGCCTCACTTTCCTGTTCTTAGCTGCCAGGAGGGGCCCCTGGCCTGGTCCCTGCTGCTGGAGCCCATCTTCTTCAAGGTTCCAAATGTTCTTCAGAGATGATGTTCTACATCCCTTAGTTGGAACCAGTGGTAACTGTTGCCTTTCTATGAGCTGGAACCAGTGTGCCCATTCTCCTCTGCCTCACTGGGTAGCTTCTCTTATTGGGTCCATTCTCTGTAAAGTCTACAGATGGTTGTGTGTGATAATCCCAGTAGAGCAGCAGTTTCTGAAACACTCGGCCCAGTCCGTCTGGCACCAACAGCCAGTCATGTTCACAGTCACTTAATGCCTGAACGCTGATTAGCTATTATGTTAAAACATTTTTTAATTAGACACCTGTTGTTTGGTTAGGCAGTCAAACTTAACTCAAATGTATAAAATGAAAATATTAAAAATGAAAAAAAAAATCATCATCATGCATAAAACACACACAATTTTATATCAAATAAAACATAATTTTCAAAAACCAAAACAAAATAAGTCACTCACCAATTATTTATTTGTTCTACCTTGACAGGTTAACTAATAGTGTACTGCATACTGCTTGTTTGTTCGAGCGTATCATTTTCGCTCTTACATTTTGTTGTTTTTGTCAGAAAATGTGTTACATTTGCAGCAAGTTATTCTCTTTAGCGCTCCTTGTGGTCATAGACGGTATACTCACTCACTCACTTTCTACCGCTTGTTCCTCCACTGAGGGTCGTGGGGGGACTGGAGCCTATCCCAGCACAATGGGCGGAGGCAGGGTACACCCTGGACTGGACGCCAGTCAATCGCAGGGCTAACACATATAGACAAACAACCATTCTCTCTCACACTCACACCTACGGGCAATTTTAGAGTTTCCAATTAGCCTAATCCCCAATCATGCATGTCTTTGGACTGTAGGAGGAAACCGGAGTACCCGGAGAGAACCCACGCAGGCACAGGGAGAACATGCAAACTTCACACAGAAGGTCCCCAGCCTCAGTCCCAACCAGGGATCGAACCCAGGGCCTTCTTGCTGTGAGGCAACAGTGCTAACCACCACACCACCGTGCCACCATGCCGCCCCCATAGACGGTATACTCATATATAATGCGTGGGAAATTCCAACTAGTATCCCTTATGGTCTGATGTTACCTCCATTACATTCAGGAAACATTTTACACTTTGATAGCCAGTGTTTCGACGGACACATAGAACGTAGGAGAAGATATCTAATTCCTGCCGTGTGTCAGGTGAATGGAGAGGGTTTGGCTTCAGATGTGTTGTGCTGGGTAGACAGTTTTATTCTCCGGTTGCATCTCTGGACCCACACATCTGCACAGTCTGCAGCAGGTTGGGACGAGATGAAGAGTTGGGTGATGAAGAAGAGTACCTGCTGTACCTTTGGAGTACTTCCCAACGCAGTCTGAACAGGGAATACTTAGACTCAAAGGGTGTTTGGTGGAAGGAGAGTTTCTTAGAGTACATGAACAAAAGCTTTTCGGGGGCTATGATCTGCATTTCCAATGAGACTCGCTGCAGGGATAACAGTGGCTGCTGCTTAATTTTTTTTGGCCTGATCCGGTCAGAGCTGTTCATCACATTTGATGTACCCACCAGTGTATTTGACAGTTCAAAAACTCTCCCGAGCTGCAATATATGATTAATTAATTAAAGCAGCCATTCCGTGGAGAAAAAACCAATAGAAAATGTGTAGCTATAGACATTCTAGGGCACTGCAGCTGTTTTTAATAAAACATATTGATATTTTAAACCAGTCAATCAAACACATTTAATGTTCCTGTATAAACAGCTCAAAGTCAGGCCGTTCTTTCCTTTATCCAGGAGTGTGTACTAACTCTGCTATGAAGATGTTCTGCTCTGCTCCCCTCATCTGAGCAAAATTCAGAGGTTAGTCTAAAAGAAATAAATGACATAACTGTTCTTGACAACATATTTAACTCTTGACTTCTAATTTTTACTGTTCGTATTCTATTCAATAAATTTGTGTTATGTCAAGCTGTTGTTTTCTCAAAAAATGCTTAAAATATAGAAAATATAGACACAGATATGCTTTACTGAGGAACTTTTTTCAGTTTGCTGCAATATGCTAATGAAGTAAACTAACTGCATCCTGTCATAGCTCAAATTAAGCTGGGCAGATTTAAAATCATTCTTTTATGAAATAAAGCAGCCACAGTGAGACATGAAAGCTCTGTCAAAACATGCTGAAAGGTGAACACTCTGGAATAAAGACGGTGAAGATAATGCTACTGTGGAATAGACTGGCCGTATGAAGACAGATTTTGTTGGCTAGATTAATAAATGAAGCATAATGAATGTGGTGATGGGAGTCAGCCTATCTTGGATTTCATGGTGGGAGTTTTTCAGTTTCACAGGCCCGATCCAGTGACATTTGGAAATGTCTTATCCTCTTGAATGTGATTGGCTCTCCCTGATAGTCCTGGGCCAGCTCAAACTGTCTTGTTCTCTGGCTTTAATTTGCTGTGCTGCAGGGTTCAGCCCTACACGACCCCAGAAAGGATTAAAAGAGCAAAGAAATAGTGCAGAACTTAAGAGTTGCGCATGGAAATGGTCTCAGACGTGACTGCAAGTCAGTTGGACAGAAACATTTTGACACGTCGATGGAAGTGATGCCACCCACCCTGCTGTGATTAAACGAGTTCTGGGAGGTTTAAAGAAAGGGGGGACTTTAACGCTCTCATTGGAATGCAGTCTTGTACAACCTTTCTTGTTTGCTGCCTTGTTTCTGTGACAGTCGGTGTCTAACCAGCTCCGAGAGTGAGGCCCCGACTACCGGTGGTGGCAAACAAAAGCTTTATTGTGTATTGAATCAACAGAGAAGAAGGCTGAGAGGTGTGGCAGAACGAGGCACACTTTGAGACATAAAGGCATAAACGTAGTACAAGCACATATTAATCACCAGAACTAGCTTCTGAAACAACCTAGTAAGCCTTGGGCCTGGTACCACTGTAAATGCAGAGACATTCTGGCAGCTGCCCGCAGAGACATGCAGTGTAGTTAAGATGCCCCTGATTGCTCCTCAATGACCTGCAGCTGTATCTAGTGGGATCCACAGGCTACCCCTCCAGCCTCTGCTCCTGAAACACAAGGAGAAAACAAAGCAATCAAGTCGGGATCTAAAATACGCTTGCATAAAATCCAGCAGCTCTCCTCCAGACCACACCCCTCCCAGTCTACAAGATGTTGGAAGCTGTGACCCGCTGCTCTGCGGGATGCGCTGGAGCGATAAGTTCACTGAAGGATACTTTCAGATAGGTTTGAGTAAAGAAACATGACAGATGGTGTCAATGTTCAGGAATGGTGGTAATTCTAACCTGAAAGTTGTGGGGTTGATCACCTTGTCCACCATAAACAGTCTGATGAATCGAGGGGAGCGGTTCCGAGAGTTTGTCAAACCTGCTGACCAGGTCTGTAGTCTGGTGTTGCAGAGAACAATTCAGCCAGGCACATATTCCTGACCTATACAGAGAGGCATTAACGGTTCCCCAAACCTCCTTGATACACCTGAGGTGCTCCTGAACAGTAGGGACAGCTACCTCCTCTTCCTGAACTGGAAACACAGGTCGTTGGAAACCCTTAGCTGCCATGAATGGTGACATACCGAGCAGGTATGCACGCATGCACGCGCACACACAAATGCACAGGAATACATATTCAGAGCCATTTTCTACAGGATCCAAACATAATGGCGCTCATGAAATTCAATATTTCTGTGTATGCTGAACTCATGTAGGGAGTGATGAGCGTGGGCTAGGAAAAAGATTTGTTTGTGCAAGTGGAACCAGAGGTGTGTGCGTTGGTTTGAATGATGTTGATATGATAAGATTCCAGCTACACCGGCCCTAATATGTAATATAGCTCTTTTTCCTTTGTGTTCTGCTTTTGGTTACAGCAACAACAACTGCAATTTTTAATCGAAAAACAAAGTTTAGCAACAGTGACGACTCTAAAGACGGCAAGATTCACACACCTTTCTGCAACCATGGGAACAAAAGGCATTCTCCTACATTGTGTATTTTCATTGCAGAAGTTTGCTGTAGATACATTTAGTGATTAGCCCCGGAGTTGTCAAAATCGGTATTTTGCATAAAAAACACCTTTCTCCAGATTATATTTGCCGTCTGCTGAAACCATCTGTGCTGTGAAAGCTTGACAACCATGGCAGCATGTTTGGTGGTTGATAGTTTGCCGTGATACCATAATAACACTTACTTATTCCTCTGCAAAGAATGCCTACAGCCTATCAAAGACTAGATTTGGAGCAGTGACAGTAAAATCATCTTGTCACGGCGAAGTGTGCTGCTTCTGCAAACACTCTTGCAGACCGAACACACACCTCCCACACCCCTTCTGCAGGACTACGTGTGTTGTTTGAGGAATATATGAGTCCGGCCTTCGTATATAATCTGTGGAGGGCACTGTGTTTGTCTCAAATGTGGCTTTTATAAAAAATAAAAATAAAAAAATCCAGGGTTTGGACACAATCTTGCCTTGCTGGCGTCTTTTGCAGCTGCTCAGTATGATCCCCTGCTGTCATGACAGTTTCACCCTGTTCTTCATTTATCAAATATCCAATTAAACTGTTGCGATGACGTCCACCAATGTTAGACTAACTATACATCTGTGCCATCCGAACAGCAATTCCATGGCTGCAGTCTGCCCCCCCAGCGTGACTGAAATTCTCTCTCCTCACTTCTGTGGAGCTGCCATCTATCTTTATTAACAATGGCTGAGAGCACGGACAATCCAATTCTCACACTGGAGTGATCCTTGGAGGCCCGTGGGATAGGAATTTCTCCAGTACCAGTGCAAACATTAGTGATGTGTCTTATGATGGACGTTGGCTTCATTCTCACTTCGGACTCAGTGGAAACGGTGGTCAAAGGTTTCTGCCTTGCACTATCCATTCACACACTATATTTCAGGCTCTAACAGATGATTGACCATGTCTGATTGAAACTGTCGATTGATTTCCTGGGAAGGATGTAGTTCTGTTCCGCATCAGCACCGAAATTGTCCAGACTCTCAGGCAAATCTGCTGGGGTCTGAGCCCCCAAGACCAGCTCCTCTTCATGCCCTTCTGCTTTTAATCCTTTTGTTTTTCATCTATTAGAGATTCACTGACTTTCCTTCAACACTCCCAGTATCGGGGGGAATGGGGGGGGGGGTCATTTTAAAGCATCATAAGAATGTCGGGACTGTTAACTGCCTCACTCTTAACTTACTTGCCAGTAATGATCAGAGCTGTGACTCAGTCCATATAGCAACCAGTAGCATCAATTTTGACAAAAAAAGGGTTTTCTAATGATTTGCAGTGACAGTGTTTAATGAACGGCCCCTATTCGAACATCTTCAATATCTCCAAAAAGCCCCACTGCAGAGTGACACGTCACATCAATATATGACCCATCACAGCACCAACCGGTGAGTCGGGAGTCTAAATATGTGAAGGAGAGGTTCAATTATCGGCTGGCCCTGCCCACATATGACCTGCAAGTGAATGCAAGAGATTGCAGTGTGCATTTGGCAAAGCACCAAGCATTTATTTCAGTTGCACATATATATGTTGTAAACATAATATAATTACACAGGTCTGAAAGCGGCTCTGAAGTCTGCGCTGCCGTAGCCTAAAGCTAAAGCGGACGAGATGCAAACAGATCTTGATCAAAGTCAAATCTGAGTCAGAGGAATTCACAGGAGTCAAGCCCCTGCACCCCAAACACTCCAGATCACGCTAATCGTGAATAATCATGCGGATTACGTGAAAACTGGTTAGTACAACACGGTGAGGAGTCAAGGTGAGAGCGATAATTCTTCAGATATTTTTGCAAGGCAGACATTCAACCCAACATGTTTCAGAATCCAGTTTTAATATTTTTGAGTGGCACATGAAAACATCTGTTCACTGTTACAGAAAGAGAAAATCAACAGGGCTCTGATTGTGAATAAAATAATTAAAAAAATGCCTCCACAAATGATGATTGAATATCAAGATATGAACAAAAATGGAGACTCAAATATGCCCACATGTTAAGAAACTGAGGTACACATTAAAGCCCTTCTCTACTCTTTTTATATTACTATCTTATTTTATTATGCCTTAATATCCTGACAGTCTTTTATGCCCTGAAGGAAAAAAAGGTTTATAAACTTAATACTAATGTGTTTCAGTTTAATCTGCTTTTTAAACCACAAATATTGAAAGTTATGTTAATTAAAAAAGAAAAGCCCTTTCAGATTGAAATGCAATCCAAAGTATATTTCCTAACAAATGTTTTCTCCACCATCAAATATATTTCATGACTTTTTCATAGTTTGCCAAATATTGATTTCAACCTAAAGAGCTGGGACACATGCATCTCTTTTTATGAGCGGAGTCAAAAAGAAACACTATTGTACAAAATAATAATAATAATAAAAATAATAATTACAGTTTCATTAAAATGCACTTAGGCTTTTTTTTGTTTTGTTTTTAGCACCTTGATTGTTTTGTGACTCTTCACAAAGGCACCTCTGTGGTTGTATTCAGAGCAGCACCAAGAGCATCCAGAGGGACGAGGTGGGTGGAGGGGGGTGGGGGGAGGGTGGGGTGGGGGTGTTCAGGTTGACTGGATCCTCTCTGTCCAGCACGGCTCCACATGCCCTTCTTCCTGATCTCACTCCCGTTACTTCTCGTAAGGTAAAGTCACGTGATTCTGGCCCTACAAGGGCGAGGAGTAATTTCCCCTGACCAGCGCTTTCATGACAGGGCCTGGGGGGGCACTCTTCGTCTACCGTCTTCTCCGTAGATACGTTTTTTCTTTTTTTCTTGGTGGGGGTTGGGGAGGCAAAGGTGGTTGGATCTCAGCATGTGGGAGTCAATATCGACCCTCTGACCCTGTCCTTCAGCGGGGAGCCGGGGCGCGTCTAACCGAGGAAGCAGACGGAGCCGACCTCAAAGCCGAACCTCTGGTTGGATTCCCCAAAGTCATTCAGCATGACATCAATGATGGGCAACTGGTCGATGCGGGGAGTGTTGATCTCCATCACCGTCTTTGAATAACCCTGCTTCAGCTGCAGACACAAAAGGACAGACGCCGTTAATGTGGCGAAACCTGAGGGAAAAACCACGGGTCCACCACCTCGAAGACGGAATAATCAATAGACCAGTGAACGCTTTACTTTCTGTACATTTATCCATGTATTAAAAGCTGGATCAAAAACAAATGCATGTGTACAATTTGAAGTAAAAATGAAATTGAGTAGAACTTAGTTTTTTTAAAGAGCTAAAACATCTTGCTAAAAAGGTGCGCTCTAGTTTCCAGAGTGATTGCAACCATCACTTTAGATCCAACCCACAGCATTTATTTCTTTAAAAACAAATCAGAATTTTCTGATCCCATAATTCCTCTTGTCTAAACACTCTTCCGTTCTGGCTACATATTGATGAGGATTAATTGGATTTGTCGGGATTTAGTGGAAAAAGCTGCAAACGGTGCGGTTTGAGAGATTACCGAGCAGCCGTCCGTCAGCGGCTTGACGTAGGGGTTATTGTCGTACGACAGCTCCTCGTCGTTGGAGCCCAGGAAGCGCAGCGCCTTGTCGTAATTGTCAGCCTTGGCGTCGTACCACGCCACCGACTGATGGCAAATATAGGTGAAGTTCTGCCGCGCCGCCGAGCTCAGGAGCTTCAGGAAGGTCATCTGCACCAAGGTGATGGTTTTGTCTTCTACATCCACGTAGTTCAACTGGGAGAAAGAGCGCCAAGGAGCACAGGAAACAACACGGGGTAAAAGAGGAATGGAATTAAGAGAGGAGAAACAGGAGGAAAGGTGATTGGTTGGAGTGTTATCGCATGTGACACAAGGTTTGAACACGATGGGAATGTCTGCAGGGTAAGAATAGGAAAAATAGAGGAAATGATGATTAAAAAAATTATTTTAGGTGACTTACAATTTTGCCACGCTTGAATTCACTGAACCAAGAACCTGGACTTTCCTTCGGCCAGTTGGATATTCTAACCTACACGCAGAAACAAAAGGAGAAATAAGTGAACGAGATCCTGCGCCGCGTTGATATCAGAGCGCCACGTCAGCGGTGACGCGTTTAAAACGGCGTTTAAATCATGAGATTGTTACAGTAACGCCTTTCTTACCCCCGCAGATTTTTTATCCGGGTAGATGCAAGTTTCTCCACCTGCGGTGAAGTTGCAGAACACTTTGATGGCGTCTCCTGTGCAGCCTTGATTTGGATCAATCCAGTATTCGCCTGGGAGACGGAAACAAGTGAGAAACACAGCTGCTGAGGTGGAATGAGGACGGCTTTGGCCTTCCTGCTACTGAATGCTAAAAAGAGTTTTGTTCTTGCCAATTAGTTCAGTTGGCAATTAGAATGAAACAAAACTCCTGTGCGAACAAACATTTGATGGTTCAAGGTTACTCGAATATTGAAAATGCTTCTTTCATGGAACGGCATTAGAGATTCTCGTTGATGTTATTTTTTCAGAACTCGATTGTAATTCCAGAGGAGTCACTTTTTTACCTCTATGAACATCTCACAAGCCGGCTCGTTACTAGTTTTAGATGCTTAATTTATGTCCATAAACAAACGCTTTGCAGAATTATAGATGTGCAAGTTCCAACTCAGTTCACACTAAATGTCAAAAGTTCCGTTTTTTTTATTTTCAAACGGAGTTCTCACCTTGCCTTGACCTGCATTTGTTCTAATAACTGTTTGGAAGCTTGTTTTCATCATCAGGAGGTGTTTTACCCCCCTTTTGTCTTCACATCAAATCCATATCAAACCACATTTAGGTTAGCGTGGGGGGAAAAAGGCTGTTGTAGAGACCTAAAGGATGCAAGGCTGCTCATCTAAATGGATCCTGACACTTTTAATAATATTGTGCCCTTTCCGGCTTTAACGTGTGATTGATGCTAATGTGTGTCAACAGCGCCACATGTAAATAAGCGTGCCAGTTTCCATAAACACTTATGCGGAGTTGATCAGGCCTGAGTGGCAGCTGCTGTTTTGTTTTTTAAATGGCTCCGTCGTCCTCCAAAATTATGACATGGCAGCTTCTGAGTAGCCTGAGAGGCAGATTCACTCTTTGCTATTTCCAAATCTGGAGCGTGTGGTAAAATTTGGAGTTGGCTCACTCAGAAATTTCTGCGGAACCAAAAGCGTTGGAATAAAGTCCGTAACGGGCGGAATATTCCTGATGTTACTGGTAATAAAGTTCAATGTGACAATTATGACAAACTCTCCAACGTACCATCTGGATAGTCGGGCTGGCTCAGGTGCAGGTCATTGCAGGTCCTGGCAGGATTGTCCTGGGTACCCAAGGGGAACTTCATGCGCTCGATGTCCTGTTTGAGGTTGTTGAGTGACCCAAAGACGTCCTCCATTCCCTCCATCACCATGCCGTAGTCGGCCTCAGCCTCGGCTCCCTGCATGTCAGCCTGCCGTCTGGCTCTTTTGTTAGCGTGCTGGAAGGGTAGCGGCTGGATCATGTCTCCAGGGGGACCCTACGACACAGAGGACATGGTCCAACATGCTATCGCTGAGTGGTTTCTGAATCAGTAGCAGATACATCTTCTTTTTAATGCTTTGTTTTTATTCTGCTCTAACCTTTAGAACCAAGAAAAAATGGAAAAATTAAGGACAAAAACTGAAAAAAACATATTTGTCTTGATTTCACCGGATCGATTTGAGTTCAATCAAATTGTAATGCATTCCCACAAATATTTAAAAGCAGAGTAAGTGCAAAGCAGGACAGCCCAGTGGGACAGTCGTGTTGTAGTCAATGATGTCTGCATTGATATACATATACGTATACATACCGGGGCTCCAGGAGCTCCAACCAGTCCAGGGTCTCCCTTTTGACCTTGTGCACCCTGACAACAAACAAAAATAAAAAAAATTAAATTAAATAAATCATTAATGTACAAGTAATAACGCTGATGAACCCGGACTCACGTTTGAGCCTTTGGAACCTTTCTGTCCTAAGGAGCCCTGGTGATATAAACAAAAACACAAGTTTGAGTTGAAACAGTTGAAAAAATTTAAAAAGTTGGACCAATTCATGTTTAAGCAACATGTGAAACTTACAGGAAGTCCAGGTGGCCCCGGAGGGCCCAGAGGACCTTGGGAGCCCCCAGCACCCTTTAAAAAACAATTGATGAGCAGTTAAAAATATCATCATACAATGTCCTCTTTATCATTCATCAATATCAATCCTATGTGTGGTTAGAATATATATGTATATAAAGGTAAAGCATTTATAATCTAGAGTTTGTTGTCTCGCTATCTGCGTGAAATATAAAATTACTTTTAGATATCTATACATTCAGTCATAAAAACCCATTCAGCCATACTTTACAATATTTTGATTCCAAATGAGATACATGAAATTCCATTTCTGTCACCCGTGACAATATGGAGACTTTAACCTTTCAGAGAACTCAGTTTTGTTCACATATACATTTATGCAGGGCGGCTACTGAGAGATTCCTATTCTTATAAGGTAAATATCCTGGGTTTTGTTTGCATTTTAATAAAAAAAAAAGACTTACAGAGTCACCCTTGCCACCAGCATTACCCTGAGGTCCAGGCAAACCTCTGTCTCCCTTCTCTCCAGGCTCACCCGGGGGTCCGATCAGGCCAATTAAACCTGGATGACCCTGAGGTGGGCAGAGGAGACAAACAGTCAGCAGCGAGAAATGAGACGAGGAGACGGGAATCCAGCCAGAGTGAAACAATATTTGCACTCATTATGAAGCTGACAAATATGAATCACATCGACTTTCCCTTTATTTTGCCTTCATTTGTCATCAGTAGAAAACGAAAGCCGTTACTTAAAGTGAAAGGAAGAAGAAAAAAACAACAACAGTGAAGGGTTTATGCTCAAAGTCTGGCCAGCTCCCCTCAGCGGCGCCTTATTCCCGACAATAAATAATTATTGTGTTTATTGTGGTTGTCATATTTAACAATAGTCTGTCTCAGCACCTGCTGCCTTACAGAGTTATGACCATCTGCTTCTGGCTTCACGCTGGCACTGAACCAATGACCATTAGAAGGATGACATGACCGGTCCTATACATATTCATTCAGTGCATTAAATCAGAGTGAGAGCTCCTCACAGAGGCTTTTCTCCCTCTCTCTGAGAGAGAACGGAGCCAAAGACAGAGGCGACGTTTGCGCAGGGCTCCTGATAAGGCACATTTGCAGATATGAGAAATACAAAATAAAACCGTTTGCGATTAGCATCGTAATAACTCCTTGCCTTCTCTCCCTTGGATCCAGAGTCACCTTTCATACCGGGAAGTCCGGGAGGTCCCTGCGGAGGAAAAAGAATCAGATTGTTATGGATTTGAAAGGAATTTGCATCATTTTATTTTTCATAAATCTCCGCATTCATGAATATTTATCCTGCGGCGGCAGCGCGGCTGATGAAGGTTTAATTAATTACGACAAACATGATTCACTGATTATTATTCATGTTTTTTTTTGCTCCAGCAAACCTAAATTGACCGACCAAGCTGATCAGGTGCTTTCATTTAATGACACAGACGTGCAGGAGTTCAAAGAGCTGGAGACCGTGTGTGTCCTTTTTGTTTCTAAACCGAATATTGATCTGTAATTAGTTGCAAATTACTTTCCTACACACTCAATGGATCACTTGCAAGGCTGAAATCATTTTCCAGCAGGGCCATGCCCAAACAACATTGAGCTTGATTTATGAACTTTGTATTCTTACGAGAGGTCCAGGAGGGCCGTCTTGACCAGATGCACCAGGAAGTCCTTGTTCACCCTGAAAATATATAATTTTTTAAAAACAACATGAGTTAGCTGAGAGTTCGGAGGCATACTGAGGAAATAGCTTTGACATTTGGGTTCATTCCCATGCAGTAGGTACATCTAAGGACAGAGTACTCACAACAGGACCAGGTATTCCACGCAGTCCCTCAGGACCGCTCTTTCCAGGAGGTCCCTGAGGTCCAACAGGCCCAGTTTTTCCAACAGGCCCCTCTGCTCCAGTTTCTCCCTGTCAAACAGCCCCAAGAGCACATTTACTCCCTTTCCCAAAGTGTAATTTATCAACAGAAAACGAAGAAGAAGCAATCAAAATGGAAGTTCTATTCGCCCCGTTTGGTCTGACATAGTCTTGACATAGCTCTTCATCGTCATCATCATCATCAAAAAGCCGAGACTTTCCTTTATATTCAAAGCAACTTGCGTCAGCGTTTGATGTGTCGCAAAGATTTCCTTTCACAACATCTCAAACGAGAACGACGTCCAAAACAGATCGAATGTCCCCAGATCTCATCTGTTGTCTCAGAGCAGAACCAGCAGGTTTCTGCGCATTGAAGTCCCGCGGATGTCGAATCCACTCGGCACACAGAGGAACGGGATTCAGATTTTCCTGACAGCCAATTAGTCCTCGATCTGACACCTTAGCATCTGTCTTGTCGCTGTCAAATCACAGCTAATCCTTCGGTGTGAACAGAATGTGGACTTTTGTGACTTGGCGTGCCACGTCCAGACACACTCGTTCAGGTGCGTCTCCTCTCTGTTCATCACTTCCTCTGGAACAAACATCATTTTAGCGGAGACGGTTTCCCGCATCGCGCCCATTTCACAATGATCCTCTCGTAGCCACAGAGCTTCCGCCGCTGAGAGACTCCATTCAACAACTCTACAAATCGACTTGATCTAAGGTACACCTCCGCAGCCCTCGGCAGAATATTAGAGGTGTTTAAGTTGCTGTTGCTTTCCAAACCATCTGCGGGGTATCTGCTGTCATGGAAACTTCTGTGAGTTTCATTGTAATGTCTTTAGGCAGGAAAGTTCAGCGTTTTCAGTATTTATGAAACCAGAGCGACAGGTTTGAATTTTTCATGCGGCTTGAAAGAGTCTCTCTGGAGCCGTTGGGCTTATATCCTCTGCAGGTTCTACACGGTGGAGCCATTTCCAGTGCAAAGCTACATGGCCGACATGACATTCGCTCGACCTTGACGGTGCGTCCTGCTGTCGGTTGGGCTGTGATTATGTATAGTCCACTTCTCGGGGGGGGGGGGGGGGGGGCAGTTAAGCCAAGAAAGCTGCAACATTAGTGCAACATCAGGCTGGTAGAGAAATATGGGGGATGAATGTGGAGGTAGGAGGTTGTTTTTTGATATTAGTTTTTGTGGGGAAGTTCATGTTTTTGGGTTTTTTTTTTACTCAAATGCACAGAATGGAATGCAAAAATCTGAAACATGCATTAAGACTCCATATGTGTGGATAACAAAATGTTAAATTTAATATCTCTGAGTTTTAGCAGTAGCCACTGCAGCCTGCTGGCTACTAGCACTCGTACTGGCAACTCACCTTTGACCCCTTCTCTCCTTGTCTGCCCTCTTTACCCGCTGGACCAACAGATCCCTAAAAAAGGTACAAAACGCA
The DNA here is from genome assembly GCF_901000725.2 of Takifugu rubripes. Taxonomy (NCBI): domain Eukaryota; kingdom Metazoa; phylum Chordata; class Actinopteri; order Tetraodontiformes; family Tetraodontidae; genus Takifugu; species Takifugu rubripes. The sequence goes on from NC_042306.1 coordinate 3,658,063, forward strand.
GGTACAATTAAATACGATAACATGCAGTTAAACTCTGCGCCTAACCTTAAGCATAATCGAAGGAACCTGTTTTTTTAATACTCTTTGAACTGGAAAATATCAGAAAGTTCCTGACACAAAGCAGAACATATTAGTTGTTTAGCTGAAACGCAGCGACCTTGAGCTCTGTTCAAGAGGGAAATGGTCGTGCGGGCGCTAGACAACATCAGTGTTTGCAAATTGCCCCACATTTCAAACACACTGAGCTAAAAGCACGTCAGGATTTTCTCCAAACAGCCTCTGGTCAGAACCTTGTAAGTGGGCTGTCATCTGCCATTAGAAACCATAATCAAACAGCAAACAAAAGCAAATGGTCTTTAATGTAGGTTATGGCGTGCTGGCAACTTTGTATGTGCATTAGTGAATGTGTGTGCAGGCGCGCTCACCCACACGTGCACCTGTATGTCTCTGCTAATGCAGTTGAGCAGCCACATGCATCAATGAGCTCCAAACAGGCAATTTTGAAGAGATATTAGGAACTTGACTAAGTGAGAATTATCTTGGTGAAGGATGAAAAGTCATTTCATTAACACGGATATGTAGCCGGGTCTAATTTGTTTTGCAGCCTCTGTCACATGGATACAGGCTCACGGTATAAATTGTGGGTTGAGAAAGTGCTTACTTTAACACTGTTTTTAAAATGCGCACGACAAACTGTCCGAGCCCTCATTTTCATTCCGGACACGGGATGGGAGGAAAACATACACAGCGGTGAATTCCTCTTTCGACAAAGTGTGCAGCAGAGAAGCCTTTAAATGTATCGGTTAAACGTATCGGATTTCACGACGAAACATAAGAAATTACCGTTCCTCATCAGTGTTCAATGTTCAGAAGGGTGGTGATAATAATATGTCCAAAAAAACTCAAGTAATCGCAAAATAAACAGTTATTTCACGCTTTATGCACAACATAACAGCCTGCAATTAAAGAATGGTTGTAAAAAAAAAATGCAAGATTAGTTGGCTCGACTCCATTGTTACAAAAAACAGTATTAAAATGATAAGCTTAATTTCTTGTCTTTAATATCAGAAAAATTCCATTTAAGAATAAATTCTCATCATTATCGTTATTCTCATCTGTGATGCCTAAACACTCCATTCAGCTGATGTTCTGTCTCACACAGTAAAAACCGAGACAAAAGTTTTACCATAAATGTGTATTTTTGAACTCACCCTTTTACCGGGAGGTCCCGGTACTCCCGCCTCACCAGATGGACCAGAGGGGCCCTGAAACCGAGCAATTAAAAGACTCAAGACCAGAGAAGGTGCAGCTTTCTGTTAAATGTTGTGGTTTAATCCACATCACACAAGCTCAGTAATGTGCACGGTAGTGTGTACATAAGTGTGTGTGAATATGTGACAAAACTTACAGGCTGTCCAGCCTCTCCATCATCTCCTTTGTCACCTGGTAAACCATCAATACCCTGAACAAACCAAAAACAACATAAAGAATCATTGAAATTGTTCATAAAACAACTGTGAATACAGAACTAGCTCTGATTTCATCTTCTGATCCGCTGAGGATCAATCACTTACAGCTGTGCCTGGCTCTCCAGGGGGGCCATGGTCTCCTGGGAAGCCGACTGGACCCTGCCGACGGATCAGAGTCAAAGTCAGACGTGAGATTGTGCATCAAACGGCATCGGTCGGGACAGTTTTGTGTGTTGGTGCTGCTCACGTACAGGGTTTCCCTTGGGGCCGTCGTCCCCGGGGGGCCCGCGGAGGCCGGCCGGTCCAGCAGCTCCAGGTGGACCAGTGTCTCCCTTCTCCCCAGTCTCTCCTTTCCTACCCTAAAGAGGCCAAACACCATTAAGGAACGCAGAGAAACCATGGCTATCATTATTACAAATGCATTAGCTAACAAAATAAAAGCTTACGGTTTAAAAAAATAGAACTGATTTACATTTTAATGTGATAATAACAGCAATAATGATAATTCTCGCTACAATGGCAGCCCAATCAGCATCTCATACTCTTGGCTAGCATGCTTTGGCCAGATTACAAGCGTGGAATCATTAGCAGACTCATTAGAGCACAGAGAGTCTCTGATCGATGCCAGCGGGGCACCTTCGACATTGACCACGGTGCTGCGTGGAGCCCAGAGTCTGTCAGCGTAAACCAATAGGCTGCAGCGAACCCAAACATCAATACAGAATGAAGGATTGAAGACTCGAGCGCATTACTCAGACGGGATCCGGGAGCCCGGACTAACGGCACCTCCGTGATCAGGATCTGCTGTTTATCTTCATTAGTGAAAACAGGCAAAGACGGCGAAAACAGCACGGGAGTAAAAACCTGTGATTAACCAGGGTGAGTTTGTGCCGCCCGACACTGATTTATGAAAAAAAACTGCTGAAAAGGGGTCACATGACAAGACTGGTGGAACTTTCTAAAACTCAGAAAGAGCCCCGACAGCTGCAGCCCTCTGAGGAGTTTGATAATGAATTACAAATAACTGCACCCTGGCAGATCTGGAGTGTAAAAGAATAATTGGGGTGGATTAAACGCTGCTGCTGTATTTATATATGTGAGCTGTTATGTTAAAAACAGATTTGAGATGACTCATGAATTTGTACCAGCATGGTATCGCACTTACCGCCATACCAGGCTCTCCGTGTGGTCCCGGGTTGCCAGCTTCCCCGGCTTCTCCCTGTAAGAGAGGGTGAAAATGTCCGAACACTATCAAATGCCAACATTTTTTACTTTTAAATGGCATCGTCTTGTTTTTGGCTTCTCTAAAGGTTTAAACACTTTTAAAGACAAAACAAGGCTCCTCTTACTTTTTCACCAACAGCTCCAGCTGAACCAATGCCACCAGGGGGGCCTTGGGAACCCTGTGGATGTAAACAAGATTCATTCAGAGATCTTTTTTTAAAAAGCTTTTAAAAACAAAACAAATATCACACCATTGATTTATTAGCGTGATTGAAGTGGCGTGAAAACAAAGAAACTTACAACTGTTCCGCCGGGACCCTGAGGACCTCTGGGGCCAGGAGGACCAGGTGGACCCTGTAAGTGAGGTCACATTTACACACTACTGAAGTCCAAGGTGCATCGACAATTTGTACGGACAAAACACACACAAATACACAAAGTGGGCCGGGGATAAATGTCAGACTCACCATCGCTCCGACGTCTCCGTTCTCTCCCTTCTCACCAGGGGGGCCGGGCAAACCCTGCAGAGGAGACCAATGTTCTTATTACACAGAGAAGATTGGCATGTGAAGCAGCTTTCCAGAAGAGTCCGCATGCGTTTGCACCTCATTAGCACTTTGGATTGATGTGCGGCAAACAGTGAGCTCCAGAATGTGGCGGGAAGCACATTAATACAACAAGAAACGAAGTGTTGTAAACACAATTAGTCAAAAAAGGACACCTTTTGTAATTAAAGGGTAGGGGAGGTTTGGCTATAATCAGCCTGTGTAAATTACAGGCAGAGAGCAGTAATCCATCTACACACAAAGGAAAGGGTAAACAAAGGGGACAATGTGAGCGGAGCTTTCTGGGAGTCAATCATTTGGAGCTGAAGCAGTTGGATTGGGAACGCTGGGAGGTTTTACTGTATCTGCGGTGATAATGGGAATAACGAGCGCGCGACCCGTGATGATGAGCTACCCTGAAGCTGGCGCGACACAGATATCGATCACTAATATCACACGTGTAATCTCGCTCCATTCCGGTGATTTACGGTGCCTTGCAACGGCAAAGGAGGGAGGAACTCTCAGTTTAGTCCTGAAGCCAGTGAATGAACTGAAGCCGCGGCTTTTCCACCGGTATTATTCCACAAAATCCCTCTTTGATTGTTGATGATTTGTTGTTAATTTAGTTTTTCGCCCTTTAAGGAGCCTCTAATGTCCCATTTTCTGCCCCCGCACATATCACATCAATCAAACCTCTTAATCCAAAGACCTCGGCGGGGACGAACGCAGACCAGCGTGGCCGGAACGTTACAAAGCAGCTCCCTCCCCTACAGTGCAAAACCATTTGCGCTACTTACTTAATAATTGCTTTGAAGAGCTGAGCTCGCAGGAGCTGCTGCCATTTATTGAAGGGCAGCTTTGCCAAACATAATTAAAAGACTAGAGATTGGGTGCATTATGTCCAATTAAAAGCCAATTGCACTGAATAACAACGTTATCTGGCCCTATTGACGAGCAGGTCTTGGCTCTAATTTCGTCTTCGATGAATCCTTGAATAACTGACTCAAATTCTCGTGCATCTTTCCTGTCTTCATTGCCCGATAGCAACAAGAAGCTAAGGTTGATGGACGACTATTCCGAGCCATCATTGGCGACTGGGACTTGGAAATGATCTTGAATATGATTAAGTTTGACAATCGTTTTCCTGAACGCTGCTCACATGCTACATATTTCATCTGCCTCGGCTTTGAACGTGCACGTTCCTACTCACCTACTGTTCCCACCAAACACACCCTCTAATAACAAGCTCAAGAATATCCTTTTAATATTCTCTGTATAATTCCAAGAAAAGTCCAATTTATGGATTTATTCTCTCGTCCTCAATGTGCTACATGAGATAAACAGTGCAACATTAAAACAGTCAGTCCTTTATTGACGGCAATTCTAAAACATCACAGCATCTAATACGAGGACGTCGGTCAGGCTACAGTGGCAGCGATGATTCCGGGAAAGAGGTGGCGTTCATCCCCATAACAACAACAACCGCGAGGAGCGACTTCCTGCCTGCTTCCTGCTCTCGTAATCAGAACTACTTGCGGAAGAAACCAAACACTGAGCCGCAATAACAGACCGCAGCAGCTGCTCTTTTATTTGGGCCCAAGAACTCTGCGGGGAGGTGCCTTCTGCACAGGGCTGCAGTTGGAGCGAAAACCCAACGGCCTGCGCCCGGCGCTGCTAATGCCCTGGCCAAACGCCAAACGCCAAGCATTAGCACCATTGATTGATTTTTACTACTATCTGTGGAGGAAGTCAGGGGGGTTTGGGGGGGGGGGGGGGGGGGGGGTAACGGGAAAAATGAAAACGCATTATTGCCTCAAAGCAACACATGCTGTTACTGAGAGCGGCAGCTGCTTTAATAAGTTATGTTGCATTTTGATGGAATGTAAGTGTAGGGAGAGATGAAATGCCGGCTTTGACAGAGCACAGATCGATGTGTTAGCTGTTCGGTCCCGTCCAGCGTGATCCAGCTGTCATGTGACCAGAGAGTAGGGATAAAAAAACGGTGCGTGCGAATAAAGGTGACGCGGACTCACCTGAAGTCCGACAGGTCCTGGCAGCCCGGGGAATCCTCTGGGCCCTTCATCTCCTTTCTGGCCAAACATACCCTGCTGTCCCCTCGGTCCCGCCTCACCATCACTGCCCTGTGGGAGGTTAAAGGGGATGAAACCCAAATATCTATAGAGCCCAATCGGATAAAACCTCCATATCCATCGGGGAATATCTATTATAAAATAGCTGTTTTACATCCCCTTTACAGTTGTGGATTACGTCCACATCCGTGTAGAGGGTGGGTTGGTATTAAGAGTTTACAGCTGACAGCGCTCTTCACTGTTAAGTGGGCTGAGAGCTCCTCAGCCCTCTTAACATTAAAGTAAAATGCAATATATATAATACAAATCACAGAATTCAGGGAACAGCTTCAGCCATTGAGCCCCCGTGCTTCCCGTAGCTGTACTAGCTAACGTAACCAGGGAGCGAGTGGCACCTGAGAAGCTGAGGACAGTGGCTTAGAAGCATGACTGACTTAAGATGCTGACTCCTTCTGTAAAGCCAGAGGTGCACAGGGCCACGCTGGATAGCAGGGGGAGACTTGAGGGAAAGAGCAAAGTGCTGACAAACTGTGAGTTTTCAGTTCAAACACATGTCAGCACTTGAAAGTGCTTGTGGAGCTCTCGTCGAGCCCTGGGACACGCGAGCAGCCTCGGGCGCTGGTACGGAATGCAGAAAGGTTTGGGAGGAGGCATTCGGTGATTGCAGGTGAGACAAGAGCCAAAGTTAAGCTGAACCAAAAGTTTATCACAAATCTGAACAGATTTTTGATTCTATCAGTGCTTTGGAAAACATTACGGAGGGACCAGTCGGCGAAGATCTATGAGAGCACTCGTCTGTTAGTTTGATCCCCATCATTTAAAGGAATTCTCTTTTGTTTGTGCACAATCTATCTGATAGATCTGATAGTGCTGATATTCCATATATATATATCTCTATTTACACGCTGTTTCTTTGCAAGGGAACATTTTCCTCCCATGGCCCAATGAAGTTTTGAAAGTTAGGGACCTAATTAAAGAAGAGTAAGTTGGTAAACCCTGTTTTGGGCCCAACTAAACCAAAAACTTCTTCTTTGCCTGATCCAGACGCCTCATCTTACTGTCAATGGCAATACTGATAGAGCATTTGACGCATACGCCGCGATGCTAACTTAATGGCTGGCTAGTATTGTGCTTCCTAGAAATGCCCACATATTAAGAAATGAGAGGGGAGGGCACAGATGCAACAAACTGTGACAGCGCTCGCTCCTCAGTTACGGATGCACAGGAACACCCTGACCTGCTGGGAGAACAACAAATCTTTCTCCGATGGTTTGTTGTTCAGCTTGGACGCGCTACCTGCCCTCCACTATCCATCTCTTCAGGTCTGCTGCAGCCCCCTACAGGGCCCCGCAGACGCTGAGACCTTTCTAAATTGGTGTTTGAAGGCTGATCATTTGCGGCAGCGAGCTGTTAATTTATCCTCAGGTCATCAGCTATTGAGAAACCAGAACCGTTCCTATGGTGATAACGAGAAGAGAGCAAGTGGCGCCACCACAGAGGAAGCACAGCATGCGACAGCACTTTTGGAGCGGGGATAACGATCAATATTTTTGATGACTGGCAGATTTATTCATGTAGCTGTTTCATTCTTTGTACTTTCCAAATATTTGATCAGATTAAATCCTACTCACAGCTGGACCAGGCGCTCCGATCACACCCTGAAGACCGGTCGGACCGGGTGGGCCCTAAAAACACACGGAACAATACAAGAAAACTTAGATTTAAGTATTATTCTAAGACACAATTATATCACAGGATGCACTTAGTCATTGTTTGAACTCTAAATTCCAAGTACCAACATTACCACATAAATATTACATGACTTTACAAGTAAATGTTGACATCAAATCATGATTCTGATGGTCACCAAGATCCCCCACATGAAGCTGCCTCTTCAAATAACACGAAAAGGCCATTTAACTCCACGGAATGTCTAACTCTGCCAGGAAAATCACAAAGAAAATATTTAATTTATTCCATGTGAAGCTCCTAATGAGTAATACTCAATTGAAAAATGAAAATGTTTAAGATAAAGGCAGAGCTGGGTGGTATTCTTTATTAGAAATGAGCACAGCAGCACTTACATTAATATTTTAGATGCTGCAGCCTGTTTGGGGGAAGATAACCTCAGCTGAGTCATTACTAGCTAACCTAGCACTCTTTGATTTATTCACCTCCAGAGACTAAAGCAGCTAAGACGAGCGTGTTTTATACAATTAGCGTGCACAAGAATGAATACACAAAATCAATTGTCATTAGGAACTCACAGATTCACCCTTGTCTCCTTTGCTTCCCTTCTGTCCAGGTCCTCCAACTTCTCCCTGTGGAGCAGCACAGCACAGCTCATATCTCTCCGTCTGGAAACAGCTCTCCTCCCGGGGCTTTAACCTCCAACAGGATTTGAACTGTAAATTCTCTTCAAGAGAGTCTCATTTGATTGGCCTGAGAAGACCTTGGGTGAGCCAATTAATTGATCGGCTCCGTGTCCAACCCCGTTGGATTTATGATTGGCAAAACGGGGCAATGAAATGGGATGTGACTCGGATCAGATGGTTCAGATGCCAGCAAATGTGAAGGAATTGCCATGGTGGGATTTCTGCGTGTTCAGGGTTTCCAGCGTGAGCACGCAACTACTTATTTGATTTAATGAAAGCAACAATCGCACAGTCACTTCTTGCCAAAGACTAAAACACGGTCTTCCGCGCAGTCTGTGTGTCTGTTACACAAGAATCCTGCAGGAGGGTTTGAGGCTCATCACTTTTGTGTTTTAATAAATACAGCAGATGCTTCAAGTGCTCCTCAGAGATCAATATTCAAATCAAATTTAATTACAGGCGCATTCACATGTTTACTTCACCTTGTCGCCGTCCTCTCCAGGGGGGCCCTGAGGACCACCCGAGCCTGGAAGACCAATGGGACCTTGGATGCCATCGCGGCCGGCGGGACCCACGTCACCTTTCTCTCCCTAAACATCGGCCCCATTGATTAGGTCAGATTTACTTTTTCTTAGGGTTTGCAAATGAGATGGAACGTCAACACTCACAGGAGCTCCCTTCTCTCCAGCAGGGCCAGGTGGCCCCTGGGGGCCATTACGTCCAGTCAGGCCAATTGGACCTCCAGGCCCAGCAGCACCTCTCTCTCCAGGAGAACCCTGTTATCAAAGACAATGATAATCAAGAACGTAGAAGGAACCAGCATAAACCCAAAGACACCTCTCACTGCTCCCAGTCTAAATATACTGTAGTAGGTAACTAAATAGCTTCTGAAAGGATGAATGAAGCTGTGGCCCCGTTAAATTGTACAATATAATGTGCATGAAAAACAAAACAAGTTTATTTAATCAGCCAACTGCACAAGTGCCCCCAATGCCAGAAACTGCAATCCTTCATCAGAAGGTCACTGCAGCAAACAAGAGTCAGAGAAGGTCTCAGTCTGCACACACACACACACACACACAGACACACACACACACTGATTTGGCTGTTGTTGATACGAGTTGCCACCTGGTCCTAATTTGCCTGGAACCATTTCACAATAGCCACACAGCTCCAACCTGTCACTGCCAAATATGCCAATGTGCCTGCCAGGAGACACACACACACAAACACACACACACACACACCCGCACAACTTTCATTCAGTCATAAATTGAGACTCGTTCATTTGAACAAAACTGAATAAAAAATGGGTGAAAACAGGGCGTTTCAACTTGTCACATCCTTTTTCTCGCAGACTCCGAACCACACAATCGCCCTTCCACTGCAGGAAACACGCGAATCCCAAAGCAGAACCCAATTCACAGCAGCTTAATCACAGGAAACGGCAGGAAATCGATGCGGTAAAATTTCTCGTCCCCGTCGCAGAACGGGCGAGGGCCCTTTCTCAGAGAGTTTTTCCCAAACAACAAAAGCAGACACTTCATGCGCCGTCAGCCAGTGGCTCGCTTTTCAACCACTTGAACAGAACTCTGTTTCCAGTCAGAGGTCTCCCTTCTTCTTGCTTTCATCATCCCTTCAACCGCGCTCTGCATATCCTGTCATCTAAACCGGCCTTTTTCAGTCATAGGCGAGTTGGGGGCAATTATTGAGGGTCCACGTTCCATGGACGAACAAAATGTCAGCCGGTACAAAGCCGCCTGTCAGTCAGCTCTCTGTACAGATTCAGATCCAGAGGCATTTTGTGGCGCTAACTGTTCCTGGGGAGAAGCAGGACTCATTTACTGTACAGCTTTATGGATTTCGCTGCCACTGCTACTCGAGGTGGGAACACGTTTAAATGTATGTAGCGTTTCCTGTAGGACGACAAGCGAGATAAAGGGTGAATAACACAGTAAATGAGCCCCGGTCTCTTATCAACAGAGTGCAAAGTTTCTTCCAAAGTGCTCACAAAAAAATGAAAGGAGTGCAGACTGCAACTTTCCTTGTCATTGCCATGACAGTTGCCATGGTAACTAAGTAGGAGAGGGAACCATCTCTGGCCAATCAAGCCACTGTTATGAAAGCAGACTTGGTCGGTTAAACAAAGATCAACGTGGGCTTCAAAACTGTTACAACAGCAATAGCACGCACACATTTCTAATTTATAAATAATATTGTATCTTGTCATAGGCAACAAAATATCAATAACCCCCTGTAAAAGTAATGTCAGAATGGTTACTTACAATTGGGCCAGGGGGTCCTTGAGGTCCTTCTCCTCCTTTTAAGCCAGCTGGACCCTGAAAGCAGAAGACAGCAGCAGGGTAATCTTTGTTCTCGGCCTCTGCTTACTGCCATCAAACAGAAGCAAACAAGCTGGTGAACCGGGTCTTCACATGTTCCTGTGCGCATTTATGTGTGCATGCGAGTGAGAGTTAGTTTAATCCCCCCCAACTACACAAAAAGGTATTATTGGAGACTTTATCTGTGCCTTCTGTTACACATTTCTCTGCAGTTCATTGTAAATATCTAAAAAAGCAGTGGGATGTTTTAGGAAGGCAGACTGGGAATAAACACAGCACGTCGAGTCGAACTGGAAATCCTTGAACCACTAAGCCAACACCATTGAGCTCAGAGGTGCAGGAAGAGAAGCAGGCGAAAATCTATCATCACACAGACCCTTTCTGAAACAGTTCAATGTGCGTGGGCGACGCTTCTTTAAACTAACGGTAACTCAGAATCAAACCGATAGCTTCCATTATCAAAGCCTATCTGTCGCCATAAAATCTAAAAAGCTTTGATGATCAGGCTACAGAAAACAATGTTTCATGAAGAAAAAGCTGCTGGCCTTTAAAGTCTCTGGTCTGACCCGTTAAAAAAAGAAAAATCCCTGCAGATTTATTGTACCAGGAGACAGAAACCTCTGAGGCATGTGGAAATTGAGCACATAAAAACCAAAATTACACAGGTTTCCTGGGTAGAAACTTGATGAAGTAACCTTTAGGCTAGGTGGGCAGGTGGGATCTCGGCGGCCAGATTTGGTCAAACTGAACAAAATAAGTCAGAATGGAAAAAGAAAAAAAGAACCCAGCCGGAGCTCTCGAGCTCCTTTTCCCAGCTTCGGTTTGTGTGCCCATTTCTGAGCTGCTGGTGTCTCCTTAGACACCGCGGGCCATGAATGCCGCTTAAACACGGTGCCAGGAAGCTGAGGCTGCGTATGAAAAACAGAGTTCACGTCAAGGTGTAAAGACTTTCATTATAATAACTAATTTACAGGCTCCGCCAGAGCCAGCGGGCACAGGCGCTGCCAAGCAGACTCTCCAACACCTTCCACATTTCACCACCGTGCATTAGAAGCATGGAAGCAGCTTTCTTAGCAATATAAACAAAAGCTTATTTATTGGCTGGGATTTTGCCACTGTTCCTTCCCTCAAGGCTGAAGGGGAGGATTGACAGTGCGTGCACGTGTGCACCTCGACAGAGCGCGCGCATGAGCTCGTTGTCACAGCACACAGAAGAGAAGCGAAACGGTGGTAATACGTCTAACGGGGCTCGTTGTAATGGTCAGCCTTGAAATGAGCCTCGGCGTCGCTCCCTCAGGCTGATCCGCGGTCAGCCATTCGCATTCAACCTTGAACTCTCTCTCACCTGTGCACTTTTGAGAACGAAATTAGGTTACCGAGCACGCTCCCGGTGCGTGCGCGGCATCCACCAAACTGCGGGGTTGAATCAGAATCAGAGCACTTTGACTCACCCTCAGATTCAAAACAAACCAGACTGTTTACAGAACAGCAATAACTAAAGTCTCCTTAAACAGGGAAAAGTGTAAATAACCAAATAACTACTAACTAAGCAGTTAGTAGTTTCGGGGTCAGTAGTGGATTTCATGTAGCAAATATACCAATAGTAACCACCCAGTGGGGAGGCTAAGTGTCACGTATCAAACACGTCCTGATACAACATGATCGATAGTCGACCTGTTGGTTTGGATGTAAAGGCCGACTAAAGTTTCTTTCTCTCCAATGTCGCCCTGCAACACTGGGGAAACTTACTAGCTTAAGATTCTTTTTAGGCCACATCCTCTACACCTGCATTCATCACACGGCAGCTTCAGCCCACCCTCGCTGCAGCATTGAGCAGCATGAACACCAGTCCTACAGCTCGTAGACTGCCAGCTTCCCATTTGGTTCAGTGGCACGTAGTTAGCTTGGTAATTGTGGTTTTGGGCTAAATTCAACTCTGTGTGTGTGTGTTGGTTTATACGACTGTGGGTGGTCCATTTGTTACCATGCCGCCTGGAAGTCCTCTTTGCCCCTGAAAGCCAGGCAGACCAGGTGGTCCCGCCTTGCCGCTATGACCCTGTGGACCTGGATCGCCCTGAAGATGGAGGAAAGCATAATACTCGTTTAACTGACATATGATATACCGCAAGACAAGATTCAAGAGTACTTTATCTTGAATCTTGTCTAGTTGCTGAAAGAGAAAAGTGCTTTTGAATGAAAGCAACGACTGGAGTAGAATCACAGAGAATTATTGAGAAAGTCGGAGGAGGGGAAAAAAAGCCAATTAAAGTGATTGATCTCCGACAAAAAAGCTTGAATTATACCTCGCTCTGTGGGAACAACAGATTAATATTTAAAGGCATAAAAGGAGATATGAGTCTTCAAACAAACAACAAGGGGAAGACTAATGGCATCTGGAATAGGCCACATATTGAGCAGAAACAGACAATCTATTTTTCTGTTTAACTTCAGTGTCATACGCGGTTCAGCTTGAGCCTAATTTTTCCATTTCATGCTTCAGAAGAATGCACCTTTGTTAGCCACAGAACTAAAGAATGAAAAGTATTCGTCCTGTCTCCATCTTCTGAGTTGTCAAAGGAAACACGACAAAGATGACAGAACAGGAAAGTGGCTTCAGTTTTATCGCCAACCCCCCCAAAAAACCTCAAAACAATCACGATTTACTTAAAACTATTTGGGATCGTCAGAACAGAATCGGTCACCTTTCCGCCCTCTTTTCCAGCAGCTCCGGGCAGACCTTGTTCACCAGGTGGGCCAGGGGGTCCAGGGTGTCCCCTCTCTCCGCTGGGTCCTGTACCTCCTGTTGGACCCTATGGACAAGAAACTACTATAAAATATCTCCTCTGGCATGCTAGAGACAATAATGTAGAGGCCGAAGAGCTAACTTTAGGAGAGTGAACGTAGATTTTATTGTCACGTTTGACAGATACGCTGTCGCCCACAACGCTGTATCTCTACAGCGCCTCATTCATCTCGCTTACGCTCAAACATGTTTCCAAATCCAGCAGAGAATCAGCAAAAAGCTGTTAAGTGTGTAAATGTGCAGTGTCTCTACCTGTGGTCCAACCACCCCTCCAGGTCCCGGAGGTCCTGTTTTTCCTTGGAAGCCCTTGAGAGGAAGAGAGATGCAACTGATTAAGTATAAAAGTCCTAATCGGTCCAGTCAAACCCTGTCGGAGGTCTGTATAAACGAGCGTGTGTGTGAGTGAGGGACTGAAGAGTGTGTGTGTGTGTGTGTCTCATTGCAATATGTTGTTTGTCACTTTGTAGTTTTGTCTTTGCACATTTTGTGAGGACCAGTAACAGATTTATTATTCTTGTGATGGTTCGTTTAAAAAACAACCTTATTTCAGTCTCATAATTGGCCTCGAAAAATTATTTGACATTCAAAATGACTCCATTAAGACCAGATCATTTCTTTCAAGTGGTGGAAGAAGCAAAAGTGAGTTATTTCACTGCAGCATAAGAGAAAAGAGAAGTATTTATAATGTGCAAATATAGAAGTAGGAGAACTTTGTTGATGTCAAAGACTTTCTGATTTATTAATTTGTGAGATGCATTTTATTAGACTGCTACATATAGGCTAAAAAAAGTAGATATTGCATAAAATATGAGCAGAACCTTAATTTGCTCTATAAACTACCAGCTCACCGTTTCTCCCCTCTGTCCTGGGTGTCCAGGCAGCCCATCCTTTCCTGGAGGGCCCTGAGGTCAACAGTCAACAAAAAATGTCAAAAACAAGGTTGATAATGATGAATTCAGTTTGATCAAAGCCTAAAAAAAAAGTCCAAATCCATAGATGCGACGTACATTTGGCCCTTTTGGTCCAGGGAAACCGAGAGGTCCTTGTGGCCCTTGAGGTCCCTAAAATGAACAGACATTGGAGAAGAAGGATGAAGAAGGATATAAGGGACAGACATTCAGTTTTCCTAATCATTTCCAGATGACCAAGATATGGTAACTAGAACCATCCTGTGGGAAAGAGGACCAGAATGGGCGGGTTCTGGTGGGAGGGAGGCCGGCTGGTGGGCATTCGGTAATAGTTAACACACCTTCCTCAGAATTCTGTGTCTTCATTGTATTTTTGTATTTGATTTTTGTATTTAATTTCAGTAGAAGCATAATTTGTCTAATCTACCTGAGTTCAACGTCCTCTTTCGACCTCTGCGATTAGCTGTATTTGCTTAAAAACTACGGTAGAAACCTGCCAAGTTTTAAAGACGGGAAAGAAGCGGATACCAACCCTTTCGCCTGGTGGGCCAGCAGGTCCATCGCTGCCTGAGGTGCCCTGTCGAGAAAAAGGTTCTGAAATTTAGAACTGGAAAATGCGAATGCATTCTTTCAGCAGCTTCCTGTTTTCAGACGAATCCTTGTAATTCCACATGAAAAAACATTATTATGCGAAATGTGTTCCTCCTCACCTTTGCACCTGGCTTTCCGGTTGGTCCTCTAGCACCTCGTCCACCCCGCGGGCCCTGCAGAGTATAAAATGATGTGTTGAAGTCATATAACAGAAGTTATAACACAAGTCACTGTTTATACAGTTGAATGTTTTGCTATTTGGGCTGGATCAATCATTAATCTGGAGGACGCGTGCTGAGCGGGGACGCCTACCGTTGGGCCTCTCTGTCCTCTGGGGCCTGGTTTTCCACCGAGTCCCTGAGAAAGAAACAGAAAACAAAGCTTTGGTTGGCACCACATTTGGATTCCTCGCACCGTGGGCTCGTGTGAGGCGTCACATGTTAGCGGCTCTGCGTTGTCAAATATGCTCCGAAGCACTGACAGATGCATTTGAAAATGAAATAAATAATGCAATCGCAGCAGCAAGCGTTTGCCCAACGGCACTTGACAGCTCCTATCAGCTGCCAGGGGTGTTCGGCGCCCACCACCTGTCTACTAGAGCGAGCGTGTCTTATCAATAAGAGGCGCCAATCCCCCACCAAATCACCGTTCTCCATGTCAACCCATCCTCAATCTACTCCACAATTACACGGCTCCTCTGAACACGGCGTGACTACCCGCCCCTCAAATTCCCCAAATCCTTCCCTTGTGGTTGACTTTTTGGGGTGTAGAGACCAGCATCAGTGGCTGTGATATCCCAGGGGCCCCTAAAGCTGACATTTCTAAATATGAAGCCCCGGGAGTCCAATTAGAGCCCGGAGCCTTAGATATAAGGACTACCTTTCCAAACTTACAGTTTGTATAGGCTGTGCGGAAAAGTTGAGGATTCTAGTCAGGCTTGTTAGTCTTCTCTGGGGTTTCACGCCTTCAATTTTACAATAAAATCCAAGTGCATATAATGAGGGGAAATTTAGCCAGTGATTTCTCAGGCACAGCCAGCTGTGCGTTTAGTGAAGGGAAGTGAAGGCATCAGAACGGTGATTTTCAGTCCTGCCGGACTGCTAACTGTGAGCAACCAAATCCAAAATCTGCTAAAATGATGACGAGAGAAGCGCTGCTACGCTTGGGCTGCCGTGCAGGGAATTCCACAGTTACTTACTTCACTTTCTTGAACATCGCTTTTATAGAACACAGAATAATTAGCCTTGCAGCTCACCCTTGTGCCCTTCTCGCCATTTGCTCCGGGGAATCCAGGGAAGCCATTGGAGCCCTGCATAACACCCACACACACACACACACACACACACACATGAGCATGAATTAAAGCCATTGGACAGCATTAAAAAAGAGATATCTCCCCTTTTCTGTCTGAAGAAGCATTCTGACACAGGCAGCAGTAGACAATTCACTGGCTCGGGCTAATTAGAAGGACGCTACCCTTGTTATCAAATGGCTGCAATCTCCACTTCCTAAAGATCAATGACAAGCCTCCTTTATTGCCTTGAAGGAGCCCACAGGAAAGGTTTCGCCGGCACCATTTACAGCCCGTCTGACATACAGACAGAGGTGCTGACCCACACTGGCTGTTAGCACAGTTAAGGAGCGAAAGACGGAGATAAAGAAGCAGAAAGCGCAAAAACAGACGAGGAACAGGAACACTGTAACTCTCCCTCGATGCCCATCACTGCTTTATTTATTAAGCTTGCTCAGTCTGCAGCGGCGGTGCCTTTGGGTCAAACGCTCTGAGGCAAAACACTGATGTATGAATAAAGGGAGAACAAAGCGGTTGCCCTTGTTTAGCCGTGCAAATCGTTTCTACATTCCTTTGTTGGAGTTATCCCTCATATGACGCAACGCACTTAGGCACTGTGTCATATAAGCGAGCGCGTCCCAACACAGAACTGTGGGCAGAACTTGTGGAGACAGCAGAAGGGGGGGGATCTATCTGCTTAATTGGTTTTTCACTGAGGTGCAGTTATGGCAAATTGTGAGGAGAGCTGCTGCTGGACAAGCCTGACTGGCACCAACAAGATACGGTAGCCGACTGAAGTTATTGCAAATGGCATCCAGGATTAACGGTGTGGGAAAGCTGTTAACAGGGAGTGATGGAGTGCAGCAGCCAAAACCAAAGTCAATGGTGGGATCCGCAGACTGATCCAGGAGGATAAAGGCTGCAAACAGGCCGGGAATTTCACGTTTTATGCCACAGATGCGGGAGAAGAAACTTCGATCGCAACTATCACACCTTGCTAACCATTTAAATCTCACGACAGAAGAAAATAAAATCCCAAACTAACCTCTAAAACAATTTTAAATAAATGTATGCGCCCCATTTAAAGAGAGAAGACTATATAGTGTTTCATAAATATCTTTTGAAGCATATTTTATCATCTAAATAGTAGATTTAATGCAGATTTCCACAGGGAACCTTTGTGGGTAGCTCATATTAATATTTGTATTAGCATAGTAGCATACAACATTTGTGGTTGCAAATAAGGCCCTGAAATTTTTAACTAATTAATCGACATTTTACACATGGTCACATTTACTTTTCTCAGAAATTTGACAAATTTTTGCCTTTTTGCTGCTGATGTGCTGATAATAAAAGGCTATTCAATGAGGAGATGAGCTCTGCACAATTCTAGATGATGTGTTTGCACATATGTGTCCCACTTCGTCAGAGTAGGTGTATCGAATCCATCATTTCAGTGCCAGGCTGCCAAAGCTGCCAGCAGCACGGAGGGAAGAGCTGCGGCTGCACACCAGAATGCTAGTTAGCGCGGAATGCCAGGAGTGTGAGCTACTGCATGGACCAAAGTCAGCAGGGAGGGAGGCTCCAGTCAGGGAGTGATCAGGTCTTTCAGTAGGAATTGAGGTGAGAGGACAGCGGGTGTCATCGCTCAGTACCCACCTTAGAGCCTTGTCTGCCAGGATACCCGGGTAATCCAGGGACTCCAAGTTTTCCCTAAAAAGAAGAAAAGGGGAACAAAACAAAGCTGAACAAAGCGACGCTGAAGGCTGCAGTTCACAAAAGCTGTTTGACTGAAGGTCATTTAGAGATACATGCAAGGCCTGATCGACCTAACCCATAATCCACTGGGCTCTTACAGTACGTGCGTCAGGCCAAAATGTACAGAGATTAAACAGTTGTGAACAGTTTAAGCTAGCAGGTTAATTGACATCAAAATCATTGGTTTTTCTGGTGGGGGAAAAAAAGATAATAACTGTGTTTTCCTTTGTTTAACCCCAGAGTGGATCGATCTGAGCAGCGTTCAAACACGTCAATAACACACTGATCAATCATTTTCTATTCTTACTATTGAACTTTTGCTGAGCGTCACACTGAGTGACAGATCAGTGGAGGGGGTGAGAGTTTTGCAGAGAAATGGTGGCAACATGAAGTCAGGTTATTCTGGACTGCTGAGGTGAGTTAAAAGAGGAACGGGGCAACTGTAAATCTGCCGACAGCTTTCTCTCCAGTTCATCGAAGACATTCCAGTCGTACAGTTTGGTCTCAAAAGGTCGATGATTTACCTTCTCTCCAGCCAGTCCTGTTGGGCCCAGTTCTCCGCCAGGTCCAGACTTTCCTTTAGGACCCTCGGGGCCATCCTCTCCCCTGGGCCCTTGCAAGCCAGATTCACCCTTGACGAAAAGCAAACAACATTGTACTTGCTGCTCTGTCTTTCTCAGATTTCCCTGTATAAACGCCGATTTACCTTGTCACCCTTGAGGCCCATGTCACCTTTAAAGCCAGGGAATCCATCCTCTCCCTGAAGACGAGAGACAGAAAACAATGAGCCGAGTGTCCTCTTATTGTTTAAATCCTTAACAATACTGACTGTGGGGTGTATCATAACAGCTAATTCCTGCCAATTGGTAGTTTCATTATACAATAATACTGACACCTAGTGGCTACTGAAGCATTTACACGACCACCGTCTTTTCTGTGCTATACTGCCACCCTGTGGTTTATTTTCAGAATGCATTTTAAAAGATGGATTAATTTCCAAGACCATGTTATTAGCTGAACAGCAGTGGTCTCTGATCCACGACGACTGTCAGACTCATGTTAAACACTGAAATACAAGCACGAAGAAAGTGGCCACAGATCAGCTTCCTCTGAAAGGTCCACACAAACAGCCTCATTCGTGTTTAATGTTCCACGTCCCATTACTTCTCAGCAGCACACAGACTTAACTCTCAGTCGGGTGGACCTATTAGGATTTTTTCCACTAGCAGGATTCCAAGGAAGCATCATTTGAGATGGAATTACAGTTTTTATTATTTTAGAGTAATGTTATTTGTTATTTAGGGGGAAAGGGCACAGAGCTGTTTACCTTTTCTCCTTTGCCTCCTTTAAGGCCTCGAATTCCATCAGCACCCTGTCAAAAAAGTGGAAAATAGAGGTCAGGATAAGAGTCACAGAGATTCAAACAGGAGCTATAATGGGATTGCAATAATACTTACTTTCACACCACGAGGGCCAGGGTAGCCAATAGATCCTATAGGACCAGGATGACCCTAAGATAGAGAGTCACATCCTTCTGAGCAAGCGTCACCATGGCTATGCTGTTTTGTACAGTAGTTTCATATAAGTAGATTCATCTGAAGTGTGCGTTTATATCAAACCTCACCTCCAGGGGCACATTTGGTCGTCTACTAGATCAAGTTTAAGAGACAAAGTGTGACACGCTCTACTCACGGTCATTCCTTTCTCCCCTGGAGGACCTTCTTTTCCTGGGTGACCCTGCGAAATGAAGCCCAGCAGGTGATCAATGTTCAATCCCGCAGGCCGTCGTTTTGACCGAACAACGTGGAAATGCGCTACTCACAGGGGGGCCGTCGGCGCCGGCAAGACCGGCCATACCTTGCTTCCCCTGAGGTCCCTGCAGACAGAAGGCAGTGAATGTGAAGCTCACGGGCCCGACGTATAGAACTCAGACGCACGACAGCCAACTCTGAAAGCTTTAGACATTAACCCAAATCCACTGAGATAATCAGCGTGCTGTCTGGCGACGGAAACGTTAAAGTAATAGCAACGTTTTGCCTACAATAATATCATCCAGTGCGTGCGTCCAGTCGTCTGTCTGCATGTGTGTGAATGTTTTAACTTTGAGAGAAGCCAATAAAGGACACAATGTCTGCAGAATCACTTATAAGGTCTGGATTCAGACGTTCGCTTATCGAAGCAGCAGAGCACAGTTGTGGTTGGCCGACTGGTTCAGATTCCGCTTTACTTACTTTTTCACCTGGAGGCCCGATCGGACCTTGAGGACCAATAAGACCCTGGAAAACAGAGACGAAAGGGTCTGTTATTAGAACAGCTCACTGAATGAACTCCTCCATAACCAACGACGTCCTGTGACGTATTTATGTGATTTTGAAGCAGCTCGTTTGCTTTTGATTCATTTTCTTTTCCTTAATCAGCCACTTCCTGCCGCTTGCTCAGCAGTTTGGTCACATCTAATGTGAATGAACCTTCTCACAGCTTAATGTTTGTTGGTTTTTATGGTCTCATAATGCCTGGGATGCCTCACACTTTCCAGGGGAATGATGACGTTTTGTTCATGCTACAAATGTCAGCAGGTCTGAAATCTACCTGGCAACGCGGCCTGGCTGCCATAGTAGATCTATTGTTTACTGCTAAAGACGACCACAGACTGGAGGAGTTCTGCTCTGCCACAAACTGGTTTTGGTAATCAGATTGAGCACTATCAAATTATTCCAACATGTCTCATTCCAGCTGGGCAGAGTGGATGTATTTTCTTTTTCTGTTCTGGCCACAGGAAAAGACAGAGAGAGGTTGGGAGAGAGAGAGAGAGAGAGAGAGAGAGAGAAAACAAACAGAAGAATGAAAACCCTTAAAACATCTTAGCTCTCTCAGGCATTTGTGTGGAATGTTCTGCAGCAGCGCTTGTGACTTAAGCGAGAATAAAAGATGAAAACTATAGCAGAGCAAAAGAAATATTTTCCTGCCTAAAGCTTGGCTGAGAAAACAAGTTTGTGGATCTTCCCAGCGCGCACAAGGTGACAATAAAAGCGAGAGAATGGGCGGTATGGCAGACAGACAGGGCAGATAAAAGAGAAAGAAAAAGGAAATACGGTTAAAACACAAATAAACTGAAGCTTACATGTGGACCAGGCAAGCCCTGCTGTCCAGGAGGCCCAGATTCTCCTTGTGGACCCTGTGAATAACAACAAAAATTCATGTATAATTCATATATAGTATCATTCTTTATGTATTCACACAGAGTCTTAATAAAAATGGTGAAATCTACTGGCTGAATATATAAAGAGGTGGTGACACAAAGCAAGAGTACATGAGTCTCGTCCAAACTCTCACGACTGCAGAGTCCAGTGGCTGGACAACGTCTAGATTTGGCCCCAAAACCATCTGGGTCTGGATTAAAGAGCTGCTGGGATGGCGGGTCTGTTGGTATCGCTGCTGAGTATTAATGCGCCACAAAGCAAAGCGCACAAAAACAGACAAGGTCCTTTGCAACAATCTGCCACAGCTGTTACAACACGGAATACAAATGAGCGAAGGAGCCTGACGGGAATGCGAGTAGGTTGATGAACTGAAGCTCCAGAGCCTCTAATGATAGTCGCCGAATCCAAGTCGGCTTACAGAAATACCTGAGTACAACGGTGAGTTTCTGGGACGCTCTCGGACCCTCATTTTAGCATCCCCCTGAGACCCTGTGGGGACACACAGGGGCCCCACACACATGCACACACGCACGCGGGCGTACACGCCTGCAGCATGAGCCCTAAGGAAAAGCTAAGCACTTCTCCATTATCTATTCAGTCTCCAGACCTGCTCAAGAAAAGATCCTGCAACTTTCCAAAGACACACCCCGACTTCACTGACCATCTCTAATTAGCAAATGACCCCTGACCTCTATGAATGTCATGTTACACACAGGTGAAAGGTCAGTGTCCTCCAATC
Organism: Takifugu rubripes; assembly: GCF_901000725.2. NCBI lineage: Eukaryota > Metazoa > Chordata > Actinopteri > Tetraodontiformes > Tetraodontidae > Takifugu > Takifugu rubripes. The sequence continues at coordinate 3,679,398 of NC_042306.1, forward strand.
GGCCTCAGGCGGGTCATGCTGTAGACTGAGGGCTTGGTTGACATCCTTTTCTGTTTCATCTTCTAGCAGGCGACATATTAAACATGAGGATAAAAGGTACTCACCATATTTCCTTTAGGACCAGGAGGCCCATCAATGCCAGGAAGACCCTAAAAACCAGAGTTAAATGAGCAATCTGACCGAGACAGAACACGATCATCCTCTGGGTGGAAAGGCGGTGTACTTACAGTCTGTCCTGAAGGACCCGAAGACCCTCTTGGGCCAAGTAAACCCCGAGGGCCCTGTACATCAAGACACAATCCAAGCACAGTTAAAGTCCCCCTGCAGTCAGAAATGTCCACTCTTCCCCCTCCGGCGACTAAAGAGCTGCTTTACTTTCATCTGCTGAAAGGTCCTCTGCAATGTTCTCTCCATATGGTTTGAAAATATTTATAATAATCTAAATCTATAAAAAATATAGATAAATGTTCCTGTATGAAAGAACTATAGTGAGTGCGATGAGGCGAAAAAGAATGCAAATTTAAAATCAAATGCTGTCGTATGATAAAGACTTCAAATTCTGATATCAGACTGACCTACTGTGGTCAAATACAGCAACTACAGGAGCCACTAAGCATGAAAGAAGCACTGAGTTTTAAGTTTTCTTAGAACTTTTCTGTCTTTCAACTTCAATATTACAAATGTCTGGCCTAGGCAGGCTGGAATATGATCTCTTCATCTTAAAAGACAGCAGCCCACAGCGGCGCTGGAAATGACCATTGTTTTTATCTATGTTGCTGTCATATTCGTCACAATCCCCTCACATCAGTGGCCTGATATGAAACATACTCACACTCTCTCCAGCCACACCTCGCTGTCCAACCTGGCCATCTTCACCCTGTGTGTGCAGGAGCGTTAGCCAAGTAATGCGCACTAAATGTTCACAATTTACGGCGACTGATGCGCTACTCACTCTGGGGCCATCATCTCCCGGGGAGCCTGGGGCACCTGTGGGGCCCTGTTCACCCTGAGAGGAAAAAGAGAAGGAAATTAAGCACATAGTGTGTTTTCACAGATTTATGGTAAAAGGAATAAAGTACAATATAGGAGAATCAATCTCTGCTTTAATTTCACCCACTGCACCATAATTGGTATGGACCTATGGTCTAGTTCCTGCAATTTATCATCTTCTATAAGATCCGTCTGACTCCTGTTGACCCTGTAATTAGTATAGGACAAAATATGGCAGCCTGTCTAGAAATACGCCTCTGTGATCTCTGGCCTTTCTGTCTTGGCTCTACATTAAAGTCGAGCTTCCCCAAATACCAGACGAACTGCCAGTCATTCGCCTGCAGGCTGGGTTAAATGAAGGCCAAGCGGTTCTGGACTAAGTTGGTCAAAATCGCTGATGAGATGTATGGGCTCAGAGATCTGTCAGATCTGGAGCCCACGAGACGTAGCGGGGGGAGCCTTTGAACTACACATCAGCCGTAAAGACAGGGGGAGCGCCTTGTTTTTGGTGCCAGCTTGAAGCTTTAATGATGTTTGTATTCCCACTCTTTGTCCACCACGCCTAGCCGTTTCCCTCCCAACTTACCCTGTGTCCTTTCTCTCCAGGAAGACCAGGGAGGCCGTCAAACCCTCGGTCGCCCTGCAACCAATTGGTTCCGTCAGTTCATGTAACAAACACGTAATCATTTACAGGAGAAGCGAGTGAGCGTTGCACCTTTGGTCCCGCCTCTCCTGGTATTCCACGAGCGCCGTCAGCGCCGTTACGGCCCTGGAAAACGAGAAGATAGGAGGAAGTTAAATACTGTGAAAACCATACAAGGAGGTAACTTAATTGTTCATCAATCTGCTTTTTGGAAGAGAAAGATCAAAGCCAAATGATTCAAACATCTTGAGGATGAAAAGGTCTGTTACCCTCTTTCCCGCCTTCCCTGGTGGACCGGTTGCACCCTGAAGACCTCTGGGTCCCTTTGAGGAAAACACATCGGTATAAGTGAATAAAGCCTTTGGCAGGTCTGTGAGGCTGATGCATGTTGTTGGTCTCGTGGACACAACAATGTTTTCACCTGTGGTCCAGAGTCCCCACTGTCACCTTTGAGACCAGGAGCCCCGGGACCTCCCTGTTGACAAACACAAACAGATCTGGTCAGGCTGCAGAAGATCGATGTCACACGTGTAGGTATCAAAAACTGTGAACCCTAAAAAGTTTGTTCTCTGTTCCTGAAGACACATTTGAATTAAATCAATTCTCCATTAGGTGTTAAGAAGCCAGCAAAGTTTGTGCTCATTGTTATGGATCCAATCTGCTCTCAGGCAGATGTGGAGGAGGACAGAGGGAGCGCACATGCACGCCTGGGAGTGTGTGCTGGCGGCGCATTGATGTTTGGGCCTAAAGCCTTTACAGGAAGAAGCTCTAATCACCTAATCAGCTTCTCATAAAAAGTGAAAGGACTGGCTGGAGCGGTGATTAGGTCAGTGGTGTGTTTATGTTTAGGTTGTCTTAAGCTACTCACGAGAGGACCAGATCTTCCCGTCATGCCGCCTGGCCCCGGAGGACCTCTCATGGCCAGCTGTGGAGCAGAGAAAGCAGAGTTCTCAATGTTGACAGTTTTCCAGCAGAGAAAGTTGACTTGGTGTTATTGGGAGAGGGTGATGGCACCGCTGTCGTGGAGCTACAGACACAATAATCAACATCCGCAAAATCCATTGAAATAAAAGCTGCAGGGTTATAGCCATTATTGTCACAACATGTCATTAACAGCGCAAAAAGAAAAAAGGAGACTTGTTAAAATCCAAATATTGTCATGATTTTGTTAAAATTCTCCATCAGAGTTTCCAAAGTGGGTATCTGGCCTTATTTTACATCTGATTGTTGTGCAAATCAGCTAAGAAAAGGGAAAATGACTCTCTTTGCGTCCTTAATTGCACATATTAAAGTAATTCCAGCGTAGTCCAAACAGGTCAGAAATAATTGAACATTAAACTCCGACTTTTCCTATTCCTGCTTTGGGCATCGACCAGCGGCGTGAAAGATGAATAAAGAAAGGTGACAAGTGCTTCCAAGACATTACTAAACACCAGTTGACCTGCTCTGGCAGCCGTCAAGCTCCGCGGTGCGCTGTCAGTGTGTGAGTAGTCAGCGTCGGTGAAACAGCTAATGGTTTCCATCTGGCGTTACCGTAGATCACACCTTGCTTACAGCTGCATAATCCAACCTGTTTTCCAACGCTGCTATGGTTATTTGGACTCTCAAGTGGGTCCGGACATCTGGTTTAGCTTTAAAGCCGCTACACTACACTACATTTAGGGACCTGGACCATTTTGAGGATTGAGTGGCACTGAATTGTAATTCCTATATCTGCTAGATTTCTGGGACAATCTGTCTTCTTCATTTCAAACTTTGATTGCATCAGATTTTTCACCCCCCCACAAAAATAAAAATAAAATGAAATAAAACCCTCTCTGAAATTCAGAATGGATACGTTAGGATCGTATTAGGGGTGATACTTGCCCTGGCCTGAGACAGGATCGCCTGAGCCTGAGCTTCCTGGGCGGAAACCACAGGTCCCTTGTGTGACTCTCCGCCTGCACGGAACTGTCAACCACACACACACACACACAGAAAAAAAACACAATTAAAAACCAAAGGGGTTCCACTTTTCTCTTACAGAGTGAGACATCCAATGGATGAGCTCATAAAGATCAAGCCTGCAAAGCCGTGTTTATACTGTGTGCATATAGATGCAGGCATACGCAGCAGCTTGCAAATACACACACACACACACACACACACACACACACGCACGCACACACAATTGGTGAGCAAAAACAAATAGGTGTCAGCAGCCTTTCAGAAACTTGTTCCACTTTGCTGCACTGGCTGACATTTATGAGGTAAGTGATTTGTAAGCAAAGGAAACAGTGTTGGGATCTCTTGGCCTGCTGGCGATGCATTGAGGTAAACTTACAAAAGGAGGTATGAAGCGTGTGATGTGTGAGGAAAGACAGACACTGGGCTACTTACTGGGAGCATCAGAATGGTTCCTGGAAGCCCAGGGACACCATCTGAACCAGGAAGACCAGGCCGCCCTGAAGGACCCTGGACGACACAAGCATCATGATTATCTTCTCAAACCTGAGCTAAAATTATAACTACACATGGAAAAGGAAAGAAGTGATTTTTCTCTAAAGTATCATACAATTGACTTTCTAAGAATCTAACATGGCCGCGAAGGTTTGAACAACTACTAAAAGCAAGAAAGAGAAAGATTTTAAACAGATGGAGAGGCTGGACAAAGAGGACTTCCATGGTGCTCTGTTCGAAATTATAGCACTATATCTACATTTCAAATCAATATATCCAACCTCTGATATCCCTGATCAAACTGTTTCCCTTAAATGCATACATAACTCGATAACTGTTACGTTATTGAAAACAGGCTGCAAAAAAAAAAAGTGTTGAGTCCCAGTGTTGATGGGAGGCACCACCGACCTCAGACCATCCTCAGAATGATTCCATGTGCCTCTGCCTGTCTTTTTGCAGAGGCCAGTAAGTAATAAGCGCTGGTATTGTGGCAATGTGTTGTGTTAATGACATTTCAACATGAATAGGAAAGTTATGTCAGTGAAACCGGGGGGGGGGGGGGGGGGGGGGGGGTGGGGGGGAGGGGGGGGGGTGGGGGGGGGGGGGGGGGGGGGGGGGGGGGGGGGGGGGGGGGGGGGGGGGGGGGGGGGGGGGGGGGGGGGGGGGGGGGGGGGGGGGGGGGGGGGGGGGGGGGGGGCTGTAATTTCAAGAAAAAGCACTGAATCAAACACTGAGACGAAGGCCGCGAAGCGAAAACCACAAGACTTGAGCAACAAGCCTCCCTTGAGTCCCACTGTCAAACCCTCAGCGCTTCTCATGGGAGGAAAAAAAAAGGTGGGGGTTTTGGAAGGCAAAGATACTGTCTGATCACTTAACATGGTAGAACAATGCGCCTTTTGTACCGTCACCCTGGAGAAAGTGAGGGGAAGGTATTTATTTTGTTTATTTTCACTGTTGTCAGTTAAAGGATTAAGTGAGGGGAAAAAACGCCGTCCTCTGGTGGGGGCAGAGGACGGCAGCCAGTCGACACCATCGAGTCAGTCGAATCGATGAGTGGAACTCTGTGCTGATGGGGAAATGACAGCTTCATTTAAGGACGGCTGATTGGTTTCTACCTGGTCTGATCACGTCTCCACTTCCTTTTTTACCCATTTTTTTCCTACTCTAGTTTGATGATAGCTAATTTCTTGTCCCTCCATGTTAGAGACGCAGGAAACTTCTTTCATTTATAAACGTTACACATTAAGAGTGATCAGGCAGTGACACAGTTGAGCAATGCTTAAAATATGGTTAAAAAATGATGAAACTAAATATTATTTCCTGTTGTTAAAATAGAGCTGGTTTAATATTACTGGAGAGGTGCCACCGAGTTTCTCTGAAACATCTGGAACCAGCTGTGAAATGAGATGAGCCTTTTACTCACCCTCACACCAGGATCTCCTGGGGGACCAGGGGGACCCTGCAATCCTGGGGTTCCAGAAACGCCCTGAAATAACACAGAAATGCGCATAACACTGAGTTAAAGACATCCCCAAATACTGCCTACCGGCGAATGGAGCTGAAGCTCTTTCCATAAAGACATTTTCCCCTCTTTAGCTGTTTTCCATCTGTGGAAGGCTAACAGGAGTTTGGGAGAATGTGATACTCACTGCTTGGCCAGGGGGTCCTTGGGGTCCTTCTACAAGCATTCCCTGAAAAAGGTGCATACAGTAGCATTATAAGGCAGCATATAAAATCCACAGGCAATGGAGGAATGAGGGGAAATGGGAGCCGTAGGGTGCTTCGGATTTGAGGTTAAGTGGATTGTTTATAGCTACACACTGACGGATTGTTGATGTTCTATCCCATAATGAATGCGTATGCATATGGTCAAAGATGTGGGAGCCTGTGGTGGTGCAGATGTAATGGGAGGAGACACAGCTGCTATTCCAGTCAGTGTTTAGGCTTTAGTCTAAATTGTATAGAATGAGACTCTAAAGATGTGGGCTGGTGTGTGATTTAGCACTGTTTTTAGCACAGTTGTCGGTGCTGAGGTGTGTTCAGGTTCCTCAGAAGAGAGACATAAGGTCATGTGTCAGTAGAACTGGGGCCTGGGATGATTCAGCACTTCTATTGTGTTCACAAGTCTGAATCCACTTTTGAATTTTCCACTTACCGGCTCAATGACAGCAGGTTCGCCCTTCTCTCCTTTCTCTCCCAGATAACTGTGACCTCCCCCCACCTGGGCACATAACAGTCAGACAAGGTGAAGCTTTTTCCCTTAACCAGCTCTGCAAAACGGAATGCTGACTAGTGTCGAGCGCGCGTTAACGTATTCAGCAGTGTGAGAAGAGGATTTTTCCTCCTCTTTCCTGCCTGCTGGAAAAACAAACCACAAGAATAATTTTGCAAGAAGCTATAATTTAGACATTGGTCCGACTGCTATTTATTAAGCTCCCTCAATGGCCGGGAACTGGCAAGAAAAAAAGACCCCAACTGTGCGCGAATGCAGAGGTCGTCACCTGACACTATCCACACAATGACTTCACATGAGAAGAATTCACCAACCACCCACATCAGCGTGTCTGAACCCCATTCGATTCTACAGGGTGGAAAGCGAAAGCTGTGCCGTGGGGATGTGTTGAAAGTGTAGAGCCCTGCTAGATTGGTCTAGATTCACCCAACACAGACTGATCTCGGGCCAGTACCCAGAGAGGGCCTGTGTCACTTCCTGCCTCTAAGAATAAGGAACCTGTCAAAAGCCAAAAAGCTGGAACAGTCTGAAGAGATATTGGAGTTATTAAGCAGTCGTTCTGGAGAGAAGGTTTTATGATGGTTGATCCCTCCAGATTAGTGGTGAGGCGACCAAGGAGGAGCATGTCTTTAATTAACCACGGAGGTCAGGGAGGGCTGAGAGGTTGTCGAGGGGGAGCGCATGTGGCGATAGCTGTGTTGACATCTGTTTATCTACAGCAGACTAGCAGAGACAAGGTGTGTGTTTTACTTCCTGGTGTATTTGTCTCCGAGCCAAAAACCCGAGACCTTCAGCTTCAGAAATAATAAACAACCAGGGTGATGCAGAAACGATCTATTAAGCATTCCATTGTTAGCATCTTCACATTCCGGCTCCTCTGTGGCACCCACCAACACGTCTGGGCGGTCGGGCCACTTACATTGCTCTCTCTGAAGTCGGTCTCAGCAGGAACACCAGGGCCGAACTCCTCCTCGTATGCTGCCGATGTGGGCTTGGCATCCGTGTGGCCAAAGTCGTCATAATCGCCGTAAGCGTACGGCTTCTCGAATTCTTTGGTGTCGTATTCCTTCAGGTCGTACTCTTTAAACTCATACATGTCAGGGGCGGGGGCGGCCTTCTCTTTGGTATCCACCGGGACCACAGTTTCCACTGTAACGGTTGGGTCTGCCCCCACCTGCTCCACGCCAGTGATGTAGTCGTCCACTATTTCCCATCGTAGTTCTGGAATGAGTACGGATAAAAAAGTGTTGGAGGGGGAGGTCAAAAATAACCGTGGCAGAAGCAGTAAAGAGACTTACTTTACACTCTAATAATACGCTGCTAAATACATAAATGATTAGTGAATCCTCCTGTAAGTGTTCCTCTATATAATAAACAGGCCTTGCTGGGATTAAGTGCTCAGGTTTGGGCAAATCGATTCCATTGCTTGATTATTAAATAGTCTCAAAAGAGGCTGCGCAACTTTTCATCCCATAAACCACAACCCAATTTCGAAGAAGGTGCTGACAGAGCAGAAAATAAAGTTGGAGCTGTAATAAAAAAAGACAGGTACAGTAGAGAAATCCACTCTCCAAAAATTAACTAATGCCAGATTGGAGAAATGCCTTTTTCCCCCATGTGGGTAATATAATATTGTTGTATACTTTGATTGAAATCATCCATCATTACTTATGTCGGATTTATGTGCAACACCATCCAGTGTGGCTTACTGAAAATGTTCCAGCGTGGCACAACATGTGCTTAGTTTCCCTGGTTACCACTCCAGTCTGACGGTTTCAATAAATCCGATGTGTAAAAGCGAAGCTGCATTAATCGGCTTCAGAGGTACATCCTAATACAATCTGCAGACAATTGCCTATGCACGACACACAGCTCTACTGAGTATCCCACTTATGTTCCTTATTATGTGCATTTTCTGTGACTTTGGCAGAAATGGAGGCTGAGTGGAGTGTAACAGACTCAAGATATGCTAGAAACTTGGAGGTTGTGTCAATCTACTCAAGTTAAAAGCTTTACGATGCTTTCATGCGTTCTATTGGCTAGTGTGATTTTTTTGGTCACATTTTCCCACCATTTGAAGCAAATGCACATTGAACCGATATCCACATTTTACATCCCTCAATATAATTGCATGTTGACGGTTCATCATTACATCAGTCTTACAGATGTCGGCCCTCGAAACCTTACCTGGCCTTGTGCGGTGGTCTCGGTGCCGGTTTCTGGTTGACTTCCATCCAGGGTGATGTAGTCGTACTCACCTGTGTAATAGTCTCCGCCCACTTGGGTCTGAAACGAGCAAAGAGCCAGAGACGTTCTAACACAACTCACTTGTTCATCGTCTGTGCATACCACAACAAATGAAAGGAAATCACAAGACATGTGGAAAAAAGGTCTTTTTAAATGAAATTGTCTAACAGCATGCGGGTTAAGCAGAAAGGGTGAGGGGTGGAGATGGGCCGGGGGTTACCTCAGTCTTGACTTGTTCAGTTGGGGGGGCATCTGTGGTTAGCTCTCCTTCAGTGTAGTCATAGAAATCACCATACTCATAGTTAGTGTCCTGGAATGTAAAAGGGATGGGGGGGGGGGGGGTTAATTACTAAAATCATGTAAATAAAGCAACAGAATGTCTGGCACCTTATTTACATGGCACCATATTTGCTCTCGACATGTTATTTCCAACATAACATGGTAAAATTTGTTAAAATGTCACATCCATATCACAAAACTGAAAGACTTATGGATGGCAGCATGAGTCCCCATTTCCATTTTAGCCAAATCTGAGTGGTCCAGCTGAAGGTCTCAACCGAGCAGGCAGCTCTTAAGATTCTTTTAGGCTTTCAGCAGGGCGGCGTAAGGTTAACATGATGCTGGTAACAAAGTATCGGCCTCCAAAAGCTAATTGTACGCAGGGGTTTCACAAATCGGCCCTTGAAAGCAGAAACGTTACATTGGCCTGACTCATGTTGACAAATGACAATGTGATGTAAAATAAAGTACAAAAGGAAGAAACCATGATGACGGATGACATCGGAGGAGGCTTTCTTCTGTTCAAACAAAATATTTCCTTTAATTTTTTCCCCAAAACGTCACATTTATTTGTAGATCACATTGCAGTCTGTTTACCTTTGAGATTTAATTCAGCTTCATCCAGCAGAGAGGCAACATTGTAAACAAAATGCAGTGACAAAGGGGAAACAGGCTTTGAAAAAGCGAGGCCCCCTCTCTCACTCCAAGTGCTTCCAAGGCTGCACAAACCCTGTTGTCTGCCTTCAGTCCAGACTCATAATGTACTATGAATCGCTCATAAATGCTCTTATCAGACTATTCAGTCTTTATTATTCTGAGTTGACCATGCGGGTGGAACTTGACACTGTGGCCCCACCGTTGACTCACTCCTGTATATTCTCTGACTCCCACTAATGGAATGTCAGGGCTTCCTTTTCTGCGTTGTGCACGGACGAATTGCAAAAAAAAGGAGATGCAAAGTTTCTGCACACTACTTTGGTTCTATTGTTGTCAAAAGAAAGATGAGTAAAATTAAATAACAAGGCCAGCTCCTGTTCCATCAGCTGAGGGATTTCTACGAATCCCTGGATGTCTGCTAACCTCGTAAAAAAAAAAGTTCCACGGCTGCTGCAATGTTGGCCTGGCTTTATTTCAGTGGCCCGGAGAGAAAAAGAGAAGTCACACAAGAGTGAAGCTGTGGCCAGAATAACTAGACTGCCTGAAAGAGAAGGAGCAACGGGTCAGACAGAGAGAGCGAGGGACAGATTCAGAATGATTTACGGTGTTGAAGTGTTTGGCTGAGCCGAAGGTCTCCGAGGCAGGCTTGGATAAAAGGCATAAATACAGACGGCTGCTCATAAAAACAGAGAAAAAAAGAGAAAATAACCCCAGCATCACTTTCTTTTCCCTTCCTATAGCTGCTCTGGAGATATAGCTGAGCTGAGCACATCAGGCCAGCAGGAGCATCATCCCAGGTCGAAAACTGCTGTAAAATTAGAAAGGTTTGTTTGAAGCACTGAAGTTTAGACGGTTTTACACTTGCGAGGGGGGAGATATAAATTCTTAAGCAGTGATCCGTCCTGTGAACTAACGTTCCTGCTGAATTTTTACTGGGTGAGAGACTACGCTGGAATGTAGGAAGACATTCCTATTAAAACTGCACATCTAGCAATAATTAATAAACCGCATTTAAAACCTTCTTGCATCCAAAAAAATCTCCTTGTTGTCTTCAAGTCTTGGTTCTAAATCCAAAATTGGTGAAGAGGCAAGATTTTCCAAGACACGGTACCCACTGTACAGCCAATACTTTCAACTAAAGACCTGGCTTTTCACTTCTTCTTCTCTTCTTTCTTGAAAAGAGGTGCGCAAAGTCCACTTTTCCAGGTACTGGGGAAGGAAAAGCTTAAATTTCCCTGGGAGTCTGGGCAGAGTCTGCAGAAGTCATTAGAGATATAAATCACAGGACCACTCAAAGTGGGCTCAGACTTTGTGGCAGGGAAGAAAGGAAAAGTTTCCAGGCTGAGCTCATCAGTTTTTTTTTTTCTTTGTCTGAAATATGGAGCCAACAGGACGCATTGAATGAGCAAAATAGAAAAAATGAAAACAAAAACGGAAGGTGTTATTCTTTCTCCACAGGGGTGCCCACATCCAGGCTGGATTTTCTGTCCTGCTGATGCTTCCTTTTCTGTACTACCACGTAGACATCGCTTTCATCCGGGATCCCACCTTCCTTAGAGGAAGTGTTTCTGCCTGGAAGGACAGAGCACCCGGTGCAGCTTTAGCCCTCAAAGACTAGATGTAGACATCCCTGCTTCAGAACTAAATAAGCCATATTATGGGTCTGCACGTTTTCCCTTGGCGTCTGTATTTACTCTACTAAAGAGTTCAAGGAGGTCAACTAAGGAAAACAGCGTAATTGACGTAAAATCCAGTGTGATTTTTTTAAAATAGAAAAATGTATATCTTTGAGAATGTTAAGTTTGAGATCTCATTGGTCATGGAACGTAATCTGCCAACAAATCTGTTTTATAAGCTCTTTGAGGGATCGACAAGACGACAAGATTTGTGCCAATTCCCACAGCGCCCATTAGTGCTGCATGCTGATCTATATGTCTAAAATATCTTGGCAACTCTTTTTATTAATTTATTAGCATGTTTATGAGTCCTTTGTTTAACAAGACCTGATGAAGAATATGGAAGTCTTCATCAGAATATGGAATGAACCAAAGGATAGCCCAATATTGTAGAATACTTTGCTTGGACTTGGCAGATATTTGCCTTCTCTGCGGATGCCTGACTCAGGCTATAGGTGAAATATAATGACTGACAGCCGTATGTATAGGTTGAGTGATTATGTTCACAAGCTCACAAGCAATAACGCGCAGATGTCCGAACTACTCCGGCAATGCAAGAGGGCGGGATTTGCATCATCAGTCTCTTGCAGCGGAATGAAATAAATGGACACATGCTGTCCACAGTCGTATCTGTCCAACAACAACCGATGACTCAACATTTGTTAAATTCCCATAAAGTTTGGTGTGGCAGAGGTTTGCAAGCCTGGCCAAACTCCATTGTTCCAAAGGGAGTGACAGCCCAGCGCTCAAGCTGCCAAGACAGTTCTGATGAAATCCTCGCGTGATAGCACGCAGAGTCTCCACGTTCTGATCTATAAAGAGACAGATGGCTGAAACTGCTACGAAACCAACGATTTATGTGCGAGATGGAGAAACTGGAAAAGAATGAGACAATGTTTGTTAGCTATAAAAGGCTCAAAACTCTCAAGTCACTACCACACCCTGAAAGAGGACTCCGTCCTGCATCCTTCTTATTCACCCCCCCATAATTTATGATCCCAGTATCCACATCCCAGACACGTGTTCCCTCTTTGTTTTCACTCTCTATCATTTATTTTTAATTCCCACATCCCTCCCCTCCTTAAGCCCCCCCAATTCCCAATTCCTTCTTCCCTCCTTGCACACACTTCTCCAGATACTGACCTCGCCCTCCGGTTCCTGTGCCTGGGGGGTGTCATGGTGGTTGGGCGTCTCACAGTCAGGGCTGTAGTGTTCACAGTAGTCATAGGCTGCCCTGGGGTCTGCTACTATCAGCAGCTGTTGGATGTCTCCCTACAATGAAGGAAAGGGGATAAAAACACACATCAATGGAATCCACTGCATATTTCATGAGATTGGATTTTGAATCGGGAAGAATTTTTCTCTACTTGTAATGTTTTTATTGAGTCTGACTGTAACCAGAAAAAAGTCCACAGGAATAATTCTATAGGTGAGCCATTTTTTGTCCTTTTCTGACTAGTTTGACTTGACAAAGGGTTCCAAATGCTACAGTCCTGAGGAACCTGTTGATGTTGAGCAGATGCCAAGCAGACATACTACGTCCAAGACCTGCACCTTATAGGAACCAGGGAATCAAAATGGAGCAATGCGGAATTCTTTTGTGGAGACATGCTGTGTAACATTCTGAGCAGCTGTTTTCCCACATTTAAATCCTCCTGAAATCCTATCAAACCTTTCATATCAATGTTGGCATATTAACAGTACAGCATGAAATAGCACTTTAGCCGCTTTCCCTCAGACATTGATTTTATATAATTAGTAGTAACAAAAAAGGTTTCCTGATATTTGCAACCAATGCTGACATCAAACCAGAAACTAGATATCCCCATAAAAATATGTAAACATTTTGCCTTGCATGATTGTAACTGATTTCCCACTACTATACAAAACAAGAGACAGAAAGCTCCCGACAACAAACTGCATATAATGGGAAACTTGAAAAAAGTGAAAGTTCTTGGGGGTCTCTCAAGTAATACCTTTTCCAGAGTCCATTTGCTCAGACGTCGGGGAAGGCAACCCTACCCAGCAGATAAATAACCACACTGCACACTTATCTAAGGCCGTCTGTTTTTCATGAGCCTTCAGAAGAGGAAATTAGATCCCTTCTTTCCACCAGCCAAAGGCTCTTTTTCCATCATAGCTGCCTGCAGAATTCCTCAAGCAGGAATCCAATGCCACCGATGTGGAGAATGTTTTCCATACCAATCCAGTCTGAGGGTACCTCAGCTGACCTGCAACAGAACCCACCTTGCCCGAGCAGCACTGGTGCCGCATAAAGGGAAGGAACCTGTGGATGCCGTGGGTGGCCTCACGGCAGGAAGCCCTTACATGCAGGTTGCATTAAATTACAGGAGGCAACATCTGTACATGTGTGTCGCTCTGGAAAACATTAGAAATCGCTCGTCCTGTGTTCTTAAAGCAAATCTCAACAGAGTATGAAACAAGTTAAAGATCAAACACATGCTTATATTTGCCTTCTGTAGTTCATGCAGTAATCAGCCTGCTTGCCATGATTTCAATAAAAAACACATGACAGGGAGTTCTTTACCATCCACCAGGCACAACATTGAATTACACCATTTTTCTTCCTCTCCATAAAATCTATACTCCATTAAAATAGCAGTGGCATAAAAGCAAACATGTGCAGCCAAGAGGGTGTCAGTTCAATCCCAAGGCTTCAGAATAAATCAGGGCGGGGAAGAGTGAGAACAATTCTTGGGCTAGACGTTTAACGGCCAGCTGTGACCAGCAGATCAAACTGTGGTTTTACTGGGAAGCTTCCAGGTGTGAATGTATGAGCGTAACCGAGGGTGGAGGAGGGCGTTTCTGCAAACGAAAATTGAACCGGCTCTGACTCTGCACCTCCCACAGCAGCGGACGCTGCAACGACAAATAGAGTAGACCATCTCAAATTAATAACACTTGTCCAGACACCACGCACACGGCGTGCATATGTCTCTGTACGAGCAATTCCAACGCCCGAAACCAAAAGACCGGTGAAAGATAAACACATGTGGCAGTTGGAAGAGGTCTATCTGCTTCCCCCGCATGTGCACGAACAGCAAATGTGCCTTTTTTGTTTTCATTTTATTGAACCCATCTGACTGACACTTCATTAAAAAAAACAGAATTTTTCTACTGAACTGTACTGTAACTGAACACAGTCGAGCAAGTAGAAGCTGTCAGATGCAAAAGTTAAGGGAAATATTTTTAATGGCTAACCTAATTTAATTCGATCAACACTGGCCATTAAATCATCAATAGTGAATATATGTTTAAAAATACAGATTTGTTTTTAAATCTAAAGAAAAGTTCTGGACTATTTATATTTGTAAATGATAAAAATAATGCAGGAAACCTCAGTCACAACACTGGTTGATGCATTTCAGTACATTGTGTGTCAGAGTAATAAAATAATACAATTCATGATGACAATATCCAACATGTACCAGTAGCTACAAGCTGAGAGTCTTCAAGTAATGCAGTGATTCACTCACTCCTGAATGATCCTTTTCTCAGATCTCTCTCTCTCTCTCTCTCTTCCATCTCTCCTTCATCTGCGTCTATTTGTGTTTGTAGATTTTACAGTCTGGGCCCTCTTGAGCGGAGACGTTTAAGGTTCTCTTCATGGAGGCAAGACTGATCTACAGCTCAGGCAGCAGAGCAAGAAAAGCTCAAGTACTACAGACTAAAGGAAGTGTGTTTTAATGTCGACTATGCTTATTGCATTTTCTATATATTGAGCACCAAAATACACATTCTACTAGCAAAGTGAGGACATTTTAGCTGGTCCCCACAACTTTAAAGGACTATCTGATTTTTTTCAGGTTGAGGATAGGTTTGGGTTGAGGTTAAAGTTAGGATTAGGGTTATGGGGTTAGCTTGGATGGTATGGGTGAAGGTAAGGAGTTAGGTAATGTATTGTCTGTGAAAGTCACGCAAAGATAGAAATGCGAGATAGAGTGTGCGTGTATGAGTGCTGGGAATATGTGCCATGTTGACTCTTCATTTAAAACACTCACTTCACACCAGTGACACTGAACTTCTGCGGTTGGTGGCATTTCCCTAGTAGATCCCACACACACTGACAGCCTGCCGATCACCTGGCAGTAGGCGGTGTTACACCCTTTTGGCAGATCATTAAATCTAAACTGACAACCCTGCTAAAAGGATACTGGTGAACACTGTACTGGTGTGAACACTGATGTCTGAGCACACTTTACTTCATTTACCAGCAACATCAAGTGGCAGCCTTAATTCGAAGCAGATCCAGTTGGACCTGCATCAGAGATGACAAGAGACACCAATATTTGCCCGCTCTGCATTTGCCGGATGGTATTTAGAAGCATAAACAAGACTTTGACTTATGTTTGCCTTCACAGACTTTACAGTGTATTTGATTTAGATACATTGTCAACACAAGCAAAATAGGGACCGTAGTGATCTCAAAGAGATTTAATCCTTTCATGCAATCGTCTTAAACTATGCCAGAACTTCACATTGTACGCGTGGGCTGGCAAAAACCTAAATGGAGCCATCCTTCTGAAGATCTAACACATGCTCAGCTCCAAATATGTGACTGGTAAACCTATGTAAGGTTATTTCTACAATAGTATTTTGGTTTTGTATTCCCACATCCATACTGGTAAACAAAGGGAATTATCGAAAACATGACAAAACAGACCCCTTTTAATATTGCCATATAAGACAACTTATCAAGCATTTACATGTGCATTTAAATCAGACCACTCTTCTCACTTGATTAGCGTAATAATTCATACACATGGACTTTCTGACTACTGCATTACGCTTATAGTCAATGACAGATCACGCAGGCCGGCTCGCCGTCCGCATGCTCTCAAATCACAAGCAAACTACTGTATATGGGAAGTTAGCCTTCCTACATTCGGACGCCTGTGACTTAGGCCTCCACATGCATATTATGCAAGTGAACTTATGCAGGATTTTGTTTTTCACGCGTACATGAAGACGCACTTATTGAAAAGATACGCAGGTTCACAATCACAGTTGTTGCCCAGCGCAACGGGTAATGGCCTGCAAAAGCAGCTGCAGGACATCCATTCATCTGGATCATAGGATTAAGAAACTCCAATCGCATACCGACAGGCGTAACCATCACAAAACCGATAACAATGGTGGTTCAAATCTTACTCGTGCATATTGTTAAATTGGCAGTATTTCACTGGCACACAAACTCGCTGCCTTTCCAGCTGGACCGTTTAAACGTCAGGGGGAACATGCATAATGTCCAGATTTCCCCCAGCAAGTTATTAATTGCAGGGTTTGTGGTCTAAAGAGGGATAAAGTTTCTTTTCAAGCAGTGGCGACACACAACTGCTTCACACACGCTGACTATCGAAACATTTTTCCTGACAGTAGCTCTTAAAACTGAACCATCTGCTTCACTTTCTGTCTCCCTTGTCTCTTTTTTTCCATGAGCAAAAACTTTAAGAAGCACCTTGGGTCCTGTTCTTCCTGACTGTGGTGCTACCAGTTACAGGGTCACACCGCAATGGGATGGATGGAATGATGACTTACTCATACCTGCATCAGAGAAGCACATTTAAACTTTTATAGGACTATAATCAAAAGAAAAAGCTGAAGATCATATCCAGTAACGCAGGCCAATAATTTATCCTCATGTCGTTCCGGAGGATAAAGATGTAGTGAAGCAGCTAAAAAACAGTCAGAGCGTTTCTCTTCCTGCCAAGTCAAACAAGAAGCAAAAGCTGAATTGAAGGCTCTGGGTCCATTAGAAAGGTTAGATTCCTCTACCAAAGACTTTCAGCTTAAGGGAAAGTACTTTAGAGTAATTAACTACTCAGTACTGACAGACACATAAGCAGATTACCATCGTCTCTCTATCTCCACTATCTTCCACAAAAACAGACATTTTTCATGCATCAACGCACACAGTCGACATACACAAAGCGACGCAATGCACGACCAGAGATTTCCATCCTAGCCTTTTGGCTGGGTTCAGATTTAAACCTGGACGTGTGCAGACCCAGTCAGGGAGCATATCTTTTAAACAGCTGTTTGCCTGGAGCTAAGACCGAGCACACACTGATCATATTTTCCCCTTGTCTTCACTTGTCCCCGCTCTTCCAGCTTTGACACCTGCTCATGCGATCTGCTGCAACGGTAGAAGCTCACAGATCCGAGGCGTTTCAGAGGGGAAGGACAATTCCACGGCAAACTGTGGCACGAAGGTCAACAATACCACCACAATTAAGTGCTGTCATGAAGACATGCATCAACATTGTTACTCATATTTAACATAATAAAGGATTAGCTGGACACTATAGATCAACTTTTTAAATTATTCAACATTTCCTTTTGTCTATTTTTTCCAAAGCACGGTCCAATTGGTTTCTGTTACAATGAAAACAGCCAAAGTCTTACGAATCTGTGCTTTTTTTTTGCCCTTAATAATAAAGCAAATGAGATCTCAGCTATAAACAGTAACAGATTGCGATTATCGGTAGTGGGTTCTTTTTTTTTTAGTTGAAATGTGACAGTGATTAAATAATTGTTTAAATCAACTGGCTGTAGACTGAAAACCACCATAAGACATCACTATAGTTGCAGCCAGCATCCTCAATTTTTTTTATTCCCTTCAAGAGGGGAACCTCTCCAAACAAATTTCCTGTATTAAGACTTTTGCCAGCACAGCAGTGTGCTGTTAAGTAGCCAGTTTGCAATCAACAAATGAAGGGTTGTTAAATTGGAAGTGGAAAGAATCACAGAGTAATATACGGCCACCCGGCAGCGCCGCGGTGTGACCCACTGTTTAAAACCCTCCTGCTACTGGCAAAGAGCCCCATATCCTTTGGAACAAAAGCAACAGGTTTCTGCTCGTCCAATTACCCTTTTATTGGTATTCATAACACTTATACTAACAACAAGATAAGAGTCACATAGCTGTTCATAAAGCAGCTTCAAAAATACAACACAACTGGCGAAAGTGAAGGCAGCTTTTATTCTGAGCATTAAAATACTAATGATCTTAATTGCAACCCCAGTACCGATTGCTGTGTCCATCAGCTGATCTTCCGATAGTGTTAAAAGGTTGATTTACCCTCAGGCTGCATAGCTTTAACCCTAATATCCAGTAAAGGCCTCTACATGAGTTGAGACGGGTGGGGCCTCTATCCATGGGAATTCATTTCTGACCTGCAGGCATCCCCTGGTGTGAAAAAATTCCACACAGACACAAAATAAAGGGCATCATCTGTGTCACTTCAGCAACTGCACAGAGATCTGTGAGTGGTGATTAATCAGATCGTTAATACCTGCAAAATCCATTTAGTATAATATGAATAGCTGAAGTCAAAACTCGAGAACTTATCTCTAGACAAATGCGAAAGAGCGAGGGATTACTCATGTCTTTTGCAAGGTATACAAAGCCAATGTTGCGATTTTGGCTAATAAAATTGAGTTTGTCCTGTATGTACAAGTTAATGAAAAACAAATACCATTTTTGTGTGGCCTTGAGCATTTAAACTTAAAGTCTTAGAGAGAAAAAAATAGCCCTTTTCATAACAGTAAGAGGGACTTTGAGCTCAAGATTGACAATGTGCTTTCCATTACAACCCAAGCAGAATGGAGAAATAAATGGCATGTTGCTGCCACAAAAACATAATTGCTTTAGTCCAGTGAATGTCTGCATTATGTGTCTACAAGACTTCTGTGCAGCTGGAGGAAATGCTCTGACGTGCTGGGTTGTTTATAATTTCCAACTTCTTGTGAATAGTTGATGTGTGCATTCAACACAAATGATCACTATCTGCTATTGTCTTCTGTTTAAACTGTATATAGCTGATATATTTGGGGGAGGCAGATTCATTACATCGGTGTTGGTAATGCGGGAAGAAAAGGCTTTCACTGCATAAAAATGGTTGCTTCCATGTGACGGAGCTGATTTAAGATGTTTAGATTAGGAACATGTCTGTTGTCAGTCAGCCTGGTGATTGCAGTCTGAACTCCTCTGGGTTCTGCTGGCAGACTGCTGCTCCTGGAGGCCGACCACATGTCTGTGATTAGGTGTGATTAAGAACTGACTGTTTCCATGTTGATGTTGATATTCGATCATGTGGTCCAACAAAGCATGATGGAAATATATATGGTCAATTTTTCTATCCAAGAAATGTCATTCGTGTTCAGAAACTGTTCCCCACCAGACCAGACATGATGGTCCACAGGCCTCCGCAGTGGTAAAGATGCATGAGTTGGACGTTGACATCACTCTCCAGCTGTAACTCAGCTTTAACACGGATAAAAGACGCACCACCACTAAACAACAGGCAGTAGGGAGATAAAATGTGACAATTGCATGGACACCTGCACAACAACAGACCTAATCAACTAGAAACCCCTTTCCCAAGGACTAATATCCAGGTATGTGCATATAGAATGTCATGAAAAACTGAACTAAAAGCCAGTTTAACCATAGTTAAAATCCATCTCAGTTGCAGTGGTAGCTCACTCAGTGTGTAGGAAGCAGAGGGTTCCAGGTTCTAGACAAAGTCACAGATACAATTTGGAAGGTGTGCTGGTATCAGCTGGACACTTTCACAGCACTTCTGAGGTACCCTTGAGAAAAGGTACCAAACCCCTAAGGGCTGACGGATGGCTGTTCAATAAGCTGGCAACTCATCCAGGGGTATGCCCTGCCTTCACCCCCATGTACCTCTAATGGGCTCCTCCCTGTGACCCCACAAGAGAAGAACCATTTCAATTTGACTCTTGTTCGTAGTTTAATTACGAACAAGAGTCAAATTGAAATGGTTCTTCTCTTAACTACCTGCTTAATCAGTGACAACAGCTTAAAGCACAGTAGCTACAAATATGACACCATCATTATCAACACCCAGCTTGATCTTGATTCTTGACCGTCTCCATCTTACCTCAAAGACCTCCTCATCTAGGATTCTGGTACCAAAGACAGTGATGCCCTCAGTGTTGATGACGGCCCGACTGCTTCTCCGCAGCGGCCTGGTCACCTTCTTCTTACAGTCCACGATGATGGTAACGCTCTTCTTATCCACGCTGAGAGCAACACGATGCCACCTGTGAAGCAATGGCGATGAGACCCATTTAATCACAGCAAAAAGATAAATGTGGGACAAATCTGGTCCCTTGGACCAAGTGCACTGAATGCAACATGGGTAATTCTTCATCTTCCTCCCTTTACTGGGAGCATCACTGGTTTTGTTGGTTTATTCTTGTTTTGTTACCACATTATATTTCTGCCAAGGTCAAGAACAAGGTCACTTATATATTTTAATATGTATCATAATGTAAGCATTAATCTTTTCTAAGCATTTGGTTCAAAAGTATTTTTAACAATATCCAGCCTGGACTAATGATCACTTTCTGGGATCTAAGGTAACCTATTATAGTGAGTTTTATATTTTCAGCTAATTTGTGACCATAAAAGAAAAAGAATGTAGATGTGTTGATTAAAAAATAGAGCCTGATCAGAACAAGCCTGAGGAAACTGAATGAAAGACGCCGACATGGACTATATTGTTATAAATAGAAAAATAAATGTATTGAATTGTTTATTTTTGGTTGAAACCTTTTTGGTTTTGGTGTAATTCATTGCACCGTTTTTGCTCAGCAACATGATTTCCAAAGATTCTGTCTAAATACTGTAAATATTCAAACAGTTGGCCAGCGATTTCTTGGCCATTACTGTCGGATTCACATCAGGCGGCGCTCAACAAATGACTGAACAAACAGGAGATGCTCATAAATTCTCCGGACTGAGCTTCTTGTTGACACTTCAGAAATACATTTAGGGGATTGTTTAACTCTGGCGTAAAACGTGGTCGATAAATCTGCGAAGCACGCTTTGTTTAAGAGTGAATGGTCTAAAACAGCAAACATGATATTGAACAACTGAAATCCTCCCTACCAAAAAAGAAAGCAGAGATTAACAGCCACATCTGGCCTCACAGATGTCCGAAGCTCTTCAGATGCAGCCGGTCACTTACTTGCCATCAGCCAGGTTGACGGAGTGGAACAGGGGATACTCGTCTGCCGATGGTTTACCGTGCTGGTCTTCGTACAGGAAGACGGGGCCGCGGCCCACCTCTACTCCCAGCTGCTGGATGCCCTGGTTGTTGTACACGGACAACAGGAAGGACTGGAGGCCGGCTTTGGGCTTGATGGTAAACATGATGGAGAAGTCTTCTGGAAAAACTCCCTCTGAAAGTCAAACATCGGTGTATCAGATAATTTGCTTCATCGGGATCAAAATGTCCCCATTGCTGGACAAATAGAGGATTGTTTGGTCTTCCCCAGCATTGAAAAAAGTGTCCCTGTTCTCCCGCTGGCCAATTGTGTTGTAACGAGTAAATAGAGTAATGGCAATTTTACAAGCTGTTTAACTTTCTTTCCTCACAGTAAACTCCATTGTCTAGACAAGCGGCCCCTGAGACGTGAAAGCTTAAAGAACCTGGCTCAGCACTGGTGCTTCAGCCCCTTTCTCTAACCAAGGACTGTTAATACTCACCCAAATGTATTTTTAAAACCTTGAGGGCTGGATACAGTCACACAATGAAACCCGACCAAATGAAAGAGCAATTATTTCACACTTTCATTTCACATTTTGCTTCTGTGGCGCCTCCAATGTGCCGCCGCTCAAGCTTCATTATATCCCTCAAATTTCCATTACTGGGTGTGTAAGGTGTACTGGCAGCTCAAGCCAAAGATCACAGGAATGTGGCTCTAATACCTCACACTATTTTGAGCATTTTTAAATGATGTGACACCAAGTCCAATTGGAAAAGAAACAACACAGGCCGGGGAAATTTATTTAACAACCCCTAGTTCCTATTAAATTCATTGCCAAGTTGGTTTTGTGCAAGTGAGCAACTGGGGGCCCTTTCTACTCCCAACCTAACTAATAAAGAGTTAACAGGGCTCCAATGAATGTCAATTTTATTGATAGGCATTACAATAGATCTCAAAAGACCAGTCTG
The DNA here is from genome assembly GCF_901000725.2 of Takifugu rubripes. Lineage (NCBI taxonomy): Eukaryota > Metazoa > Chordata > Actinopteri > Tetraodontiformes > Tetraodontidae > Takifugu > Takifugu rubripes. The sequence continues at coordinate 3,701,574 of NC_042306.1, forward strand.
ATCAGAGACTCGTGTGCATCACAACATGGTTTCATCTGTCAGAAAGTCCTTGCACCACCTGTTACAGATTAACAGATCGGTCAAATACGTCACGCTCAAATCTGCTTGTGGAAAGATGCTTTGCTGACAAGATCAGAAGACGAAACTTAATTGTTAGGCTGCAGTAATTACAGCGCAGGATTTAATTCCCTCCAAATCAAATAAAAACCAGGTGCAGGATTTGAGTCTTAGCTTAAAACTTCTTACACCACTTGGTAGGAGACATTTGTTTCCAAAGGCATAATGGAAGTTTTCTTGAAACCACATCTGAATTGCATTTTAGAAAACAGAAAAATACATTTAAAAGGGGTATTATTTGAAATGACATTTGAGATGTTTCATTCAGTTTACAGCAGACGCCAAAACACAAACCTTTCATTAAACTAGGGGCATTACAAGCAGCCATGAAACTCGTCCTCCTATTACAGAGGTGTCATTTTATGTTCTTAAAGTCACAGCCTGTCTGTGCATTAAAGCCAAGTTTAAATCGGTGATTTAATTTACTCTGCTTTTATTCGCCCAAGATTGGATAAGTGTAATTCACTTTATTTGGTGTTAGCCTGTCTTACCTCAACTGTCTCAAAATGCCCCAAAGCACCACTGCTAGACTTTTTACAACAACACACTACCCACATCTTTATATCCAATGTTTGGCTTCCTTTCCAGCTGTTGATTAGTTAAGATTTTAATGAAATGGCTTTTAATCACTAAGCCTTTGTACAAAAACTGCTTGTCAATCTGCCCCTGTGGCCCCTGAATAGAATAGGCCAAATTTCTTCTAATCAGTCTATTTGTTGTCCCAAAATCGCCTAAATCTCAGTGATTAGGGTGTTGATCCTCTTCTTTCTACCAATTTTGTTTGTCCTGTTGTTTGGTACTTTGGTCAGTATATACACTGTGATTATATCATATTAATACACAACAGTGTGGCAGAGGTACGATATGTAGTGTTCTGAAATTCCATCACCTGCAAGAAAATCGGCCTACATGTGATACATGCAAAGGGTTGAATTTGGTACCATTTACACCACATCCACTTGATTAAGGCAAACTTCCATATCCATTTTCTCCACTGTATTTACTTGGCATACATTTATTTGTATATTTAGAATAAAAATTTGAATAGACAGTATAGGTCAGGAAAAATCCAGTCATCGTCGTCCGTGCCATCGGACATTAAGTGCTAATTGTCTCCGGAAAGAAGTGTTCAGATGACAACACTAGCATTAGCTTAAATGGCCACTGAGAATTGCCGCCATTACCTGGGAAGAGCTGTTTGGTCGGTGCACTGATCTGAGCAGCTTTTGATACTCGGTAGGCTATGTCAGGTTTGGCTCCTCTCCGTAATGTGCAGAAGCCCGGTGCTTTACGTACTCCTTCAGGTGTGCTCTTGAAGTCTAGAACCTTCAGTACATCTACTGGATTGGCTGTAAAGACAAATGTTCATTAGAATTAGTAAATATTGGCAACAAAAGTCACAAACATTAACAGCAAAATGAACAGTCATGAGTTCAAGAGTGTGTATATGTTTGCTGTTACAAAAAGAAACCAACACTATGTGTAAGTCAAAGGGTTAAGGCTTACAGCTGTATGACAACATCACATATAGGTTACGTTTATTTAAACAGCATCTGCTGTATTAACAATGAAAGTTGTCTCTGGGTGCTTTACAGAAACCCAGGGCCTGACTCCCAACAAGCAACAGTGGCAAGGAAAATCTCTCTTTTAACAGGAAGAAAGTGCAGATCACATCGTGCCATTTTGATGATAGGAAAACATCCTGAGTCTTATTTAGCACAGACTCTCTTGGCCAAAGTTCTCAAGTGAGACATTTGTTATTTAATGGTCCACCTCAGCAGTGAGGCAGTTATAGCATGAGTGAATCATGTGACTGACATAGCCCTCCTCCTCCTCCTCCTCCTCCTCCTCCTCTACTCTTCCTGGTAAAAGATGCAGCATCTATGGCACATTAACATCTTTGGTGTTAATGAATAAGCAGAACACAGGAGGGGGAACTTTACAAGTTCCTTAACATGGCCAGCCTAATCAATAGACCAGAAGTTTAGAGGTAAACCTGCAGTGCAGTACTGCCATTAACACTTCCTCAGTGGTTTTTGCTCCTGTTGTTGCAAAAACGTCTTGAATACTCTAGTCTTCTGTCCGTTCGTGTCTTCAATTATCATCATCTCCCAGGTGAATATTGTATGATGTGGTAGGATTTTACAATGTTCTAACTTTCAGCATTTTGACCAGCAAGCTGGGTTTATATATCATGGGTTTATACTGTAAAACCTAATGACTGAATCATCAGTCCAACATTAGTCCAACATTTTAAGGCATCATTCTACCAAAAATAAGTATTTTTCTACTTTTACTAGTTTTGTATTAATCTTTGGAACCTAATCAACACAACTGTGAGTAGATAATTAGTGAAAATTTTAGTTGTTTTATTTATTTACAAAAGCAATAAAGGAGTGTTAATTAGGATTCAATTTGAGCTAGAATAAATTATAAAGTAAAAAGAGCATTTCTTTAAGAACGGCTAATCAATCTGGACTGTAATTGATCATAACAATATTTATTTTTTCTCTATATTAAAATAACAGATTTGTGGATTCTGCCTTATAGTTTGATGAGATTCATCACAACTGATACTAAGCTAAGCTACAAAGCTACGAAGGAATATGATACTGGAAGTGGAAAGAAAAATATGACCCTTCCCTCCCAAACCCAATGAAACCAAATAAATATCAAAACTAAGCAGCACGTGCCGATGTCTCATTTCTCATGAATGGTCTCAGTAAAGCAAAGCAGGACGCGTCCCGTTCAAAGGCTCAGAAATGATAAACCTGTCCGATGATAAAGCCACGAAAGAGTAAAAGATAAGAGGCCTAAGAAGAAATCTTTCTTCCTGGAAAAAACAACGAAGGCAAATTTAGATCCATCTGTTTGATATTGGTTTGAAGACAATTTGGGAGGATGATTAAACAGGATCAGCCTGAGTTTCTCACAACTGGCCTCATCACAAGGATCTTAGATATTAAGTGTTAATAAATGTAATAAAGCTTGTAGTATTTATCTTTTTCTTTATCTTTGTGCAGTAGCATACTACCTTAAATCTAGAACGAAAGATTAAGGATCCTTTTATATGAATATATGTTTGTTTAGGCTTCTCTAAGTCGTGTGGCACGTGAAGGCAGGAAGTGCTGATTACACATTTCCTGTTCACTTTTACTGACCAGAAAAGGGGTCTGATGGGTGGAGCCTGGAGTCCACATGCTGAAACCATTATGCACTGGCACTGTTCCCTGAACCCCCCCGTCCTTCCCACCCACCCACCACCACCACCAAGTAAACCATCCAAACTGAGATCTCCAGGAGCTCTGTGACCCTGCAAATATCACTCAACCTGAGTCTTGAATCAGACCTGCCTGATCTGGGGAAGGGGGCACAAATCGTCCAAGTCCTCACAAATGGGATTTAAAGACAGACAGACGGACAGTCAGACAGACTCAATTCTGATAGAGGTTAATACAAATTCAAGCTCAATGTTGAGTGTGTACCCTCGTAAACTTTTACACCAAAGGTTTTTTTTTTCTATATATAGGGCTACTGGTTTATAACAAAAGAGAGAGGGCTCGAACTAAAGGTCTCTTTGTGAGTTTAAGAATGCCTTTCAGCATTGCTGCATACCTCTAAGGCTCATATATTCCAGATGTGCTGAATTGGCGATGAACTCGCGCACACGCACCCATCCACACCCTCGAGTCCTCATCCCTTCCCTAATATCTCCAAACCAGTAAAGTCCCCTAAATGACTAGGGATTCTTGAAAGCATTTCAGCTTTGTAGGTGCCAGCTTCCTTGAACATCCACCAAAAAAGAATCCTTCAGACAGAAATAAACCATCTTCTAATAATACGGATGAAAACCACAAGAGAGAAGAGACAGATCTGAGGATAGCAGAAGAGCTCGTGTCTGAGGTGTAATTTGCCAGTCTCTCTGACTTTTAATGACATATCGCCTTGGCTGCTGTCAGGGGGGGCCTGTGATATACAGTCTGTCATGTTAACTAGGTCCTAACATGGCAAAGGAGGGTGATTCCCTTCCCCAGGGAGAAAAGCCTGCAGTGACGTGCGAAACCTGCTTCAATCATTAACTTCAGCAACAGTGCAGCACCCATTAGCATGCTAATTTCCTCGTAAAATCGATCAATAAATAAAACCCTTGTCTCATTTTTCTCGTTATAGTCACATAGCTGACATTCACGCTCATCAAGTTTGTGCCATTGTGACTTCTCGCTTATTGAAATCGGCGGCCTCTTCTGAGATTTGGCAGCATGGGCAGCAATTAAAGCGCCATGGAAAGGCCGCACATGTTTGCTAGCACATCATGCAATTATGGTTAGTTTAAATATCAAGCAGAGCAAAGGAGGATAGGCAGTGGGTACGACATGCCGCTGCGGTATCTGCGTTCATGATTGTTTCATTTTTTGGGAAGCAGCTCTGCAATTTGCCCTTCTGAAGGGCTTCTTTACAAATCAGTAGTCTTTTATGGTAGAAATAATAGATGGTGATGGCTTAACATTGAGTCAGGAAATGTCTAGACAGGAAAATAAGCAACTACTGCGTCATTAATGTTTAATTGAACCGTTTCAAAGAACATCTGTCAGCATAATGGCCCCAGTGCAATACATCCAAATTCTAAAATTTTATGTCCTAATTTTATAATACTAGGAAACAAATACTGTATTTATGGGAAAATATGTCTGTATGGCTTCACAGACAAAGAAAATATAAATGTGACCTACATTTTTTTTTTTTTTAGTAAAGAAAATATCCAGCCTTTTTTTTTTCCGTCAACGCCCCTTTTTGGACTCAGTGGGAGCCCAGATAATGTGGAAAGAAGGTGATCCTTCTCGCCAGAATATGAATTTCATTCCAAGAATTCCACAGACTTGTGCCCAGCATATTATATAAACTGTAATTGATCACACTTGTTTTTTGCTCAGTGTATAATAATTTAAACAAAGACAACTGTGATGACCATTTTAGTTCCAAAATTTTAGTTCTATTTGATTTGTTTACTAGATTAGCATATTATTTACATATCCATTGGATAGATCAACAATTCCTTTCCGACTGGGGCGTGCGTAAATTGCGCGTCAACCCGTTTGGATTTTACGCACATATTTGATGCGGTCTGTGTGCGTCTGCCTGCTGTGACCACACCTGGATAATCCTGTATCTACTTTAGTTCTCAAAAGAACGAACGGGTCACACATCTTCGAATTCTTCTTAAGTTTAAATCTAACACACTCATCTGCGCTGTTATAAATGTGTTATATATGATCACGCCTTTACAGTTATAGGATTTACACTGTGTTTGATGACAGGGGTGTCCTTTAATATACAAACAGCAGCTGCTCTGGTTGATAAAGTCTATAATAAGCATTTAATTCGTGTGGCAAAATGAGTTCTGGTGACAGTCATTAAAGTTAATCTCTGGTGTACTGTCGCAGACGGACAGACCGCCAGCCTGGAGGACACAGGTGGTCACTCTGAGGTCTACTTCTTACCTGCTCGGACGATGACAGTTTGAAGAATTAAAACGACGGTGACCGCAGCAATAAGTTTTGAATCCCACAGCCATCCTTTCGTCTTCCACCTGGTGGTCCATCTTTGCATCTCCATGGTGAGCGCCCGCAGCTGAACAAAAACGGGCGACTTTTTTTTTTAAATTTTTTTTAATCTAATACGATCCTTTCCACACAGTCCCCAAAGAAAATGTGCGTGCACTACAGCGCCATGTGTGAAAGTGTACAGATGCGTCGCTCATCCGCACTGGGCCCTTCTGATCCGCTCCACCTTAAGCCCAGCTCTCACTCACACTGATGGTAACGGGCTCTCGTGGAAAGACGCGCAATTCCACTCGATTCCCTGTGAGCTGCGCACCGTCAGAGGGCTGGACAAACGCCCCGACACAGAACCTTATCCCTGTCTCAGTTAGTGACACTGGAAAAAAGCGCTTTCATCAAATCACCAGCCGGGAATGTTGACTCCAGTCCCGCCCCTGCCAGGGAACTGGGAGCTCCATCAACTCCAGCATCAGAAGTGTGCAGCTTAATTACAGGTTTCCTGCACTGGATATGCACACTCATCTGGACTAGAAATATACACTTTTATTCTATTTCTATGAAAGTTATAACTCCCCCTTCTTTAAAAAGATAAGAGAGGCTTGGAGCAACAGGAGAGGTGACATTTTTTTTTTTTCCTTTTTACTGCAACTCAGATGTAAATTAAGCAACTCAAGTTGTTATTTCAGTCGTTTCCTGAGAGAAATTTGGGCTACCAAAGGCAGCGAATGCAAGCCTCAGTGGTCAAACTAAAATACTTCCAGAGAGTTCCCTTCAGAAGTTATTTTTGGACATTTTGGTTCCAGTGGCCGGAAAATAATTAATGGATGAGTGGAACAAAGAGAGGAAGCACAGGTGGTAACTATAGAGCTTGTCTCGACTCTGTTTTCCTTGTCAGTGGGAGACGAGTTCAACTCTGCGATCACGGTCAGTCTCTTACAAACTAAATCTGCTTTTGTCAGGTTCTATTACAGGAAATAATAAAGCACAAATTAGGACCATAACCACAAATGACCTGTTTATATATTCAACAACAGCCTTAATCAATCCCTTAATAAAGAAAGGGAACCATACCATGGATGCTTTAGCTATGATGAATATAATTAGTGAATATATATAGTGGCACATTGAAACTTGAGAAAAACTAAATAAAATTTCAAATTAAGCCAATTATTTAACTTCTTACATAAGTACCTTGAAGTCCTGTGCTAAACACTTGCATGGTTTTCATCTCATCACCTGCCCGTAACCCTGAGCTGATTTATTTACAGGCAGTAATAACACACATAATGAGCAAACATTAGGTAGGAAGAGCTGAATGAAGCCTAACGATGTTGGATCGGCGATACGAGATTTTGGATGGTTGCGTCAAGTCTAACGAACCTGCTTAAGTGTTTCCGAAAAAGGGGACATGGGGTCTGGTCTCAGGTCTGGACAAAGATGAGCCTGCGAAAATGTAATGTCAAAATAGCAGAATCGATTTTTCACCCCTTCAGGAATCCTGAAAGTGTTGCATTTTATAGCTGTGTCATTTTTGGAAAAGAGAGGAATCCTCGTGGCTTCTTCTTGTTCTCCGGTCCCGTCCAATTGAATTTTTGTTCCTGGTGAGCCTGTTTATTGTAGGTCTAAAGCAAAAGTACATCTCTTTAAACCCACTCCACTAAATTTGTTTCATGATACATGAGGGACCACTCCTATTTTCACCACAAACACGAGTTCTACTGACAGCTAGCTAACTTGCTAGCTAACAATCAATTGATCTTACATTATCTTTTTCAAAGACCATACTTTTTTTGTCCTTAACCCAGTTTCAGTCATTCCAGCTACCTCATTCTTCTGCTTTCTTTTTTTCATTCTTCAGCCTCTCTCTCCTTATTCAGGCCAATAACCGACCATTCGGAAACATTTTTTTCCTCTAGTGGAAGAGTCATTAGTCTTGAGGTTTTGTTTTTCCTTTTGAGACAAATACTTTTCGTCCAACTGGGGTAAACTGGTAACCTAGATTAATAGATGATAGCTCATCTTTAATCCATACGGTACCTTTGAAGAAGCAAAAGACCAATTCACATTCACCTTGTCATCTGTTATCATGTACTTCCTGATCTGGAGCAGCTGAACAACCCCAGATCAAATCTTTCTCTGCTTGATGCCAACATCTGGGCCTCAGTATGTCTAAAAGAACAATTATGTTAATGTTCATCATTGCAATAGTTTCTTTACTATTTTATTTATTGATTTAATCAAAAAAAGTAAGAACAAAAAATCCTCAGACACCTTTACTTGAACAACTATATTAACAACATACTTCATACATAAAATGTATTTAAATTGAGTCTAAATGGAGAAATAAGGGCAGGGCAGTAGCCTTAATGTGACACTGGGTGTTGCTATTGCAACAACAGAGCTTGTATTAAGTCCCTCACAGGACACCGTATTTCCCTCTGATTGTTCCACACACACAAGCTGTTATGGTGTTCTGAAATAACTCAAGGATTGAATAAAATACAAGCAAATATTGATCAACTATATTTCCTGTTTACCCCAACATTCCTGTCGACACTAAAGGAGTTGTGGCAGGATAAAAGCATCCAAGGTGCCTCCAGAGTGAATCTCTCTGGTCTCTAAAGGCAGACATATAATCCAGGCAAAAGTCTTTAACACAAACAGATAAGTGCAGGAGAAGCAAGAAAAAAAAGAATCACACAAACTCAAGACAAATCGTTATTAGTCTAAGCAAGTGGTTTGAGAGGGGCTTCATTGGCCAGCAAATTGGCCTGACCTAAACCCCATAATTTGTCTTTATTTTTCAGCATCTGTTACAATGAAAGTTGAGTCTTGGTACAGAATTACAGAATCTCCGGGCCTGACCCTCAACAAGCAACAGTGGCAAGATACAACTTGCCTTTAATAGGAAGAAACCTTGAGCAGGACCAGACTTATTCAGCTCGGGGGACCCTCCTGCTGATGGCCACCACAAACATCAACATGCTGCCCTGGGACATCAGCGCCTCTAATCAGGTAAAGCCAATGTCCCACAAGGATTGACCTGGCATCCCAGCAGTGTATGGTAGACAGCAGAGGCGTGCCTGCCTCACTAAGATGAGAGCTGACCACATGCCTGTTACCCTGGTAACACATGCCAACCTCTAAACCACACAAAGATGTAACATAAAGAAAGTCCCTGGTGTTAAAAGTCAGTGGACTCACACTACTTCCAGAAGAGACTATGGTATCTTATGATGTCACGTCACTCTTCACGTGCATCCCCACCGCCAGCGCCATAGACACCATCCACAAGCACCTTCTATTGGACAAGAATCTTACAGAAAGAACAACCTTAACACCGGCCCAAATCTGCACCATGCTGGACCTGTGTTTGAACACCACCTATTTCCAGTACAGAGAAGGCTTCTACAGGCAGAAACATGGCTGTGCCATGGGCTCACCAGTATCCCCCATAGTTGCCAACCTATACATGGAGAAGGTGGAATCCCAGGCCCTGACATCCTTCACAGGAACTGCGCCAAGCCACTGGTTCAGGTATGTGGATGACACCTGGGTCAAAATTCAAACACAAGAATTGGAAGCGTTCTCTGATCACCTCAACAAAACAGACGAGCATGTAAAATTCACCCGGGAAGATGTAAAAGGAAACAGTCTGGCCTTTCTGGACTGCGCAGTCAAGATCACTGAGGACAGAAATCTCACCATCGAAGTCTACAGAAAACCTACACATACCGACCAGTACCTCCAGTTTGACTCTCACCACCCACTGGAACACAAGTTGGGAGTGATCAGAACTCTCCAACACCGGGCCAGAGAAATACCCACCACATCCCAAGGCAGAAAGAAGGAACAGGACCACATTAAGACAGCTCTCAAAACATGTGGCTACCCAGACTGGGCCTTCACCAGGACCTCAAGAAAGCGAGACCTCAGCAAAGGAGAGGAGGAGAGAAACAAACGCCGCAGCGTTTCCATCCCCTACCTGTCTGGAGTCTCGGAGAAGTTTGGGAGGATCCTCCAGAAACACGACATACCGGTTCATTTCAAACCCAGCAACACTCTCAGACAGAGGTTAGTACACCCAAAGGACAAGACACCAAGACCCAAACAAAGTAATGTTGTTTATGCTGTACAGTGCCAGGAGAAATGCAAGGAACTGTACATTGGGGAAACCAAACAACCTCTCCACAGAAGAATGGCACAACACAGACGTGCCACCTCTTCGGGTCAGGATTCAGCAGTCCACTTACACCTAAAGGAGAGTGGGCACTCCTTCGAGGACAGCCAAGTAAGAATACTGGCCAGAGAAGACCGCTGGTTTGAAAGGGGGGTCAAGGAAGCTATCCATGTTAAATTGGAAAAACCATCCTTAAACAGAGGTGGTGGCCTGAGGCACTTCCTGTCACCCACATACAATGCAGTCCTCCACTCCTTCCAACAACAAAACAAACATTCACACCATTCCAGGAGACCCAGTGACTCATCACCATGTGATCCAGCAGACAAAGGGGAGACACCTCAACAGAAACTAGGTGAACGACCCGACGAACGACCCTGCTAACGACTCTCAGGTGACCACCCAGATCATTAGCATGCTAATGGTCCACAGGGGCTATATATTTTCAAGCTCTCTCCCCAGCGATTTCAGAACTGAAGAAGCCTTCTGGATAGAAGGCGAAACGTCTTCAAGAGAAGAAACCCAGTCCAGTTGACAGAGAAAACTACCTTGGATACAATGACCTGGATGACTGAGAATTTACACAGACAACATAAAGAAAGAGAAAAAAATTGTGCCAAATGGTAAACAGTTTGTAGAGGAGTTAACCTCTGAGTCGGGGAATCTAAAGCACTGCTGTAGCTTCAGCTTTCAATATAGCAAAAATTGCCCATAGCTGATATGAAATATTTCTATATATCCTTTATAAATCCTAAAAACAGTTAGGCTAGCATATTTTTGCTTTTTACCATAACAAGTATTGTGTTTGTTTCAGTCAGATTTGATGATTTTTGTGTTTTTCAGCCATGTGTTATTAAAACAAGGTAATGTGAAAAGTAATTATGAGACCATACAGATGAAGTTATGTTGAAAAATAGATACCAAGTGCTGAAGGATGAAATCCAGAGCATCTTTTTTCCTAAAGCTGCATCGATAAGTTTTATATTCACCTAAGTCTCTTCAAAGTCAATTCACCATCACAGTGACCTTTGACCTTCACAAATTCCTCATGTCAAATACAAATTTATATTAGAAAATTACAAAATACACTAAAAAAATCAAACCACACTGGATGATCAGTGATGATAGCGGCCAGATGTGGCCCTGAAAGGCAGGTTACCGATCATAATATAGATAATTATAGGTAATTTTTTTAAGGCTTTTAAACCATAATCAAGGCAACGCGAGCCCACTGATTTAATAATTGTTATTATTAAATTGTCTGTGCTGCACTCCATAGAATACTATTAGCAAAATTCAAAGAATTTAAAGGTATTTGCTGAAAATTGCCACTAGTTTTTGAACGCCTCCAATCTATTTGACTTGTGCCAGTCCTTTTTTGTTATTTTGCTGTCAGCTGAAAATGTCAGGGTTGTGTGTTTCCTGCCATGACCTTCGTCCAAAAAAGTTTGATCTGAGTCTCAGCCTCGTATGTTGGCAGTAAAGAAATCAGTAAAACTGAAACATCCCTTGAAATGAGTCCTTGAAATCTGACAAGTAATTCCAGACAGGCATTCAGTGGCTTCTTATAGATTCTCATTTGTTGGTCTACAATTTTCCAGCACAAGTTTTCCTAGATGAGAGCGTATGATTACAACTGATGCATTTACTGCCAAAGCGCACCGAGACATTGTATAATTATTCTATATTAAGTCTCCTCCTTACACAGCCCAGTGCAGCTATAAAAACAGAAATTCCTTGAAAATGACTGTGTGTGTATTAAACACAGCTTTTGATCTGAAGACTTTAAAGTCTTTAAACGAACATGTTTCTTTTTTAGAAAGACAACGCTACAAACACAACTCTGGGGCAATGTGAGTTCAGAAGTTTAAACTCAGCATCCCCACGTGCTCTTTGTACTGTAAGCTGCTTTTGAAGCATGTTCCACCAGCAAATTTAGAGAAAAGAACCCGTCGGGTGCTCGCAGCTACTGCAAGCTTTGAAACGCTAATGTTAAACGCTAACGTTAAATGCTTAAACGCTCCTTTTAACTATAAATTCTCTAGCCATCAGGTCACGTGCCTGGTAAGCAGTGTATGTGTGTGTCTTAATATCACAGTGTTGTAGTTTAGTGCCACTGAGAAACACCCGTAACTCCTATTGTCATTATATGAGGGTGTGGTCAATACAATGTATAAATCACATTGTTATATTAGCATTCGATTGACTCTCCTCCATCCATAGGGAGAAGGACAATGGCAGGGCAGACAATAGGACATCACACACAAAATGTTTATGTGGATACACCAAAATAAGGAAACAGTTATGTTGCAAAATCCACTATTAATCAAGGAAAAGTTGGAAACGATGATGTCATTGTGCCCCCCACGCACACACATATTTCCTTGCTGGATAGTACGCTCCGCACACATACGAGTGTTTACGGTTTTGAAGAGGTTTCTCTGGGACGTGACTCAAAGTGTAAAAATGCTTCAACAAGAAGTCAAAGTGGTATGCGGTCTCCGGTCAACACACACACAATACTTGTATTTGAAAGTGTGAGACGCACAGTCCAAGTTCGTTACGTGCTAATCCACATTGTGAATGTGACACTATGGTGTGTCCTACACACAGCCGCGTAACAACCGTTGCACGACATACAAACCAAATTCTAAACAGCCCAGAGTCTGGATTTCTGCTTGATGTGTAGTCAATTGGTTTTCCAGCCACTTTCACCACACACTTGCTCAGCCATGTGGGTTCCAGCCCAGTGTGTGTGTGTGTGTGTGTTGGGGGGAAGAGGAGGGGTGCATATCATTACTCACAACTATGTTTTGTATTCATCTCTTATCTTTTGTTTAAAAGAGATAGGAGATCTGGCTGACTGTCAAGCTTTTTTTTTTAACTGGTCTGTCCAAATGTAGTAAATGCTGTCAAAGCAACAGCTGATTTGATGTGCAGTGGCCTCCAACAGCAACAGTTGTATATAAATGCTGCATTTAACGTTGCGGTGGCAATCAGAAGTGAATGTCTTATGACTGATGTGTTAACTTCCTGTTCATATGGGGCATCGTGGCCACTGAGCAACTTGAAGGAATTTACCCAAGACGTTCTGCCAGTTCACTCACAACTGGGGCAATAAAACAATTTAAACAAACCTGGAGAACAAGCTCGACTTTCCATACAGATCTAAGACTAACTATGGACAGTGTTGTTTTACAGTGACAGTCATCCTCAGTCACGGTGTTCATGGAAATCCCTCCACCACTCCAATAAACACAGTTTTCTCTCCTGATCAGCATGTTTTAATCTGTTACCATGGACACCTGTTGAAGCAATACCTTATACCAAAGGTGTTCTCCTATTACTGAGAAAAATGGTTGTAAGCGTCATTGTAAGCGCTTCATAAAGGACATACACACTTCACCCTCTACTGTTGGTTCATCTTTAGCTTGATGTAGCATTGATAATCTCTTGCACGCCAGAATTAAACCAGCGTGAACCTTTTTAGGTCTGTGGCCTCTTGTGGCCTGTAGCAGAATGACCTATACACATACTCGGATTTTACAGACTTGTCATTATGGTCAAGATCTCATTTACTTTATTTAATATGGAGATCTGTTGCTTCAATGAGATTGAATTTCAACGGCAAAAGAGTTTTGACCATAATTCTTGAGCAGACATTGTGGGCACAAAATCTATGTTGCAAGACTGACAAAATGAAGAGTTGCCTATAATAAAACATAATACAATACTAGATGGGGATTTCCTGTTTATTTGCAGTTGTCAATGTAAACAGCAACAACTGCAAATGTCCAAGAACTTAAAAAGGCTTTAAAAGTAACATTAAAAAAAGGAATAAATCGACAATTTGGTAGCACTACGGGTGAGTTAGTGAACATTTGATGAAGTTCACAAGCAAGATAAGGAACAAAAATAGCCCCTATCACCTCAGTTAACCTCCAACATGTGGAGGCGTTTTTTTTTTTGTGTGTGTTTCTTGTCAAATTAGATGATGAATGCCTTTCCTTTCTGCTCTGAACAGAGTGGGAGCGTGTTAAGTGGAAAGCTCAGTGATCATCTCAAAATGCCCCAAGAATCTCATATTTCATGAGCCAAAGTCTCGCTGAGCCCGAGCTCTAACCGCCAACAATAAAAACTGACATAGCAGAGGGGCCGACTAGCAGACACACTATTCACTCAATCTTATCCTGTTATTGTTACTAGAGAGAGAATTACAGAAGTAGCAGTTTGGTTGTGTCAGTTCCCAACTAAAATAACAAATAAGTTAGGTGGTGGAATGGAGCTGATGGGAAGAAGATGAGAAAGAAACATGGAAAACTTGGATGAAGCCATTTGAACTCCTGAACTTTATTTGAATTGAGTAAGCTTGGGAATTTCTCTTTTCCACACTACAAACATTACCATTAATATCTCTGTGACATCATCAGAGCTGTTTATGTACTTTATGTTAACGGCAACTTGAAAGGTTCTGTATTCTGTCTCATCTGTAGCACTGCCACATCAGAGATGTGGCTCTATTGGAATGAGGAGCAAAAGAGAAGGCAGATGTTTGAGATGAAGAGAAAACAAGGAAATATGAGTATGGTCAAACATTGATCCTAAATTAATCTACTTCACAAATAGCATCTCGTCTGTAAACATAAAGGAATTAGACATAAATCCAGACATGCATGGAAAGTAGTGGGGGAAAAGAAAAATCACGCAAGAATTAAAGTTTGGGAACAAGCTCCTAAAGTCCTCTGAGAACACAAGGACTGTGCTGAAGAAACAGTCCGTACCAGGAAGCCAGCAAATGTCATGGAATTCCACCAGTTCTTTCAAGAGCAGTTAACATTCAGCCAGAGGTTTGTGAATGGTTATCCAAAAAGAAAAGGAAAGAACAGACCAGAAGCGCTGGCGACATTTTCAGAAAAGGCATTAAAGATTCATTACAGAACAAAGTTTTAATGTGTGTGTCTGTCATTACATCACAGAAAAACAGAAAGACTTATGGCAACTTTACAGCCGGGAGGATTAAAGTTGTCAGAGAGTGAAGTGAAATACAAGGGAATCTGTGTCGAGCTAAAACTGAAGTCAGACATCGATAATGGAGGTAACGCTTCAGATAAAAGTGAGGAGTAGAGCTGCAACAAAAAGGCCTGTCTTTTTCACACACACACACGCACGCACACACACACACACACACACTTATCTATTTGGGAGCACTTTAACAGACATAATGCATTAGCTCACCCTGACCATCACGGCTAACTCCCTAAACCTGACCCAAACCTAACTCTAACCTAACTCTCTATTGTTTGTCACAACAATATCATCTAAATTCAACCTTAAAGCCACCTGTTAATCCTCAATCAGTCCTATGAGGTTTTGGGGCCCAGCAAAATGGCCCCACTTTGCTAGAGGACGGAACGATTTTGGTACTCAATAGGTAATAAATGTGAAGGAAACACACACATAACGAGGCCAGACTGACTCTGAGGAACAGTCATTTTATTTTTTGTGGACACACTTTCATGCCGTCCCACAGATGTTGAGTCAGACGTGGCACTGGGGGACCAACTGTCAAAACTGAAGTCTCCAGTAATGCACGTATAGGCTGGTGAGAATGTTTCATGCAGAGGTTTTTCTTTCCACTATTACCCTGAGCTGTGTCCAGGCACTTGTACAGGAGGGAGAGTTTGAAGTGGCTAAACAAAAGTCTCTTAGCTAACATATTAGAACTTGTATATTCAGTGTGACATTAATGAAAGGATGTGCAGCAGCCTTTCCAGTAATAAAAGAGAGTAAGTGGCCTGTCCTCTCTTCAGAACAGCATGAGGGTAACAGTAACAATACATTTAAACTTTGGGGTATTTATTTAGTATAGCTGTGAGCTACACATGTTTACTTTCACTATTCTTAGGTGCCATTTTTAAGTACTATCATGTATTTCATGCATTTGTTGGTGCTTTTAACTTCTGCTGCCCCACATTTTGAAGGCCGATAGAGTTTCTTACGTACAGAGAAAAATAAAGGCATTTTTAAATGTTTTAATATTCCTAAACAACAATAATAATTATGAGCCTAATAAAACTGGATTTTTGTCCAAACTTGTTCCTTGTTTTAGAAACAAGGGATTCTCATTTTTGCTGATCCTGCTGCCTTTAAGACTGTCCGAATGTCGTTTCTGTGGTGAATCCACTCTTCTGATTTCCTGATTGCCAATGGTAAAACTGCTTATCTTCGGATTTATTTCTCATCTGTTGACATTAGCATGTAAATTTTATTTTGCTATTAACCAAAAATCTTTGAGATGGACCTCAACCACCGATGATCGCGATGGTTGTCCGTCCACCATTAGCACCATCACTTATTTGCAAATTAGCCAAACTGACATTCTGTTTAGTTTTCATTAAATGCTAATTAAAGGCTAACAGTAGCATTTGTGCTATTACCCTGCAGAACTGCAGATCATATAATTGGTTATTATTCTCTTCAGCCGTTGCTGTTCTCAACATCCAACCAACAATACAAAGCAGAAAAAAATTACATACATTTCTCTGGTTTTGAATAAAGGCAAAAATAAACATGGAGTGCCAGAAATAAATATCAGTTAATAAACTGTGAGGAAAAAAACCACAGAGCAGACAGAATCTGAAGGAGGAATGTTGGGTTTGGTTCCTGAACTCACAATATCTTTGCTTCTTATTTTCTCTTTATTTTTTCCATGTCACTTTAAATGGCATCAGTCTCATTGTTATTCCATTAGATAAAGTGCTTCACTGGGAAGTAATTTCCAAAAAAGAAGTTACATAATATCAAATATAATAAAACAAGATGTGCTCATGGCAGGAGCAGAGGATTAAAACCATTGAGGATTGAAATGTCAAAACATAAACTTGAATCACACTCAAATGTTCACCCTTGTACAGCATATTTGTCTAGTTAGTCACTCCCTCACTGGTGATCTAACAATTCAGAAAAGTTGTTTGTCAGTAATTCTTGCCTTAGCTGCTAACGAATGCAGCATGAGACTATGTGCCAATGTGCAACAGGAACCCCCGGCAGCATACTATATATAATAATGAGAAAACTGATGTGTTCCTCAGGCACAGCCAAAAAAAATCCCGATTTATTCCACTGGATCACATTTATGGCAAGCAGACAATGTCACCATACACCACCGCGAGAAAGAGGGGCAGAAAATAAGCTGCAATATTGTAATTCTGCAATTATTCTTTGTTCCCATGAGCTTGACATGTGGAAAAACAGAGTAAATTGGAGAGTGCTGTCCTCCTATCACACAACATTGAGAACGTGAATGAGCCATTTTGTTTCTCCCACAGCGAGGCTCTGAATATATGGCATTATAACAACATTTTGCTTAAATAAATTACCACAAATGTTGCCAGTAAGTAGGTTTTTTTTCAATGCGATGGATCATGATTCATCATCAGATGTTCTTCCATTCCATTCTCTCCATTCTTCTGGAAAGTTACCTCTAATCCATCTGACAGTTACAGTGGAAAAGGTAAAAGCAGTAGCTCCAGCGGCTCGCTGTTTTCCATGTTCAACGCCTCCCACAGTTTATGGATTGGGCGATTTCCAACTTAGTGGTTTTGGGCCCCTCGAAACCTCCAGCTGGATGGAGCATTGTTTCCATGGTGCTGGTAAGCTGCGGTGCCTTTGCGTCACACCGCACACTCCTGCCACAACCCAATCACAATAAAGGCAGCAGAGTGGAGTAAATATAGTGGAAATGAAAGTTGCATCGATATTGTCTGTGTTAGTTGAGTATGAGGAGTGTGAGATAGTGTGAGATCGACTAAAATAATCAAAGGACGCACGGAGAGTCATCACCAGCGAGCGACACCATCTTTCTGACTGTCAGACTCCAAAGATCTCCGGAGGTGACTCAGCGCCATCTGTTTCTATTTTTTTCAAATAATTTCAGCACACTGACTTCATCTTTGTTGACAGTTTTGAGTATGCTGAGCTGCATGGTGTCACACGTGACTAAACTAGCCAAATGATATGAGCCAGAGTCTTCACACACATTTATTCATGTCCTGTGGACAAACTGTTTCACAATCAAGGACTAACATAATCTACTATTAGAATATCAATTAAAGATAAAATCCAAGTTTTTGACATGCTGTCATATCAGCATTGTTATGTGTTGACTTTTGGGATAGTTTCATGAGCTTCTGTTCTAAAAACTCAGTTGCTTTTATAATGAGAGGGTAGCTAACGAGGACACAGGAGCCAGTTACAGAGATGCTAGGAGATGCTACAGCAGCTATGAGCTGCTACAGCATCATTTATGCTATAGATAGAAAGGTACTATCTCAGGTTACTCAAAAATATTTGTTTATTGCTTTGGA
The DNA here is from genome assembly GCF_901000725.2 of Takifugu rubripes. Lineage (NCBI taxonomy): Eukaryota > Metazoa > Chordata > Actinopteri > Tetraodontiformes > Tetraodontidae > Takifugu > Takifugu rubripes. Next base: position 3,719,795 of record NC_042306.1, read on the forward strand.
CCGTGAAAAAAGAAGCCTGTCTCCCATCCCAAAATTCTATATGGCTGTCAAATAACACTAATTCTTGGCTTAAATGAAAAGAAGCTGCTCTGCAGTAACACATGAAGACCATTATTAACATTTTTGAGTGACACTGATAGATAGCTTTTTTTTAAATTTCCCAGTGAAGGCACTTTCTCTTTGACTGGAGCCCAGAGATAGCAGACAACAAGAACTGGCACATAAAGTCACTGTGAAAACATGGCTTCTGCCTACATATGTGTGCATCCTCTCCACGTGTGCACGTAGGTATAAAACCAATCAGGACAGCAGCAAGTCTGGAATCACTTAGACAGAGCCAGAACACATTTCTGCTCATGGAATCTTTCCTCCCAATAGGAGCGTCATTGTTTCCAAACATATCCCCTCGTTCACTATGATTCAGGTATTTTTCCTATATATTTCATTTTTCCTGACAGTTATAGGGACTTTTACACAAATGCTGGGAGTGATGGCTCATCCGAGGAGCCTGAGAACAACAAAATCTATTAAATATAAGTCTTTGTACATCATGAATAGCTGCGATGATTACACCAAAACCATTTTAACAGTAATATTTTACCTTTAACTTTTATAAGCAAGCAACAAGCAAGGAGATTAGGATAGGTGGAAAAAAATTCTGCATTTTTTAAAGCCACTCATTTTAAATGAACACAGTGATATTGTGTGTATATATATGTGTATATATATATATATAAAAAACTTTAATTGTGTTTTTCTCATTGTAAAACTAAAATGAACCCACAGTGTGTGTTTGTCACAATAAATTAGCATCAACTATTGTAAGGTTAACGACAAAATATAACATTTACTGCCAGACATTATTGAATCTATATATATTTCAATAATCATCACCGTCCGTTCCAGTTTTGCTAAAATTAAAGAGATGTTCAAAGGAGGAAAGGAGGATGAAGCAACACTGTTTTACCACTTCACTCACACTTTTGGCACGGGAACTGTAACAGAGGCTAGTTGCTTCTGAGCAACATTTTTTTAACATAATGTAATGAAATATGTTCTCTAAAATGTTAAAAAAAAGAAAAAAACACTAGAACTATGACAACTGGTACACCACTTGTGGCCATGTGTTGGAGAGCAATGTCGTGAATGGTCAGTGACTCACACAAGTCAAATGTATGGTTCTCCTTGTGGTGACACAGGCGGCCAGCCACATAGTTGAGTGTGGTTAGGACCACTGCACAGGCAGCACTGGAATAGAAGTTTATTACTGGCCACCAAGTCAAGCCCTGTGCACCAAATTATACCTTGGAGCAAATATAACGTAGAAAATGACATATATGCTGAAACTGGGGGAAAAAAGCACACACACACATGCATGGGTTTTCTTGTGTACAGGGATGTGCACAAATAACACAGTCGAGCACACACACAGTTAAAGCCTATAGTTTCAGTATTCCTGGTTTGGCGTAAGTGGGTGAGATAGCGAGGATCACTCTCAGTAAAGTCGGAGTGAGGAGAGACCGTACAAACACCCATCCAAGCTCCATTAGTCTAAAAGAAAACATTGGACATTGCGTTATGATTTTCATGCGTGTTCTATATAGCACACAAGTCTATGTGTGTCTATGTGTATCCTCACTTTCAGTATATATTGAGTACCAAAAAGCCTCATTCCACTAACAAAGTGGGGACATGTCTGGGCCCCACAACTTCAACTGGCCGTTTGAGGGTTAGGAAATTGCTTTAAAGTTGATGTCCTGATTAAGTTTAGGTCATAGTTGTGGTAAGAGTCAGGGGTGGGGGTCAATTTGGGTGGTTAGGAATGGGATTATGTCTTTGTCCTTACAAAGATAGCAATGTGAGGATATGTGTGTGTATGTGTGTTTCTGCAGCATCTGCTAGCATGACTATGAATTATTGCCACCAAATATTACACTTGATTCTACAAGCTGTTTTCTATTGTAATTGTTTTAATAGAATATTACTTTAGTTTGCTTACTTTAGTTTTGCTAATAACAATACTGTTGGAATATTGTTTACATGCACACAAACACAAACTGTTGATTTGTGATAACCCAGGAACAATACAGAAATATGATATAAGTGGTCATCTGTCTGAAGAGAACCAGTTCCAATAGTTCGTCCAAGTGAAAGTCATGAAAAAGGGCAGGAGTAATTATTGTGATCATCTCTAAACCCTAGATTTCCCTCTTCTTGACATCAATTAGAGCCAGTTTCCTTCTGCTTTCACTGCTGCACTTATGAGCTATTGAAATACATAAGCTGTGGCCCTTTATTTTTACCTGCTTGATTTTGTAATTTAATTTGTCAATTTGCTCAAGATTTTGTCGTTCATTTAGTCCCAGATCCACAGTGCTAGAAACCTGCGGCTGCTGCAGCCATGGGCGTGTTGTCGAGCGTGTTTGTCCACAGCAGCGAGCTTTGGGATGAGCAATATGTGCCAAAAATTAGGCCCAGAGGGACACGTTCAGCAGGCTGTCTCTCATTCATCGCCAACTTCAGTGCTGGAGCTTCTGATTTTCAAGGCAGATTTTTCCAAAAAGGCATTGTGGATGCATTCCAAGATTAACTTCCTGGATATTCTGCAGACCACCATGTCTGCATCCAAAGAGGGAAAAGCCCAGTGAAAAGAGAGCAGGGAGAAACGCTGTAGGGGTTCATGCTTTCATCTTGACAATTTAATGACAACATGGTAGGAAAGTAAAGTGAAAACCTGTATGACAGACACCAGAGAAGAGTTTACAGCATCCAAAAATACAATATCAACAGTTTCATGGTGTGTGTGTGTGTTTTACAGTCCTTTGGCAGCAGGTGTTAAGCAAAGCCTTAGTGGGGGTCCTGTAATTACAGCCAACAGACTTGAAATACTTGAAGAAGTTTTGGATGGTCTTCTTAAGCACTGTTCACACTACTGCTTTTTGCTCACTTCCCCCAAATCCGGGTGAGGCAGTCATGCAACAACTGCGTTGTTAAGTGGGAACACCTCGAAGACGCCAGTCTGAGCCGCGGCTGAAGACTGCCTGGTGTGCTTGATATCCAGTCGGGCCGCAGTGACAAAGAGCTGCAGCCAATGACAGCAGAAATGAGAGGTGGAGAAGTGACCAAAGCAGCAAGCAACAACAACAACAGGATCGGTCTTTAATTCTTTTGTTTTTGAAGTACATTGACCTGGAGATAACCTGGAGGGCTCTTTCCTTCTCCATGACCATGTTTGTTCACTTCTTGTGGGGGCTCGTAATGTTTTGTTACAAAACATTATTTGGAGACCAAGTCAAGCAGACTTCCACGCCTCTATTGAGGGATTGGGAACAAGGCTTAAAACACTATCATAGATCAAAGTATATGTCAAGAGGTCAGACTGGAGAAGCATCTCTTGCGTAATTATGTGAAGCCTCTGGCAACGTACGACCAAGCTTTATTACTCGATGAGTTGTGTGGGAGACCCTGATGGATGATGTTGTCAGGTTGATGTCATCATATTTGCTTACTGGGTTTGAGCAAGTTCTGATTGAAGCTAACAATGCTGAGCTCTCACATAGTATCTGTACACATTTACACCTGTAGCCACTGCTACTAGCCACTGTACAGCTGTAATTATGGGCCTTGCTCAAGGGCACACAGTGGTAATGAATGACCTTTTCACTTTCCTCACACTGAATTACCTAAAATGCTCCTCAATTATTGCTCTGCAACCCAAAGCTGCCCAGTGTTTTCCTAGAGGCTGCACAAATGTTATCAGACATGACCATTAATCTCTGACACAAAAGTCCCAAAAGCACAAGCAATGAAAGCCAGATGATGTTAGACTGAAGAACTGGAAACATCATGCCCCTTTGAAACACAAACTTCAGCCGGTGTTTCTCATAGTCCACTTTAATACATGTTTGTAAAAGAGTAAAGAACATCAGCATTTGTATGTCACTAAATGGATATATAATCTACAAGCAGTAGTAGTAGAAGGTTACATAACAGTTGGTTGCTTTATGATAGTAGTTTACCTTTGATCTCTGGAAGATCAAAGGTCAAAATCCCACTGGAATCCTAAACATCCCCAAAGTTTAAGCATCATCCTTGGCTCAATATCAATATTTTCTGAAAATGTCACTAAAATTGTATCTTTATGAGTTATTTTGGTTAACAAACAAACGCCGGCTGTCACATACCTTTTTTTTTAGCAGACAAAAACACTTTACCAAATTTCCTCTGGCTCTGATGTACACTATGTCAACAGATATTTACTGAATGAATGAAGCCACACGGACATTTAATGCTGCAATGCAGATACATTTACATCAACACACCAAATCTAAATGATTAAACCACACACCAAAGAAACAGCTCTTGTGTAAGTGCTCTCAGGTTTTCGGTGTGTTGTTGCAGCAGAGGAGCAAACAGGAACCTGGGAAGATAATACAGGATCTGGGTTATCCTGCAGGGCACTATTTACAACCTGATCTTGAAAAAAAGTGATGCAAACAAACAGCTGGGTGCTAAGCGTGTTTATGCAAAAGCTCATTAGTGCAGGATCAAGTCGAGGTTTACAGCCCAACTCTTCCCTCTGCATGCCAACTATGCAACCTGTGATTATTCCCCGTTAAGTATAAGTCTGAGACCTACAGCATGGCGTCGAGCCTTAAAAGACCTGATGCTATTTTTCTCCTGAGGGAGAGTCCTGTTTAAAGAGATGACTGTAATGCTACCTCGTGCACCACAAACTAACATCTGTCCTGCACATTTCTGCAATTTGGGGAGGATGTTTCTCATCTGGTGAGCACTTTAGGGACAGGATGTGTGTCACATACATTTAGGTTTAGCCTAAATATTTTGATACACTGACAGCCGCAGTGGCACGTTTGCGATAATCAGAGGAGGAAGACTGAAGATGTCTTCTTCATCCCGTCATCTTCCACCTTCCTCTCAGGTGATCCAAAGACAGATCTCCCACTTCTCAAAGCCAGCAGTGATATCATGGAAAACTCTGACAGACTGTCAGGCGCTGGAGATAAGGGAATTACTGGTGATCCCTAGTAACTCAACGAATCATTTTTATTTCTTTCCACTCAAAGTTAATTTTAAAGGCAGAGCTTCTGCCTCTGTACATTTAGCTGGCCAATAAAACAGTCCACATTTCAAAATAAATCATAATTGATGAAGGAAATCACAGAGAAAAAAAAAACACTAAAGTGGAGATTTAAGAAGTCCAGAGAGGTGAAACTCTACATCCTTCAGTCCTGTTACTAGAGTAAAAAGGGGAACGACTGTAAAGAGCAACAACTACAAGTATTTCTGAAGGAACTCGGGAATTTTCCTTGCTGTAAAACTGCTGCTCAACTTATGACCATGAAAGCGAAGCTCTCATTTCCCGCTGACGATAGTGAAAGATGATCATAAAATTGACTCCATCTGTAATTTTAGGGTGAACTTTCCAGTCACCAGCAGCTCAGTGGCATCTCTTAATATGAATTCGGCTTGAAGACTTTAGGCTTTTAGTATAGAAATTCTTTGTATTTGTCTTGAATAAATAAGTGTGTAAATATGAAAAAAAAAAAAACCTAATGTTCCACATAAAAACTGGATTTGGCTACATCATAGGTTACGTATCACAGGTTATGTATTTTCTATGACATTTTATATTTGTTGGAATTTAGCCACCATTGGTTCATTTTGCAAATGAAAAGTGAGGACCTTGAAATGATATAAAAATAACACAACACTGAAGTTACCAGTGAGAATTTGTACCATCACTTGGCCACCAGGCAGGGCTTTGCAAGACAACAATTTCAACAATCTCAAACTGTCTCAAGTTCAGCAAATGTGTCCTTTCATTGTGCATCAAGGTATTAAATGAATGATATTTTAAAATTTTTCAGGAGTTCTTTGGGGCCTCTGTGGAATGTGGAGTAACGCTTACAAATTGGGTGGTCCTAGCTTGAAAGCTTCAGGATGTCAATTAGCTTTTCTATCATTTAATATAATTTGCAATTAATTGAATTTCAATAGGTGCAGTCTGCTCATGAGCAAACAGGAGGCAGACAAGGTCAGCGCCGGCATTTAGAATGTTCGCGGACAGTGGGCATGACTACGTGCTAAAAATTGAATGTTTATTTCGATTTAAAGATGTTCTTTATTCAGACGAGTTGTGCAATGTATAATTTACTATGACATAAATTTGATAATGACACAAAATGGATAAAATAGAAAATCCTGGAAATAATTTTACAAACCACTGGGCATTTGTCCACTACAGCTTTGATGGGAAACTTGGCAACATTTCCAACTGTGACCTCAGTGAAATTTTAGACAACGCCTTCATTTCTGAGACCTTCCATAGGTGACAGCCATAAAAGTCGGACCCATAAGGATGGAAGAAAAGCCGAAGATACTCTTGTTATTATTTAAATGTTTAAATACTGTAACATCCACGATCATGGTGCATGGGTTTTTCATGTTTTTTTAGAGTGTTGCTGTTAAAAACGGTACAAACAGACCAGATCCAGAGAGTTGTTACAGTATGTGTGTGAAAGACAGACACAAACGTGTGCGCTCTCACGTTGGTGTCTCCTGGGGGACCTCCGAGTACCGCTGCTGTTGTTCTTTGCAGTGAGATGGAAACTTTTCCCACATCTGCACAACATCTGCACAACATTTGGGCTACTGGCTGTAGATTTCAACATATAGGGCTGCTTTTGTCCCTCCCTGATATGCTGATACGACTCAAACCAAGGAAACCCCAAAAGCAAATCATGAGTCATTCCTTCAGACATTTAAAAATCCTGGGGGGGAAAATGCAGTGACATAGTTCCCAGAGAAAAAAATGTGTTGACACTGGTGACTGAGCTGGGATTATGAAATGGTCATCGACCAAATGACTAAACCTTCATATTGAACTATTATTAGACTTAGAAGTCTTTATTTGACTTTGAGCCATTAAAAAAATAACCCTCTGCTTTAACATTCTTATTACCGCTTGAACTGTGCCATCACATTTATGCACCGACCCAGGTGCAATTGTCTCTCTCTTATGGGTTTTACTCGCCCCTCTTCTCTTCTCATATTATCCTGGTTTGTCTTCAACCGCTCTGTCTTTTCTCTGTTTTTTCGGTTGCCCTCCTTAACCTCCTGACCCCTCTCCTTTTCATCTGTCCCTTCTCTTCCTCGCTTTCGCCTCCCCATCCTCTTTAGTCTCCCCTCTGGCCTCCCCACCATTTGCTATGAGTCTTCCACTTTCCCATGACAGAAGCGGTGACGGGAATCTAATGACTGACTTCTCTGCTTTCACCTGCTCTCAGAACTTGGGCTGTGAAAGGGATCTTTGTACCTCAGGGCCCTTCATTGCCTCTGGAGGTATGTGCTGTGTTGTTCATACAGAAAAGGATTTGGTCTGACTGGAATTTTTGGGGCCAATGGGAAAATCTGAGCTAGTTTGTTTTAACTCCCCCTTTGACATCTCCGAAACAGCATGCTGTCACTGGAAAACGGCAGAAACAAACCCTCAACTGTCGACGGTTGAAATGTCTATTTTATATGACTTTTTTACAAATGAGACACCAACTTTTCTAGGGATGCATCGCTAAAAGAGGTTTTCTGGCTGCAGAAGTCTTGAGATGAGATGCCATAAATATGATAACCAAGGAGCTGATATCTAAACAGTGGAGTTTCACTTTAGCTGTTTGGTTAATGCACAGCTTGGAGAAAGAGATAGAAATGTGTGTTTTTCATCCATCTCTATAGCCACTAGTGATCTATGAGCATGAAGCTACTGTATTTTCATGACTATAAGTTGCACCTAAAACACTGAGATTTTCTCAAAAATCGACGGTGCGCCTTATAATATGGTGCGCCTTGTGTGTGGACTGAGTTCCAAAATCTGCTGTGCACCTTTGGTGGGTGCACCTACGGTAAACGCTCCGCCAATCGATTAGCGGCAAACCTACGCGTAAGGATCTCCTAAAATGGCGGTGGTCAAGCGAGACCGCGTATGAATGAGGCTTACTTTAAACTGCAGGCCATCGAATATGCGGCTGAAAATGGCAATCGAGCAATCTTAGTGTTTTCGCTTAATGAGGCAGCGGCATCTCTCCATACGCGCGAGGACAACTGTTGCGCAGCGGCTGCCCGCGGATTACCAGGAGAGGGCGGCCATCGTCCCTAACCCTAACCAGGAGAGGGTGGCCATCTTCCGCACCTACTGCGGCGACAAGATAACCGCGTCCCAGCCACATCACCAACATGGATGAGATCCCTCCGACTTTTAACATCCCTTTGACCCACAAAGTGGAGAAAAAGGGACCGGCACGGTGGCGATACGCACAACAGGGCACGAAAAGTCAGCGTTCACCGTGGTTCTCGGCTGCCACGGAAACGGACAGGGCGCTGGATGACGGAAGGCGAACACTCCTTCACAAAGACTATGAGGCAGCGGCGGGCGAGTTATGCCACCATATGTGGGTGGATTGTAGACGCGTGGGCTATGATACCATCTTCATGTATTGGAAGAGCTTTCACAAAATCAACGCTGAACCGGAACCGGTCGGTGAGTCCGATTCAGATGATTAAGAAGAGGAATTCGGGATGTTGGACATTGAAATAGTGCAGCTGTTTAATTCAGATACAAAGGATGAAAACTTTGATGGTTTTGTGGCGGAAGAATGAATATTTTGTTCAATAAATGTGTCAAAACTCACCGTTTTACTTCCGTTGTCATTTTTTACTGCATGTTTCAGCATGCGCCTAATAATACAGTGCACCTTATGTATGTTTTAAATACAGAAATAGCACCTGTAACTGAGACTGCGCCTTTTAATACAGTGTGCCTTATGGTCGAGAAAATACGGTACATTACACACCCGAACAAGCTGCCTTTTCACCACAGTTGTCACATTCTCACATAAAGAAACGGTGATGCTTCAGAGAGATATTTAGAGAAGCTTTGCCATAGACGCTGCAGAGCACAAGGGGGCCTAAAATAGAAAGGTCACATGTCAGGCAAGGTGATGAGCCCCGACATGCAAGTTCATCTCAAACCATCATATACGATAGCGTAATCATGCAGATCCACATCAAAGGCAGCATCTCAAGTCCGTCAGCAACAGCACCCTCCCCCCACGGGACATACAAAACTGTCTGAGCACCATACAGTATGTCACATATTCTAAACTTTTTATGTTCTGGAAAATGAGATTTTCTCCCCTTTGGTCCTTGTGTGTCATCATGTGCTCACAGACTACCGAGAGCTGAGGCATTAGTGAGTGTTTCCACGGCTGTCTTCAGTTTTACATGGCTGTGACCCACACTCTCACTGGGGGGAGCGACCCGGAACCAAAGCCATCGAAGGGGATCCGACGCCTGCCTGACAGGCGCTGCAGGGGGGCAGCGAAGGCCCAAGAACAGGATCAGATGGTAAACAGGTGGGGTAAGGAATGAAAAGGCACACAAGGATTTAGGATTTTATTTAAAATGTCACATTTTAAAAAAGAAGCATGGATTAACAATCATCTGAACAGGCTGCTTCATATCATTTTGATGCTCTCATACTGATCCTGATGATTAATTAGGCCCAATGCGAAATGTATTCAACATTTGTTTTAAAGAAAGTACAAGTTAATATACAACACGGCATAAATTAGATTTACATCGATATAACACTATGATACAAAGGTGAAATGTCTGTTTACAAGCAATTACAGTCATTTGTAGTCAAATATTTTGTATTTTTAGGTCTTTTTTTGGAGAGAAAAGTGTATTGAATTAAATGTATTGAATGTATTTAGGAATTTGGATTTGACTGAAAACCTTTTATTGACACACCACTTAAATCTAAATGAACACAGTTTTTTACAGCAATTCTAAAGCAATAATATTTTAGTATTATTTTCCTGCCAAGTAGGCCAATTTAATCAGATTTTAAACTCAAATAACAATATTACAATAAATAATGTTTTTTTCCTATTTAATAAATGATTCTCCTAGAAAACTGAAACCAGTCAAACACCTTTTGCCACTCTAAATAATGTTTAGTACTGGCAAATTTTATTTTATTTTTCCAGTTAAACTAAATTATCTACATTTCATACTATCATCTTCATGCAAAACACTAGCTTAGTTCACAATTCAAAGGATTAAAAAAGCAGCACATTGGCTGTAGAAGCTAAGCCATTTATAATGCAAACACATTTCAAAATGAGCTGTGAGAGTCTGACGGAGGCTTGCGAATACTGCAGGGAGCGCAACGTGGGCTTCAAACGGGCGGATAAATCAATGGCTGGTTTGGAAGAGCTGGAAATGGTTACAGAGAGAGGGATGTGAGGTGGGAGAAACGGCCTTGCACTCAAAAAGCCAAACCAGTCCAGACAGCAAATGACAGTGTAAAAAGAGCATGGATACCTTTTATGAAAGCTGGATCATTCACAGTGGTTCAGATAAGGATGGTGCCAAAAAAGAGAGAGAGAGAGAGTGGTGCTTAGATATATTTTATGGATTAAAGGTCAAGCGTAAATGTTTTTTTGAAAGATTCAGAAGCTCTACCTCACATGTAGGCAGCAGGTAGCTAAACTTTTGATTGTGGCCACAATTTGTTGTGGTTGTGGTTGACCAAAACCCAAAGGCTGGTTTGATTTCTGTGGATGAAGGTCATGCATGTCATTAAAAAAAAACAAGCAACAAAACAAATTTAAAATTAGATATTCCAATGAGCGTGGACAACAAACCTACGCAGATCTAGAGTGGGACCAGATGCTAATGCTAGTGCTAATCCAAACAAAGAATAATGAGCAATACTGTAAACAGGGTGTTACAGGATGTTAACCTGACAAGCATCGTGGCTCCCATTTCTAAAATAGTTTTTATGAATTAATTGTCTTGAATTAAATAAAGGCTTATTCACACCCAGGGAAGGAGGAAAGGATCAGAGAGATAAAACCTTAACACGGAAACAGAATGTTACATTCAATGGAATGGAATATGAATCCTTGTTGACCTGTCCAGCTCTCTCACCGCCAACAGGGCGAGCCACTTTTCTTGTGGCCATGTTGGATAAATTTCAACGGCAACCAATGTTTGTTTCAAAATGGCACCTGGTTTTTGGCTGCTGTGTTCAACATCACCACTTGGTACTGGTGCTAATTTTTATGCAACCCCAGGGGCATAGGTACCAAAAAACTAACTAGTAACTTTTCACATTGGAAATGAGCACCAGAATAGCATAGCATAGCGTACCATGAAATAGTGTAGCATCGAGTAGAGTAGGTGTTCACAGTGGAAATGTGCCATGAGGAGCCATTTCCAAACCAGCCTCTCATTGTTTGCTCTCATGCACACATTCCGTTTCCTCCTCCTTCCTCCTGCTCCTTGTCTGATTGATTTTAATTATTAGTGAACATCATGGTAAAGGAGTAATGAAAAAGTAACTAATCAAACAGCTTCTTATCTTTTATTGCAACATCTTGTCAAATTCAAATCCCTTTAAGACTTGGAGGGGCTGTGGGGGAGCTGGAGTCTGTCTCAGCAAGGTACATCTTGGGCTGGTCACCGGTCAATCCCAGAACACAGAATATACACAGACGATTTACACTCCCTCTCACACCTCCAGGACAAATACAGTTATAATTTTTAGTTCAATAGTTAATACAATAGTTGTTCTCCGATGACAGATGGGGAAAGAGACCATGACAAGGGTGAGGAAGGTCTTTTATTGGCGACATTGGTGACACAGCCTGCTGGTTCTAGATCTTCAGCAGGGAGGGGGAAAGGACAGTACTGATGATGCTGATACAAATTTTTTTTTCCCTTTAAATATGCTGTTCCTCAACAAAATCTCCTGTGTGTCATACCATGTGTATAACTACGTAACACAAAAGTTCCGACACATGACGGTGATGAGAGCATCAGGTGAAGAATGTCATTTATAACATTTTGGATTATAATTGTAATTTTGGTAAATATGTTACACTCCTGTAAATACAGTTAATAGATTAGGAATTTGTACACTCCCATATAGTTCCACTTCCATTAACAGGGTTACTGAGGTCAGATGTTGTAACAATAATTAATGTGATATTGTGGCAGGTATAACTCAGAAGGATTATGGGCTGGGGCGTCTTTGGTGGCCTTATGTTTTGGTGCACTTTTGAATGTGCTTCTTTCTGGTTTGGCATTCATAAATAAAGTGTGACTGAAATAAGTTTGCTAACCCCCAGGATCACCATCTTTCGCAAATAGACTATATCTTAACACATTTCGGACTGAGTGAAAAGTCGTTTCGCTCAGCACCTCCAGAGAGGCGGAACTTAAACTGGTGGGTGGGACAGATGCAGGTGGGCGGGGTGAGTGTGATGCAGCTCCGCCCTTGTGGTTTTGGAGTTCTGGATTGCCAGGGAGATTTATCATAATACTGCGTTATCAGGCCTTCCTCTGACTTACTACTGAGGGTGTAAATTAGGAATCACGGCCACCACATCTGACTCCCAAAAGACAATGTCCACACTAATCACAGCCACATCTGCTCCAATCCTGCAGCTTTCATAACAAACTCTACAACAATTGTATGCATATGTTTAAACATATGTGAAATGAAAAGATGAAATATATGAAATTTAATAAATATGGGTAGAAAAAAATGCATGGACATTCCAAAAGTATTGAGGGAATTGGCACACAGTGCTTCAAAGGCTTTCCTGGGTTAATTTAAGTTTACAAAAGCCTTATCAGTTGGAAAAGAAAAAAGCTGGGTCCACAGAGGGAAACTTAATCAATAAGGTCCCTAATGCTGAGAAAGCATGAGATGCATTACATCGTGGAAACTGCAATATTTTACGTTTAAATAGCATTAGCCCAGGATGCAAAGAAGTGTGACTTTTATGGCTTGTCAAAGACAGGTTACTATATTTTATTTAATGGCCTAACTACAAATATTTAGCCCTCATATTTAAAAAAAACAAAAACAACGAACTTGTTTAAGTAGAAGTGAGATGATCACACCGCGTTTACATCCATGATGATTCGTTCTGCTGCACAGACTGCCCTCTATTGGACAAGATGTATCAATGCAGGTTTGGTATAAACCTACAGAGACTCACAAATACTGGAGGTCTAGTGTATGCTAATACCGGTAGTAGGACGAGTAAATATTAATTTCTTTCTTTTTCAGTTTTGACCACATTCACATGTTATTTGTTAACTTTGATACCAACAATGATGAGAACTGACAATCTGAAACTGTCAGAAATTTCATTTTATTAGCTTTACTTATATGTCTGTGTAAATTCTCAGTCATCCAGGTCATTGTATCCAAGGTAGTTTTCTCTGTCAACTGGACTGGGTTTCTTCTCTTGAAGACGTTTCGCCTTCTATCCAGAAGGCTTCTTCAGTTCTGAAATCGCTGGGGAGAGAGCTTGAGAATTCAGGGGCTATATATTCTCAAGCTCTCTCCCCAGCGATTTCAGAACTGAAGAAGCCTTCTGGATAGAAGGCGAAACGTCTTCAAGAGAAGAAACCCAGTCCAGTTGACAGAGAAAACTACCTTGGATAGCTTTACTTATAAAACAATCATTTGCATTTGTTTCTGTCAAATGCAGGCATACCTTTTAAAAAACAAAGTGATTTTTCCACAAAATCTTTCATGACAATATTTGAGATTGTGTAAAATTTTAAGGATGTGCAAAAACTCTTTCCACCACCATATTCGATCCTGGCAGTTGGCATAACCTTTTACCCACTTTATTTGCTTAACATGGTTTACATAACAGACAGCATGTGCAGCTCTGCCTATCTCTATTGATTTTACTTTGAGAAACTGATAATTTAACTGTTATGCAAGGTTGTTTTGTAACATATGCCTGAAAAAGAAACGAAAAACAATGTTTTCCTAATTAATTTTTAATGGAGGATAAAAATATTTTCAGATATAAAATCATCACTTTTTTAACTACATGTGACAAGATAAGATCAGCTGTTATCAGTGCTTTTGTACTGCTAAGGCTGATCACCACTTAACATCCATCTACTAAAATAGAATGCATTTCAACACATTTAAAACTACACTTTCGAATTTGAATCTTAAAAATAATAAGAATTTCAGCACAACACATATCAGACGTTTTTAAAACATTATTTATGTGACATAAACAGAATGTTTGACACATGAAATGTGTGTAACCTGGAAAGTGTGGGAATGTTGCACCTGTGCAATCGCTGATGTGTTTGGGAATTTTGCCAACATTTCATTGGTCGAGCACAGAGAGATAATAAGTATAAATACAACTGTCTGACAGCAGTAAAGTCATCCAGGGTGACTTTTCCACAGAAAGCATGAAGTTCCTCATTCTGGTGGCTTTGTTTGGGCTCGGCTTCGCCCAGCACAACCCCCACCTCCAACATGGGAGGACCTCCATTGTCCACTTGTTTGAGTGGCGCTGGGCAGACATCGCTGCTGAGTGTGAGCGCTTCTTGGGTCCCAATGGCTTTGGTGGAGTTCAGGTATGAAAGGGACATTCTGTCTGCTTATTAAATACAAATGCAAAATGTCATACTTAACACATTTAGAAGCACTTCTTTGTTCTAAATATTCAAACATTAAGAACTTTATCACAGTCTCACAACATGCTCATGTGAAACTTAAATTGCACTACAGTTTGAAAGTATTTCCTCTATTCTGCTCAGATTTCCCCTCCCAATGAGCACATAGTTCTTAACAGCCCGTGGAGGCCCTGGTGGCAGAGATACCAGCCAATCAGCTACAACTTGTGCTCCAGATCTGGAAGTGAGAATGAGCTGAGAGACATGATCACCAGATGCAACAATGTTGGGGTAAAAACTGAATATCAATTGTTGACACCATTATTCTCAGCATTGAACACACACTACAGACTTCATATGTATATTGTGCTTACAAACCATTATTTTCTTGAAGGTCAACATCTACGTGGATGCTGTCATCAACCACATGTGTGGTGCAGGTGGCGGTGAGGGAACACACTCCTCATGTGGCAGCTGGTTCAGTGCAGGCAGGAAAGACTTCCCCTCTGTCCCATTTTCCAACATGGACTTCAATGATCACAAATGTAGAACTGGAAGTGGAAATATTGAAAACTACGGCGATGCTAATCAGGTAAGTCATTCAGGCAGTAAGTATGGTTTTTAGCCATGTGATGATACTAAGTTGACCTCTTCAGGTACGTGACTGTCGTCTGGTTGGTCTCCTGGATCTCGCCCTGGAGAAAGATTACGTGAGAGGTAAGGTGGCTGACTACATGAACAAGCTTATCAACATGGGTGTGGCTGGATTCAGAGTGGATGCCTGCAAACACATGTGGCCCGGTGACCTGTCTGCCATCTACGATCGACTGCACAACCTAAACACCAAGTGGTTCCCCAACGGATCAAGGCCTTTCATCTTCCAGGAGGTCAGGCTTAACTTTTTAGCAGCCTAAAAGGAACTAATCAAAAAAAATATAGAAAACTGAATGTAAAGCAATACATTAGCATCTTTGGATGAGACAGAAAGAAAAAGGTTATACACAGGTTACACATCATGTTTTGTTACAACAATAACATTGAGAAAATTAAAAATTGAATTTGCTTTCAGGTTATTGACCTGGGAGGTGAGCCTATTACCTCCAGAGAGTACTTCCATCTGGGCAGGGTGACTGAGTTTAAATATGGTGCCAAACTGGGAACTGTCTTCAGAAAATGGAATAATGAAAAGTTGATGTACACCAAGTAGGTCTTTCTTTGTCATGTCTAAATGGAAAGATTTTTCTCTTTAATTTTATGAATTGACAGTAATCCAAAACTCTTCACTGAGGAGCTCGATGAAATTCAGCCCAGTCTTCTTATTCTGACTCTGCAGTCGACCCAGTTTGATGGAAGGTGTCAGTGATTTGATTTCCATTTTGTGCTTGTGTGCAGGAACTGGGGAGAGGGTTGGGGTTTCATGTCTAATGGCAATGCTCTTGTCTTCGTTGACAACCATGACAACCAGAGAGGACATGGTGCTGGTGGAGCATCTATTGTTACCTTCTGGGATGCCAGGCTCCACAAGATGGCTGTAGGGTACATGCTGGCTCACCCATATGGAGTAACCAGGGTCATGTCAAGCTTCCGTTGGAACCGCCACATTGTCAATGGAAAGGTAGAGCTGATAACACACTACTGTAACAAGTGTGTGCAACAAGTAGTTGTTCATCATGGATTTATCTTTGATATGTAGGACCAGAATGACTGGATGGGCCCTCCCAGCCACCCTGATGGATCAACCAAATCTGTTCCCATCAACCCAGATGAGACTTGTGGTGATGGATGGGTGTGTGAGCACAGATGGCGTCAGATCAAGTGAGTTTTCAAAAAGCCAGAGACAATAAAGCCATTGCTGACCTTGTGATCCCATCAGTTTGAGGTTATTTTAACACATCTGTCTTTTAGGAACATGGTGATTTTCCGCAATGTTGTCAATGGACAACCTCATTCCAACTGGTGGGATAATAACAGCAACCAGGTTGCCTTTGGACGTGGTAATCGTGGTTTCATCGTCTTTAACAATGATGATTGGTAAGCTTAACTATTCAGAAAGATCTTCACCCAATATTCAGACACATAACTACCTCTTGTGCAATGTGCCAAATGGCATCATTTAGTTCAAATATTTTTCATGGTCCCCCATTACATAATACATTTAAATTATAAAAATAATTTAAAAAGACAAGTTCACTCTAACTTTATCCATCATTCCTTCCCCACCAGGGACCTGGATGTGACCCTTAACACAGGCATGCCTGGTGGCACCTATTGTGATGTCATTTCTGGCCAGAAAGAGGGTGGCCGGTGTACTGGCAAGCAGATCCACGTGGGTGGTGATGGTCGTGCACACTTCAAGATTAGCAACAGGGATGAAGACACTTTTGTTGCTATTCATGCTGAATCCAAGCTGTAGCCAAACACCTAAAAATAAAATTTTAAAAATGCATTAAGCATCTTTTTTTTTAAAAAAATATTGGGATGTAGTTTCCTTTGTATTAGACAGATACGCTTTGTCAAAAAGACTGTTCTTGTGTTTTAAACTATTTGAGTGGAGGAAGGGTGGATAGCGCAAATCGAAATGTCTGGAGGCTAACAAAATATACAAATGAAATCCAAAAGTAGTAATATAAAGACATAACTAAGCAATAAAAAAGATACTAAAACAAAAACAACAAAAGAACAAGTATGACTAAGAATAATAATTATGTTAATAATATAAATAAAGACAGAAGGATGTGGGGATTTCAGAGACGATTACAACAAGAATAAGACTGTGATCCAGTGCTTAACAAACTACCAACATCTGTAGCACAAACCAAAAGATGTTTCCCTTTTATCATTCAAATTTCAAAACATTAATCTTACCCAGAGGGACATATTTGCTCCACAGGGACACAGACCCACAGATACCCAGTTCCCCTGTGCATATGACCTCCACTACCCCAGAAGCATCGGCAAAAGGATCCACAAGATCACAGCTGTCTCAATTCTCTCAGTCCCAAAGACTATCAGGCATCCAGGGTCAAATGTACTACTCAGACCCTTGAAAGAGATCTAGAGCAACCCTATTCCTCTGAAACCTGTGCCATCTATTGATGAACCATCTCGCTAGATAATGGAAGATATTACTGGGGTGCCACAACACATGGACAGGAGGGCACGTGTTTAGCTATAAGAAATGCAACCTGTATAGTGTTCACAATTTTCAGAATACCTCAGAGCTATATTGAATAATTTGTGCCTTGTGTAATTATGATGTGGAGAACTTGGTATTCTGAACATTGAAGGATGTGTATTTGGCAGTAAAGTCATTTATGTTTTGGCGTTGGGCTGTTAGATAAGTCTGCCTCTATTTTGAGCTTGGAAGAGAAATTGAAATAAGTTTGCTGGAAATTAGTCAAAACATTTTCAGTAGCTGTCAATATTTCAACAAATGGTCAACTCCAAAAACTCCAAATTGTTTTACCAGATTCTAGAATAAGTCAATTACTATCATGAATATTGTTCTCTTCTGGTACTCTGGCTTTTCCCACAGGTATTCAACAGTTTTTGTTTTTTTTTTGGGGGTGGGGGGTGGGGGGGTAGGTGAATCGGTGACTAAAAGGGGTGTAGCTGTGAATGCAAGGTTGGCTCATTTGGCTATCAGTTCTGCATATCCTTGGTATGCATTTCAAATACGTTTTTTAAGTACAACAAAGTAATACTTGTGAAAAAAATATAACCAAAATTTTCTAAATCATCCTCTTAGTGGTGTTGTGTGGGTTACATGAGGCAAACATGTCCCCTTTGTTTGTTTGGATAGACTCGAACACCTCATGGAAAAGCTTTAATTGATAACAACCATCAAGGTGAGCCACTCTCATACGACCTTTAAACATTTTAAGTCAGTCATTGCAAAAATTTATTTATTCAATGTCTCTTTATCATCGTTTTATCAGTGTGAGAATAGCTGCAAATTTTACATTAAAGCTCTATCCTAACTACTTTTAATAAGTAGCTGGAGATTATATTTTTTCGCGGTTATGTTTTTTGAATTTTTATTGTCAAACTTTAAAATGTTTTCTACCTGAATCATAGGGTTCACATTGTTTAACTTTTTTTCCCATTTCTTCATGCTTGTAGATAAAGATAGTTACATTTACACTGCAAAAAATGAATTGTTTTAATGATATGTTAGCTTGTTACTACAGTCATTGAGGATTGTGGGATTTATTGCAGTTGACAACTTTTCTATCTAGAGTTCATATTTTCTCTTGCATCGATCTTGGTTTCTCCAGAAACCATATACATACACAGACCATATACATGCCCAGTTGGTTGACTGGAGAACTAAACTGGTATTGCTCATCAATACCAGTATGTAAGAGAACAAAGTGATGTTTAATTGAACAAAAAAAATCTATAACCTCTTTTGTCCTTTATTGCTTATGTGTAATTGAGTGTAAGGTCAAGGTTGAATAAGCGCCCGTCATGATAACAATGGACTGATAATATATGGGTTGCTGCTTGTAAAGCAGCTCATGCAGAAAATAAGACAGCAAATGTTTGTCAGATTTAGCTTAAAACTATATTCAAGAGTGGTGGTATTTTTTTTAAAATTCACTTTTTAGGATTGTTAGGGAGGAAGAAAGTGATCAGTTTTCTTCCCGTGCTGTTGCCATCAGAGGAATGAGACGGAAGTTTCAGTTTACTTGCTGCAAGGGCAACCACACGTCTGCAATGTGAGCTACAAGTGTGGGCCCCGGTGAGGTTTATTTTTATAGTAGCACACGAACATGTAAGATTACAGTAAGAGTAAGCGTCATATGATAAAGCGTAAGCGTCACAGGATAAAACAAAGGATGGTATATACAAAAGGAACATATAAGAAAATGGTCAGGTTGTCTCCTGCTATCCTGAGGCGATAGAACATCAGCTAAAGTAGGTTCTGGTTAGGAGTGATAATAAGTAGTTACAGCATTGCTATATGAACAGTTTGAACCTAACAAGGATATTTACAACAAAAATGTCCAGAAATATAGTCTATAGAAATATATTAAATAGTGAAATGTAAATGTTGACTGTTAAATGTAAATATTATATCTTACAGATAAATCTTAAATCTAAATCTAAGTGATTCATTTGAACTAAATATTTAGTATGTAAATGTATACTGCTTGGAACAGTGCAGTGTTTTCAGAATCAAATAACAAATGAAACCCAATATATCCGGGGAAATGAACATTTTTACTTTTACTACATAGCAATTTATGTTTTAATTATCCTAAAAGGTCACAGTTTTAAACCAGGATTGCTGTTTTTATTTTTTTTTAAGCGTGAGCTGCTTTACAAACAGCCCCCCATAGAATATGCATGAAGCTCGCGATCTAATTATTTGCAAATTATCTTTTAGATGCAAATTTTTAAAAGGAATGTAAAAATAAAGACAAGAAAAAGGATAACTTTTTGTTAGGAGTTTTTTCTTTAAACTTTGGGTCTTTGCGGGACTATGTGTGAATATCACACCTGTTTACCATGTTGATATTTGCTAGAGTCTCATTGGTTGAGCAAGGAGAGGATAGAAGTATAAATAACAGTTAAGTAGCAGCGAAATCATCCAGGGTGACTTTTCCACGGAAACCATGAAGGTGTTTATTCTGGTGGCTTTATTTGGGCTCAGCTTTGCCCAACACAATCCTCATTTCAAGGACGGCAGGACCTCCATTGTCCACCTGTTTGAGTGGCGCTGGGCAGACATCGCTGTGGAGTGTGAGCGCTTCTTGGCTCCCAATGGCTTTGGTGGAGTTCAGGTACATACAGCTGAAGAAAGAAAGAAAATCCAACACTACAAGTGTATATTTTAATTTCAACAATTGCTCTTTGTACAATCTGTACTGCTCAGATTTCCCCTCCAAGTGAGCACATAGTTTTGGACAGCCCATGGAGGCCCTGGTGGCAGAGATACCAACCAATTGGCTACAACCTGTGCTCAAGATCTGGAAGTGAGAATGAGCTGAGAGACATGATCACCAGATGCAACAATGTTGGGGTAAGGCCTTAAGGAGATACAATTTGACATTGTGTACCTTCTTCCTACTGTAATGTATTTTTGCCAAAAAAATAAATGATTGATAATATTCTGATATTTCTTAAATTCTACAAAAATACAACTTAGTTCTCAACACGTATTATGAGATTAATGCAAACTGAATTCCCTAAATGGTGTGAGGATGACAAGGCAGCAGGTGCTGAGAATTTCTCAATTTTTGAATTTTTAGGTCAACATCTACGTGGATGCTGTCATCAACCACATGTGTGGAGCGAGTGGTGGTGAGGGAACACACTCCTCATGTGGCAGCTGGTTCAATGCAGGCATGAAAGACTTCCCCTCTGTCCCCTATTCCTACTTGGACTTTAATGATTATAAGTGTAAAACCAGCAGTGGCAACATTGAAAATTATCATGATATGTATCAGGTAACTAACTCAATTTTGTCAACACTTACAGAACAGTTTTAAAAAAAAATTGATTTAATGATTCAATGTTTAGGTGCGTGACTGTCGTCTAGTCAGTCTCCTGGATCTCTCCCTGGAAAAAGATTACGTGAGAGGTAAGGTGGTCGACTACATGAACAAGCTTATCAACATGGGTGTGGCTGGATTCAGAGTGGATGCCTGCAAGCACATGTGGCCCGGTGACCTGTCTGCAGTCTATGGTGGACTGCACAACCTCAACACCAAGTGGTTCCCCAACGGATCAAGGCCTTTCATCTTCCAGGAGGTCAGGCTTAGGTTTTTAGTAGCCTAAAAAGAACTAATAAAAAAAAGATTGAAAACTGAATGTAAAGAAATACATCAGCATCTTTGGATGAGACAGAAAGAAAAAGGATATACACAGGTTACACATCATGTTTTGTTACTACAATACCATTGAGGTAATTAAAATTTGAATTTGCTTTCAGGTTATTGATCTGGGAGGTGAGACTATTACCTCACGAGAGTACTTCCATCTGGGCAGGGTGACTGAGTTTAAATATGGTGCCAAACTGGGAACTGTCTTCAGAAAATGGAATAATGAAAAGTTGATGTACACCAAGTAGGTCTTTCTTTGTCATGTCTCAATGGAAAGATTTTTCTCTTTAATTTTATGATTTGACAGTAATCCAAAACTCTTCACTGAGGAGCTCGATGAAATTCAGCCCAATCTTCTTATTCTGACTCTGCAGTCGACCCAGTTTGATGGAAGGTGTCAGTGATTTGATTTCCATTTTGTGCTTGTGTGCAGGAGCTGGGGAGAGGGTTGGGGTTTCATGTCTAATGGCAATGCTCTTGTCTTCGTTGACAACCATGACAACCAGAGAGGACATGGTGCTGGTGGAGCATCTATTGTTACCTTCTGGGATTCCAGGCTCCACAAGATGGCTGTAGGGTACATGCTGGCTCACCCATATGGAGTAACCAGGGTGATGTCAAGCTTCCGTTGGAACCGCCACATTGTCAATGGAAAGGTAGAGCTGATAACATGCTGCTGAAACAAGTGTGTGCAACAAGTAGTTGTTCATCATGGATTTATCTTTGATATGTAGGACCAGAATGACTGGATGGGCCCTCCCAGCCACCCTGATGGATCAACCAAATCTGTTCCCATCAACCCAGATGAGACTTGTGGTGATGGATGGGTGTGTGAGCACAGATGGCGTCAGATCAAGTGAGTTTTCAAAAAGCCAGAGACAATGAAGCCACTGCTGACCTTGTGATCCCATCAGTTTGAGGTTATTTTAACACATCTGTCTTTTAGGAACATGGTGATTTTCCGCAATGTTGTCAATGGACAACCTCATTCCAACTGGTGGGATAATAACAGCAACCAGGTTGCCTTTGGACGTGGTAATCGTGGTTTCATCATCTTTAATAATGATGATTGGTAAGCGTAACTATTTAGAAAAATCTTCACTTAATATAACCATTCACTGCAAGAGTTCTTTTTAACTATGGGGGGAAGGAACTTTAAAGAACCTCTTACTTAGCTCTCTCAATTGTCATGTCTCCACCCTTTGGTGACATCACAAGTTTCGATATGAACTTCATTGTTTGATAGTTTTGACCGTGACCGTGACCGTGATCGCCTGGGTAAGCCACCAAAAGCAAAAATCATTGCAAAAACCAATGAGTAAGGTGAGAATCTGAGATGATATACAGCAACTGCATTTCTGGTTTGTGTGTTCATGTGAATGGCTGCGTCTGCTACCTAGGCTAATGCTCCTCTAATGCTGGGCTTTGCGTCAATTTGTGATCTAAATTTAGCACCCATTAGCCTTTATGGGCCATAAGTATGGATTTGGTTAGGCCCAGGAAAAGTTACTGTAAATGGCTTTTAAGGGCAGGTTCCTGCAGTGGAGCCATGCACCAATGGCCCTGACCCTGTATGTTACACATAAGTAAGGGAAGTTGACTGTAACTTTATCCATCATTCCTTCCCCACCAGGGACCTGGATGTGACCCTTAACACAGGCATGCCTGGCGGCACCTATTGTGATGTCATTTCTGGCCAGAAAGAAGAAGGCCGGTGTACTGGCAAGCAGATCCATGTGGGTGGTGATGGTCGTGCACATTTCAATATTAGCAACCGAGATGAGGACCCCTTTGTTGCTATTCATGCTGAATCCAAGCTGTAAACAAACCCCTTATAAAATGAATCATTTTAAAAAAAAAAGACATCAAGCATCTGGGTCTTTTGTGTTTGACAGATTTGTCTGCCAAACTTATTTTGTGTCATGGTGATTGCTATTTAACTGATCTGACAGGAGGACAGGGGGCTAACAAAACTTGCCAAATTAACCAAAGGCATAACTAAACAATAGAAAGTTACTAAAAACAACAAAGAACCATTATAAATAATAGTTTTAATCATGGTAATAATTATCTGATGTGTTGAGGTGCTTAACAAACACCCAACATATGTAACATAAATGCAGAGGTGTTTCCCTTTTTTCATTTCTCACTCACTTTCTACCGCTTGTTCCTCCACTGAGGGTCGCGGGGTGGGGCTGGAGCCTATCCCAGCACAATGGGCGGAGGCAGGGTACACCCTGGACTGGACGCCAGTCAATCGCAGGGCTAACACATATAGACAAACAACCATTCTCTCTCACACTCACACCTATGGGCAATTTTAGAGTTTCCAATTAGCCTAATCCCCAATCATGCATGTCTTTGGACTGTGGGAGGAAGCCGGAGTACCCGGAGAGAACCCACGCAGGCACAGGGAGAACATGCAAACTCCACACAGAAAGTCCCCTCAATCCCAACCGGGAATCAAAACCGGGGCCTTCTTGCTGTGAGGCCACAGTGCTAACCACCAAACCACCGTGCCGCCCCCTTTTTTCATTTAATTTTCAAAACATTCCTCCAACCTGAAGGACCCCATATTTGCCCCACAGTATGCAGATCCACAGGCACCCTGGTCCCCTGTGCATATGAGCCCCGCCGAGATCACAGCACTCAGCACTCCGTCACCATCAGCACCGGATCACCCCAGGGCTGTGTACTTTCCCCCCTGCTCTTCTCCCTGTACACTAACTGCTGCACCTCAAGCCACCAGTCTGTCAAGCTGATCAAGTTTGCGGATGACACCACCCTCATCGGGCTCATCTCCAATGGAGACAAGACTGCCTACAGGAGGGAGGTGGCTCGACTGGTGTCCTGGTGCGGACACAACAACCTGCAGCTGAACGCTCAGAAGACAGTGGAGATGATTGTGGACTTCAGGAAAGTCACAGCCCCTTTGCCCCCCCTTGCCCTCATGGACTCCCCCATCACCATCGCGGACTCCTTCCGCTTCCTGGACACCACCATCACCCGGGACCTTAAGTGGGAGCCGAACATCAGCTCCCTCATCAAGAAGGCCCAGCAAAGGATGTTCTTCTTACGGAAGCTGAGGAAGCTCAAACTGCCTCCCAGGATGTTGGCGCAGTTCTATACGGCCATCATCGAGTCCATCCTCACCTCCTCCATCACCGTGTGGTTCGCTGGTGCCACCGTCAGGGACAGACTGAGGCTGCAGCGCGTCGTGCGCGCTGCCGAGAAGGTGATCGGCTGCAGGCTTCCATCCATCCAGGACCTGTATATCTCCAGGACCCGGAGGTGTGCAGGTCGGATCACGGCCGACCCTTCCCACCCTGGTCACGGACTGTTTTCCCCCCTCCCCTCAGGCAGGAGACTACGGTCCATTCGGACCAAAACCTCCCGCTACACGAACAGCTTCTTCCCCTCTGCCATCAGGCTGCTGAACACCAAGTGACTTATCACTTAAGCACCATGTACAGCAGCCAGTCGGACTCACGAACAATACATTGCTCCTGCTTGGACCTGCACTATTTCTTACCACATACCTCTTACCACCTACTATTTATGTATATAATGTATATATGTCTTATTTTGTCTTATTTTATTTTATTTAACTTATTCTAGTGTGGTCTTCTTTATGTTGATTGTCGCAGCGTCACACCACGACACATTCCTAGTTTGTGTAATACTGTGTATTACATGAACAATGGCAATAAACCTGCTTCTGATTCTGATTCTGACTCTCACTCCTCCCAATATCAAAGGTTATCAGGCATCTTGGGCCCCTGTACTACTCAGACCCCTGAATGAGATCTAGGGCAACCCTATTTTGAAAGTTGTGTTTTTGTCATTTTACAAGTTAATTGATTTTTTATGGACTGATAGATAGCTGCCTCCCATTTCAAGATTGGAAGAGAGATTGAAATAAGTAGGTTGGATATGCATCAACACATTCTGATAGCTGTTGATGGGGTGTACATCTCTTGTTGCTAGAAGGCAGCTGAGATAGGCTTCACCTAAATACAATTTCAGTTCTGCGTGTCTCGGATACACATTAACATTTACTAACATTTACTTACTTTAATTATTTTTAAGAACACCTAACTAATAATCGTGAACACCTAACTAATAATCGTGAAATTAACTTGGGGGATCAAAAATTTTCATTCATAAGTCAGTCAATAAAAACTTTACACTGATCAAATTAGTACGTGTTTTTCCTCCTCCTTTCTGTCCTTATTGTCAGTTATGATGCTGGTCCGATTGTAAAGAGTTCTGACAACTAAAAATATGTATGATGTTGGATGTTCTAAAGTCAGGAGGAGGTGCTGATCTGTGTGGGTCGTCTGTATACTGTCATCTTGATGCTGCTGTGTTCTCTGTGGTGAATGTTCATGTCAGTGAATGATATGGTCTAGTTTACGTCTTATTTCCAGGTCCTCGATGAAAATGTTACTCATTATAACGGAGGGTTGGTCTCCCATTCCAAAGCCTTCTTTCTGTCTGTAGATTTTTTTGTTTGGATTGAATATTTGTTTTTTGATTTGGCAAAATGTAGTAAGGTGGAGATTGGAATGTTTTTTTCCAACAGCTGTTGTGTTGTTGCCAGTACAAAGAGTGGTAATAATAGTGGATGAAAAATGTCAAGAAGCCTGTCTTTAGGGTGAAACCTTTGGCAAAACAACAAACAAAATAATCTACCTTCTAAAAAACGTATTAACAAAATCCAAAATCAAACAAAACAATAATAAATGACATTCACTGATCCTAACACCCAAAAATAGAAGAAATAAATTATGGCAGTTCACGTCTATGGCTTCACAATAAGTAATATTTAAGTGGGTTCCAAATACATGCCCAAAGTGATAAACAAGGTTCAGTGCAACTTGGGAGGAAAGTGAAGTGGTGTAAATTCAAACAAAGAACTCAGCACAACAACATGTGGGTCAACACCTCCAGAGCAGCCAATCAGGATGCAGGACCGCTGATAATCCTCAAGTGGAACTTGTTAACAACCTGCACCTGACACCTGACAGAGAGATGTCTCTTTCATTGGTAGAACATAGAATCAAAACCAAATATCTCCCTTGACATAATGACCTCTGAAGCAAGACAAAATGTCATGCTAAGGTTAAAATCATGATGTTGCTAAAGTTCAGTCTCAGTCAGCCCACTGCCTGGACCCTGTGTACGACTATGATTTTACCTTTTGATTCATCATATAGTTAACCAATGTACAATGATCTTAGTTTATGGTTCATCATATGTAATCAAATGTAATAACTATAACTGTGTAGGCATATGCAGGTGTGTTTCCAAGTGCAACAGCCACAGAATGTTCTTCCTACCAACTCTTGCTGAAAGCGGCGTTCGCCATGCTGAAGCTTTAACAAGGTAAGTGCGATATATGTGTTGGGGTACAGGGTCCCCGGTTGTGCGTTTTTTGTTTTTTTCCTATAGGGGGCTTGGAGGAGCTTATGATTTGCTGCAGGTGGCGCCGCAGGTGGGCGCACCTGTCGGCAATCTACATCAGGCCACCTATTTAAGGACGGAGTGCCTATCTCCCAGTGTTAGAGAGTTTTGTTTTTTTCCCTCTGGTCTCTATGTCACCCTGTGGGCGTGGAGAGTGCGTGGGACTTGACTCCTGTGTTGGCTCTGCTCTGAAGCTCTTTGTGTGCCTCGGAAGGCTGGACGAGTGCTTTCCTGCAGTCCAGGAGGACTGCCAGTCAGATTTGTTTGTTAAATAAAGACTAGTCTTTGGACTTTATCACTGCGTTTTGCCTGCCTCCTGTAAAAACCCAAACCCTAACAATATGACTGCTACATAAACATTGTGGAGGATCCTATCTCCTACACTCAACCTCTGAACAGGTCAGCTTGACCTCCTCAAACTTTCAGCTATCTGGTGCCTCTCGTCCTTGAGACGAGAGGCACCAGATAGCAGAGCTTGTCCTGAGAGAAAAACAAGATGTGTTTAAGTTAAACATAAGTGCACATTTGTGAGACAGTGCATTCCATGGCAAGGTACACAAACGGACTGTTTTAGAAAGGCAACTGTGTAAGGCGTCACCCCGTCTGGAGTGGTACAGTAGGTTTGGTAACTTGGAGACTGGAGGCGGTGCAGCGGCGGCTTATGTCCCAGGTGACTGACTTTTTGGTTTTGACTTGCCACCAGGCTTGGTTCTGTGAGATCTTTGTTTTTTACTTTTTACCCTTTTTTGATTGATTGGCTGCTGTAATTCTGATTGCTTTTTAACCTTAATAAACACTGAGCGACTTTTGAAAAAGGACGATCTTCTGCTACCCTGTGTTGCATTTTTGGACATGAACACGCAGACAGAAGCCTTCTGAGCAGAAAGGCCCCCCACCTCCTCCCCACGGCAAGGCTCTGGACAGGAGGCTGGAAAAAATCCTGTTATCACCTCTCACTCTGACACCAAAATTTACAATATTCTGAATGCGACCAAGGGTAAACAAGTGCTATGGCCTTCGCAGTATGCAGAGCTAAACCTATTTATTTATTTATTTACTTATGTACTTACTTAAAAAAACATGAGAAGAGTAAGGCAGAATTGCTCTCTTCACCAGTACAGCCTCTTGATTATTGTAAAACAGCACTATTGTCTGGAGGCTAATATTCATACAGATTTTACAACATCATTTATTGTGTATTCACATAATTTGAATAACCAAATGGATTATACGGATATTTGGACAGACATGCACTTCCCCCAAGCTCCCCCACAGTCCAAGCAAGGATAATTGGTAAGATGATGAATGACTAAACATGCAAGACATACATCATACACTTATACATTTAAATGATTTTATTTTAACGGTAGACCATGTGTGATGCTCTTTTATAGCTAGCAATTTACAGAATAATAACATGATTGAAAATACCACAAAGATGAGGAGCTATGTTTATAATGATGCTTGTTCAGAAGGTTACGACTCAATCATCTCTGACCAACACGTTCACTGATCATCAAAGCAGCGCATGGTCACATCAAAGGAGCGAGAGAGAGTTTTGACGAGAGTGGCACGATGAGAGGATGATAAAGTTACGTTTTGGATTTATTCGATTCCGTTCTGAGTCAACAGAAAACTTTTAGACTTTTGTCAGTTTGTAATTTAAATTCATGTGTGCGTCCATGAGAATGTAAGATTAATCAGATGTTAACTGTGATAGATATTCGTGCTTTAGTAGCACGGCGTATTTGCCATTGTTCGCTATTTTCAATGCGATATTATCATCAGCTTGGGTTGTTGCATTGAATTTATTTAACCTTGTGCGCTCTCTTGGTTATAACATATTTTCTCAGTGTTTGCAAATCTGCGCAGAAATGTCTTTTTTATTGAAATATCAGCGTAGTTTTCTTATATAGCCCAGTTTATAGTGTGTAGTTCATCTCTGCTCATACTTATAGTAATATTAAGTTATTCATATATGTTATTCCTAATGCAGGAACCACACACACACGTACCATTCAAGAGCTGCATCTGCATTAAATAATCCCCATTAATCTTCCCATAGTATCAATAGTAATAATTATTAACATTTAATTTCAGTTGCAGATCTGATGGCCAGATCAATTGTGGGGCAGCTTTGGGGACCTGCAGGTTCATTTGACAGGATTGAGGACATCAAAGAAATTCTAAATCCTGTCACCAGAACATGGAACTCATCTGAGCTGGTTCTTCGAGATAAATTTTCCATTTAGTCTATGAAGTTATGGTTATTCAGCCGGTTCAAAGATTTTGTTTAGTCAGAAAGTTCTATTATTCTTTTCAACCTGGTTGTTGTCTCTCCTTCATGATGGTGTTGCAGCTTCAGAGTCAGGAGTCAGGTTCGGTATATTTGTATGATGCGCCGGTAGAGACACACTCTGATTCAAGTAAGTTTTAATGTATTTATGAATAAAACAGCTAATTCAGTGGGCCTCAGACTACATGCGCAGATCAGTTGCAACATGCACTTGTTTGCAAATTTTGCAACCCAAATGATCATACAAATAAAAGACGGTCAGCAAAAAATTTCAGCTACCCAACTCCCCTCTCTCCTGTCAAAGTGCAAGTGATTCACCCTTTATATAACCTACACCTATCATCCTCAGTACACGTGACCCAGACCCCACACATCACCATGACAACCAGACACGACCGACACAAGTCTGATACTGATATCATTAACTACAACTGTTACACACTACATTTTGAATCTGTCATTCTTTATTCATAAATGATGAGAGAGAATAAATGACTCTGTCTTTGGTTATTATCAGGATTCCGAAAGGAAAGCCATTGAAGTGAAGTGTTGATTTTGTTGGGATTTATTATAGGGTGCAGTACATTATCAAGCAGTTTTCTTTTATTTTTTAATGTTCAGCAATATTGAAATGAATATTCCTATTCCACAGAGATATAAATAGTACTTTGGGGTGTATGTATGGTATAATGTTATTTATTTGGCAGTCCCAAAAGGAATAAGGACTCCATTCTGCATTGCGTGGCAAGTGGAGTCCTTTGTCCCTCATGTACTCTGCCACCGGTTTTTGTAACGGCAGCTGCACCAGGAAATAGAAAATAAGAAGCTCTCATATGTTGCTGGAGAGGCAGTAGGTTATGAATTATGATCCCGGTCAAAGATTTAAGAGTGCATCTGTAGGATGGTACGATAATGTCCAACTGGGTTTTATATACCGGTATTTTATTTAGAGTTGAGATAGGAAGAATCAGAGTTAGAGCTTCAGTGATGATGCAGTCATCAGAGTTGAAACAGTTGTAGGCGAATATCTATAAAGTATATAACTGCCACAAGGGGGGACTACAGTCATGAACATTAGTTAATAGGTACCGGTAGGTTCCCAGCAACACTTGGCTCCTGCCAGTGGGGCTTTCGTACAATAAACATTGAGTTTAGTAGATTGAGATAAAGCCAGTCAGCTGCTTCTAGACACACGTCACACTGAGCAGATGGCAGCGCCAAAGAAGTCTGAAGCTACAGCTGAAACTGGTCAGCAGGTAAAACAACATCTTTATTTCCAAGGTAGTTTTCTATGTAGATAGAAGGCGAAACGTCTTCAAGAGAAGAAACCCAGTCCAGTTGACATAGAAAACTACCTTGGATACAATGACCTGGATGATTGAGAATCTACACAGACATCTTGCATCACATTTTGGCAAAGATACCCTTCGTTTGGTGCGAGAGCTTGAGAAAACAGCCAAGAAGTTAGCGGACTTTAAGAACCACCTCCGCTTCAACCTCAGATGTCGACAGCAGAAAACATCTTTATTTATGTTCCACCTGCATGATAACCCCCTTAAAAAAAGCACTATACACAAAGTTTTATTTGTTTCGTTTCTCTTCATCTTTTTATCTGTGCGAGAATGTCTGCAAATTTTGTGTTGATGTTACATTCACACTACTTTTAATATGTAGTTGGACTTTGTATTTCTTTTCCTTATTTTGTTTCATTTTTATTTTCTAGAATCAAACTTCTACCTAAATCATAGCGGAGCACATCATTTGAGTTCCATTTTATTTTCGCATGCATGTGGATAAAGATAACTACATTTGAATAAACAGTATTATTTTTTAAATTATGTCTTTATTTGTTTCTACTGTGCTTCAAATGAATAAAGTTATGGATTATATTGCAGTTAAAGACTTTTCTATGTGACTTTTCTTGTTTCTCCAAGATACTTAGTTTTCCTTCCACAGAACAACTTCTGTCTTGAACTTCTTATGTGTAGTTCGGTCAAGAAATAAAAAGGTTTCTGGATGGTAACAATGGACTGACAATTCATAAATTTCCAACTAATACCTATAAACATGCACACGCATATATATAATATCAAACTAATCTCTACATAGTTTTTTCTTCTAACTTTTGTTTCATGTGGGATTATATGTCACGATTTGTTCCAAAATACAAGGTGGGATCCGAGAATGCAGACAGGTGAGGCAAAAAAGGGTTTATTTAGAAGATTGTCAAAAGTGGAGGAAAATGCGCATGCCGTTCGTTCATGCAGTTGTGAACATATCTGGGGCACGAAAGGTGCAGTGAGTGAGGGAGATGTGGTGACCTCAGAGAAGGAGACCACAGGCAAGAGCTAGCCAATGGCAAAGACCAAATAATCTGATGCTGAACAACTTTTATCGGCTGCTTAAAAGGGTGTGGAAGTAGCCAGCATGAGCCAGAGAGATGGGACAACCACGCCCCCTAGGGTAAACACACTCACTCTCACTCACTCACGCACCAAAGCCAGGATCACAACATTAAATGCAAACATGACACCTGTTGAACATGTTGATATTTGCTAGAGTCTCATTGGTTGAGCAAAGAAAGGATAGATGTATAAATAACAGTTAAGTAGCAGCAAAATCATCCAGGGTGACTTTTCCATGGAAACCATGAAGGTGTTTATTCTGGTGGCTTTGTTTGGGCTCAGCTTTGCCCAACACAATCCCTATTTCAAGGACGGCAGGACCTCCTTTGTTCACCTGTTTGAGTGGCGGTGGGCAGACATCGCTGAGGAGTGTGAGCGCTTCTTGGGTCCAAATGGCTTTGGTGGAGTTCAGGTACATACAGCTGAAGAAAGAAGGAAAATCCAACACTACAGGTGTAAATTTTAATTTCAACAATTGCTCTTTGTACAATCTGTACTGCTCAGATTTCCCCTCCAAGTGAGAACATAGTTTTGGACAGCCCATGGAGGCCCTGGTGGCAGAGATACCAACCAATCGGCTACAACCTGTGCTCCAGATCTGGAAGTGAGAATGAGCTGAGAGACATGATCACCAGATGCAACAATGTTGGGGTAAGGCCTTAAGGAGATACAATCTATACCTTCTTCCGACTGTAATGTATCATTTTATATTCATATCTCTATTTTTCACGTATCGTCCCTGGGACCCCAAAACGAATTAAGCAGTTAAGAAGACAAGACGAGACTAATCTAATATATATTTTTTAATCTTATGAAAATTCATTAATTACATGTGTTATGAGATTAACCCAAATGGAATTCTCCAAAATGTGTGAGGATGACAAGGCAGCATGTGCTGAGTTTTTCTTAATTTGTGAATTTTTAGGTTAACATCTACATCGATGCTGTCATTAACCATATGTGCCGTGAGAACAATGGTGCTGAAACACACTCCTCATGTGGCAGCTGGTTCAATGCAGGCATGAAAGACTTCCCCTCTGTCCCCTATTCCTACTTGGACTTTAATGGTTATAAGTGTAAAACCAGCAGTGGCAACATTGAAAATTATCATGATGTGTATCAGGTAAATAAATCAATTTTGTCAACACTTACCGAACAGTGTTTTTAAAAAAAATTGATTTAATGATTCAATGTTTAGGTGCGCGACTGTCGTCTAGATGGCCTCCTGGATCTCGCCCTTGAAAAAGATTACGTGAGAGCTAAGGTGGCCGACTACATGAACAAGCTTATCAACATGGGTGCGGCTGGATTCAGAGTGGATGCCTGCAAGCACATGTGGCCCGGTGACCTGTCTGCAGTCTATGGTGGACTGCACAACCTCAACACCAAGTGGTTCCCCAATGGGTCAAGGCCTTTTATCTTCCAGGAGGTCAGGATGAACTTTTTAGTAGCCTAAAAAGAACTAATAAAAAAAAGATTCTGAAAACTGAATGTAAAGAAATACATCAGCATCTTTGGAGAGAGAAAGAAAAAGGCTATACACAGGTTGCACATCATGTTTTGTTACTACAATAACATTGAGGAAAATAAAATTTGAATTTGCTTTCAGGTTATTGATCTGGGAAGTGAGCCGATTAGTTGGACAGAAATAAACCAGTAAACGTTGTTGGCATGATGTACAAGAAAGAAAGAAAAATAAATAAACAAAGGAGTATATATATATATAAATCAATACATTTACAGAAGAACCATCAAGTAACCAAGAAAGAAAGGCATCACACGTTGTAACTATGATAACATTATGAACACTAATATTTGCTTTTGCTTTCAGGTTATTGATCTGGGAGGTGAGCCTATTACCTCCAGAGAGTACTTCCATCTGGGCAGGGTGACTGAGTTTAAATATGGTGCCAAACTGGGAACTGTCTTCAGAAAATGGAATAATGAAAAGTTGATGTAGCCCAGGACCCCCTAATGAAGATAAATAACATTGGTCTCAAGTTTCCCTTGCCCGGATGCGGGTCACCGGGGCCCCCTCCTGGAGCCAGGCCTGGGGGTGGGGCACATTGGCGAGCGCCTGGTGGCCGGACCTCTGCCTATGGAGTCCGGCCGGGCGCAGCCCGAAGAGGCAACATGGGACCCCCTTCCCGTGGGCTCACCACCTGCAGGAGGGGCCAAGGGGGTCGGGTGCATTGTGTTTTGGGTAGCAGCCGGAGGCAGGGACCTTGGCGGTCTGATTCCCGGCTGCACAAACTGGCTCTAGGGACATGGAATGTCACCTCTCTGGTGGGAAAGGAGCCTGAGTTGGTGCGCGAGGTTGAGAAGTTCCGACTAGATATAGTTGGCCTCACCTCGACGCACGGCAAGGGCTCTGGAACCAGTCTTCTTGAGAGGGGTTGGACTCTCTACCACTCT
This sequence comes from Takifugu rubripes, assembly GCF_901000725.2. Classification (NCBI taxonomy): domain Eukaryota; kingdom Metazoa; phylum Chordata; class Actinopteri; order Tetraodontiformes; family Tetraodontidae; genus Takifugu; species Takifugu rubripes. Next base: position 3,753,739 of record NC_042306.1, read on the forward strand.
GGAGTTGCCGATGGTGAGAGGCGACGAGCAGGGGTGGCAATTCTGGTTGCTCCCCGGCTCAGTGCCTGTGTATTGGAGTTTACCCCGGTGGATGAGAGGGTAGCCTCCCTTCGCCTTCGGGTGGGGGGACGGATCCTGACTGTTGTTTGTGCCTATGGTCCAAACAGCAGTTCAGCGTATCCACCCTTTTTGGAGTCCTTAGAGGGAGTGCTGGAGAGTGCCCCTTCTGGGGGCTCCCTCGTCCTCCTGGGTGACTTCAATGCTCACGTTGGCAATGACAGTGTGACCTGGAGAGGTGTGATTGGGAAGAACGGCCCCCCTGATCTGAACCCGAGTGGTGTTTTGTTATTGGACTTCTGTGCTCGTCTCAGATTGTCCATAACGAACACCTTGTTCAGACATAAAGGCGTCCACATGTGCACTTGGCACCAGGACGCCTTAGGCCGCAGATCGATGATCGACTTTGTGGTTGTGTCATCGGATTTGCGGCCGCATGTTCTGGACACTCGGGTGAAGAGAGGGGCGGAGCTGTCAACTGATCACCACCTGGTGGTGAGTTGGCTCCGATGGTGGGGAAGGATGCCGGACAGACCTGGCAGGCCCAAACGTGTTGTGAGGGTCTGCTGGGAACGCCTGGCAGAGTCCCCTGTCAGAAGGAGCTTCAACTCACGCCTCCGGGAGAGCTTTGACCATGTCCCGGGGGAGGCGGGGGACATTGAGTCCGAGTGGACCATGTTCCGTGCCTCCATTGTCGAGGCAGCTGACCGGTGCTGTGGCCGCAAGGTGGTTGGTGCCTGTCGTGGCGGCAATGCCCGAACCCGCTGGTGGACACCAGCGGTGAGGGATGCCGTCAAGCTGAAGAAGGAGTCGTATCGGGCCTTACTGGCCTGTGGGACTCCTGAGGCAGCAGATGGGTACCGGCGTGCCAAGCGGAGTGCAGCTACGGCGGTTGCCGAGGCAAAGACTCGGGCATGGGAAGAGTTCGGTGAGGCCATGGAGAACGACTTTCGGACGGCCTCGAAAAGGTTCTGGACCACCATCCGGCGTCTGAGGAGGGGGAAGCAGTGCACTGTCAACACTGTGTATAGTGGTGATGGTGTGCTGCTGACCTCAACTCGGGATGTTGTGGATCGGTGGAAGGAATACTTCGAGGACCTCCTCAATCCCACCAACACGCCTTCCAGTGAGGAAGTAGGGCCCGGGGACCTGGAGATGGGCTCTCGTATCTCCGGGGCTGAAGTTGCCGAGGTAGTTAAAAAACTCCTCGGTGGCAAGGCCCCGGGGGTGGATGAGATCCGCCCAGAGTCCCTTAAGGCTCTGGATGTTGTAGGGCTGTCGTGGTTGACTCGACTCTGCAACATCGCGTGGACATCGGGGGCAGTGCCGCTGGATTGGCAGACCGGGGTGGTAGTCCCTCTTTTTAAGAAGGGGGACCGGAGGGTGTGTTCCAACTATAGGGGGATCACACTCCTCAGCCTCCCTGGCAAGGTCTATTCAGGGGTACTGGAGAGGAGGGTCCGCCGGATAGTCGAACCTCGGATTCAGGAGGAGCAATGTGGTTTTCGTCCTGGGCGTGGAACAGTGGACCAGCTCTACACCCTCAGCAGGGTCTTCGAGGGTACATGGGAGTTTGCCCAACCAGTCCACATGTGTTTTGTGGACTTGGAGAAAGCATTCGACCGTGTCCCCCGGGGGGTCCTGTGGGGGGTCCTCCGAGAGTATGGGGTGTCGGGCCCGTTGATACGGGCTGTCCGCTCCCTGTACGATCGGTGCCAGAGTTTGGTCCGAATTGCTGGCAGTAAGTCGAACTCGTTTCCGGTGAGGGTTGGCCTCCGCCAGGGCTGCCCTTTGTCACCGATTCTGTTCATAATTTTTATGGACAGAATTTCTAGGTGCAGTCATGGTGTTGAGGGGATCCGGTTTGGTGACCTCAGGATCGCGTCTCTGCTTTTTGCGGATGATGTGGTCCTGTTGGCTTCATCGGCCCGTGACCTCCAACTATCACTGGATCGGTTCGCCGCCGCCTGTGAAGCGGCTGGGATGAGAATCAGCACCTCCAAATCCGAGGCCATGGTTCTCAACCGGAAAAAGGTGGAGTGCCTTCTCCGGGTAAAGGAGGAGATCCTGCCCCAAGTGGAGGAGTTTAAGTACCTCGGGGTCTTGTTCACGAGTGAGGGAAGAATGGAGCGGGAGATCGACAGGCGGATCGGTGCGGCGTCCACAGTAATGCGGGCTCTGCACCGGTCCGTTGTGGTGAAGAGAGAGCTGAGCCGAAAGGCGAAGCTCTCGATTTACCGGTCGATCTTCGTTCCTACCCTCACCTATGGTCATGAGCTTTGGGTCATGACCGAAAGAACAAGATCCCGGGTACAAGCGGCTGAAATGAGCTTCCTCCGTAGGGTGGCTGGGCTCTCCCTTAGAGATAGGGTGAGAAGCTCTGCCATCCGGGAGGAGCTCGGAGTAGAGTCGCTGCTCCTCCGCGTTGAGAGGAGCCAGATGGGGTGGCTTGGGCATCTAGTCAGGATGCCCCCTGGACGCCTCCCTGGTGAGGTGTTCAGGGCATGTCCCTCCGGTAAGAGACCCCCGGGGAGACCCAGGACACGTTGGAGAGACTATGTCTCTCGACTGGCCTGGGAACGCCTGGGGATCCCTCCGGATGAGCTAGAGGAAGTAGCTGGGGAGAGGGAAGTCTGGGATTCTCTCCTTAGGCTGCTGCCCCCGCGACCCGACCCCGGATAAGCGGCAGAGAATGGATGGATGGATGGATGGAAAAGTTGATGTACACCAAGTAGGTCTTTCTTTGTCATGTCTAAATGGAAAGATTTTTCTCTTTAATTTTATGAATTGACAGTAATCCAAAACTCTTCACTGAGGAGCTCGATGAAATTCAGCCCAGTCTTCTTATTCTGACTCTGCAGTCGACCCAGTTTGGAAGGTGTCAGTGATTTGGTTTCCATTTTGTGCTTGTGTGCAGGAACTGGGGAGAGGGTTGGGGTTTCATGCCTTATGGCAATGCTCTTGTCTTCGTTGACAACCATGACAACCAGAGAGGACATGGTGCTGGTGGAGCATCTATTGTTACCTTCTGGGATGCCAGGCTCCACAAGATGGCTGTAGGGTACATGCTGGCTCACCCATATGGAGTAACCAGGGTGATGTCAAGCTTCCGTTGGAACCGCCACATTGTCAATGGAAAGGTAGAGCTGATAACATGCTGCTGAAACAAATGTGTGGAACAAGTAGTTATTATTCATGAATTTATCTTTGACGTATAGGACAAGAATGACTGGATGGGTCCTCCCAGCCACCCTGATGGATCAACCAAATCTGTTCCCATCAACCCAGATGAGACTTGTGGTGATGGATGGGTGTGTGAGCACAGATGGCGTCAGATCAAGTGAGTTTTCAAAAAGCTAGAGGCAATGAACCTTGTTTGAGGTTATTTTAACACATCTGTATTTTAGGAACATGGTGATTTTCCGCAATGTTGTCAATGGACAACCTCATTCCAACTGGTGGGATAATAACAGCAACCAGGTTGCCTTTGGACGTGGTAATCGTGGTTTCATCGTCTTTAACAATGATGATTGGTAAGCTTAACTATTCAGAAAGATCTTCACCCAATATTCAGACACATAACTACTTCTGGTGCAATGTGCCAAATGGCATCATTTAGTTCAAATATTTTTCATGGTCCCCCATTACATAATACATTTAAATTATAAAAATAATTTAAAAAGACAAGTTCACTCTAACTTTATCCATCATTCCTTCCCCACCAGGGACCTGGATGTGACCCTTAACACAGGCATGCCTGGTGGCACCTATTGTGATGTCATTTCTGGCCAGAAAGAGGGTGGCCGGTGTACTGGCAAGCAGATCCACGTGGGTGGTGATGGTCGTGCACACTTCAAGATCAGCAACAGGGATGAGGACCCCTTTGTTGCTATTCATGCTGAATCCAAGCTGTAAACAAACCCTTAAAAATTACATTTTTAAAAACATAAGCATCTTGTTTTCAAATATTGTCATCCAGTTTCCTTTGTGTTGGACAGATTTATCTCATAGTAACAACTGTGTTAAGAAAGATAGAACAATGAGCAAATTAGGGGAAATAGACAAGATAAACACTGTAATGAGGTGCTTAACAAACAAACAACATGTGTATCACAAATCAAAAAGTGTATCCCTTTTTCATTCAATTTTAAAAACAGTCATCCCAAGCAAATCTTCAAAATCTTTTGCCTGCTAAGTGGTGATTCGTGTGGTTATTGTGTTCTGTATGTAACTGTGCTTGTGTGCAATTGTGGTCACCCATACAGTGTACTGAAGGTGTGCCATGCTCAAGTGTGGTACTGTTGCACTTACTACCTATTGTGAGTAAACCTAAGACTAAACCTGACTAAACAGATAAAGCATACTCAAAATTTTGGTACATACCCACACATTTACACTGACATTAGCCACCCTCTCTCTCTCTCTCATAACCCTATACCCAAACTGAATAAGAGGGCCCTTATTCAGACCAAGAGGTACCAGTCCCCTGCTACAAATGTACTATCCCACTATCCGAACAGCATCCCCAAAGGATGGCCCAAGAGCACCGCAGCCTCAGTCATCCCAGTCCCCTGCTGCAAATGTACTATCCCACTATCCGAACAGCATCCCCAAAGGATGGCCCAAGAGCACCACAGCCTCAGTCATCCCAGTCCGAAAGACTATCAGGCATCTGTGGCCTTATTGTTACGCTCGAGAGGACTGGCGGTCAAGTGTGGCGGAACCCCAAAGAAGGCAGACAGACACGGGAATTAAAAGTAAACTCAGACGGTTTTAATGAAGCAAAAAGACAGGAGGGAAGAACTAAATGAGGAGAGAGGCCGAGACAAACTATAGGGGGCGTGATGCGGCAGACGAACCAAGTCCGAGATCCAGGGGCGAGAGTCCGTGGGGGAGTCCAAGTGTCCAGAGGCCAGGGGAAATCCGTCCGAGGAAGGGGAAGAGGAAGAGGTCAGAGGAAGAGGGGCTAGGAAGGTTGCAGAGGAGCCGGGGGAGACGCTGGAGAAGGCTGGGAGTCGCAGGGAGTCGCTGGAAGACGCAGGGAGACACAGGGAGACGCTGGGGGTCGCTGGGGAGCTTGGAGAGATGCTGGGTCGACGGGAAGTGTTGCCAAAACATCAGTTAGATCAAGCACTGGCCTGAGTGCAGAGGGGCCTTTTATGGGTGCAGAGTCGTTTGGGCGGATTGGGTGCAGCTGAAGGAGAGGGCCCAGGTGGTGGTGGTTGAGCTGATTGCCCAGGAGGAGGTGGGGCCAGAGTAGGAGTCACAACAGTACCCCCCCCCTTACGGGAGGCACCGGACGACCGCCCAGGAGCATCCGGGTGGTCTCGGTAGAAGTCTTCAAGGAGGGAGGGGTCAGCGAGATAGGATGGGGGCACCCAGCTCCGGTCTTCGGGGCCGTAACCCACCCAATCCACCAGGTACTGGAAGCCCCTTCCCCGTCGGCGGACCGCCAGCAGCTTGTTAACTCGCCACACCGGCTCTCCGTCCGACAGGACCTGTGGGGGAGGTGGAGTCGGCGCAGGAGGGGACAGGGGGCTGGTGGAGAAGGGTTTAATGAGCGAGACGTGGAAGACCGGGTGAACCTTGAGGGCGGCAGGGAGATCCAAACGGACTGCAGAGGGGTTGATGATGCTGCAGATGGTGTAGGGACCGATGTAGCGGGGGTTCAGCTTTCTGGAGGAAGTCTGCGAGGTCTGGAGGGGCAGGTCCCGGGCCAACAGCCAGACCTTCTGGCCAGGCCGGTAAGCAGGGGCCGGCCTCCTTCGCCGGTTGGCCGAACGCCGGGACTGCTCAGTGGCCCGCAAGATGGCTTTGCGGGCAGCATTCCAGATGCGCCGACATCGGCGGAGATGGGCCCTGGTAGACGGCACTGCGATCTCCAGCTCCTGCTGGGGGAACAGAGGGGGTTGGTAGCCCAGGAAACATTGAAAGGGGGACATACCAGTAGCAGAGCTCTCCATGGCGTTGAGGGAGTATTCCACCCACGGCAGGAACTTGGACCAGGAGGCAGGATTGCTGGTGGTCACGCAGCGCAGGGCCGCCTCCAAAGCCTGGTTGGCCCGTTCGGCTTGTCCGTTGGACTGGGGGTGGTACCCAGAGGACAGGCTGACCGTTGCCCCAATCCCCTTGCAGAAGGCCTGCCACACCCTAGAAGTGAATTGGGGGCCACGGTCAGAGACCACGTCAAGGGGGATCCCGTGGAGACGTACGACGTGGGAGACCAGGAGTTCAGCAGTTTCTGCAGCAGAAGGGAGTTTGGGGAGAGCGACAAAGTGGACCCCCTTGGAGAAGCGGTCCACAATGGTCAGGATGGTGTCGTTCCCCTGCGAGACAGGGAGGCCCGTCACAAAATCCAGGGCTATGTGAGACCAGGGTCAACTGGGGACGGGAAGGGGGTGCAGAAGGCCTGCTGGCGAGCGATGGGAGGCCTTGCTGCGGGCACAGACCGTGCAGGCGCCCACAAACTCCCGAACATCCTCTTGGAGGTTGGGCCACCAGAAGCGCCGCTGCACAAACTCTGCCGTCCGACGCACGCCAGGATGGCAGGCGAAACAACTGGAGTGGCCCCACTCTAGCACCTGCGGCCGGACGGAGGAAGGCACGAACATTCGGTCCTGAGGCCCGTTCCCAGGATCAGGCTCGTCTCTCTGGGCTTGCTCGATGGCCGTCTCGATCGGCCAGGAGATGACCCCTATGACCCAGGCCGGGGGAACGATGGTGTCAGGGTCCCTGGGGGCGCCGGGGAATTCCTCCGGAAACTGGCGGGAGAGGGCATCAGCCCGGATATTCTTGGAACCTGGACAGAAAGTGAGGGTGAAGTCAAACCGACTGAAGAAGAGAGCCCAGCGGCCCTGTCTGGGATTGAGTCTCTTGGCCGTTCTCACATAGGTCAAGTTCTTATGGTCCGACCACACAAGGAACGGGTGCCTTGCTCCCTCCAGCCAGTGTCTCCACTCCACCAAGGCTGCATAGGCCGCCAGAAGTTCCCTGTTGCCCACATCGTAATTTCGTTCAGCCGGATCAAAACGGCGGGAAAAGTAGGCACATGGGTGAATCTTCTGGTCTGCCTCGGACCGCTGGGAGAGGACTGCCCCGATGCCCGCGTCCGAAGCATCGACCTCGACGATGAACTGCCGAGCGGGGTCTGGATGGGCGAGCACCGGAGACGTCGTGAACCTGTCCTTGAGGGCCGAGAAGGCGGTCTCAGCCTCTGGTGTCCAGGTGAAAGGGCGCGAGGTGGAGGTGAGAGCGGAGAGAGGGGCAGCCACTTGGCTGAACCCTTTGATGAACCGCCGGATGAACCCAAGGAACCGGCGAAGCTGAGTGCGGTCGGTGGGGCGTGGCCACTCCAACACAGCCTGGATCTTGGCCGGATCTGCGCGCACCCGCCCCTCCTCCACGATGTAGCCGAGGTACCCCACTGAGGCGGAGTGGAAGACGCACTTCTCAGCCTTGATGAAGAGTCGGTTCTCCAAAAGCCGTTGGAGGACCAGGCGAACATGCTGGTGGTGCTCCTCCATGGTGCGGGAGAAGACCAAGATGTCGTCCAAGTAGACCACCACAAAGACGTTGATCATGTCTCGGAGCACATCGTTGACCAACTCCTGGAAGACGGCGGGGGCGTTGGAGAGGCCGAAGGGCATGACCAGGTATTCGAAGTGCCCGAGGTGAGTGTTGAAGGCGGTCTTCCATTCGTCCCCTTTCCTGATCCGCACCAAGTGGTAAGCGTTGCGGAGGTCCAACTTGGTGAACACCCGGGCATGAGTGAGAGGCTCGAACGTGGAACTCATAAGGGGAAGAGGGTACTTATTCTTAACTGTGATGTCGTTAAGTTTGCGGAAGTCGATGCAGGGCCTCAGGCCGCCATCCTTCTTGGCTACAAAGAAGAAACCTGCTGCTAAGGGGGATGAAGATGGTCTTATGATACCAGAGGCGAGGGATTCTGTGATGTAATTGCGCATCACCTCCTTCTCTGGGATGGAGAGATTGTAAAGTCGACCCGTGGGGTAGGGAGCCCCGGGGAGGAGGTCGATGGGGCAATCATAGGGCCGGTGAGGGGGAAGGGACAGAGCATTGTCCTTACTGAACACTGGGGCTAAATCATGGTAGATAGGGGGAACACCAGTGAGATCCGGGGGAGTGAGCGCGGGCCTGGGATTACTGGATGGAGAGGGGGCGGAGCGAAGGCAGTTGGCGTGACAGGCCACGCTCCACCCCAGGATCCGACCCGAAGCCCATGAGATGTGGGGGTCGTGCCTTTCCAACCACGGTCTTCCTAACACGAGTGGAGCGGTGGGGGCGTGCAAAACCAGGAAACGTGTACTCTCTATGTGATTACCCGAGAGTGTTAGGGTGAGTGGGATGGTGCGATGCGTGATGTTACCCAGAGAGCGGCTATCGATCGCCTGGGGGGACAGGGAGCGATCGAGAGGAACCAGGGGAACGCCAGCCTGACGCGCGAGAGAAAAGTCCATCAGGGACTCATCAGCCCCAGAGTCAATGAGAACACTCACCGGAATAGACTCCTTATCCCAGGAGAGTGTTGCAGGGAAGAGGCAGTTGTGTTGCTCGGTGGGTTGGGAATCACAGCTCGGCTCACCAGTACTCCCCCTACTGGTGAGCAGGCCCCTTTTGGTCGGACGGGGCAGGCTTGGATGAAGTGGCCGTTGTTTCCGCAGTACAGGCACAACTGGTCTCGGAGTCTTTGCTCCCGCTCCTGCCGTGAGAGACGGGACCGGCCGATCTGCATGGGTTCCTCTCCGGCTCTGGGGGAGGAGTGAGCTGGGGATAGCAAGGGGATGTGAGGAGGCGGGGCGGCAGTGCTGGTAGGGGAGAAGTCAGGGGCAGAGGGAGTGCGGTGGGAGAGTTGGCGGTTAGAACCGCCAGCACGTTGGGCGCGCTCCTGGCGGCGCTCCCGTAGTCGTTCATCCATCTGGAGCGAGAGGGTGATCAGCTCGTTGAGTGACGAGGGGCGGTCCCTCACAATCAGGTCCTTGATTGCCTCACTCAGGCCCCGTCGATAGGCGCTACGGAGCGTGGTCTCGCCCCAGCGGCTCTCTGCAGCCAGGATTCGGAACTCAAGGGTGTACTCCGCAACTGACCGTGACCCCTGCTGGAGGGCGAGCAGACGACTCGCGGCGTCTTCACCGTAGGTGGGGTGCTCGAACACTGCCTTGAACTCCCGTCGAAAGGCGCTGTAGTCTGAGGAGAGGCGGGGGTCCAGGTCGACGGCAGCTATGGCCCAGCTCAATGCCTTGTCGGCCAGGAGGGAGGTTATAAATCCAACCTTGGCCTCGTCGGAAACAAATCTGGAGGGCTGATGGCGGAAGAGCAGCTCACATTGGTGGAGGAACCCCTTGCCCAGGTCGAAATCCCCGCCGAAAACACGGGGGCTGGCAAGGTTGGGCTCGGCTCGGGGAGAAGGCGGGAGAGATGGTTCTGGTGGAGCAGCCCCGCCGGGGTCGCTGCCTAGCTTCTGCAGAATGGAAGCCAAAACGGTTGCCATGGCGGCCATCTGGTTGGAGAGGGCGGACAGGGTACTGGAGGTGGTCTGGGAGGAGCTCTGGAGCTCGGAAATCTCCCCTTGGATTGTGGGGAAGGCCTTGGTTAGCTCCGACTGAAGGGAGGAGAGCTGGGCAGCGTGGGCCTCCACTCTTCTTTCGAGGGGGGAGGGTAACGTGGGGGTCCTAAGGCCGCCCGGCTGCCCTGGGGTTCCACCTTGACTCATCTTGGCTTGATCTATCTGTTACGCTCGAGAGGACTGGCGGTCAAGTGTGGCGGAACCCCAAAGAAGGCAGACAGACACGGGAATTAAAAGTAAACTCAGACGGTTTTAATGAAGCAAAAAGACAGGAGGGAAGAACTAAATGAGGAGAGAGGCCGAGACAAACTATAGGGGGCGTGATGCGGCAGACGAACCAAGTCCGAGATCCAGGGGCGAGAGTCCGTGGGGGAGTCCAAGTGTCCAGAGGCCAGGAGAAATCCGTCCGAGGAAGGGGAAGAGGAAGAGGTCAGAGGAAGAGGGGCTAGGAAGGTTGCAGAGGAGCCGGGGGAGACGCTGGAGAAGGCTGGGAGTCGCAGGGAGTCGCTGGAAGACACAGGGAGACACAGGGAGACGCTGGGGGTCGCTGGGGAGCCTGGAGAGATGCTGGGTCGATGGGAAGTGTTGCCAAAACATCAGTTAGATCAAGCACTGGCCTGAGTGCAGAGGGGCCTTTTATGGGTGCAGAGTCGTTTGGGTGGATTGGGTGCAGCTGAAGGAGAGGGCCCAGGTGGTGGTGGTTGAGCTGATTGCCCAGGAGGAGGTGGGGCCAGAGTAGGAGTCACAACACTTATCTTCTATTTGGACTCCTGGAGGAGATCTAAAGCAACTTTATTGCTTTTGGATCTTGTGCCAACTATGGTCTAACCATTATGAAAACTATCATTGGGTTCAGGAAACATTGAAATTTCACCAACTGACACCAGATGACATTGTCTCCAAGCCTACATGAACAAGCTTACAACATGGGTGTGGCTGGATTCAGAGTGTATGCCTGCAAACACATGTGGCCTGGTGAGCTGTCTGCAGTCTTTGTTGGACTGCACAACCAAAAACAAACCAAAGAATAAAGAGCTGACTGACAGCTGAATGGAAAGCATTAGAATAAGTATCTTTGGCTAAGACAGTAAGAAAAAAAACAAATATATATAAACAGGATATACGTGATGTTATATAACTACAATAACATTGACACCAATGTTTGCTTTTGCTTTCAGTTTATTGATTTGGGAGGTGAGCCTATTATCTCTAGAGATTACTTCCATCTGGGCCGGGTGACTGAGTTTAAATATGGTGCCAAACAAGGACAACTACCTGACACTATGATTGCAACTTGGGGGAATCTGGGAGTAGTGAAGTTGTGTGGCGTACATGTCCTCTTTGTTTAAATAACTGCATTACGACCTCATAGAAAAGCTTTCATTGATATGTCAATGCAAATTTTAGATTGGTAATTTTTTTCAAAGTAAAGTTCAACCTTTGCTGCACCCATGCCGTCTTTCGAGGATAATGTCCCAGGTGAGCAAGAGGGTGTAACTTCCCTTGTCTTGGTTGATGGTCCCACTCTCATGCTTTCTTATCCCGGTGGTCTCCTTGATCAATTTTCTGAACTTTTTGTTTCTGACGTGATGATTTTTGCCATTATCCTGGTCTATGATATTCTGCAGGATTTTTCGTTTTCTTGTTCGCCTTTGTGGACTGGTGAATCGTGCTACTTCACCTATTCTGTTTGACATTCCTTTTTTCTTGTGGTGAATGGACTTTTCTATGACCATGAATCTTATGGTCTAGATTATTTTTTCCTAGTGATTAAACTGTTTGTTGTGGGTGTCGTCTATAGTGTTCAGATGGTTGGTGAGTTCTTGTGTACGTCCACATAATGTTTCACGAGTGATGGTGTCTATTGCGTGGGCGCTGTCTGAATGGCTTTGCTTTCTAGGTCATCCATGAAAATGCTCCTCATTATCATGATAGTGGGTCTCCCATTGCAAAGCCTTCTTTCCGTCTGTAGAATTTTGTTTACTGAGAATATATTGAATTGGCTACAAACAATAAAAGGGTAAAGATGTCAGTTAGGGTTGTGCATTTCTTCAGAGAAGAAGCTTTTCTTTAGGCCAAAATAATAAAACAATTTACCTTCTGAACTAAGCCACTATTAACTTAACCCCAAGTCAAACAAAAGAGATCACGGATCTGAACTCCCAAGGTTAACAAAACAGGAAAAACCAGCTTCAACAAAATATGGCAGTTCACCTCTACTGCTTCTCAATCAGCACTATTTAAGTTAGTGCTGATTGAGAAGCTTAAGGAAGGTTATTGCAACTCAGTAAAGTGAAGTGGTATCAATATGAAAAAACTCAGTTGGAGCAATGACAGCTTCCCAAACACAGAATTCAAGGATAGAAAAAAAGTCACACCCTTTACTACCCCTATCTGTCTTGACTCCTTCAGATTATATGTGGGTCAACACCTCCAGAACAGCCATTCAGGATGCCAGAACGCTGATTATCCTCAAGTGGGACTTGATAGCAATCTGCACCTTACAGAGATTTGCAGACCCAGAGAGATCTCTCATTCATTGGTAGAACATAGAATCAAAAGCAATGATCTCACTTAACATGATGACCTCTGACTCTGACACTGAAAATGTGAAATAGTCCTCATATATTCTTTTTCTTTCTTTCTTTCTTTCTTTCTTTCTTTCTTTCTTTCTTTCTTTCTTTCTTTCTTTCTTTCTTTCTTTCTTTCTTTCTTTCTTTCGGTGGTGGAAGGAGTGCGAGCGAGAGAGAGAGAGAACGAATGAAATACTGTGCAAAAACGCGTTTCCTATTTCTGTCTTTTTCTGTGTGAGTGTGAATGTTAGTGAATATAGTTTTATTTTCTGTGTGCTTTGTATTCATTTATTAGTTTAGCGAGTGTGTGTGTGTGTGAGTTTGTGGGGCGGCCGACCGCGTGCGGCCGTCATGGCGGCGAACGCCAACCTGAACGGGTTGAGCAGGAGACACGGAGTGAAGGTGGGAGCGGGCTCCGTGCTCAGTGTGGAGGAGGTGGCCCTGGCTGTGGGCCAGGAAATCGGTCACAGCGCCGTGAAGTCTGCTGCCCGCATGAACAGGGCGGTGGTGCTGTTCGTAGAGCAGGTGGAACAGGCGAACAGGTTGGTGGAGACGGGGATCACCGTGGGGGGGCAGTTCGTCCAGGTAACTCCACTGACGCAGCCGGCGGCACGGATTACCTTGTCCAACGTGCCGCCGTTCATCAGCGATGAGTTCCTGGAGAGAGAACTGTCCCGGCATGGGAAACTGGTGTCCCCCATTAGGAAGTTGATGTCGGGGTGTCGGTCGCCATTGTTGAGACACGTAGTGTCTCATCGCAGGCAGGTCCACATGATTTTAAACAACAAGGCGGAGGAGTTTAATTATCGGTTTGTTGTCCGTGTGGACGACTTTGATTACGTTTTATTTGCTACCTCCTCTGCCCTTAAATGTTTTAACTGTGGCGAGGAGGGACATCTCAGTTGTTTCCTGGCTTTGCCCATATGTTTGCTCAGCCGGAAGATCTCAGGGTCAGTCAGGTCCGACACCACTCTGTGTTTGATCCAATGACCGGCTGACTGGATGAAGAGGAGCTTGTCGGGGAAGTAACTCCGACTCCGCGGCCCGTTCTGGCAGCGAGGCGGTGCGGTGCGGAGGGGGGCCCCGCTGTTCCGGACGGCGCGGAGACGGAGTCGAAGGCGGAGGGAAAACGGAGTGAGTGTGTGCGTGTGACTGAGGTGAGTGGAGGGAGGGAGAATGTGGAGATGGTGGTGGAGGTGACTGGTGAGAGTGGTGAGGAGGGGAAGGAAATGGATCCAACTGGGGTGGCTTTTGAAGTGTTGGGCGGGCTGAGTGAGACTGGGGATGGAATGAATGAAATAAGTGAACTGGGTGAGGCAGGAGAGATGGGAGACATGGGTGAAACCGGTGAGCAGGGTGTAGCTGTAGGTGACGTGGGGCAGGAGACAGGTGAGCGCAGGGCGCCAGGGAAAATGGCTGGCGAGCTTGGTGTGGGAGGAATGAGCACAGGTGAGCAGGGTGAGGTTAGCGTTAGCACAGGTGAGCTGGGTGAGGGAGGTGCAGGTACAAGTGAGGGCAGCGGAGGGGTGCCTGAATGGCGGCCAGCTCCCGCAAAGCGGCGCAGAAAGCAGAAAAATGTAATGAACGACGGTGGTGACAGAAAAGCTGGACGGCTGGAGGATGCAGCCGCTGCCACAGATACCAGCGACCAAGAGTACATGTCCGATGCTAGTGAGCTGTCGAACACAGTGGCGGACAGCGAGAGGGATGACTTGTACCCCCCGAGCATGATCAAGAACTTTCTCACGAAGACCAAAGGCATGAGGGGCCCTGATCAATCAATCAATCAATCTTTATTTATATAGCGTCTTATACAATCAAAATTGTTTCAAGGCGCTTTCCAGAATCCCAGAGCCTGACCCCAGACAAGCAACAGTGGCAAGGAAAAACTCCCCTTTAACAGGAAGAAACCTTGAGCAGGACCAGGCTCATGTAGGGGGACCCTCCTGCTGATGGCCGGCTGGGTAAAGAGAGAGGAGAGGTGGGAGGACAGGTAGAGGATAGGATAGGTAGGAGAGGAGAGGGGTAGAGGAGAGGAGAGGTAGAGTGAAGGGGAGGTAGAGGAGAGGAGAAGGAGGAGGAGGGGAAAGAGGAGAGGAAAGAAGAGGAGAGGGAGAGGAAAAGGAGAAGGAGAGGAGAGGAGAGGAGAGGAGAGGGAGAGGAGAGGCACAGAGCACAGAAACACAAACAAAAAATATGCACAATCACTTCAACGGGGCCGGCGGTCATTATGCAGCTCCGATGGCAGTGATACCTGCAAATAAATAGAGGGGGGGGGGGGGAAGCAGAAAAACTACACAAGAATCAGCATAACTAGTCTGCTTGATGAGGAGAGGAAAGGAGAGGAAAGGAGAGGAAACCATGACCCAGTGGAGTGACAGAGGCCTGTCAGGTGATCATGTTTCCGGACCCCGGCAGCCTTGGCCTATAACAGCATAACTAAGATGTGACCTAACGATTAGACGACCCCCTAAGTATGATAATTTGTCTGTCTATGATAGTAGCTGGAACTACTGAATTAGTAACAGTAAGCTTTTTCAAAGAGGTAGGTTTTGAGTCTGATCTTAAAAGTAGCGATGGAGTCAGCCTCCCGTACCTGGACAGGGAGCTGGTTCCAAAGCAGGGGGGCCTGGTAGCTAAATGCTCGGCCCCCCATTCTACTCCTAGAAACTCTGGGAACCACAAGTAGACCAGCATTCTGAGAGCGGAGCGGTCTATTGGGCTGATAGGGTATCACTAGCTCCTCCAGGTAGGATGGAGCTAGGCCTCTGAGGACCTTGTAGGTCAGAAGAAGGGTTTTAAAAGTTATTCTAAATTTAACGGGCAGCCAATGAAGCGACACCAGTACAGGAGTAATGTGATCTCTTTTGTCAATACCTGTCAGAACTCTGGCTGCAGCATTTTGGATCAACTGGAGGCTTCTTAAAGAGTTGTTTGGACACCCTGATAATAAGGAGTTACAGTAGTCCAGCCTGGAAGTAACAAATGCATAGACTAACTTTTCAGCGTCAGGCTGCATCAGTAGCTTCCTGATCTTTGAGATGTTCCTCAAGTGAAAAAAGGCACTTCTAGAGACTAATTTAATGTGTGAGTTGAAGGAGAGATTTTGATCAAAAGTTACTCCTAGATTCCTCACAGAGAGACTAGATGTTAATGAGATACCATCTAGAGTGATCATGTGATCTAATCTATCCCTGAGAGGTTCAGGACCAAACACCATGACCTCAGTTTTTCCTGGGTTAAGGAGGAGGAAATTTGAAGACATCCAGGACTTTATGTCTTTAAGACAGGTCTGAAGCTTCACTAACTTCTCTGTCTCCTCTGGTTTCATGGATAAATAAAGCTGAGTGTCATCAGCATAACAATGAAAATTTATCCCATGCTGCCGAATAATGTTCCCTAAGGGAAGCATGTACAATGTGAAGAGGATTGGTCCGAGTACGGAACCTTGAGGAACTCCATGGCTAACCCTACTGTATGAGGAGGGAACGCCGTGGACATGGGCAAATTGGTATCTATCAGATAAGTATGATCTAAACCAGTCTAGTGCTGTCCCTTTAATCCCAATCACATGTTCCAGTCTCTGTAACAGGATGCTATGATCAACTGTATCAAAAGCAGCACTGAGGTCCAGCAGAACCAGCATAGAAACCAGTCCATGATCTGAAGCTATGAGAAGATCATTAGTGACTTTAAGAAGTGCTGTTTCTGTGCTGTGGTGAGCTCTAAAGCCTGACTGAAACATCTCAAACAGGCTGTTCCTCTGCAGGTGCTCCAGTAACTGAGTCACCACCACCTTCTCTAGAACTTTAGAGATAAAAGGAAGGTTGGATATTGGCCTATAATTTGCCAAGACATCAGGATCCAGTGATGGTTTTTTAAGCAACGGCTTATGATTTGGGGAGTTACTTCCCCGACAAGCTCCTCTTCATCCAGTCAGCCGGCCATTGGATCAAACACAGAGTGGTGTCGGACCTGACTGACCCTGAGATCTTCAGGCTGAAGAAGCACATGGGCAAAGCCAGGAAACAACTGAGAGAACTGTCCAACAAGAGCACCAGCTTGTAGGCCGACTGGCTGGGAAGGGATGGAGCCCCCCCCCCCCCGCTGGAGCCTGCGTGACAGGCCACCGTCGTTTTTTCCCTCTGTAGGACGGATCCTACTATGTCGGACCAGTGCCCATTTCTGTTCCGGGCGAGGGACAATGTTTTTTTGTGTGTGTTTGAATGTTGTAAAGGACACTTTTGGACCAATCGGACAGTGGACAAACTCCTTGTGGAGTAACTGTTTTTTGTTGATTCTATTTATTTTGTTGTCAGCACTGTTTTTTTAACAGAGTGTGAATTTGTGTAAATAAAGTGTTTGTGTAAAATCAAATCTTTCTTTCTTTTTTCTTTCTTTCTTTTTTCTTTCTTTCTTTCTTTTTTCTTTCTTTCTTTCTTTCTTTCTTTCTTTCTTTCTTTCTTTCTTTCTTTCTTTCTTTCTTTCTTTCTTTCGGTGGTGGAAGGAGTGCGAGCGAGAGAGAGAGAGAACGAATGAAATACTGTGCAAAAACGCGTTTCCTATTTCTGTCTTTTTCTGTGTGAGTGTGAATGTTAGTGAATATAGTTTTATTTTCTGTGTGCTTTGTATTCATTTATTAGTTTAGCGAGTGTGTGTGTGTGAGTTTGTGGGGCGGCCGACCGCGTGCGGCCGTCATGGCGGCGAACGCCAACCTGAACGGGTTGAGCAGGAGACACAGAGTGAAGGTGGGAGCGGGCTCCGTGCTCAGTGTGGAGGAGGTGGCCCTGGCTGTGGGCCAGGAAATCGGTCACAGCGCCGTGAAGTCCGCCACCCGCATGAACAGGGCGGTGGTGCTGTTCGTAGAGCAGGTGGAACAGGCGAACAGGTTGGTGGAGACGGGGATCACCGTGGGGGGGCAGTTCGTCCAGGTGACTCCACTGACGCAGCCGGCAGCACGGATTACCTTGTCCAACGTGCCGCCGTTCATCGGCGATGGGTTCCTGGAGAGAGAACTGTCCCGACATGGGAAACTGCTGTCCCCCATTAGGAAGTTGTTGTCGGGTTGTCGGTCGCCATTGTTGAGACACGTAGGCGGGGAAGGAAATGGATCTAACTGGGGTGGCTTTTGAAGTGTTGGGCGGGCTGGGTGAGACTGGGGATGGAATGAATGAAATAAGTGAACTGGGTGAGGCAGGAGAGATGGGAGACATGGGTGAAACCGGTGAGCAGGGTGTAGCTGTAGGTGACGTGGGGCAGGAGACAGGTGAGCGCGGGGCGCCAGGGAAAATAGCTGGCGAGCTTGGTGTGGGAGGAATGACCACAGGTGAGCAGGGTGAGGTGAGCATTAGCACAGGTGAGCTGGGTGAGGGAGGTGCAGGTACAAGTGAGGGCAGCGGGGGGGGGGGTCTGAATGGCGGCCAGCTCCCGCAAAGCGGCGCAGAAAGCAGAAAAATGTAATGAACGACGGTGGTGACAGAAAAGCTGGACGACTGGAGGATGCAGCTGCTGCCACGGATACCAGCGACCAAGAGTACATGTCCAATGCCAGTGAGCTGTCAAACACGGTGGCGGACAGCAAGAGGAATGACTTGTACCCCCCGAGCATGATCAAGAACTTTCTCACGAAGACCAAAGGCATGAGGGGCCCTGATTTGGGGATTTACCGGTACTTCCCCGACAAGCTCCAATCAGGCGGCCATTGGATCAAACACAAAGCGGTGTCGGACCGGACTGACCCTGAGATCTTCCGGCTGAGGAAACATATGGGCAAAGCCAGGAAACACCTGAGAGAACTGTCCAACAAGAGCACCAGCTTGTAGGCCGACTGGCTGGGAAGGGATGGAGCCCCCCCCCCCCCGCTGGAGCCTGCGTGACAGGCCACCATCGTTTTTCCCTGTGTAGGATGGATCCTACTATGTCAGACCAGTGCCCATTTCTGTTCCGGGCGAGAGACAATGTTTTTTGTGTGTGTTTGAATGTTGTAAAGGACACTTTTGGCTCAATTGGACAGTTGACAACTCCTTGTGGAGTAACAGTTTTTTGTTGATTCTATTTATTTTGTTGTCAGCACTGGTTTTTTAACAGGGTGTGAATTTATGTAAATAAAGTTGTTTGTGTAAAAATAAAAAAAGATCTTTCTTTCTTTCTTTCTTTCTTTCTTTCTTTCTTTCTTTCTTTCTTTCTTTCTTTCTTTCTTACAGCCTCTTGATTATTGTAAAACAGCACTATTGTCTGGAGGCTAATATTCATACAGATTTTACAACATCATTTACTGTGTATTCACATAATTTGAATAATCGAATGGATTATACGGATATTTGGACAGACATGCAGGTTAGGTTCATTGCTAAGTTGCCTGTGGGTGTGAAAGGGAGTGTTAACTGTTGTCTGTGTGTATTTTCTCTGCTGTGTGATTGAAGGGTGACCAAGCTATACCCTTTCTCTTGACCTTATTCTGCTGAGCCAGACTCAAACTCCCCCACAGTCCAAACAAGGATAAGAGATAATGAAGATAAAGGAATGACTAAATGATTAAGCTATAATAATATTAAGATACATCAATTTTTATTATTATATTTTACACAGTATTAAGCTCTCCTCCTCTCCTCTCCTCTCCTCTCCTCTCCTCTCCTCTCCTCTCTCCTCTCCTCTCCTCTCCTCTCCTCTCCTCTCCTCTCCTCCTCACCAAGTAGACTAGTGATGTTATTTCTTGTGTAGTTTTTCTGCTTCTCCCGCCCTTCTGTATTCATCTACAGGTATCGCCGCCTTCAGAGCTGCACACTGACCTCCGACCCCGCTGACCCACTATACTTGACTCTACCGGCAGCATAATTTACTTAATATAATGTATTTCTGTATGTATTCTCTATGATCTATGCCTATTCTCTCCTCTACCTCTCCTCTCCTCTCCTCTCCTCTCCTCTCCTCTCCTCTCCTCTCCTCTCCTCCCTCTAGGGTCCCCCTACATGAGCCTGGTCCTGCTCAAGGTTTCTTCCTGTTAAAGGGGAGTTTTTCCTTGCCACTGTTGCTTGTTTGGGGTTAGGCCCTGGGATTCTAGAAACAATTTTGATTGTAAAAGACGCTATATAAATAAAAATTGATTGATTGATTGATTGATTGATAGATAGATAGATTGATTGATTGATTGATTGATTGATTGATTAATGACTGCACAAATCAGTAAACAAAACAATGTAAATAACCGTAAACATTACAAAAAATGATTTGTGTGTATATAATATAATCATTTACCATATTCATGGGAACTAAGTGTAGGGCCCATATCACTGAAGAAGTGACCATTACTGTACTGCTAATTATCTGCTTTTAGTTTAATGAATTCTTTAAAATTCTGAATAGACAATAATCAAAAAAATCTAATAAATGTCATAATTTCTGTATTTTCAGCTTAACCCATCAATATTTTACCTGGTGGATGAGCAAAGATGGGGGACAGATTTGAGGTCACCAGTGAGGAAGAAGGCCCTTACACCTCTGCAGCTCCCCTCTGCCATGGACATCCCACTCCTACTCACACTCCCTGGTTTTCATTTTCAAGGACAACAACACCCTCAGCCAGCTTGCAAAGACCCCCACCTCTAACGAAAGTGTTCCATCCATTCTCCAACTATTAATCTAATTCATAGTCACAATAGTTCCATACTTTCTTTGGAACTGGAGGTGGCATGAAATTTAAGAGAGGTATGAATTCAGTAATGCCCCTGCTCTGTCCTTAATATGTATATTTTTTCTCCCAGTAAGTTGATAGTAAAGTAGTTAACAATCATGTTTATCCAGATTTTTGTTGATATTTTCTGTTGAAGGTTTGGATTTTGGCTACACAAAGAACAAGAACATATATCAAGATCTATAAAGAAAGAAGAGGTGGAGAAATAGGTGGGAAGGTGCAATAAGAACTCATATACAGTTATATTCACGTAGCAATATTCAGATCTGTAACAGACTGATCAAGATAATCCTTTTACACCACTTTGATTTCAGAGTTTCTTTAATCCAATTACAGAAACTCATTTTCAAGACAATCCGTTAACAAGTTATTGTCTCAATCCAACCATAAATGAACAACTGAAATGGAAGTGAAAAAAATGGGGGAAAAAAATATAATTTATTAACTAGGAAGTGGTGTTGTATTAACCTGCAGAAAAGACACACATCGCCACCTCTTGTTGAGGAGGTCAGTTGTCCAACCTTCTCCTGTAAACTGGGAAGAGGAATGGATTCTGACAAGATTCCAAAATTCAATTTTGAGCATAACATGTACAAGCTCTGCTTGTTAACGTACTGACTGAGATAAATGGTCAAAGAAGTTGAAGCTGTATTCTAAAGTTTAGAATTGGAACGCGACATTTAAAAATGGACTGAAACATAAGCAAACATTGTGAATATAGTTATAGTTTAATTAACCAGACACTGCCGATATCAAATGAAAATAAAGCTCAATCCTATTTATTTAAATAACATGTTTCAAAACAACCATAACTGAACTAACTGATGTGGAAAATGACAATAATGAATAAAAGTCATTCCTTTTAAATACGCAATGTTGGTGTCAAGCGATAGACCATGTGTGATGCTCTTTTCTTTCTAGCATTTTACAGAATAATAACATAATTTAAAATACCACAAAGGTGAGGAGCCATGTTTTTACTGATAATCAATCAATCACTTTAAATCTGACTTGCAGATGCGATAGCCGGACCAGTTGCAGCATCCTACTGTGGCCGCCTGATTGGGTACGATACCGCCTTTCAGAACGGGTGCAAATTACTCAAAATGCAGGAACGACAGACAGTTTCGGGTAACAGGAATGGGGAACATCCTCCGGCCTGTCAGCGGGGGACAGATAATCTAAGATGGTGCTTGGATATTCATTCATAAAGTTAGGGTTATTTAGCTGGTTTAAAGAAATAGTTTATTTAGAAATGAATCATGTCATGCTTTTCAGCCTGGTTGTGGTCTCTCCTCTATGTTTCTATCAACAAGAGCCTGGCACTGATGCCAGTAACGACAACTGTTACACACTGCATTAGGAATCTGTCATTACTGGGTCAATGTTTATGAATAAAGTGATCGCACCTTTGGTTATTACCATGATTCCAATGTAAAATTGAAGTTAAATGTGGATTTAGTAAGTATTTATTATGGTGTGCAGTGAATTATTAAACATTTTTAAAACCTTTTTTTTTTAAATGTTCAGCAATATTGAAATGATGAATATTCCTATTTCACAGAGATATAAACACAGAAACCGGTTTTGATTATGCTCTAATTTCACTGAGGCTCCATAAGACCCTGTCATGGAACCTGTTATAACTGCTTGCTTCGTACATTGGGGTGTATCTATAGTATAATGTTCTTTCTTTGGCAGTCCCACAAGAAATAAGGACTTCATTCTGAGTCGCAGCCCAAGTCCATTCCATTTTCCCTCATGTACTCTGCCACCTTGTGGGGATTAGGTATGCAGGCGCAGAAGGAAGTAAAATATAAGAAGCAGTTATATTGTTAAACTCCTTCTATAGACCATTTACTGAGAAATGCTGAATATACTTTGGCAGATTGTCTTGTTTTCTGTGTATTATGGCAGCTTAGTACGGATACATTTCAGAGTTTTAATATAATTATCCTCATTTCCGGTCACAGTGCAGTTAATGTATGTGTGGGTCTGGGTGTAGGCTTAGGTATATAACTATATGTGTCTGTATGTGTATCTCTGTCTGGAGGCCCATGCTAAGGGTTATTACGCTTAATAACCCTGAACTAAGCCTATGTATGAAAACTTAAATGTAAATAAAGTGTGTTTTGATTGGATCTAATCAAACACCAATAACTATGAAAAGTTCACAGCAGTGTGAGTACTGAAACGTAACCAATAATACGCCATCGTTGTCGGCTTTTATTTAGCATTCTTCTTCCAGCTCGCATCTGCATGAAATAATGTATAAATCTGTCTTCATCTTTCAGTTCTGAATGAAAGTCTCAAAAGAAATTGCCAAAATCAAAAAAACTTTCAATATATATTTTCTTTTCATGTTATTGGAAATAAGAATTTGCTGTTTTCCCGTTTTTGGTTGGAAAAATAAAAACAGGAAAATGATGCCACTGTTTTTTTTCAACTGTGGTTTGCCTGAAGGTATGTGGACCACAACAACTTCATAAGATGGGTCAAGGGTTAGGGTTGGTCCATTGACAGGACCATCCACCGGGACGAGGACCTTCGCTGTCACACCTGGGACACCGTCCTTCAAGGACGGATGGAGGACAGGTATGACTGGGCTGGAAAAGGCTTTCAAAACAAAGTTTCAGTCAGCTGACACACGTCACACTGGGCAGATGACAGAAGCTACAGCTGAAACTTGTCTGCAAGTAAGACATCTTTACTATACCCCTGTAACACGAAAAACAAAGATATACACAAACTATTTCATTTCTTTATAATCAAACTTTGACAGGTCTTCCATCTGAGCCATCCTTACACATTTTGTATTTTCTCATGTATGTAGATAGAGATTGTAAAATGTCTTAGTTTGTTTGGGCAGCGCTTCACATGAAGGTTCTATTGCAGTTGAAGACTTTTTTTATGTGGAGTTCACTTTTTCCCTTGTGTCTGTTTCTCCAGGAACTCCATTTTCTGTCCAGAGACCAAAAACCTGCACAGTTGGATGAGTGGAGAAACTAAATTGCCCATCAATACCCAGTATGTGAGTGAACAAACTGATGTTTGATTGAAAGAACCTTCTCTCTTTTCTTCTACTTATGGGTAATTGGGTAGAAGGTTAAGGATTGAAAAGCTTTCATCATGGTAACAATGGGCTGATCCATCATTTCCTCCTACAATTATCATTTCTTAGTTTAAAGGTACAAACCCAAGGGCAAGCTTAAACCTCTGGTCTAATAAGGAAATAGAAGAATATCTTATGTGGATTATACGCAAGATCACACCTGTTTAACATGTCGTTTGTTGTTCTTCCTGCTGAATCTGAGCTGTAAATAAACCATAAATATTTGTTGAAGATCTTGAACTTGGAACCTTTATCCGTAGTATTTAATTTTATTGTCACCCACAACTCGCTAACAAATTGCAATCCCAAAGAGGATCGTTGTTGATTTTCGCTTTATTCAAACCCACAAAAACATCCGTCCTTGTCAGCCAAAACTGTTTTTGAACCTGGGATATTTGATGACAAATTCCGTGGCATTCACATATTTTTTTCCATCACTACAGAAAAATTGCAGAACAAGAATGCCACAATAGTACAAACAAGAGTAACACATATTTTCAAAGAAAGGGTTCATGAAACTTAATGACTCAGCTGACCTGATATGCTCAGGCATCCTTATTATTGTTATTATTATTATAGAAGGCTTTTATTTGAATATGTGTATTATTCTTATTATTGTTATTACTACTAATACTATTATTAAGTACCTTATATTTTCATCCTGTAATTCAGACAGGTACATCATTAGTAAATGTCCTGAACAAGACTTGTCCAGCCTGTGGATATCTTTCCACCTGTGCGGTTTTTTTTGTTTTTTTTTAATCCACAGGGATCTTTCCTAGCCATCACACTGCAGTCACATCTGTTACACCTGAGTGCAGCGCTGGCACCTGTCATTATGGTGCCGCTGGGGTGCGTACCGGCAGCCAGTCCGGTCCACATCTGCACTTCCTCCCCTCTTTCTTCCTGTCCCTCTTCAGCGGTGCCGTCTGCCATTAGCGGCTCTGGGATCATTGAGTGCCATTTCCAGTCACCGGAGGTGATGCAACAAAGGTGATACCTGACGGAACATTCGGCTCATTGCTGTTGCCACAGCAACAGAGAAAACCTGGGAAATGTATTAAAGTCTCATAAAAAGAATGAGACAGCGTAGTATGGAGAGGTTGAAAACATATTCAGTGTGCAAGGAGGCCCCATGATATAGTCTGTGTAGTCTATAGGGGACAGTATAGAATCGCTACAATGGGGATTATCATAAACAGGGACCACATATCCAAAAAAAACCTCCTAATTTCTCATGTTCATGTGATTTATTTGTTTCACTTAACAGCATAATGAGTCTCTTTTCTCAAATTGTGTGAGAAATAAAGTGCAACTGACACAAAGTGCAGGAAGGAGACGGCTGGAAGGCGACCTCGGTGTCGGACCAGTCTCAACATATTGCTACTGTTAAATTATTGACCCTGCCTCCATCTTTCAGTCCAGCAGCTGTGAGGGCCTGTACCTTCCGATTAGCTGCCGAGATGTCAGCGTGGCATACCGGGATCTTTGGTCCTGTCATCCCAACTGATGCTTTTTGACACAGCTGTCAACAGTGTCCCCATCCTGTTTCATATTTCATGTGGTCCACCAGACCTGCCTGTCACATCACCCAAGGAGAAGGACAGTCATCAGCTAAAAAACAGGGCAACAGGGTTTCAGGATCTACTCGACTGGTCTCTTCTCTACTTAAAATGATGTACAGTAGGTGAGATTCATGCTGCAATCTGCTATCGGCTAGTCGTTTGTTTTTTTTTTACAGTACTGTATAATTTATTCTTTCTTTTCAAGCCAGGAAACATTGGTCAGCCTCATTCTACTCCACTAGAAGCAACTTGGGTTTCAAACTCCACTTGATTAAGGAATCAAATGTCAACACAGCTTCCATACAGGGTGCACAGGTCAACATGCATGTTTGAACTTTCTGCTCGGTTGAAGGGACACAGAACTGACTAAACAAAGGAATATCTGACCCATAAGGGTTGGAATGTCAAATTACCTCTGGCGTTTATGGTTTCAGTGTAAATCAGCACAGAAAAACCGGACTCTAAAAACCAGACTCTAAAATGTGTGTCCTCAAGTAAAAAAATGATATATCATGGTCAATGGGAACTCATTATATAGGCTGTTTGTTTGCTTTGGAATTTTCCAGAGTGAATATTAATTAATTTGGCTCTTCATTTTCTTCCTTTGGCCAACGTGGTGGCTGGGTAACATATAGCTTCCCGTCACATGGGGGCAATATTGAAGCAAAATATAACTTGAGCTTCTCCGAGGTGAGACATAAAAGGTGGAGGATGCTTCTTTCATAGCTGCTTCAACTTAAATGCAGAATTATCAAAAGCATAAGGGGAATTTCAAATCGCTGTTTAATTCTGTGTATTGAGCATGAATTATAGATGTCTGCAGCGAGGGTACAAGGTCAATGAAATTTGACCGTTGCTCATAAAAAAACCTTTCGGGCTTATAATGTTTTCTCCTCGGTGACACAGATGGTTCATATCAAAGCTTCAAAGAACTTTCCACTCATTGCTGCTTTTTTCTTTTCTTTTCTTTTCTTTTGACAGTTATTGATCCAAAAACTGCTTATATAGTCTTCTCTTTTTTTCCTGGTCACTGCCAAGCCTTGTCAAGCCTTCAGATGTCAAGCCTTGACAGCTGTCGCAGCATTCATCCATCACTTTCGTTACATTCTAATAAAGCGCATATATATATTTATATATATTTAAAGTCATTTAGAGAAAAAAACATGTAAATAATAGGAATTACTTGAGAAATAATACACTATTTTAGAAACCCTTCACGATGTTCTATGGAACATCATTGAAACTATTGTTCTTTATTATATTATCCTCAACTTTTCTTATTACCTAGGAAGGACTTCTGATATTTGCAAAAAAAAATTAGGGAAACTTATCGTTCTAACTGCACCAGTCATAAACGACCATGGACAAAAAGCCCCAGCAATTATTTTGCCAGTATTTTCTTTTGCTCCCGTTCTATTACACAAAATCACAAAGCTACTTTGACATCGATAATTTAGTGATATTAGTATAATCAGCCTGGTCAAAACGATTTTCTGCACTAACAGCTGAATCAGCACTATTAGGGAACAGAATAAGAGCAAGAAATAATGTTAGTACACCTCTGGAACATTGGTCTGTGTCACAGTTACCCTTTCCAGCTCCCTTATACTGAGCTCATTCAGACTCCCCCCAACAGATTACACAGCAGCCCGGTGAGCAACGTAAAGGTTGGCCTTTTGTGTCCTCATACATTGTTCTGATTTAGGCTTTAATGATATCAGGGCCTGGCTTAGTCGTCTTTTAAAGCTGACACCCCATGGGGTTGCCAATGCGTAGTCTGTAGTCTGCATGTGCTTGTGTGTGTGTGTGTCTGTGTGTGTTTGTGTGCCTCAGGTGTGTCTGGTTCCACTTAGCCCTAAAACTGTAGGCTCTTATGTGAGGCTAACCCACCACTGTGTGAAAAGGGGAGCAACACAACCTGAGATCATTGAAACAAACCTACTCGGTCGCATCTAATTTCACATAATGAGCAAAGTCAGCTGCCTTACTTGCATATGCTTATGAGAGATTTCAATCCGATAGCTTACGATTAGCCCCCCCACTCGGAGATATCCTGTGGATATTACATTCAATCAGGGCAGCGTTGCAGTACAGATTTGCTGGGTGGAATTAGTTCAGTGGGTCAGCAGCTTATTGGAAATATCAAGAAAAGATTCTGATTCGTTTTCTGTTCTAATGTTTTGATACACACACAAAAACACAATGCAAAGCATATTTAGTCGCCTGAGAAATGCGCCTTTAGTAAGAAATCCGTCCATTTGAGCAGCATTTATATTTCATGTGTTGTCTCTGAAATCTTGATGACCTCTTTGAGCCGCTGCCGTTATGATTTCTGTATTGATCTCTGTTTTCGCTGCGGATTTCCCCTGATGCTTGTTTGCTTCCACGCATTTCCCTCCCAGTTTCTACTTGCACAGGTACCCTTGTTTGAGGTGCAAACGGCGGTGGAGCTGAGACCCAAACCGAGGAGGCGCGGGATGGTCTAAATCGGGCTCCGCGCGGCGGTTCCGAGCGACAATTGGAGGAAGTGACACACCCCCCGACACCTGAATTCAGAAGCCACAGGCGTGTGGGGTAAGGCTTTCGGAGAGCAAGCAGATGGTGGCATGAATAGTGCAGCAGGTCCCCCTCCAGCCCCACCCTTGCCTTGCGTGCACCACGTTACCTCATCAAACGGCTCTCATAATTGATGTGCTGGAATGTCCCCATCATCACCGGATTTTGCAGAGTGGCAGAAACATTGAGGTCATTGCTGCGGTTCTGAAACACTTAATATACTCTGAAGAAGGGCCCAGGACTTCCTAAAGAGGCAGGGACTTATTAAAAGGTAATTAAGGTCATGTACTAACTCCATTTGTTGATCTACGGATATGTTGCTATTACCCTTTCACTAAAATCACTTAATTTATGGACAGAGATGAATAAAAGGACACTTTTTCCCACTTCCCAAACTGTCTACTTTGAGCTCTACATGGGTTAGGTCCACAGAAAGACTTTAATTATATATGACAGCCCCTGGTCAACACATAATGTTAAACTTGTGTGTCCAACTTGCAGAGTGTGTTTTATGGCCCTGTCTGCCCAGTGGTCTGCCATAGCAGTCCCAGTCCCATTTAAATAAACAACAACCAATTTTTCCCGTGTTGAAATCATTTGGAAAAAATGTCAGTCAATCCCTTGAATCAACACAGGAAACATTTAACGATTTGTACGCAGAAAAGAGGCGGACTCTTTTACCCTCCAGTCTGTGTGCTCTTATGTCTGTTCTCAGTCTGCTTTTAGAACTGCAAATATGTGCTGTATTTTGCATGTATGAAGATCTTTACATGTTACATGTGCATGTGTGATTATATCATGCCTTCTGTACGCGCTTGGCCAATATAATATCATGTATATTTCGACAGATGGAAGGTTTTATGTTGATTTGCATATCTGAAACCTACATCCAGGAAATGTTTAGGTACATAAGTTAAAAGCTAATTATGGAAATATATGTGCACGTATTATTTTCACAAATGGGGGCAGTTTTCCCTGTCTAACCATCACTTATAGTGCTGGTAATCAAGTAGTTCAAAATGATAATAGAATGAATATTCCTGTGTAATTGAATGCAATCCACCAGTATTGTGCTGGCAATTAAAATGATATTAGTACGGCTCTTTTAGATAAAGCCGACATCTCAAACAGTGACCAGACCACAGGCTGAAAATGAATAAATCCAAGGGAGGGTGTCACGTAGTTTAGGGTTATTCATGAGCTATTTTGGATTTACATCTGCAAAGAGGAAAACAACAACAGGCAGCCAGCCTTTCCAAGGTGAAACACAAGTGTTATTTTATTTATGCACCTATCCCTCCTGGCTCTCCTTCCTTGTGTCCCCTCCCTAGGGGGGCAGCATGTTGTGCCCCAGAAAGCTGACATACCCAGGCTGAAGGGGCGAGGGAGCAGTGGGGGAAAGATAGGCGGCTCCATGGTCACCGTGAGAGCGCATGCACTGAACACATGCAGTGGTTCTCCTCCAGTGCGCCAACACTCTTTTCACGGGCACTCGACTGACCTTCAGGAACAACGTGATGGGCTGGTGGGTGAGAAATTTCTTCGAAAAAAAGAATCAACATCTTTTGAAAGAAAGAATGACAAAGGTCTGCGTAGCATACAGAGGCATATAGTGATTGAACTCAGCGGAAGATTCCATTCTGGTTCTTCTTTGGTTCTAAAAGTTAATCTGAAATTGCAAACACTCTATACTGCATGTATAAATGTATAATGGGATGCCTGACAGGTTTTCTCCTTCACTCTTTCACAGAGCAACTCCCCTTTCTGTCAAAGATTGATTAGCTGAGGGCAAGATTGACATGTCAGCGACCACTGTCTGCAAACTAGCCCTGTTAGGTCAATGCACCCTGACAGCTAGCTGACACCCCAATTTCCCAGGCAGCAGCCTTCTGTGCAATGTCCCTTACAGAAAAAGCTTAGGACATCTTCTTCACTACCCTCCTCCACCCTCCTACTTAATTTCTTTCCATCACTTGTCATCAAATTATGGGGTTCTTCACTTTATTCTGTCAGCAGATGGAGAGGGGGTTCACGAGTTCTGGGAGGTGGAGAGTGCGTAGCTACATATATGCTGCACAGGAAATGCAGCTCTCTGTAAGAGCTTGCATGCATGGAAAAATGTGGAATTTTAATTTATCGTCTGCATAAGTGGCTCTGAAATACCATATACAATCTGTTTGACCTGTTTGTTTATTCCCCCCTTTACTCTCTTTGCTTTCAGCATGGTGTGGCTAAAAGTAATAAAAACAAGGACTGAGTCAGACCAGGAACAGAAACTTAGCCATGGAAGCCCCATTTTTGGATTTCACAGCAAGTCATTTAAAAACACATTGCTTTGCCATTTACGCTAAACTTTTATAGTTTCAAATGCTAGCTAATGGGAGCTGGCTAAGCTTTAAATTCATTTGAAAGATTATTTGGTTAATATATATATATAAAAAAAAAAATAAATATATATATATATATATATATATAATTTTTTTTTCCCCTTTGGGGTCACGGGGAGGATGCTGGAGCCTATCCCAGCTGCATATGGGCAAAAGCAGGGCACACCCCTGAAGGAGGACCCTATGTGAGATTTGGGGGTTCGATATCCTGCTCAAGGGTACCTCAGCAGTGCTCTGAAGGTGTCTTGGCATCTCCCCCCGCTACAAAAACACCTCCCAAGTTTTGTTCGCACTGGGTCGTGAACCTAGAACCTTCCACGTCCTGTCCCCTCCAGACTGAGGTACCATCGCCCAATGAAAGCATGTATCAATTGAAATGAAAAGCTAATTTTAAATGAATGACTTTAAAATAGTCCGTACCTCAAATCAATTCTATAATGCTAGAAATGTGACCAATGTTATTTTGTTCTACTGAAACCTCAGAATTATTTCACAAAACTCTTCTTGGGAAAGTTTTCTACCTCTGGCGAAATAGAAAGTTTTAAAATATTCAAACAAAGGTCCATCTCTGCAGGAGACCTTTGTCTTTGTTTTATACAGCAGAACTCATTTGCAGTCCCATCATGGAGACCAGCAGGACCTCCTGGACACAGCTTACCTACTTCTGTAGGTCCGATCTTTCTTTACATATGCATCGTACTATTATAAGGGCTTATGTAAGCAGTCCATGCCTCTTTTTCTTCATGATACGACAATAAGAGGTCGCAAATCTGAAGATACGAGGAAAGGAACGAGCATGCAAATGCATCACTATGCAGATGACCTTACAAAGCAAACTCTTCCTCGTCTTGGTGGGAGGCGGAACAAGCGTGAAACATCTGGCCAAATCGCTTCTACATCAGAACACGCTGTTTCACAGCGAATAAGCTTATTTTAAATGTGACCCTGACAGAGGAGGTGAGCTCCAGACTCCAGACTTGCGAAGGAACGATCGGACCTAAATGTGCTCTGTAAAAATTGATTTTCACCATAACTGTTTGTGTATGGTATATTTTTAATGCACAAATATCTCTAATCCACCTTCCCTCCGCCCCTCCATACATCTGTCTGTCCATCTATCTATCCACAAATCTACAGAATGATATGATCTCACTCCATATCTTCCCCTTACAGATATGATTTAATGAGTCAGCATAACAGCCTGTTTCTGCTCCCAGATGTGATTAGGAACATGCCACCCCGAACACACACACGTCTGGGCCTTCCTTGTTTTCCTGGGAATGAATTCACTCCAAGCTGTATAATGAGACTCGGTATGGGGTCCATATGGCTACTTCAGGGTTGGAAGAAGTAAAGATGGGGAAGCAGGAAGGGGGTAATGCACGTTTTAATGAGATGTGAGTCTCTGAGGCGCACCTGCACTCCAGCGATCTGTGAGGATTGCTCACCAGAGCCTAGAGAGATATGAGACCTGAGTAAAGTGCAATAAAAGAGCTTTTCTTTGCCTGAAATCCAGCACTCACTTCATTGCCTGGCTGTATTAAATGTGGTGGCCTGGCTCATTTGAACAAGACCCCCGAATTGCAGGACTGCGACAAAGAGCAGTACGTCCGATTCATCAAGGACTGTAATTCTGCAGACGGTAACTCAGTCTCCGTGGGATGTGTTTACAAATCAGTTATGGCTGCAAATGAGTTTTAACCCGCCCTGCCGCTGGCTCAACCTATGCTATCTGTCTCTTTCTGCAACATAGTTGGGCATTAGCCCACCACATGGCTGCTTTTGAGCAATTTATTTGTGCCATTTGCTCGCAGCTCGCCGCAGAAACATTCCGCTCTGTTGTCAAAAGACAATGGGAGGCTGACGGCGCGCCAGCGCCAACGCCAGCCAGATTTCAGAAGCCGAAGCACGCAGAACGCGTTCCAAACATCAACAGGGAAACCTGTAAATGCTAATGAAGTCGTCGCATAAAAGGCAACACAGCCGTCGCTGGAGAGGAGCGCCATTAGCACAGCATTGCATCTATAATTGCTTTGACCTTGACACCTCTGAGCAAAACAATGGAAATATCGGCGCGGCCCGGCCAACGCTGCGCCACGTTCTCCAGCGCGGTTGTTTGATTTCATGTTGCATCCGACTGGCAAAATATCAGCTATTGACTAGGATTGAATTGTTCAAGGTTAACTTGCACAAACAGCACGCTCACGAGTCAGAGGGAGGCCGAGTTAACTGATCTCACAGAAAAAGACCAGGCTGAGACCACTGGGGGCCTATTAGGAGCCACAGAATGCCGAGACCTGTCATGCATTTAGACTATTTATGCCTCTCGGTTGTCTTTTAAATAGCGTAGCTCTTTTAGGCAGAGTCCTGCCTTTTCAAACACAGCACCTGGCACGCTTTGGTATTCCACAGTTTGCTCCCTCCCGGGGCACAGATTTTTATAAGGCTTTGTGAGGGGGCTTTAGTTCAGAGATGTGAGGGGAGAATATGACTGAACAGAGAGCTGCTGCATGACAATGATGACAGTCGAAGGAGCGCTTGCTTTGTGTTGTATCGTAGCTGAAATGTGCATTGCATTTCAACAAAGAGTAGGAAGGAGTAAAAGCCGTTGAGGAAATTCTGTAACGATTCAAAAACACTTGCATACGTAAACAGCAAAAGGCTTCCAATAAAGGCTTTTGTTGTATTCCTTCTTGCTAAAAGGTTCCTACATGCTGGAGTTTAACAGAACTGAATAAGGCTGTGAGGAAGCGCTCTAGTGAAGGATGCTAGTGCGGAATGTGCCCCATTTATACCGATGAGCTAATGCCTGCGCTTGACAGTAGCTTCATTTCCCACCATAATGACCGCTAACTGTTAACACCAGAAATTTAGCTCAAGAAAATAAAAGTTGTTTTTTCCGCATTTCCGTTCATCACATTGGCTGAGACAGCGTCGGTGGACGGTAAAACTTTAGTTTACATCAACGAACGGACGGAGGACACAGTCACGTTCAGGATTTAATGCACAACACTTTGAGGATTATGGTAACGTCATATAAAGATATTCTTTTATATTGTAAACTATTCTCTCAACGTAAATGTTGCTGTTTGCTATTGCTCTGATTCAACATATTTCATAACGTCGCACATAAAACCCCTTTTTTTCAGTACAGGTTACTTGTTTGATTGGAGATTTTGGGTTGGAGTTTCTCTTTTGGTGGGAACCGAGAGCAGTAACAACAGACAGGTAATAAGTTTGGCCACTTTCAATGTTATAAAGCCAATATTGTAATAACATTATTGGCAAAATGTTTCTATGTTTTGGTTTATTCACCAAACTGACTGGGAATCAGTCCAAATGACGGTAGACGACAGCTCACTGTTGCGTGCTGCTATTTAGCTGTTTACCGAGTTTATTGGAAATTTAACCAGCTCTGCATTTTGTTCAGTGACATCGTGATGCAGAGTCCGACCGCTCCACATCACGGTCCCAAGCTTCCGTGATCATTCTATTATTATAGTTTAGTATGAAATTAAGTTGGGCTGTTTACTTGTTGATTTATTCATTTATAGAGTTCAAGCACAGCGCTGCTATGCACGTTGGCTATACAGTCTATTTAATAATTCATACCATTGCCTAACATATGGAGCAGGAACATTAATAGGACACCCACAAGGGTGTCCTGGGGTTTTCTGCAAGTATGTGTTGCTTTATTTCAAAATCCAAATAATAAGTGAATGAATGTTGTAATTTAAAAATCGGTAGAAAAGAAATCTTTCAAGTCAGCATCTCCGAACCTCATTTCGTCTCATTTGGATTTTAAAAATCCAAAAATTCCCCCTTTTCCAACGGAGGCCCAGCATGAGGCAATACATTCAGCAGTGCCATAAAAATCTGAGGAGTTTCCAGTGAAACTCGAGGCAATTAAACAAGCTTTCATTTCATTTCACACGGCTGGAGACTTCAGAACTTTGTTGACTCAGACTTCTGACTAATGACAGACACAACGGCACTCGGGTCAGCTGGATAAAGTTCAACATTGAGTAGGAACACAACACCCTGCGGGGAAAGGAGTCTGTTCGCCTTTGAGATTGGTAGAATAAAAATCAAATGGACTGAAAATTCCGTCAGTTTTGAAAACACTGCTTTCAAAGTTTTCCCCTCAGTTATTGTTTAAAGTTCAAAGTGCTGCTGATTGTGGGCTTTTTTCGGTGGTTAAGCTCTGACATTTGTCACAATTGCACCTTTTTTTGGGGTGGGGGGATTATTTAGCAGCAAATCAAGCTAGCAGGGCCACCGAAGCTAGCACCGTTATGATTGCCAACTAATACCAAAATTTTCTTTTAATCAGATTTATATGGTAAAATAATGATCTGGACTGCATCAGTACCAGGAGATGTGTCATCATGTGTGACTGTGGTGTAGCAACACACAAATGTAATGTGTAGTTTCTAACAAAAATCAGGCAAAGTGAAATGTTGGGCTTGAAACCCCTCTACAGAGATGACCATCTATCTTAGAATGGGGCCCATCCCAGTCACAGGTGAAGTAGGCTCTGGCCAAGTCACAAGCTCAGCACAGCACTAGCATAGACAGGAGAAACAAACAACCATTCGCACTCACATTCACACCAAAGGTCAGTTTAGAGTCACTTCCGCTGTCCACCAAATGCGTGCGTTTAGACTGTGGGGGTTCGGGACTGTGGGCAACATGCAATGTCCACACAGAAAAGCTCCTGGTCCCCGGGGACGGGGAGGGGGGATTCACACCCAGCACTTTCTTTCAACAATGCTAACCTCTGCCAAAACATGACCAATATTGCTAACATTACTCATCCAGATTTAGCAGCATCTCTTTGTGTGAACACAGATTACGAGAGTCAAATTCTCCATCCTTCTATCGGCCTAGAACCTGCTAATTATGACAATTTCTCACTTGCAAGCCAGAGCAATCTGGGCTTTCTTGGCTTGAAGAGTCAATTTGTCAAAAATGTCACAATAAACAAACTGCTATTATAGAAATTAGGATCTCTGTTTACTTAATATTTACCAGGCAATAAAGTAAACTGCAGAGCTCCATGGCCATGATAATAATTCTGTGTCCCTCCATAGTTTCACTGTGAAAGCAGCACTGCTGGTTTTCACTGCACCTGTCAGAGAAATGTTTAGCATATTTAACACCCCTGGATCAATATGGTGTCCGGGAGCAGCGTCTCTCGCGCGCCACAATTAATTCACTGATGTCGACCTCTGGCTTGAGTTTTAGTGAGGCTAACATCGGCTGCCTGCTGATGGAACAGAGAGAGACGTAAAGCAAACGACCTGTTTTAATATTCCCCATTAAAGCCTCTGGAAAAAAAGATCAAATGGGACAGGAACAAGCTGGATCTTTTACATCGACCTTAAAGTAAGACGCGGAACATGCAGGCTGTGACAAAGGTCAGCTCCCTATTGATCTCGGTCTCACAAACACTTGCTGTCATGTTTAGTGGGATAGCGGCGCAATACAAGTTTCAGTGGTTAGTGTAAATCCCTGTCATAGCAGCACTGTGTGCATATTATGGCTGAAAATCTGTATCACTGTTTGTATAGTTAATGAACTTTTCAATACTGACTGTGTCTGAGGGTGTGTTTCAGCACTCAATTTCCACCCCAGGATGCAAATAATAACCATCTCTTCAAATTGTTATCGGCTGTTGATCAAGTTAATGTTCATGTGTTGATGCCCTAACCCCAAACCATAAATCTAGGGTTAGCCTAGCCGTACAGCCGTTAAAGACAGGTTCAAATAGCATCATTATTTACCGAGGCACTCGATGGTCAAAGAGTTTTTATTATGTGGGGACATTATATATCTAATGTGTTGGTTTTTTGCTAATTTGTGTGTGTGTGTGTGTGTGTTGGGGGGGGGGGTCCTACTGGTTGAGCTGCGTTTTCTGTCCACTCAGACAAACAGTTACTTTGTCGATATTCACCTCTCCTTGAAATACCAGCACCCTCTCTAGAGCCTTTTTCACACTAAAGCAGTGTTGCGCGTGGCTTTTTAAAACATGGGTAAACCCGCTGACAAGAGACATCTGAGTCCATTATCACTGTCAAAAGACCTGGAATTTTTTTCCTTCTTGTGCGACTCATCGATTCGTGAGCTCAGAAATGCAAAACATGGTGGTAAACACTGGAAGACAGCATTGAAGCTAGCCATAGTGTTGCCTTTGATTTCCAAGCTTCGCAGACGCAACGGCGTTGGAGCGTTGCTGGATCGGGGAGAGAGGAAGCTCTTGGCTGGGACGGCAGATTCCGATGGTGTGATGGCTGTTACTTCATCCATCATCACTGGAGAGAGTCGCCAATTCCCGTTTGTATCCCTATGTAGCGTTCCTACTGCAGCTGTTCGGAGCTGGAGCCTAAAAAAATCCATATCTGTTGCGAGAAATGAAGGATTTTAGCAGGTTTTTTTTACTGATAGGAGGGGATTTATAAGATATTGATTACTGATTCAAAATGTGACCGAATTGACTCGTTATGTTATTGACAGAAAAGGTTTGATTGCCATAGTTGGTTCCTGTGTGGAGGCCTTTTAAATTTCTCACTCATTAAATGGAACCACAGGACGGTGGATGTTACTGGACCCCTATGGTGATGTGGAGCTGAGCTGAACTACATTCCAAGGCTGACCCATGACTCCTTAGAAGTTTGACTGGCCTCAGCTTTAGAAGTTCCACTCAGAGTTCCTGCACCTTAATGTCAAAAGGGACCAGCAGCGGTGATCTGATCTGGACCTGGACTTCTTCTGGCACATTATACTTTGAAGTCATTCCGCCTGGAGGAAGTGTACATCAAATCTACCTCAGGCCAGCCTTAGAATCCCAAGGAGGGGCTGGGAAGTACCTCTAATGTGATGCCTGCTATATCCGGCTAAAGCATCATTGGATGTACATGGGATGTGTGATAAAAGAACTTTCACTCCCCTCACAAAATTAGCTCCTAATAATGAAATTAGCATTAGCTGTGCACTAGAGAACAGTGTTTATATTATAGGATAGTACTGCAATGCATGCCTCTAATGTCTTTTTTAAGTATCTCAGTGTTGGATCGCAATACTCTCATGTGTGTTAATGCTAATCTGCGTGTTCTCTGAATGAAGACTTCAAGAAGAAAAATGCCACTTTCAAAATGTATTTAGCAAATAGAACCAATTCAAGATAAAAATATTACAGAGTCCAATGTCTTCTGATTGGATGATCTCATTTTCTTCTTCCAGTTCCATTGGATGCTGACATAGTTCTCCGTTGTTTCCCAGATGGCCAGGTCAAAGTTCACATTCTTCTTGCAGAGGAATCTTTCAACACCACTAAACTACTGTCCAGTTTTAGGATGTTTGTTTAACACTTTCAGACTGACTGCCTCCCCCAGTTACAACTATCTAAACAACAATCATGTCAAGGAAGGGTCACCTGACTGCCTATCTTTATTACACTTGCTAATGATTCTACCATCCCTAACTTCTAACAACAGAAAACAGAAACATATAGAAAAAAGCAAACACAATTCTCTTCACCAGTAAAGCCAATAGTGACTCATGAATAAAACACTCGAGTTACAGTAATAGAAGCGTTGTTTTTATTTTTCTCTTCTGGCACTTTAGCATGAGACCTGTCGGGGGTACGAGCTCGTTGGTCCCCACCTTCAGTCATCAATGATCGAGGGGATTAGCCTCTGCTGGTTATCTGAAGCCATCGATGACAACGATAGGAAAAAGTAGGCAGATTAGACGAGAGCGCTATATTTCCGC
Source organism: Takifugu rubripes (assembly GCF_901000725.2). Lineage (NCBI taxonomy): Eukaryota > Metazoa > Chordata > Actinopteri > Tetraodontiformes > Tetraodontidae > Takifugu > Takifugu rubripes. The sequence goes on from NC_042306.1 coordinate 3,791,035, forward strand.
GCTCTCTGATCGGGTGAGGGGAATGATGGATGGACTAATACCTGCCTGAGTCTTTCTCCTCTCCTGGCTTCTGCTTTATTGAGGTCTTTAGATTCACTTATCTGCAGGCCCCTGGGTTATCTTTCACTGCTCTTCCAATGACAAGTGCCACCACAGAGAAGCCCTGCAGGCCAACTTTTCCAAAAACAAAGGAATTCGCTCTCTTGATATTTTTCTTTACCATCTTCTCTAATGCACATCAAAAAGGACGGTTTTATTTTTAGCTTTTATAAAGGTCAAATCTCTTTGGGGCTCATTTTAACAGCTCATTATGGATATTAACACTGGTATTAATGTGATTCTTGTGTTTTCCTGGTTTGCCTAAATTGTGCAAACAGTTTTTGTTAAATCTTTTCTTCTGTCCAAGAGAAATTCTGCTCTTTTGTTTGCTCGCTGCATGACTGGTAATATTTTATTTTCCATCACATTTTTTTGTTTTTCTTATCTAATTCCGCACATTGGACCATGACCAAATAAGCAGCAATACCTTTGCATGAGTTTGAACATCTGTGTTTGAGGATTGTCAATATTGTGCTAGTTAACCTTGTTTGTTTTCCGGTGCCAGCGCAAACACCAAAAGGATGGGAACGGAGGCAACGGCAGTTCGGGTTCCGTTTGATTTGAGTTTATCCTTTTGACCAGGCTTTATTTAAACAAATGGTCCGATCTCAGTGACTGACATCAGCATGAAGCGACCCACTGCGCTATTTCACTTTTATTTTCAGGATAGTGTTTCCTGCTTTGTTTTTAATGAATCCTTTTTTTGCCCACCAATTTCACACCAGTGTGTCTTAAGATGTATGTTTCCATTTGGTTGTATCAGATTTGAAATGATTTGGGGGGGTTTGAATGGCCACATCTCCTCACATTTTTCCTTGACCGTCCTATTAAGTCGAACTGGAGCCGCAGTGAGGATGCTTATCTGGCTTACCTTTCACTGCCCCCAAGGAAAGTAGCACCACCATTTCCCACATGAGGATGGATGCATGGGGGATCATTATGCAGGATCAAGTCCAGATTCTCACAGCCACTGGAGGCATGACCCGACTGGGTATCGACAGTATCAAGATTTCTCGTCACAGGTACAGTAAATAACCAATAGGTACCAACTTCTTTCAGCCATCAAAGCATCTGTCAATATGCTCAACAGATGCTGGTAGCAATTATGAAAACCAATTGTTGAGTACTTTGAGTTTCTCCAGACGTAACCTTCCCGTGACTGAAGTCACCTCGCTAAAGTCTCTTTTCTCAAAGGTGTAATTTGCCTCTATTCAGACCCAGAATCCCAAATTAAGCTTGCATTGAATCTCGCTGTTGTGTTTGTGCTTTCCTGAACAGAAACAGTGTCCTTGTGTGTGTCCTGTGTTGCACTGCTGAGCTTTTTCCTCTCATCCAGTGGCTACTGGGACAGACTCCAGCTGCCCCAATAAAAAACAGGAAATTTTGAAAGTAGAATCACAGCTGATGATTATTTATGGCAATGGTCAGCAAAAAGTCTCTAAAAACTTGCTAAATACTGGAAACACTGTTATAATTAACATGTATCCTCAGTTAGGGAATAGACTTAAGCCTGGGTAGTTAATAATAAAGCACATTAGAATATGAATGAAGAGCCTTCCGCTTCGTGTGAGCTGATTTTAAAAGTTGATGTCCAATAAGTTTTGGGAAAGTTCACCAGGCATTTAGTTTTTGTGACACTTTGCAAAGAGAAGACAGGAACAGTGTGATGTCACCTGGTTACCTCAGATGTCCAGGCTCCTGTGCCTGAAATCGGGACTTATTTTATGCAGTGCCCTCAGGCTGGATCCCTCCAAAAAACTCTGACAAACGCCCTTTACTGTTTCCTGAGCGCCATCTTTTCAAAGAACAAATGCATTTCAACAGGGAACACAAACAGCTCTGGCTGTGGCGCATTGCCAGTCGCTTCAGCTTTGTGGAGCTGCCGTCAGTCTGAATGTAAATATGAGAGGTAAAGTCCAAAAATCAATCGTGTGAAAAGTTTAAAAAGACGATAATATAAGCAATTTCTAGACTGACAGGGCGGATGTAAAATAATTACATGTTCTATTAGGAGATTGGCCCCTGATTGAGATCGGCAAATATGACGGCCCTCTTGAAGTGGACACGGATATTTAATCACATCTTGATCGTCGCTGTGCATGTATGACTCACTGGAAACGGATAATATATTTCCCATTAAAGTAGCACAGGTGAAGGCTAAAGCTTTAAAACACTGGCTACAGAGTGTTTTCTTCATTATGAAGAAAAAAAATTGACTGTAAAAAAGGAATTTACTGGCACCACAATAAAAAAGGTCAAAAATTACAAAACTAAATATGTATTTAATGCATTTGGCAATTTCAAAAAATGGGTGACTGATGTGCTGTGATGCCTTTAAAAATTCAAGTCTGTTTCAGAGTATCTGCCAGCTTCCATCCACACTGTGGCTGAATCCAATCTTAAACTTGCAGCCACGGAAACAGTCATTGAACACGAGCGAAACAATGAGCTTAAACTCTGCCGAGAGCATCACCTGACTCTACAGGAAGTGATAGGAAGCCTCCAGAACGGAGCAGATGTTAGACAAAATGATAATGTTGTAAAGATAATTCTTTAATTGCGGCGTGTCATCGGCAAAACTCAATATCCAGTCTGCAGTGTTTAACCTTAAATTCATCACGGGTTGAAGGACAGTGGCAGATGAAACATTATCCATCTGTTCCGCGTCCGCTCGCTCTCCTCCCTCTTCCCCTTCCCACTCCTCCCCCGGTGAGGCTGCAGCAGCCCGTGCATTACAAGTAGAAGGCTGATGATTACATTGTTGGACTGAGAGCGATGCTCATGGTGCTGTAATCCCAGCAGTAATCAATATCGCTGGTCGCTTCTCCGTCCCATCCCTTTTCCACCGCATGTAAAATATCCCCGGGCAACACTTGGCCCACACTTTAATTATTCTCTCAAAGTCATCAGCGGCAGGGGCCAATACTGCTCTGAGTCCACTACAAATGAATCCGTTTGCCGTTTAGGGCCAGTTTCTGGAGCAAGGGCTCCTGTTGAGGGATGATGGCCACCATGGAAATTGTTCTGCAGGGAGTACAGTAAAGAGACACAATGCACATTAATGAACATTCTAGATTATGCTAAATTCCCTTTAGTTGGATGGACTTGACCACCACAGCCCATTCCCAAACCAATCCTGTAATAAGGAAGGTTCTCTTTCTGCTCCGGTTTTTGGTGCATTTAGAATCGTTCCTGAGGGGACGCTCAATTTATTTTTGATGGCTTGACTCAACCATATATGTAGAGATGTTATGGGCATAGTTTATATTTAATGAGGACCTTGTGTGTGCGGAGAAGGGGGGAAAAGTTCATCCTTTCTCATCATAATCTAACCCATGGATGACATTTGACATGTCCATGTTTACCACTGACTGGCAGTCAAATCAAGATGAAATCTTGTTTATGAAATATGTGTAATACCATATTGTGCTGGGGATGTCATTTACCGGAAGTGTCTGAAATTTGACATCTGCTTTTACATCTGGAAGTCGGCAGTGCTTTTTTTCAACCTCTTTTAGGGTATAAAATCACAAAGTAAAACAACATTTCTGGGGAAAAGAAACAGCAAATACACCATGTGTACAAATATTTGATTTATTATTTTGGTAATCGAAATATTTAATGCATGCCCTCTACAGTTTCCATAAAAAATCCACCTAAATAAACACAGAGATGGATTTGCAAGTGTAAAACATATCATATAAAGATCAAAATTATGAAACCAGTTATGAAACCTGGGGTTCCTGCACTGCCACTGATATCTAGCACCTCGTTGAATTCAGAACAGTACCACTAAAATGCATAATACAGTGAAGGCAACACAATACAGACACAAAAGGAGCAGATAATGTTTCTTATTGTATACCAGGATGTAAGTTACATCAGCTAAATGTGTGGAAAGTGCCATTTTTGTACTTCAAAGGGAGGACAATGACTACAGCCAGGCTGCAAATGTGGCTAACACCAAATTTACCCTTTAAAGGTCTGTGAGTCTGTTATAAGCTGAACACCCTATAAAAACCAGGAGACAATGATGAAACTTTCCTGTATTTCTGTAACACCAGATGATGATGGAAGAGCTGAGGGCTAAAATTAGAGGACCACCTACTACATATTTTATCTGTGTTCATCACATGAAGGCAAAGAGAGGTCAGCTGTCCAGGGTGGAACCAGCTGTCTGCCTCCATGAGCTGTAACCGCTCAATCTGATCTTCTCACATTTGTAGTCACACATTTGTTGCTGCATCTTTTATGCATTTGCCAATAAACATTAATTAGTTATCCTGACATGGCTGTAAATTCTCTTTTCTTGTTTTCGGCATTTCATTCTCAACCCCCAGACAAAAAAAGGAATTTGCGAGTATAAATTTGTCTTTAGATGGTCGCAAACAGCTAAAAAGCCATTATTTGGATTTTTAGCCACAGTGCAGCAGCTAAACAGATTTTTTCCCCCCACTTCTAGCATTTATTTATGTTGATGCAGCTATTGATCACGCTCACAAGGAAATGATGTCTCAAGGCTTCAGTGTTAGTAGGTGGGCCTAGACATTAATCAGGAAATCAATTGTGCTGTCGATTGGCTCGGCTGTGTTTGGGAAAGGATGGCAGTCCGAAGCCGCATTCGGACCCAAGTGAGAAGCGACTTTGTTTTTGCAATCACACTCCAATTTAACAATTTGTTAAAGAATATCAAGTGGCTCTGAAGGTCTAAAAGTGCCGTGTGGGTCAATACTCTTTTGGAAAAAATCACATTAGAAATGTATTTATGTATTTATCTGTTGTACAGCACATCTTATTATGACTGCCTGGTAAGGACAATAGTATCAGTGAAGCTTTCCAAAGTCAAATTATGCTAAAAGTAAATGAATAATTGAAGGATTTTAAAGGTGAACTATTTTTCATTTTTGTCTCAGATCGCTAGCATCTCCCCTTGATCTAGCTGCCCAGTCTCTGGAGACAACACAGGGGTCATAAATGTGCAGTTCTAAACCTAAAATTACCCACCAAACAGTTGGAGTTAGTTCAACCATATTAGCAACATTAGCATAGCGCAGATTCCCTTTCGATGACAGTTACAGGAACACTGGGGAGAGGCTAAGATCCCAAGATCCCATAGTGCACCATTAACAAGCACTTGAGTTTTTACGTACTTTGGGCTGGTCTTATTAAAACAGGTGTTCTAATCCAAACATTTGGAGCATCCACTGACAATACTAATCCATCTCAAATCCTAGACCTGATTCTTGGGACACCCAGAGCCATCTAAACCAATCGTAAGGCTCTCACAGGAGTGAAGCAAGCCCATGTTTCTATGTGCCAATCAACAAGGAGGTGACAGCATTTTGCTGCTGTCAGCTTTGCTGTGATCATCAGGCAAGGTTTCTGTAGTCCAACCAAGAGGATCTGAGAAACTCACTCAAAGTCCTTCAGAGGCAAGTCGGGCAACATTATCACTAATAGGAGATGATTTTGGCCACCAAACGGTTGGATTTTAAGGTCCCATTGGTGATTATGCAGAAATGTGTGGTGTGTGGTGGAATCAATGCCTAAGGGTAGCCAAAACCACCAAGAGGGTCATCAAAAAGTCCTGGTCAAACGTATGAACCGAGGAGTTAGAAATGCTCTAAACTCACTGTAATGCCTTCTTGCTCTTTGGATCTTTTTTGTTTGGTCAGAGTTTATAATTAAAGACATTTCTTGGAAAAATATGAAGGATTTATTTGCTCTTCTTTGAAGCACCCAACCAATCAATGAAGAACCCCAACATAGACAGCTTTGTTTCCAGACCTTTATTTGACACGGTGATGGTGTCATGCCACTTTTCTGTATTGCGACAAACTGAGATGTGAGGCAGAAGTTCAAACATTGTGTGAAGCTCACAGGCCACACTGTTTGAATCCTGATCAAGAGAATAACAATGCAACTGTTGCCGGGGTGAAGTTGATGCTACCCACCCACTCTCTACCACGAGCTCTTGTGGAGATGCCCTTCTCTTTCCATCTGTCAGCTTCTATTTCTACCACTGCCTGGTTGTCTTTTCTCCTTCAGACAATATTTGACAACTCTGGCTTTGATGCCTGGACACCAGAAAGTTGTGAAATTTATTTTAATCACATGAATCACGTGAAGCATGATTGAACTGACATCATACAGAGATACACGGAGGTACCGCATGTTCAAACTCAATGTCGGCCAACCAGTTTTTCTCTCAGCAACACAGCTCTTTAGCCTGGAAGCTTTGACATGCTCCTTGTTAGCGTGGGGTTTGGGCAATGACAAAAACAGAACATGTTTGATTGCACCAAACCTGTCTGGTAGCATCATTATCTCTCAAAGGTTTCCCACGGCGAGCATCTGGGAAATTGTCGGAAAACCATCTTGTTGTAGATGCAAATGAACCCCTTTGAACTCCATTTCCTGTATGTAGGTGTTTATGACTGTCAATCACCTTTAAGATGTTAAACGTTGAACAAATGTACTGTACATCCAGCCACTTTCTGCCGATTGAATTTTGCAACGCATTAAGAGGTTTTCTTTTTTTCTCTCCCTATTTTCCAAAAGCTTTCAGGGAAACATCATCATGATTCAGCTTATGACTCTCTGATATTGTCATTATGAGATTTTGTTACAAATTAGGACTAATAACAAAATCAGTTGAAGTTTCAGGATCTCCTCTTCTGCTACTGTGTTTCCCCCTCATTTATTATTGAATGCCGTGTTTTTAATTACCCATTTGTGCAATTTCCAAACCGGAGGTTTGTTGATGCATTTACTGCATGTGCTATATCAGTCTGCCCACTTTTTCCTTCTCTGAAGTATGAAACCCTTTATGTCTGCCATTAAAGAACCTTCTTTGTCATCAGACTGCAGTTGAATGGCACTTGACCCCATTGAAGCACAGGGGTGCATTCAGATCTGCCAAACCACTTCTGAAGGTTGATCAGATTCACTGCGAACCGATTTTTGCCCATTGTATTTCTTGCGCTTATTATCTCCACCACGCAAACCTTATATAACAAGAACAGTTCTTTCTCCATGCCCCACATTAACCAAACAAAGCCAGTTTCCTCTAAAATCATATTATAATATTTGTCTTCTGCTGTTTGCCGCTAATATTTTAATCAGAGTTATTATTGCTTACCAATCAATAAGAGTGCATATAGTTCTATTTAAACTGTTTAGCCAAAAGATGACTGAATTATTTTTTTTAAAATTTGAAGTCATTGAGAAATGGGAAAAAACGTTTTCTGCAGAGATTGACAGCTCTCTCTCTACCTCTCTCTCTCTCTTGAATATCTTGTGATTCCCTCGCTGGAGTTGGATCATGTTTCACATGGTCTTTTATCATCAGGTAGTCTTCCAGTGGAAAAATTCTGCTTCACACACATTGCCAAATTTACAAAGTGTCCCTGCAGCGCGCTTGAGTGTAAAAGATGGATGTAGCAAAGGCTCCCTCCTGGCTTGGTTGACATATTTAGAGCAAAGGATTTGTGGAGATTTTTGAACTCTGCTCACATTTTAAGATAGAAAATAATTCCAATGTTTCACCCCCAATTCTTCTGTTCAAACAAATACATTTCATGCAATTTTATCAAAAAGGAAGCTATATATTTAGTTGACTTTAATACTGCTGATTAAGGATTAGGAAGTGCCCAGTTGCTAGCTAATGCAAACATTCAGAAAATTTCTAATCTGTGTTCATGTATTTTATTTGCGCTGATTATTAGTTCAACTTTAGTCAGTTACTTTAGTTACTTCAGTTCCAGATCTATACTGTGTTGCTTATCTAAACCTTTAGGTGTATCGGCAGGCCCCATGTCAATATTTCACACTAATGGCTGCACTTTTGCTGAGACAGGTTTCTGTTTCCTGTTCCAGACTGTATTGCCTGAGCTGCTTTTTCTCTTTAGACTTGGGACCATGTTTGATGTTTTCTACACTTGTCTTGAATGAGTGAAACTTGAGCTGTGTTTGACCTTTCTCAGGCACTCAGGCAATTACCCAAGAAGTCTAGTAATTTTAGAATGTCCATATCTTCAAAGCATCGTATGTTTGATTATGTATTTGCCTCTGATAATGAAGTCACACCTGTTGGGAAAGATGTTGGAGACAAGGATTAGATGAGATTTTGATGGAAAATTGAAGGAAGGTGACTCTGTATGCATTACCAATTGACTGAGCTGACCAGCTGCTATATTCAGGGATAAACCAAAATAAATAATAAAATACCGGTCCTTCCCATCTGTAAGGGACTGGGATTAAATCTTCAGAGGAAGTTGTCGGACTTTACACTGGTGTAGTGAGCCCTGTGGGATCTAGGTAAGGAACCCACATGCAGTCATGATGCTGTGGGACATGTGGGCAACATTCTTAACCAAAAAGCACGGACCCTTATGACTCCTCCAGTTAGTGAGTCAATCACTGGAAGATGGCTTTAGTTCCAGGCACTCATGACAAACTTGTCTTGGGAGAACCTAAAGGGTCAGTTTGTGCTTAATGTTGTAGCTCTTTGCATCAGATTACATAAAGTCTATAATAGTTTTGCTGTGATTCTAATCTTTTAAATACATTACAGTAAATAATATGTATTTATCTGCAAATTGAAAAGCACTCCAAACAACAACATGAAGCTAAGCAGCTTTGCTCTTTGCTGGAGCCGCGGGAGTCTTGTATGAACACTACAATGCACAGAACAAACATTTGTCACCAGATAACACTGTAATGGTCCTCCACATTTGTCGGTTGAGTAATGGCCACAACATGGAGCTATCTTCCCTAATGCGTAACATCATTCTTTAAATTCAAATATCTTATTACAACTCAATACATGGAGGGAAAAGCAATGAGCATCTGAAGGAAATGCTCTGGGCCTGTCTGGGAATACTAAACACATTATACATATGCACGGGGCCAGCGCTCCTCACTGAGTAGAGAGTATGGATTTGCTGAGACTCTCACGCTGGCATTTTAATCTAGTGTGGAGATTGAACCTGTAATCCACCCTCATTTCAGATTATGCGATACACACTCGACAAACGTTCTGTAGCACATTTGGTGTATTTCAATGTACAAAAAGGGATTTCTGTACAGCTACATGATACGCAGCAGCTAATATGTAAACGTCAAGAACAATAACACAGATAACATCTCCCGTATTGTGAATTACTTATTTAAATGTATGGTGAAAAGGACAGTTGTTTCATGTTCACTCATGTGCAAGCTCTTTTCAACATCCATGCTGAGGCTCAGGGAGTTTATCCTGTTTGAAGAATGCTCACCAGACATAATTTATGACTTTGAGTTACTAATCAGCAATATTGGCCATTTTCCTTTAATACCACAATAAAGTCTCACTACTTTTTTCTGTGTCCTAGTGACTATATTTTGCATTTAAACTTAATTAGGAAACTCCTACTGCTCTGAGCATGAAAATCGCCCAAACATGGTTTTGTTGAAGAAATACCTCAGATCAGTGTTTCTGGACATGTCTGTCAAGGTTCCCCTGTATTTCTTAATCCAATCTTTGAGACAGGCTAAAGATGCAATATTTTATCAACCAATGCACATTCTGTTTAACATGTTTGGACATGTTCAGAGCTGCCAAGGATTTTACATCTCAAAAACACCTCTGCGACATGTCACACGTTGATGGCTGCTCCTGTATACTCGCAAAAGTTAAATCAAATGAAATTCTTTTTTCAATTATTCTTTTTCAGTAACGACAATAAATCTTTTCTCTGTCAGGCTCTTTCTGTCATCGGCACGTTCCATCCTATTTAAATGCTGAACTCTTTTGCCAAATGTCGGTTATGTTTTGACAAATCCTTCTATCTTTGGATCTGCTTGGCTGATTCATGAAAGCAGATGAGACGACAACATAAAACAAATTGTACTAGAATTAGATTTGAACCAAATCCCGCTAATCTGGTTTATTAATTTTATGAAACAGAATTTCAATGTATCCCACTATTCCCAGTCAAAGAGTAAAATTGCCTAGGACAAGGAAGACCCTTAAAAGAAAATCAAACTGGTATCCCACATCAATATTCAACAATATCCACCTTCAGTTAGTCCAACATCTGTCTATCTGACCCCACCCAAAAGGTATTTCTATAAATTAAGTTGCATAGTTATTTTTTCTAAATTAAATTAAAAGTCTTTGGACATTAACAAGTTTAGTTGACATTTAAGCATCCCCTGTATGGATCACTATAGAAATGCAGAGCTTTCCACTTGAGTCATTAATGTAGATTCCCAAAGATTAAATCTCTTCTCCCAGTAAATGGTGGGACGCAGTAAATTGGATAACAAATAGAACTGGAGCTCTCAAATTTGAATCTGTTGTTGAAAGTATGTACAAGATTAGTAATGTTCTTTGCATAATTCTTTGGTAGCATGTGTGTGGATGTGTGTGTCTTCCTAAGCTCTGCAGAGAGCTAACAAAAAAGAAAAATGCAATATGGCAAAGTTTTCAAGAGGATTACTGATAGACTTTGTCAAACAACCCAGGACAAGGAAATCACTCACTAATCCCCCCGTCTGATGTCAGCTGCACAAAATGTCCCTTTCATCAGCAATAATTGAACATTGAGCTGACTACTGTTGTCCTGGAGTCATTCCCTCTGTCTGTCCTGAGCCTTTTGACTTTGAAAGTGTCTTGTCTTTCTATGCCGTGTCAGATATTTGAGCCTGGTCTCAATGCTGCTGTGTCAAACACAGAAGTGTGGGCACTTCGCTGTGTCTTCTACACAAAAAAGTACCATTGCCTTTGGGAATGTGAAGGCCTTTAATGCCATTTGTGTGTGAATCCATCAGCCTTATGGCATAGATGTTGAAGCAGATATGCCCGAGCAAGTTAAAAGATTCTTGAAAGCTTAGCTGTTGGGTTTGAGTAACAATTTCTCAAAGTGGTGAAGAATTCATGTCACCTGTGGATTATAGAACTATTGATTGGCTAAGCAGTGCAGCAGTGTTTTCTAAGCCTGTTTCATATATGCAAAACACCAACATTTTGTAGCTAATTAATTGGTTTCACTTGCAAAAAGGGCAGCAGTGATGGTTGTTGAATAATTAATGCTGTTATTTTTCCCAACATAGTAATTAATATGTAAAGTTTCCTGAATATTGTTTTTATCTCATAATGTAGAGCAACTATGAGTGTCTTGAAAGAAATACAGATAAAATTTAAAATATTACTATACAGTATTATTCTACATGTCAACAATTGGCTTCATTTTCATCTGGATCATAGAGAACGGGACATATTGTCAACATCTCGAGAGTAGAGAACAGACTACAGCAGCATAGCAATTGTGTAAATTATGTGGTATTTTTTTTACTTCAGAGGGGGAATAAAGAGTAGGACGGTTTTAACCGGGGTCTTCCTATGAGGGGTTTCCATGTAACTCCTTGTTCTTGTGTGGGTTTTCCCCAGATCACTGCTTTCCTCCCTCCCTTCAAAAACACGAAACATGACCCTAAATTGCCTCAAGGCATGAGCGAAAAGTGCCTGCGTCCATTCCAACCTCTTGCCTGGTGATACCTGAAATAGTGTCCAACAAGCCCTCATTAGGAACAACCTAAGATGGATAGATGGAAGAGGAATGGTGCAAGTGTTTCAGTTTCCCCCTGATCAGTTCTGCAGCGACTGCGTGTGAGTCGAGCGCGCTGTGTCAAACTGAGTTACTGAAATGTCAGTGAGGCTTTTGGGTTCTGCTCATGTATTTACAAGGAAGGACACGCTGCTAAAGTTTCTCTATTTGGGCTCTGTTGTTTTCTGTAGTTTTCCCAGCTGCTGGGAATTCTCAAGTCCTACCTTCTTCACACGTGGCTTAGCCTCGGGCACTTTAAAACCTAACGAAACACACACACACACACAGACACACGTGCAAGTGTATATATACATATCTCTCCCTCCATCTCCTTTCTATGTCTGTCAATCTTTGTGTTTTCTTTTTCCCAGTTTCTCCATCTCTGTCTTTCTCTCCCTCTCTCTGTTCAGTGTTCAGTTAGTGAATCCCTCAAGTCTATACCGGACCACTTCCTTTGACACACAGGAAAAGCCTGTTCGTCAGCTGCAGCACTGACAGGATGAGGCCAAGCTTCCCCAAAAGTTGTGTGGGAGTACGTGAGCATATGCGAGTTTGAGCTGCACTCCATCCATACTTTTGCATGAACGTGACACCACCTGAGCTGGTCCACTATGAATAAAGTTTGCTATGTGCACATTAGCGAGTCAAACAGTCTTACTAATTGCTATACAAGCAGGGAGATTATTAAGACAAAACTATTTATGTATTCAATTGGTACAAAAATAGAGATTATAGTAAAGTTACTGTAATTTTTTACTGTAAAATTTAAAGTAGTAAATGTATACAGTATATGACAGCAGCTGTTACATCAGAAGCTGCCAAATCATCTTTAGAAGCATTTGTCTAACATGCTACAATGTAGTCCACCCATCCATCGATCCATCATCCATCATCTACTTGCTGTCTTTGGGCTGGAGGCAGAGTACACCCGGGATGAGTCGCCAGCTCATTGCAGGGCTACCATAGAAACAACCATTCCCAGCTACAGTGCCGCCAATTAAGAGTTGCCAGTTCACCTCTCCCCTGAATCCATGTCTTTGGACTGTAGAAGGAACCTGGAGAACCCTGAGAGAATCCATGCTGGCACAGGAAGAACATAAGAACTCTGCAATGTAGCATCAGGAGCTCAGTTTATATTGATCTAATGGTGCATTTGACAAGAGCCAAGACAAGAGCCAAGTTTTGTAACACTAGCCAGAATCAAAAGGCTCTGACTGTAAATGAAATCACCAGAATAAGTGTGAATCAGAGCAGTAGATCCTAATTTGTGCTGTGATCATTTCTCAAAGCTATGGTTGCATCCAGCACTCCCTCAGAATTTAACATACGCCCTGTGAGAGCCCTGTTGAAGGTCAGAATGTACAAATGAGTCACAAGGTGATAGTAACTTCCCCACAAAATGCTTGAGGTAAGAGGCACGCCTGGACAAATTGCCTGATTGACTTTGCGCTCTTCTTCAAGGACGCGTGCTCCATCATAACCTCTTTGTCTCTGAAGACTTGACTGGTGCAGTGGAACAAAAATGTTGACGCCTTGTTTCAACAAATGAGAAATGACAAATGCATAAATCATTCAGACGCTGCCACGTAATGGGTTCAGCTTGACACGGTCTCGGGCTGTTTGGTGATTCGACTGCGAAAAACTACCACGGATTTCTCATGCCATCATTGACGTGATGAAATGGGCCAAGCCTTAGCCTTAAATTGCTGTTGCTGTATACAGAATTATTTTCAAAAAAAGGTAATGACATTCTGAAAAGAGCCACAGTATTCATCTATTTTTCTCATCTGTAGCTTTCCTAATATCTTAAAATGATTAAAATTTTTGGTGCTAGTAGATCAATTCCTTTCTTCTGCTAATAATGCTACAGCTAACTGAGGTTGTTGTAGTTGCATTTACATGTCAAAGGGCACTATACCTCTGTGAACTGAAACAATATGGAAGATTACTATAGAGGGATAACCTTATTGAGTGAAGACAGCTATCAATACCGCAGGATAAACAATATATATTGAAAACTCCTTTACCCATCCATCTTCTGACGCTTCATCCCTCAGCGGGGTCATAAGGGGGCCTGAGCCCATTGCAGGGCTGACATATACAAACAAACAAACACTCACATTCACACCTTTTTTTATATTTCTTGACCGCTTTATCCCTTTTGGGGTCACAGGGAGGGTGCTGGAGGTTACACTCCTGAATGGGTCTCTAGATAATCGCAGGGCTCTATGTGAGGTTCGTTACCTTGCTCAAGGGTACCTCAGCACTATTCTGAAGGTGTCCTGGCACAAATCTCACGTTTGGTCCGCACCAGGACGTGAACCGAGTACCCTACACTTCTCAGCCCAGTCCCTTACAAAGGCCATTTTAGAGTCACCAAGTTCACCTGTTCAAATCTAAATGGGATTTAGACACTGGGAGAACATGTAAACGCCACACATGGAAATTCCAAGCCAGGACCTTCTTGCTGTGCACTGCCGTGCTGCCAAAGTAGTTTCTGTCTGCCATTTTGCCAAGACTATGAAGAGTGAACCAATTAGTTTTATAAAACTGGAAATTAAAGCAACATTTCAATTAAGCTCACTGCATGAAAATTCAAAGCTGTTACTGTAAATTGGGTCTCACATTTTTTTCAGATGTCACTTTATTTCCTTGACAAAACCAATACCCCATTGATGTTCTAATCTATCTTCAAGCCTATCCAATTATCTGTTTAGCCAAATGTATAATTACTTGTCTGTGTGCCAACACTGTTTATTAGGATTCCTTACACACACATTAAATGGCCAATAAACAGTTTCTAGGAGCCATTAGAGCATCAGAAATGATTTACTTTTGAGGGGGCGGGATGGGAATGTTTAGATGAGGGGGCGAGGTGGGGGTGGGTGGTAAAAACAGCAGCATCCAGTGACTTCGGGGAAACAGGCAATTAAATCTTGGCAAGCTAAAATGTTGCAGGAAGAAAATGGCTCCTCCCTTCTGTTAATGAGAAATGTGTGCAAATAAAGCTGAGCTGAGTTTCAATGCCAACAGCTCACAGCACAACACATCGGTGCGGTCACCGTGGGAAGAGGGGCGTGCCCGTGCCAGCGACCTCTTCAGAGTGCATCTGGAAGCACTGCAGGCGCGCGAGAGGAATAGTGATCAGTTTTAGCAGCCATCCTGCCTTTATGATGATCGTAATATGGAAACTAGCAGTTCTGAACCAGCTACATAAGATGTGTTGATTTAATTAATTTATTAATTTCTAAATCAGTCATTTGCCCAGAGTTGAAATTTCCTAGAAGCTCCTCTGTTCGGTTTGAATAAGTCAATATGTTGGACCAATTTATGTGATTAAATGCTGCCAGTACTATTGTTACTTTATTAAGATTGTAATGATAATGATTCTTGTTATTTCCAGCAGGAAAGTCCCTGAAGAATAGAGACCTTTAGGCTTTAGTATTCCCTGAACGAAAAACAGTATATGTGGACCATGATAAAAGACGTTTCACTTTTGTCAGATGGACGTGGATGTATAACTATATATATTTCTGTAGGTTGTTGACTAATGGTGGAGTGTCACTTGAGGCGTTTTCCTGCCCATGGCTTGCGGTGTCGCCAACATGGGATGTTGACACTTTATTGTTGATGTATGAGAGAAAACCTACATCAAAAGTGCCGCTGAGTTTGTAGCAGGTGAGCAAGTTATTGAGCATCTGGGGGTGTGAATATAAAGCAGTTGTTGTAGTAGTTGCCTTTAAAAGTGCTTTTTCACAACAACTTCGTGATATTGTAACATGCCTGCAGAGATGTCTTCAACAATCTCTGAATCTATTTTGGTTTTTGGGCTCTAAAAAAATTTGCAACACGGTGAATCAATATTGTGTTGAAATTTTTACGGTTTTGATTATTTTTCTAATTCTGAATCATCTTTACAAAAGCTTTCCATGACGTTAAATTAAATATAATTTTTCTTGTGCTTTTTCCAGAGAATCATTATATTTTATTAATGTTGAGGTGTGTTTTAAAATAGAAGCTTGCTGATGTGAAAATAAATGCTCTACTTAGGTCATTGCTAAAAAGGGACAACCTTGTAGAGATCACAGTTACCCTCTGGTGACATTTAAACTGGCTCAATTGACATTTAAAGTCTTTTACGTTAAAAGTTGATTTCACTCATAATTATCGTTTGTAATAGGATGTGCTCCTGAATGCCACACAGAAATGTGTTTTTTCGACTTCTTCCAAACAAAACTTTGGGATCTTCTGTCATAACTTATTCACCAGCGAGCAGGGAGCCGTGTTTTGACGCTGAACTTCAAAGCTTTGCGATTCTATTTCATGTCGGCGTTGGAAGAAAGTCAAAAGGATGCCAAAAGGGAAATCCGCCACTGGGGTCAATACTTCCTCCCAAAATGACAGCAGGGTCGACACCAGTCATTGTCAGTGTGGAGATATACAGTAGGGCCACCTGTCCATGAAATCCTAGCTTTGTCTTTCTATCCACCGTGACCAGGACCAACCAGGGGATTGCCAACAAAGACGTGGCCACTTTGCCTTTCATCAAAATGACATCATCCTGCTGGCTATAAGAACTTGTCTTATTAAAATGAAATCCTGCATATTAGGGGGAAAAAATCCAATGCATCGGTCCTATTATTGAGGAGCTCATTCAAAAGCCCTGCTAATGCATCAAGGTTTGGCATCTCATCAGGGGGTCTCAGGCTTCCGCACCGAAACGAATTTGAAAAAAAAAAAAGAGAAGATGCTTTTATCTCAAACAGATTAATTTAGAGGAAGATTTTTCTTTTCATCCAGGCGGTATTAGACGTTATAATTGCCCGCATAAGTGACAAAGCTCCCAGTGTGACTTTTATGAAAGGGTCTAGAATTGAACTGAAGTGAGGTTTTAAAATGTGAACAGGAAAAAAAAATGCAGAGTTCCAACATTGAATATCAGAAGATCAACTAACCACATAAATCAAAAGCTGGACAAAAGCAACAAAAGAAACTGTAGAGAAGTCGAACCGACAAACATGAAAACAAACTGAATACAATCTAAAACTATTGTATCTAATGAATGGCAATGATCTTTTCCTGTATCCCCTATCTATCTTGTTACGTTCTTAAAGCACTGTGAGATTTCCATGTTTTCCCACGTATGTGGCGTAATCTAATGAAATGATTGGTTTAAACCTGAGTTGTGCTCCGTAGTTATCATTATTTAAGAAGGTTCTGGGTTCTGTTCTTGACTGCAACCTCCCATATTTCAAAAATAGGCACAGGCTCTAAATTTCTCCTAGGCATGAATGGGTGAATGGTGTGTACCCTGCCCCACACCTGCTGGCTGCTGGAACATACTGGTGGAGGTTAGTGGCTCTAACCCTAACCCTGATCGTGGGATACCATAATCAAAAATGTCAGCGACAATCAGAGACCATGCTAGAGCTCACAACAACCAGCAAAAGACCATGTGATGCCACTCACAAAACAGAAGTCCAGGCATTTCTGAAAGCCTACAGAATAGATCAAATTCAAAGCAATTTTAAAGGCACCGGATAAAAAAAAAAAAGCTTCCTACTGAGCACAGCATTTGGTAATTTTTTTTCTTGGGAATCTCTGTGTGGCTAAGACACATCTGGCTGTCACTGGCTCAGTGTGAAATGGCTTTGTGCCATACATTAAGATCATTTATACCTCAATAAGTTAGGACCTTGGAATTTTCTGTATCCCCCTGTGCATCTTCCTCATCTGCCCAACTGTATTTAGAAGTTTTTTTGATAACTTGTGGTCTTAATTTGTGTCATAGACAGACAAAAATGGCAAAATATGGAAATGTAACTCCCTTTTGCTGCATCTGTGTGAATGAGTAGAGAGCAGTGTCACTTTATATAAGCCCAACTGGACTGAAGAGAACCTCTTGACCTGCTGTGCTGTGCTTTCCAGAGTCTGCTTCGTTTTCTATTTAAGTAACAATGTTTTAACAGACTGCTCCTCTGGAGACCACAGAAGCCGTTTTAACTGAACACCTGCGATTATCTCTTTTTTTTTTGCATCCTTGCCTCTATGTCCTTGTGCTCCTGAAGAGAAGTAATCCTACTGGCACTATCAGAGATTGGTGCGGTGTACCTGTTATCCCTTCCTGTCTGGACTCTCATCAAACCAAGTATCAAAGTTATAGTTCACAGAATAGCATTCAGCTAACTGTGCTGTAAACTAGATCTCCTACAGCAGTGATTCCATTTTTTTTTTGTTTTTTTTACAGTGCCCTTTATTGGAGATGCAAATATTGTCACCCCCCACACTTCCCAGCAGCTCTTAAAAAAATCCACTCTCAGGCATGGACTCTGCTTGTAAACATGCAAAAAAAAAAAAAAAGATTCAGTATATTTGAAATATTCTTAGAATAAGTTGCAAAAACTTGAGTAAAAATATCTACACCAGTGGCTGTATGTAATAATGATGTTTCTGTTATTATTCATACTATATGTAATTGATCAAATATATTTTTTTCTCTTCTGAACTTACTAAAAAAATAGGGGAATGGTGACTGTTTTTTTAAGATATGTGTGCTTTAAATTCTTGCTCAGTATCAACAGTAAAGGTATTCAACACATTTTCTCAAAACTGTCTGCACAAAAATGGCAAATTTGCCAAGTCCTAAAAAAAATAAACCAAAATCTGAAGATTGCTTGCATAAAATTCAATATTCTTCTACTCTCGCAGTTTTTTCAGTGGCTGGGTTGGGATGGCCTGTGCTGCAAAGTTTCACGTTTGAAGTTGCTAACTTGTCCGTGCCAATGGCGGTTTGTTATCATTTTTTAAATGTATTGTTTACATTTTTAAACAACCCTCCCTGGTAGTGAGTTTTAAGGTGGTTGGTATAAAATTAGAGCTATCTGTTGGACATAAATTAACAATGGAAATAGGGTTCATAGTCCCACAGGTCACAACACCAGTCCCCATTTGGAGGCACGCCCCTCAGTTTGAAAACCACTGTTCTAGTATATAGCACAAGTATAGTGTTGATGTTAATTATAGATGCAGACCATGTGACACTGCTTTTGAAGTCATCCACTGGTGTACTAAGATACTTTAGATGAAAAAAATACTTTGTTATTGCTGCTTATACCATATGTTGCTTATATGTATTAGCTGGATTTAGCTGGGGGACTATTATCGAATGCGTTGAGAAAGAGCCTGACGCCAAACCTGCTTTAGAGTGATACAAATTTTTGATGCTCTGCCAGTTTTGCAAATAACTGAGCGCATTAAAGTTCTTGGTTTAATCCAGAGTTGTCTCGCTAAACTGCACAAAAAAAAAAGAAAAGAAAATACCCATCTCACTGCTGCATTATGAATACAGTGCTAAGTAAAAGAAAAATAATACCACACACACGCCCAGGGCACGGTCAATAAAGTGAAACAGCTAAACATAAACAAACTTAAATATTGATGGAGGAAGCGAATCTCCTGGGAAGGAAAGCAGAGGCGTCTTTTGGTGCCTGTGCGTCTGTCTGAGCTTCAGCAATGCACCGGGAGCCTCTGTATATATGAAAGAGCCGAGGCATCGAACACAGTCTCTATCATAGCCCAGTCTCCAGGTGCTTAAATGCTTTTTTTTCTGTCCGTTTAAAACATAATGGCCACTTCGTTTTATCAAAGCAGTGCAACTCAATCCGCGTAAGAATTGTCCACTCATTCAATTAATTGATTTTGCTGTCAACAGCCACTCTCTCTCTCCAGCTTTTCCTCTCTCTCCTCTCTGAGGGCTCACGATGCCATCTGAATGGCCATAGCCTGGCCCAGCAGGTATTTGGGCTTTCAGCAGCTCAGGTTAATGTGCATCTAGTGCATAAAGCTAAAAATGTAGCTGCTCAGGCTTCACTAATTCATTTACCGAAGCCCAAGGAGGCTGTGTGCAGGATATGCACAGTGCATCAGATGACTGGGAGAGGTCAGGCAGGAGCGCGGTAAACAAACTGTCTCGCGGATGAGAGCATCAGGGGGAAATCCTGGCATCGACTGCTCCTGTTCAAAGGTGGTGAAGTGCTTGGATGTAGCGTGTTCGGTTATAAAGCGATGCGGTAATGAAACGCAGGCACACTTCCCGGATTTTGGTGGTGAATTTTAGCTCTTCTGGCGCTTTTAGTGAAGGTTTCTTTTTTTTTCCTCTGGTACAGTCAGGTTGGTTTCATCTCCCGCATAACCCACTCGCTGAGGAAACCAGGGCAACCACCTTTGACAACTCCCTCGACTCTTCTGCCTTACAGAGCCAGACAGAAAACACATGCATACACAAGCACACGCCAACACAATACTGTAGGTGGAGAAAGACAAATAAAGGGAACAGCACAAGCGTGCGAACACACACGTACACAAACACACACATGCTGTATTAGGTAAGCAATATATGCACACAAGCACACATCGTGGCAGCAGGATGGATCGAGGGCAAGCGAGACACAGACAAATGTGCCGTAAATGTAATTCCTGTTTTATTCTTTGTTATTAATCACACAGTCCCATTAGCAGAGAAGAATGCCTCCCTGTCAATGTGACAAAAACCTTTTCAACTGCTACAAATACTCCCAGTTCTCCCCCAACATTTATTTAGTTTCAACTTGATGCTATTCAGGTCAATATTTGCAGGAATTTATTGGTTAAAAATGGATTTGAGCCTGTCCGACCACACAGCTGCACTGAGTCAGGGTGAAAGAAAACATCATCTGGAAATCTGGAAACTTTCTTTCCTTTTTTGGTTTTTAAATGCACTCGCTTCCCTCATGCCGGAAGTTCTCTCATGGCGTCAGAGGTATTGAGGCCCGTCTCTGACTGATGTGGTGTGGCACGAGTTGTCTTCGGCTGACGTGAGGACTGCGGAGGGTTTTGACAGTGTTCACTTCAGATATCCTCTTCCAAAGTGGAGTTGATCAGAACAGACACCTCTCCCAGCACCGCCAGGCAAGCTCCACATCGGCCTGTCGCCAACGTCAGAAAGTGGAGACTGCAGCTGGATGCTCACTTTAAACATGGCAACGGCCTGTAACGTCCTGTTAAACTCCAAAAGATGTCACTTTGGCCGAGTTCGCTGTAAGTATCAGATATTAAGTATATGTATATTCAACGGTCGGCAATGTACTCTGAGCAATTACAGAAATTTGATTTCTGAAAGACAATTTTCAGGTTCATTCGTGTCCACCTGAATCACCTTACAGACAGTTATTGCAAAGAAGGTTTTACTTTCTCCCTGCTCAGTTTCCTCTTTGGACATTTAGACATTGGTGAATTCCAGGTTTGTAAATGAGCATAGCAGCAGGTTTTAGGAGGCTTTTAAGAAAGGCCAGGTTCCAGTCTCACATATGATGTGGTGACAAATCAATAGAGCTCTAATGGCCGATCAAAGGGTTCCTATAACTGTAAACCATCAAGCTCCTGGAGCCTGCACCACCCTGGATGATAATCACAGGGCTCGAAACTGTATACAACCCCAAAAATACAACAAAGAGGAATAAAGCTGGAAATCTTGCATGTTTCTTCACTCTAAAAGCTCCTGGCTTTTGCCTTTGCTTTTGCTAAAATGTAATGACCCAAAACTCACATGACAATGTACCGTTTAAAGTAAATTTTCTCTTTTTTTTTTTAGATTAAAAAACACAAAGCGATGGCCTTTTCATATGTCAGGCTCCCAAACTCACAGGACCTTCTGGGTCAAGAGATTATTTTGGCTTTATTTTGCTTTTCTTTTCTGACAAGCTCAATTGCAACGTTAAATTTGTCTCATTACAGCCACCTTGCAGATTTTCCTCTGGAGTCAGCCCGAACTCAGGCTGAGGACAGAATTCCTGCTGCGTCCGCTATGATTATGACCCTTCCAAATCCAGATACGAACAATAGATGGTGCAAATTGGTGATGGAAGTGAAGGAAGAACAGAACGGGTTAATTGGGTAATAGGACCTTGTGATATTCTCGTTAAAAGGCAGGGATGAGCACAGGGGCCAGACTATTATCCTGGCCCTTCTCCGACATTAGGCATATTTATTACTTTAATTTAGCGGTGCTGTTCTCATCAACATGATTCTCCCTCAGGATCTGACTGCTGGCCTGACAGACCTCCCTGCAACACTCAGGTGAAGTGAAATCTCTGACTGATGGACTTTTCCCCGGTGACTCGGCAAACATAGCTAATGGCCTTGCTCCGGGATCACCCAGGCATAGCTTGTCGATGCGATTCTCTTCCATTTTCCCTCTTGCCAGTTTCCATCTGACGAAGAGAGCAGCTGTGTACCTTTGTCGAGAGGTCACCGCCCATCTCTGCATAATACTTGGCCCCGGTCTTTTCCTTCACATCCCCTTCGGTCTTCCATCCTCCCGCTCCACTGAACCTCTTCTCATTGTGACAGGCCCTACAGTACACCGCACTACAGCCAGCCAACTTCCTGTCTTGTTTTCAAGTGCTGCCGGCCAATGAGTACAGCCAAGTTAGTTCTGCCACCAAGAGCTCTAAGAGAGAATACAGAATGCTAGCATGCAAGATGCTAGCTATTAAATGTAGATGTAGGCTCAGGCAATGAGCCTCAAGTCAAGAGTAAAGAAGGAAGACGTATCCAACTTGATCAGACCAATCTCCTCCTTTTGGAATACAGGTGGGGTTTTGGTGTGAAACCCTACCTTCTGTGATCAGACAGCAGTCTGCTCACCTACCCTGGTGGTTCTGAGCTGGGTAGGTGAGGTCAAAATAAACAGTAGCTGTCACTGAATGAAAATATCAGCGACTTAAAAGGCAGCAAAACCAAAGAGACTGGTCAATGACATGGCACCAAGTGGCAGTCTAGCAGATGTTAACAATTTATAGGTCCCTATAATAAAGGTTAAAATGACACCAAAGGTCAATAACTTAAGTTCTCTGGAGCTTCATTAGTGTCACGACTGTATTGTTAAGACTGATGAGACAAAAAAGGAGAAATTCTGCCTGGGCACCAAAGGTGTCTACAATGACATCCACGCAGCTTTTACCCAGATCAGTTCCCCCGACCCAACACTGACGTTTTATAAACATCCCCACGTCGTAGCATCCTCTCCAGAAGATGTCGACAGACTCTTAGAAAAATACTTGACCGGCGCTTGAGGTGTGCACGCATTCAGTTTAGCACCAAAAAAAAAGCTTCTACCATGGGGAAGGTGGGGGGTGCTTATCTGAGGATTATTAAAAGCACTACAGAATAAAAACAAAACCTTTGTTTGCTGTCACAAGTCAAGTGCAGAACAGCAGGAGGCTGTCAACCTGGCCTGAGGAGAGCGTGGGTCCCAGTCACCCAGTCAAAGTGCTCCGTTCTGGTTCAGTACTGAACTGTTCAACTGTGTCTCAAGGGTGAGCATCAGTCAGGCGCAGTTTCAAGGCCAAGCACGGTAGCTCTCATTAGTATTCTCAAGCTGTTTACCTGCGAAAAAGCAAAAACAAACACCTTGGCCTGAATTAGCGTGAAGTGTATAACAGGGACCTGTTTTATTTTTTGAAGCATGAAATCACGATGTGTAATTTTTGACACGAAAATGCAAAAGAACTGCATTGAATTGAGGATTCATCCAGCACGCGTCTAAATGATTTTTTTTTATTTTTTTTTAAAAAAGGTTTTAACTGGCAAAAGTACATTTTCAATGCCAGTAGGAAATACGGACTAAATATCAAACTGGCTGCCTATTTTTGGTTTCTTGGTAAATAGCTCACAGCTCCCAAACATTATCAGATTCTCAATCATTTAGAAATATTAATGTTTTGGGATAGTTTCATGGTAATACCATCCTCAAAATGTGTACTGCAAATATTGACTTGCAAGCGAGCAGTTGATTGATTGATACAGCTGTTTTGCTGTTACCAGCTGCAACGGGAACACTTGGGCTCCTCGTTGAGCTTTCTGGAAGTCTCATTTTATGGCACCTTCATGTCACTGGCCAGTCTGAGCAGATCCAGCCATATTTGGCACATTGCAGCCCTGACACGTCCTGTGCACTCAACAAGCTAGGCTGGCGATACTGAGCAGTGCAATTTTGTCAGTGAGATACTCCCTAAAGGAAATGTCTTTGTATTTTCAGTATCACTTTTCTTTTGTATTTTGCTGGAAAACACAGGTCAACATTGTGTATTTGGGATTTTACAAACGTGTGTGTCGATCGACACCACATTGAGGAGAGAAATCCCATTTTATACACCAGCTGACTGAGTCTTTTACCTGGTCTTTGCTTACTTCACACAGCAACGCCAGTTTTCTTTTGCTGCTTGCGTTTGTTTTGAAGTGAGCCCAGATCTGCCGGGAAAATAAAGGTGAGGTTTTGAACCTCTGTGCTCAAATGAAAATTCAATATCAGGCAATATCCAGTTTAAAGGTCCACTGTGTGGGAGTAGTGCATTATGCAAACCACAGAACATCTCCTGACGCAAGAAAATAGGACAGTGATGATCATAGTACCAGTATGTTAATTTTGTCTATTTCTTTTCCCAATAGCTTTACTATTTAATCTCTTAATTTCACCTCTGAGGAAGACAGTAGTACAGTAAACATATCATGTATGTGCAGAACAAATAACCAGCATGTCTGACACAAAACAATTAAAAATAAAGCAACAATATTCAATGAGTTATTCGGTTTGTCCAGCACAGGTATACAAGTCCAAATTACATTTCCGTTGATCAAACACACATTTAAGGGTCTCTCAAATGAGAGAATATTGTTGATTTTTTTTATTATGAAGCATGATGCTGCTTTTGCATAGTATTGGCGAAGGATCCTGAAGAGGGAGGAAATATATGGATGTGTCAAAAGAGAAAATGTAGTCAGCTGATGTGATTAAAGAACATGCAGAGGACGACAAGAGATGAAAGAGGATGATCTCTTCAGAGGAAAGAAGTGCGAACAGCAGACGACGCTCATCCAGTGATTTATGTCCTGTGGGATGACGATGAAGTCAGTGGAAGGTGTCAGTAATATGATTTAGGATTAACAGCTATAATGGTGGGAAATAATTGCAAAATAAAAGGTAACGCTTCCTTTAATTTCACCCAGAATAGGCAGGAATCCCCCCCGGGACAGCTCACCAGTCCATCGCAGGACACATGAATCATTTAATTCATGCTCCTTCAACCTTACGTGCATGCTTTTGGTCTCATCCCAGGCAGGTGTGGGGAGAAGAATCTGTGCCAAAATGACCTGTTGAATTACATCCATATTACTGTCAGTGACTATTTCCTGTTAATTAGAGACTCAAACCACTTCTGGGACGTAACTAGCACACCACAGCGCTGCCAGTGGAACTGAATGATTGAGTAAAACGACTGTGGATCGGCTCTAATCAATGTCTGGAGGTAGGTTTAAAGCCCCGAGAGGGTGCAAGGCCCGCTCTTCAGGAATTTTAACGCCCGGTGGAATATTTATAGATGAAAAGGTAAATGTTATTTCTGATTGGCAATCCAGGCGTATGATTCAGGCCTACAAACCTAATCAATCTCCCATCCTATATGTGTTCACATGGAATGAAAACAGTGGGTAGACATATCCCCCCACCCCCCACCCCACCTGCTGCTCGGCTGCAGCCGCCGACCTGCCAGTCTCGCCGGGGCGGCGAATATTACACAGCTCTTTTTTAATGTGCTCCGTAAATCCTGTGGGGAAATTACAAAGGCTTGGTCACCGCCTTTCGTAACAGATGGAAAACCTTTCCAAGGGGATTAGGATGCCCCGGACTTGTTCTCCTTCCCATTTCTTTTAAAGCCCGGGTATCAGTGATCTGTCAGCCGCACTCTGACACAGGTGCACATGTCTTGGCTCTCCCTTTACCGGAGACATGATGAAATTCCGCCGTTATGACCTCCCTGTCTCTGCCATTCACAGCTGTCAGGCAACACAACGACACAATGGTGACTTCAGAAATGCACCTGATTGGGCCTTGTTACTACCATCAGCGTTATCAAAGGAAAGGCTCCAGTGTGTCACACTCACAATAGCTCTTCCAAATGGGATTAAGTCTAACAACACACGTGGATGCGAGGAATGTGATGCCACGATGCGTTATATATCACCCATCTGAGACTATTTGCTGCAAAAGAAAATAGCTCGTAGCGGCGCTCAACATAAAACCACTGAAGGACATTTATTTATTTTACTCTCTTGATCTTAATCTGAATCAGGCACGTGTGTGTGCTTTTCCCACATGGAACGGTTGCCGGCACTTAATCAATATGAACATTGACCTCGTCGATAGAATATTTTCTCAATGTTTCTACAAAATGACTGCACACCTGCACTGCTGGGCCGCATGCACACTATGGCTACCATATGCTAGCCCCACACCTCCAAACAATCTGCATAAATAAGCTGCTGCCTCATGAAATAGACCAAAAACAAGAAACTTTTTGAAGCAAAAGTAATTAAACGTGATCTCGGTGCCTCCCGGTAAAGAACAAAATGTGCAGACAATGAAAAAAAAATGCAGCCACAAAGGCACATTTTTAATCAGTAATAACGTTATTATATACAGAAATTCCAACTATGGGCTCTCTCGACCACTGGTGCCTTAACAGCAACAAATTTAATTTGAAAATATTCAATGGTAAAAAGAACAATACAGAATTTTATTAGACATAAAAAAAGACTTTAAATTGACAAAAGTTGAAATTTAAAATTTTCGATTCAGTGAAGAGGATTTAAAGTAAAATAGACAGAGGGAAGATGAAAAAGAGGCAGATGAAGGTCCAAAGAAACACAAAGAGGAGGAGGAGTTAGATGGAAAGAGTGTTAATTGAAGTGAGATAGAAAATGTGGAAAAATGAGAAAATAAGAGCAAATAAGAAGAGCAAAAACAGAGAAAATGAGAGAAAGGAACCCATAGAAAATCCAAAATCCAATAGTTTTCATTTCTGCACGCACGTTTCTGGAAAGAAGCCTAAATGTTTTCTGGATTCTGACGATCGACCTTGAACTGTGATACCAAGGAGGTGTGATATTAAAGCAGAGAGCATCATCACACACTTATACCCAACTGAATCTCCTAAACTTGAGTTATTTAGGACTTTTTAATTGGCATATTGTTACAATATACTGTATGATGGAGCCCATGGTGCCTTTAGGTGCTTTCACGCAGTCTCACACGTCCTGGAGAACACCGAGCTGACACCTCTCACGCACGGAGCTTTATTTTAAACCACACTTTAAAGCAGATTTATTCAGACTACAGCAGAAGTGGGGAGCTCTGCAAAAGTTTCAGCTTCTTTGATTAAAGACAAAGACAAAAAGAGAAAAAAATGTCGATCTTAAGAGCTAGGGCTGCAGACTTAGCCTTCAACACATAAACTCCTGTCAGTGCCACTACACTGGTCTTTGTCCTGCAGTCCTTTTGTATGTTTGACCTTATCTGTCTAAGGAAAGAAAAAAGTCCATTATTCAACTTGTGACACAGTACAAAACACAGGCAGTGCTCATGATGAACACTAAGCCTTGACCCTCGAGACTAGAGAGCGGCTTATTGCTCCACCGAAATAAAAAGGAAAAGAAAGTTCAACACTTTTTGTCAAAGGCGGTTTTCCCATTGGACGCCAAACACTAATTGTTCATAAACCACGATATAAAGAAATGATGCCTGAAGGAAGCTCATTTCCATATGTCAGCCTCCAGGTCCCTGCACTGTCTGAGAGCAGAGACGGCGCTGTGCAGTATGCATTCACTGTGAACAGCTGCACCGGGGATATACGCTATACTTCATCACATCTTTGACATTCAAATAAATGACATTCTCCTCCACTTACAGCAAACCTCACAGGTCTGCTACTTTCTTGCCTCCCATTAGCTCTCAAGTAAGACAGAGAAGACCATTAGGAACTGTTTCAATGGGCCGTTCGAAGAAAGAACTCTGCTCAGAATAGAATTTATAAATCAGCCGTAGCCATTCTGGAGCTAAAACCGTGACGACGAGAAAGCTGCATGAATCATTACGGTGCCGGAATTAGAGACATTTTCTCTTTTTGTCATAGCGAGACCCGAAGACATAAATTTAATTATTTTGAAGTTTATCGTTTAGCAAACATAAGCATAATCACTGTGGGAAACCCCCCCGAGTGTCGTCAAAATTGGAATGTCTGATTTGATCGCGACGTCTTTTAAAATTTGAAGCAAAGAATGTTTTAAGGGCCATTTGATTTGACTGCCCAACACACACACACAGACACACACACACACAAGTAATAGGGTTAATCAAGCTCAGGTTCATATTTGTGGAGAAAATCCAGGGAGCAACGTGCAAACCCTACAAATAAGACCCCCAAACTGGAATCCATCCCAGAACCTCCTTAAAACCTATCGGCCCAACCACACAAGTGGTGGGCAGAGATGCAGGGTGGGTCGGGGGGGGGGGGGGGGAGTCTTTAGAGACAGCATTGTCATTTTTCAAAGTGAGTCATCAAAGGTAGGCATTTAATCCCAGATTTGTCCCAGCCAGGACGATAGAAACCTTTTGATCAGGAAATGAGGCTGAGTCGGGGCCTCCAGAGAAGCCCACAAAATCCATTCGGGGGATTGAAGTCAATTATGGGAATGACAAGATCAACAAACTATCTGTTTGTCAGTTGCAAGGACTGCTCTCATCTAATTACAGGCTGCACAACCGCCGTTAAGATGTGAAAAATGGCCAGTTCCTTTACAAACATGTGTCCATTTAATTTAACTTTCCTTTTAACCAACATAACACAAACGGCTGAACGTGTTCAAACGGCCTCATGAAACCAGCAAGGTTGAACACAAACATCGCCAGCCAGACTCAACCGTTCAATACAAAGAAAAGTGCGTAAAATGCAGGTGGTTGGTGTTTAATATTGAAAAGGTTTCGCTGGATTCCAGCACCTGCCTTGCATACTGAAGCTGAGAAATCTCTCCATGGAGCTGCCCTGTGGAACCTGTGGCCTCCACACCGGTCTTCCGATCCCACAACACCTCCTTCCCACTCACCACATCTAATCTAAGCCAGCGTCCTCCTGCACAGAGCCGCGCTCACACCCAAACGCTTCATGCTTTATTCATCCTCTGTAACAAGTGTGTCTCAACCGCTCTTTGGAATCTGGGATTAATGTTATCAAACAAACGGGATTCAGGAGTGGATGATGGTCAGGTGTTATTTCCACCCACTGCTTTCTGCATCCACATTTCGTGGGTGAATTCATGTTTCACCACGGCGACACACGCTTCCTGCCTCCCAGTACGCAGCGACCCTCCCTCAGGATCCTCAATTTTGATTTATCCTCTATTTTTTGTCAGGGAGGAGGCTCACAGCAGGGGGGGACGCGATGCTGTAAAAGACAAAAGGTGTCACGAGGCGTCACTGAACACACGGCGGGCATTTTTGGATGTTTGGCTGCAAAGGGCTGTTCTTTTATCCGTTCACTGCCTATCACTTTCTCCCCCCTTATTATTAATAATGCAGACTTCATCCTGCCCAGCCAACAAACACTTAAATCAAAGAAGTCTGCATTGCAGATTCTCACAATAAGTAAGGTTACTTCAAGGAGAATGTTGAATTGAAATGAAAAAAAAAAAGAAATAAAGGAAGGAAGTGTTTAATGAGGATGCCTGAGGTTGAGGATATGTTCAAATCATGTCATTTATGTGTGCAGCCTGTTTGTGTGCACGTCTACCTGCATAAATGGGTGGGAACAAATAAAGAGACCATCCAGATGAGGGGTACTATGGAGATCTCTATAGAGAGAGGGTGAATTTACAATCCTCACAAATACAGTGGTTCTATATCCAAAAATATCTCTCTTTTTTTGTAGGGGAGCGATAAGACTGACAGAGGAAAAACACGCAATGACAGTTATCTCCTACAATAAAGTGCGCTCAAGCAGTGCTCCAGAAAACTTGTGGCTGAGACGCTCCAACAATTGGAAACCTGCTTCCCCTCTGCTTTTAATCAGCCGCGCTCCTGATGAAACACCTTAGCTGGGGGCTTGTCGTTCCCAGGGTAAAGACAGACAAACAGCTGCAGCATACCAATGAACGGCTGATTGCGTAAACACTATAGCTAGCAACGGGGGTTGGGGCCTTAATATTCACGACCTGCGATTAGCCCATCGATTCCAAAATATAATAGTCGTCTTTTCAGGTGATTAGCAAAAGTCATCAGCGATGTTGGATGTTAATAAGTCATTAATTAAAGGGTATCTTTGGTGTCCACTGAGTCGCTGTAAATAAATATCACCCAGATGCTCTGCAGCGGCTCTCTGATGTGTAATATCCGAACGGAGAGCAGCACAATCAAGTGCAAGAGAGACAGTCGTCATAGTGGGAAAAGCTGGTGAAAGGTCAAAGAAAAGATTTATTCATAAACTGGAACCTCAAAGATGTCCTCATTAAAAGCTAATAAAGATGCACATTTGTGGTCACTGTGTTTATGCTTAGAGTGAGGTTGGGGTTGAGTTAGGTTAGGGTTAGGTTAGGGTTGGTTTAGGTTAGGGTGAGGGTTGGGTTAGGGTGAGGTTAAGGATGAGTGAGGTTAGGGTTGGGTTAGGTTAGGGTGAGGGTTGGGTTGGGTTAGGGTGAGGTTAGGGATGAGTGAGGTTAGGGTTAGGTTAGGGTTGGGTTAGGTTAGGGTGAGGGTTGGGTTGGGTTGGGTTAGAGAGGGTGAGGGATGAGTGAGGTTAGGGTGAGGTTAGGGTTGGTTTAGGTTAGGGTGAGGGTTGGGTTAGGGTGAGGTTAAGGATGAGTGAGGTTAGGGTGAGGTTAGGGTTGGTTTAGGTTAGGGTGAGGGTTGGGTTAGGGTGAGGTTAGGGTTGGGTTAGGTTAGGGTATGGGGTTGGGTTAGGTTAGGGATAAGTTATGTTGGGGTTAGGTTAGGGTTTAGTTAGGTTAGGGTGAGGGTTGGGGTTGGGGTAGGTTAGGGTGAGGGTTGGGTTAGGGTGAGGTTAGGGTTGGTTTAGGTTAGGGTGAGGGTTGGGTTAGGGTGAGGTTAAGGATGAGTGAGGTTAGGGTTGGGTTAGGTTAGGGTGAGGGTTGGGTTGGGTTAGGGTGAGGTTAGGGATGAGTGAGGTTAGGGTTAGGTTAGGGTTGGGTTAGCTTAGGGTGAGGGTTGGGTTGGGTTAGGGTGAGGTTAGGGATGAGTGAGGTTAGGGTGAGGTTAGGGTTGGTTTAGGTTAGGGTGAGGGTTGGGTTAGGGTGAGGTTAAGGATGAGTGAGGTTAGGGTGAGGTTAGGGTTGGTTTAGGTTAGGGTGAGGGTTGGGTTAGGGTGAGGTTAGGGTTGGGTTAGGTTAGGGTAAGGGGTTGGGTTAGGTTAGGGATAGGTTATGCTGGGGTTATGTTAGGGTTTAGTTAGGTTAGGGTGAGGGTTGGGTTAGGTTAGGGTGAGGGTTGGGTTAGGGTGAGGTTAGGGTTGGTTTAGGTTAGGGTGAGGGTTGGGTTAGGGTGAGGTTAGGGTTGGGTTAGGTTAGGGTAAGGTGTTGGGTTAGGTTAGGGATAAGTTATGTTGGGGTTAGGTTAGGGTTTAGTTAGTTTAGGGTGAGGGTTGGGTTAGGTTAGGGTGAGGGTTAGGGTGAGGTTAGGGTTGAGTTATGTTAAGGTTAGGTTAGCGTTGGGTTAGGTTAGTTTAGGGATGAGTTTTGTTAAGGTTAGGTTAGGGTTGGGTTAGGGTAGGGTTAGGTTGGGTTATGTCAGGGTTAGGTTAGGGTTGGGTTAGGATTGTGTTATGTTGAGGTTAGTGTTAGGGTTTGGTTAGAACAACTTCAACAAACAAATTAAATTTGCCTGAACTGCTAGCCTTGTCCATGCCAAACCTACGTTTGGGGTTAGCATGCATTGAGAAGTCTTGAACACAGATCGAGCTATTAGTGTTTGAATAGAAACAAAAAGCCTTGACTGGATAATAATTTTTAGGTTGATTTTGCTTCATTAAAGCTGCTGGTCCACACTCACTCACACCTCTGAAACTTAACCAAAAATGTTATCAATAATATGTTTGATATCCTAATAGTTTTCATTTACCACTGCTAGGTTATAACTGCAATTATAATCCATAAGATTTCAATAAATTGAAGACATAAACACACATCAATAGAAGAACCAAAAGAATAAAAATGCATATAATATACTGTATTATACAAAGGAATGATGAAATTAAAGAGTGTTAAGTAGGAACTGGGTTTCCCATCGAATAAACTAAATGACAAATATAAGATATAGATGGTATTATAGATTGTTAGCATTATTGGCATTGTTAGCTCACTAAAAGGTGCTGGCTTTTTTTTTTTAAAGTCAACATTGGTAACTGCCAAGTTCTGTGTTCTGAATGAATGAAGAGGAATTTTTTCCACACAGAAAAATTTCCAAGAGTTTTTACGAGCTTTTTAATAAAGAGGGTGGACCTTCTTAGGTAGACTCAAACGATGAAGAGAGAAAAGACACGGGTCAAGAACAGAACATATGCGTCTATGTTAATTCCATAGAGGAAGAGTTGGCATTTAGCAGAGTTTTTGGTGGAAGACGGTTTGTTATTCAGCGAGCTGGTGGGGTTTTGCTGAAGCTGTGAGCTCTTTCCCACAGATGAAAATTGCTTTGCAGACGAGCTCGCTTTATGAGCGGTACGTGTCCCTGCGGCTTCCACCACGCCAACACGTTAACCCAAATAAAACATAGATTAGACACAGCTGAGTGAATGCCCAGCCAAGCTCGGAGACGCATACAAATCAAGTTACTGCACTTTATTTTACAGTGCACACTAACGCGGCAAATCAATATTCTCTAAGTGCACCTAAACATTAGCGATGCTGCCTCTGCATGAAAACGCTTTCGCTTCAATCAAAGGTGGATTAGATGGAGGTCAATGACTGGCTTGTCAGCTGCCAATGCCCCATCTGGAGATAATGAACAGCTCGATCATGACAGACAAAAATAGCCTGATATATGAGACTCACCAACTTAACACAACCTCTGCAGGGTTAACTGCTGGCCAGGAAATTAATAAGCCAGAACACCATCCTGTTCATAACAAGTAATAATTCTCACAATGCAACAAATGGAACACAAAGATATTTGTAATAAAGCCTAATGAATAACTGTTGGGAGTAACAGTAATAACATCTCTTAAGAGTTGTGATTGCCTGAACTTAGTTGACTTTGCACTACCTCAGTTATATATTTATATCATACATGTATGTAGGACTTGTTCATTACTAGATTGCAGGTTTCAATGTCAGGTTAGGTCATTGTTTTTAGTTTGTGTTTCCGTTGCCAGTGTTCGTCTTCTGTCCTCCTGTGGGCTGAATGTCTCCCGCTCACCTGACAAATGGCCCCCCACCACTAATTGGCCCCGCCCCTTTCTGAGAGGAGGAAAGAAGACTTCAAGAATAACACAACAAATCTTCCAGCTCGCCGGAAAGGTCATTGTGGCGGCAAAGCCCCGTCGATGGAATACGAAGCGGTCGCGTTAGCAGCTACTGTTACCAGTGCCAAATCAATAACACGGACAACAATTGGTTGAAAACCGTAAAGACTGACCACAGATCTTAACTAAGTTTTTAAAATCCTAATACTGTGATGTATATACAGTATACTGTATATATATATTGGCTGTACCACAGTATGCTTTAATTAGATTTCTTTTTTTTTTTGCAAATACACATGTAATAACACACCCTAAGATTTGTGTTTCTGCTATTAGAGATATAGTTATATCCTTGAAAAGCA
Organism: Takifugu rubripes; assembly: GCF_901000725.2. NCBI lineage: Eukaryota > Metazoa > Chordata > Actinopteri > Tetraodontiformes > Tetraodontidae > Takifugu > Takifugu rubripes. The sequence continues at coordinate 3,824,422 of NC_042306.1, forward strand.
GTAAATTAGCGGTCATTGGTATCGGTTAAAGTCTCTGTCACAGGTAAACTTTCGCTTGAGATGCCCGATGAGAGATGATCATTTTGGCCTCGATCTCAATGCTTCCGTCTCCTTTTAGAAACCATCAAACTGGTATTGATGAAGAGATCTGATGTCATGGTTAAAGAATGACTGAGGCCATTCATCATGTGTGCTATTGTAGCACAGCTCGGTGTCTCTCACGACACGAGGGGCCAGATTCTGGCTGCTCAGGCTAATTCTTTGGATTTGATACTATTAATAATTTCCAGAGTGCATTTCCTGACTTCTCTTTACTTCAGCAGTGCTGCTGGGAAAAAAAAAATCATGCCTATACCATCACAACCGTCTGCTGCTAGACCTCCACAGACATGTATTTTATGCTTGAGATTGCTTTGAGAGTTATTATGAAGGAAATGTTATGAGCAACACATGTTAAAATGTATTAATATTACAACAATTTGCACATTTGATGCACGTGATTGATCAAAATATCTGATGGTGATGAACCATGATCCATTGGTTCCCACACCCAAGACGCCGTCTCACGCGGTTCCTGCAGTTAAACGTTAGCCTTTCAATTCAAGGGCCAAATTAGCAAAAACTACGACAAGCGCAAGTTTAAGAGTGTCAATATTAAAAGTTCTACTTTTTTCTATTTCACCCCTAGAGTAAAATAAGGATGTTTACAAATTTAATGAAGGAATTCCATGTGAAGTCGACGCATACGCGGCAGCGCTTGAACTCATTCCGGAGCGTGTTTCCTGACTCTTCCACCTCCTTCCTTTGCCTGATCACTGGCGCTTTCAGCTACTTTGGCACGCTCCCCACCAACATATCACATATTCCCGCTGCGCTTTTATGTGAGGTACCAGCCCACGCCAATTCAAAATGAGATCTCACAGCCGCATCAGATGCTACTACAGGTTGTCAGTGCAAAAGTGAACTTTCAGTTCAGTGAAACAGGCGGCGGGCGTGGCAACATCCAATTGTTTTATCCCGATTTTTAGCTCTAAATCGTTAATACCTAAATATAATAACCGCTGGGGTAGCTTTCACTGAGAATTGGGGAGGTGATCTAATATTTATAGCCTCTCTAATTGCATGGTTGCAGTTGCAACCTTGGCCTTAAGAAAGGCTTTGGAATAAATTGAATTAATACGGCAGCCACCTCTGGAAGAAAATCTGATTAAATGCATGGATAATATAGTTAAACTAGACAGACAAACTTCATGAATCAAAGAAGCCCGGAGCGTGAATTTTGATTTCAGGATCTCGGCTCATGTGCACAACTCGTGGCAGTGGGCTTGAAAAGTGGTTCAGCACTCATTCTTATCACTTCAGATCCAAGTGTTGCTTTTTCCTATTTCCCTCTCTCTCTTTTTCTGACTCGCTCACACCACAGAGGAACAAGGCTGCTGATCCCAATCCCCTATGTGCTCCTCCAACATGCAGCCAGGGTCACAGATGATTAAAGCGGTGGCAGGTGGACTCCACTTTGAAACTATCAATAGACCCGTGGGAGCTGAATCAAACAGCAAGCCCTCCATCTCTGTCAGCCCGAGCTGCTCAGTGGCACAGAGGGAAGGGGAGCTCGGAGGGCGAGAGGGCAGTCTCCACCTCTGCATCCTCAGTCTGCACGGCACCACGCTGCTGAGAGGAAGGTGGAGCGAAGTTGGAGAATAGAAACGGCTCTCTGATGTGGTTTCAAGCAGGCTTTGTGGATTCATGTGTCTGACCCCTGCAGCCATCGAATGATCAGGAGCAGCTACAGGGTCACTATATTTCACCCCCTCAGACCCTGATTCTTGGTGAACAAGTGTACAAATGCTATTACAAAAGTCGGATAGAAAAATTTGGCTTTTGGCTTAGCTTAAAGCTAAGCTAATATGTTCCCGCCCGCCACTTTAATGATTGTGTGACCTTTCGCTCGTAGTTCACAGTCACCAAAACACTTTCGCCCTGTGGTCCATTTGAAAATAGAATCACACCGTTCAGGGGTGTGAGTGGACCACCAGTTCGACATCATTAGCATCAAGCTAAGTGGTGCGCTAGCTGGTTTACAGCTGCTAACGTGAACAGCTGTGGAGTTGTGAGGAGCTGCTATCTATCTATCTATCTATCTATCTATCTATCTATCTATCTATCTATCTATCTATCTATCTATCTATCTATCTATCTATCTATCTATCTATCTATCTATCTATCTATCTACGAATGAAGACAACATGGTGTATGGTTGTATTTCCAAGAGGAGTGATTTAATGGAAATGTCAGGAGTGGTCGCTCCAAGCAAAGGCTGAAACCTCAACATGAGCCACTTCTCTTTGCCTCTGTGGGGATGACAGACTGACTTGTCATCCGGCTGTGGGTTCAACCAAAATGTGCCTATAACCAAGCTGTCGTTTGTCCCTCCTCATTGCCTGCTGATTCATTTATTAAATTACACTATAGACAGGAGTTAAACATCCCTATGAAAAGGCTGATGGCTATACTGAGCACAAAAATGCTGAATGCATGCTGAAATGAGATTTTTATGTGACGCTGGGGAAAAAAAGAGTCTGAGAGAAGAAAGAAGGTGAAAAAAAACCTTTAGAAACTAAATGGTTTATTCCACTGGGGCGATTCTCACTTTTTTAGGGAAAGGATGCTACGCATTAAGGATGTGGAAACTGTGTAAAGCAGCGCGGAAGAGCTCGACATTATTCATTTAACTGAACAAAGCTCTTTCACTGACTTAAAGAAAGTGAGAAACGCCTTTTAAATGTCGACCCACCGAGTGAAGTTGCGCTGCCCATAGCACTGATCCGGACCTTCCCACAGTTTGCATCTATGACTTAAGCATTTTAATACATGCGCTTCAACAGTTACCCTGCAGTTTAAAACCCCCAACACGCATGTGTGAATGGAGAAGAATTAGTTACAGGTGCTACAAGTCCTGGACCCCTGACGCGCGGACGCGGTGGAAAGAAAGTCTGCTGACCTTCACATGGGCGCGGTTCGGCTATTTTCACCATGTCGGCATCATACCGCAATTAAAATGCGTGTTCTCGGCGATCTGTCACGGCAGCTGTTGGCCACGCTGCTTGGCACCCTGTAGCGGGGAGGGTGACATCTCTGACTCCGCGTCAACGGAACCTGCGAGACGCGCGTAACTACTCATTCTGTCACCTTTTACAGATCCAACCAACAACACCTACTGTAACACCTCCGGCCAAGGGAGTTTTTTCTGTGCCTGTTTTTCTTTCTTTCTTTTTTTTTGCTGGTTTTAAGAGCGCGGGGCTTCTGTTTTGTAAAGGGGAGGTAAGAAATCATTTCTTTGGCTTTCAGAGAGCGTCGAGTCCTGAAGCGGTGTTGTTAAGGCACGGACCCGGAGGCAAAATACTGACATTTTTAGGATAATTAGAATGAAGTGTTATCACTTTTTATTAACATAGCTGGTTTTGCAACTGGGGGCTTTTAATTGAATTGCATGGAGAAATTCTGCCCGCAGGCTCGCCTATGTTTACTTTCCGCGGTTTGTTCCAGGCTCCCCATCATATGTGACATTTAACCTCCTTTTCAGGTGGGTCTAATATCCGACATTAGTGAATGATGTAGTTATTGGCAGTGTGTGAGGTGCTCCACGGCGGTGTGTGGAGGTTTTACCTGCATCAGAGAAAGCGACGCAGCCCACCTGTACCGAAGTAATCTCAATAGAATATTTTACTCGTAACGTGTCTGTTTTCCTGAACGGACCAACGAAATAGTGAGAAAGGATAAGAAATGAAATTATTTTCATCATGACAGGTTCAGGAGAACTATATTGGTTATTCTAATCACGTTCGAAACGCAATATTAGTCAGAACGGTGGGAAATATTAGAAAACGCGGGGGATTATATATCTTCCAACTTCTTGGATTTAATAAATGTTTGAAACCCAGCAGATAAAGTTGGTGTTCAGGCAGGGACTATTATCTTTAGGACCCTGTGGAGCGCTCGATCTCCCGTAACTGGACATAGTGGCTCCATTTGAGGAAGATTTCTTATCTCCTCTTCTGTTTTTCACAGTTGGGCTGAGCTGAGAAATGTGTCCGACCTAGGCGACCCTCTTCCCGACCAGTTTCCCATCAGGGTGCGTTCACGCGCGCTCATTTCCTCGCATTTCCTCTGCGAATCACAGCGACCATCTTATTTTTATTTTATTTTATTTTTTCCTCCCCGTGCGTAATTCAAATGACCAGTTCTGGAGCAGCGCGTGCGTAAAGGCGATCATCCCGTGCGGACTCCACTCCAAACCGTTTCAAAGCTTGGAAGGAACGGTCTAAAAAGAAAACGAGGCTTTAACGCGATGTAAAAGTTGCCCCAAAAGTTCAAATGAAGAGAACTACCGGTGATCTAAACCGGTGATCCGCGAATTACAACCATTTCTTGGTCCACCGTGCTGGACTACATGAGATTAGAGGTGAAAAAGAACAACTCAAAACCCCGTTTCCCTTCCTTTGGTTGTAAGAACTTGCTGAGCCCGGGAGCGCATTTAACGTGAGTACTGCCGTGGTCGTGTGCTTTTCTTAGATTCTGACTTCTTCCTGTCGACATATCGCCACTTGTGGGAAGACAATCGTGATAAAACGAGCCACAATAGGCTGGATCCTGGGGGCAGTTTCATGGGCGGAACAGCTGGCGGGTTCGAAGTAGGTTCACCGAATCCGGGACGAGCGTAGACGTGGATGTAAAAATGTGATTGTACCGGGTAAATTGTGATATCCCTTTGTTGGAGGAGTTGATCGCGCTTCTTCTTTTTATTTTTATATATTTGTTTATTTTTTGCATATAAAATCAGCACTTTAGCCGCAGCTGCTTTTATCCTCAGTAGATGGAGAATTTTAAAACCTGTTGCGCATCAGGTCATTAAAGTATTTGAAAGTGTTGCTCTCCTCGCGTTTCTTTCGATCTGCGTGTGCTCGTGTGTGCGTCATGTGGTGAGTGCGTATTTTCGTGTCCTAGATTATTTTATTTTGAATTTTTGCAGAATCTTTGTCTGGTGAGCTGGTCCAGAGGGGAGCTCTCAATAATGTGCTTGGCCAGAGTTAATGTGAGGCAGCTTCTGGCCCCCCATCTCTGAGGGATCCTTCCAACATCTCCACAGGCCCTATGGGAAGTTTGTGGCATATACATGGAAAATGACGTCAATTGTGGAGGGTTAAAACTGGATGCATCAGTCTATGAGTCTTCTTTTTGTGTGTGCTGTGCTCTGTGCTGCGCTGTGGGGGTCTGGTATGATAAAGAGCAGAGTTGAGACTCTGAATGGGGAGAACCAAGGAGAGAAAGACAATAAGAAGACCAATGTGTGCCAGCACAAACATGCCTTTGCCTGCCAGTCGATTCTACTGTGACTCATATGGAAGGGTTGGTTGTTGGCTCGGGGAGCGCTGGAAGCATTAACCGCTTTATTGTTGCGCTCGTCCGCCAGCCGCAAAGCATCAGTCTGCTAAAACTGGCCGTAGATCAAAAGTGATTGGTTGGAAGTCAGTGGAATCAATAAGGACATGTGTGTGTGCGTGCATGTGTGTGCAAAATCCTGAACAGACACAATTGAACAAAGTAACGATTGTTGCAGGGCGAAACATGAGGGGATTGTTGGTCTAAGCTGTTGTGGTCTTTTATTTTCACGCCTTTATTTGGCAACCAGAGAAATCCGGCGCTCACTGGTGTGAAATGTGCCGTGGTGACGTCCGTGTGTCAGGACCAGGGACAGCTCCTCCTCTTCCCCTTGGCTCTCCACCCGGATGGAAGTTTGTGAGCATTGAGAGCTACAGGCTATGGTCACCTGCTGACGTCTCTCTCTTTTTTATAAAAAAATAAAATAAAAATCACTCTGCCATGCTTGAGCTGCCCGAGGGACGGGATGGAAGCGGACACAAGGGGGTGTTTCAGAGGGAGAGAGAGGGGGGAGGCGGTCAGCTTGCGCTGTCTCCCACTGCATACCAAGAGCTGCTAAAATATTGATGATTTTTAATATAGACTCCGACCTCATTCTCCCCCCTCTCTGAATAAGTCCTTCCTCTCGTTTCGATCATTTCGGCGGATGTGAGGGATAGACAATACCGGGTGGAGGGTTGTGGTTTTGCACCTAAATCTTTCTGCGTGTCATTTCAACCAAAATGATGTGAAAGGGTCACGCCTGGGTTTTTAAATGTATTAGCTTTTTAACCACTAAAAGGCCCAAGAAATGAAGTAGTCTTCAGAAGACATGGCTCAATGCTAAACAGAAAGTTAAGCAGAATCGGGATCGGAAGGGTTTCATGTCAAAGGCTCTTTTTCCTTTTCACTGTCACCCAGTGATCGGAAGGCTGAAAGCTATCTCTCTCTGCAGAGACTCACACCGAGGGGCCCTGACATCCTCCTTTTATCTGTATAGATTTCATTACTCTTGGGGCCTGTGAATTAAATCCAATATTCCCATGGTTTGCTCACTTTGGGCTCGCCTATTATCTATGAATGCTGCCTATTAAATAAAAATTAGATAAGGCATCAAACCACCGTGTGGCCTCTGGTGCCTCGTCTGCCTGCTCCTCTCACTTACGGAATCTTTAATTGGCCTCTGCTGGACTGGAGCCTTGTGGATCAATGTGCTGTGAAAGTGTCCAAAACAAAACTCTTTCCTCTCTTCCAACACGAGATCCGTCTAAAGAACCTAATGTTCTTTCCCATACAAACAACTTACGGAGGCTGCGGTTGCTTCAGATACAGCCCCTTCAGACTGACGCAGGGTTAGAAGTGGATTTTAAACCATCTGCAGCAGGCAGACAGCTGCCTGCATGTGTGCATTGCTGCAGCCAATTAAAAGGAGGTTCTGTGTCCTAAATGTGCTGTGAGTCTTTGTCTTACGTGTGTCAGTAGGAACCTGTGCGTAAGTAGATCAACTGGCTGTAATGATCTCCCAATAAGAGGCTGCGTTCTTTTGAACCAAAACGAAAAAGCGTCCAGTTCCTCTGAACATGAAAGCCTCTCCGCATGCCTCGATCCCCAGCTTACCTGGGAAGATTTATTTCAGCGGCGACTGTCAGTCAGAGCAGGGGCAGATGGAGCCTGGGGGCAGGTGGAGAATAGAACTGATGACTGGAAAGTTATGAGTTCAACCACCCGGACGGTCAATTTGCATTGCGCGCTGCGAAACCCCGCAACTTTGAGTTGCGGATTCAAACGCGCAAAGGCGTCCGGAATTTTCCCAGATGATACGTGTGTGTTGTAAAAGCCTGGAGCAGACAGAGGTTAAATTGAAATGTAAGTCCATTTTCTGAACAGCAGCTTTCAGTATTGTGACTCAGGCAGAACCCCGGGCCTCCTCAAAATCACTCCTATTTTGTCATTACTCCTTGGGGGCCGTACATTGGCCGCGCCATTTCGCGTTGCCCGCTTCAACAACATTTTTCTTCGCTGAAACGCTGAGATAATGTAGGGGCCCGCGCCGCCTGCCGCCAGACGCCGCCACCTGACGAGTTAGGCCATCTGACTGATGGCTTGTGATAAGTCCAAGAAGCATACAATCTGTCAAATAGGCCATTTCCCTCTTCAAATTTTGATTTAATATGTCCCACGCGTCTCAGAAAGCATAACACAGCTCCACAAATGATGATTAAGGAGTCAGAAAAGGCGATGCCTTAACCGCCGTGCCAGGGAAATAAGCCTGCTTGTATGAAAATCAAATGGAGACGAGCATTTGCTAAACACGCTATATTGGAGTTTTATACAGTAATGTTAGCAATGTATTCCTGAAGCATGAAGTAAAGCAAAAAATCCGGAGGCTAGTGAAATGTAAATACAACATTAGAAATATAAATCAACTGTCACATGTTTCATGTCACACGATGAATCTGTAGGATCCTACATGTTTTTGTGTCCCTGTCTGTCTCCTTTTAATTCCCTGTCCTCTTTTTCCTCCTTTTTTTCCCAGAATGCACCCTGCAGGGAAATCCAGCGCATGCAGGAGGTCAGGCTGAGGCATCTGACAGCGGCTGACTTACGACAAGTGTCGCATCCCCTTTGCACGTCGCATCTGACCGTTGGTTGACCCTTTCATCAACGCCTAACAACAGAAGAAGCTCACTTGTCGACACACCTCATCAGCCAGGCGGGAGTAGCAGCAATCGGCGACAGCAAGTGATAAACGCACGCTAATCGTGGCCTAAAGCTGCTGATGCTAAAGTAGCAACATGCTGTCAATGCTCCCGAGTGTTCCATCGTGCCACCCCGAGTGTTCCAAGCAAGTTTAGAAAAGCTTCAGAGTTATCGTCCGTTTCCTGCAGCAGAGCAGCAAAGGCAAAAACAAGAAGACTCGCAGAGGAGAATCCAACACGATGAAATTAGCGATGCTTTGGCCTCTGTTGTTCACTCTGCAAGCCTCGTGCAGCAGTGTGGCACGCGCCATGCAACATTACCCGGCAGCATGGGGACACTATGACGTGTGCAAGTCCCAGATCTATACAGAGGAAGGCCTCGCATGGGACTACATGGCCTGTCAACCTGAAGCCACCGACATGACAAAGTACCTACGAGTGACCCTCGACCCCCCAAATATCACGTGCGGAGATCCACCAGAAACCTACTGCGCATTGGTGAGTTGTAACCTCGCCTGTCTCATGATGGAGACAAATGAGGCTGTAGGCGGAGTCACACAAAAATACTGGGTCAGGGTCGCAGAGTGACGCCTACAAGGCAACTCGCCTCCACGCCAGACGAGATTGATGCTCGCAAATGCTAACATCTGACAGCACACATGCACGCACGCCTTCATTTAGAGGCTGGGATGTGTCAGAAAATGAAAAGATCTGTACACAAATGTATTTATTGACAAAAAAACAAGGCGGGGTGAAATCGGGGTGAAAGGTCTTTTTTGATAGAGGTCCAACATTTGTTAGCGCAAACCAGCACGCGCAAGGGTAACGCTTTAAAACCTGCATCGGAAAGATGGCTCACAAGTCACCAGTGACAAGATTATTGTACACGCACAATTACGAGTCACTGCAGGCTCCCAACAATGCTTAGCCTTGTTTCAGTCACCCTCATCAAGCATTATCAACAGTTGTTGAACCCCGGGGTTGAATTTGTTCAGAATCACACTCAGAATAAAGAGCATGGTGCCCACAGGCTTTTAAGTGCTTCATTAGAAGTCGTGCTTGTGCCTGCCGAGCGCTCCTGTGAGTAAATATTTACCAATTAAAACAGGCATCTTTAAAAGGGAGCATTTTTCTCCTCCCGCAGCTCCAGATGGCTTTGAGACATTTAACGCCACAGTCAGATGAAAAAGGAGTCAGTCTGCGCGTTCTGTGAAGCTTTCTATCAAAGCAGACGGTAAACCCGCTATCAGCCCAGTAGATCCTCCCAAATAAACACCCTCAACAAAACAAAATAAACACTGTTCAAGTTCACGTGGAACTACCTTCTGGACTTTGGTGGCAGCGGAACTTCTGCTTCTGGTTCTTGTAAAGCTGTTGATGTCAGTTTGTTTTTACCTCCTACAAAGAGGTCGTGTGTTACTCTTTGTCTGAACCGTGGGTCGGTAATTTACATGCTGGGGGGGGGGGACTGCAGGCTTTAATGGTTTGGGGTTTTGGATTGATCTCGTTTCAGTTAAATCCACTGGCATTCCGATACCTGAGCGTCGTTAGATAGAGCGGGCAAACGTTTTAGCATTTTGAAAATGAATTCTCTGGAGCCAAATATTTTCATGCGCTCCTGCAAATGGAACGTGGTAGCAGAAAACATTTCATCCTGATCTTAGAGAGCTTCCTTCTGGAGGTGGAGCTGTTGTCTGAGACCTTGGCGACCGCGGAGAGACCCTCGTCCTGTTCTAACGGGGATGCGAGTGATCTTTTTTTTCTTCTGTTTTGTCTGTACATGTGACCCTCGGGATTCTGATCACATCCGACAGGAATCGGAGGTCGTCATTAACGGTGATGATCAAGAACACGGACTTCACCTGCTCGCGGCTGTTGCACGTTTGATCTGTCCTCAATCTCGGCCGGCACGCTGGCGGGCTGACACTGGTGACCTTATCCACTGGTGCTTCCTGAGAGTTGGTTGGAGATGAGAGGAGAATGCAAATGGCTTCTCTCAGCGCAGTAACCACATCGCCCACAGTTGTGAGCCCAGTCGAATTGATCCCGATCCAAGCGCTGCCAAAAATAAACCGTGTCCAGGGTTAGAAGCCATTTCTCCCTAATTGAAATATTGTTAAAACAGAGGGAAGACTGCTTCCTGTCGGGTGCGTAGGACACCAACGAAAAAAGAGTCCAGGATAAACAGCGTCTGGGACAGGTGTTTCGGCATCTGGGGTTTAGCCTTGTTTTTATTTTTAGCTTCGTACCTTCAGGGGTTCATCATGTCCTGTTGTCTGCTTCCACAGTGCTACTTTCCTCTAAAGCTGTTTAAAATCTTTTAGCATGCTGCACAAGCTAAAACGCTGAAATCCAAGCTCTGCAGCTGATAAACAATTGTTTCTTCCACCTAATAGTTTGTCTCCAGCCTTTGTGTGTCTGTCCTGTAGAGTACAGCATGTGCAGCATTCCCCTGAATCAATATAGATGGTCCAATAAGGCTAATTGGAACAGTTGTTGGCGAGGTAATTATTATTAACTTTATTGTAGCGCACAAGCTCTAATGAGAATTTGTTGTTACTGTAGTAGAATTAGAAAAGAGCAACATCTTATTTGGTTAAAAGACTTGAAGAGGCTTTTAATCAAGGCCCTTTTTCCACTTTAAGGCCTGATTTAAGATTTAGTGGTGACTCACAAAAGTGGCAGCGCACGGTTTGAATCCCATTTGGAAAGGAGGTTTCGTTCTCATGCACGAGCGTGTTCATATGGAGCGTTCCTTTTTAAATGTGTTGACAGTGGACATCATGGTGTTCTGGGAACTGTTGCTCCTCGTAGTCAGGGTCACGCGGGGGGGGGGGGCTTTCACGCACGTATGTGGAGCCCATACGTGCTGTCTCTAACTGCATTACTTTACGCCCCTGTTCTAACCTACCCCCAGCTTGTTACTTTATTCTAAAGTTAAAAGAAAAGGTGTCCAGGTGATCTGATGGGAGGAAGGAGTGAACATTGTAATAGAGGACAGCGCACGTGTCGTCTTTACCGTGATGGGCCAGAACAAGGGAGGAAGTCGGCGACTATGCGACGCATCTAGCACTTACAAACCCTCTCCATCTAGCACATTTCATACTAGAATCCCCCCCTCTCTCTCACACACACACGCGCACACACACATATTACAAGGGAAAATGTTCCCTGATGTTAGCATTCAGCTAATATTACCCTCGTCAGATATTCTCTGCTGCAGAATGGGCATTGCACCTAATTTGTGGGTGTTGTAGGTCTAGGGCGATGACCCCTTATCTGACACTGAATCATCCAGATCTCGCTTGAGACGTACAAATATTTGGGACTCTGCCTCAACCGCGATGTTTGCTCCAGCTAGCATAAATGGGGAGATTCTTGTAATTTCCCTGAATTCTATTCAGCTTTCGCAGCATTGGATGAAGGGAGCCCTTAGTACCAGTTCACCAGACAGACCCCTCCGGGGCTTAGGAGGGAAAGGCGAGACGAGAGCTCCCGCTAAGCTGTTCTGAGACTGCCCTGTTACTGACAGTGAATACAGCAGACTTATCTTCGCTGGTAATGACAGGAGTCACTGTGAACTTCTAATCTGTGTCTTACACACCCACAAAAACTGCTGCAATGGACTTTGCAAAGATAAACAGATTATAAACTAGAGAGAGAGTGAACTAACTTTCATACTGTGATTCTTTGAGGTCATGGGCAAAGACTGGGTCTGTGAGGAGAAAACGCCACTAAAATGTCCTCCAGTCATGATACGATGATAGTTAAGCTTAGTAAGAACGATTCCGGACTTTAGCTAGCTGTGGCACCATCCGCAAAGTGACTGAAGTGATTTACCAGAGGAGTTTAAAGGTCAGCTAAGAGCCTTTCATTGCCGTTGATATTTATGCGGCTCTTTCTTGGAGGGGGTTACCGTCACCTATGTTTTCGTTTGAGGATGGGAAACAGTTGGAGCGTTTAGCTTCCTGTCAACCCCGTGCCCTTGACTCTGTTCTGAACTAGCCCTGCTCAGCACATCATCGCCGCACCACTGCGTACAAAGACACCCGGATGACACGCAACATGTCCCCCGACTGGAAGGAGAGAGGGAAGTCATCACTTATGCTTCCACCCGCCTGCCACTTCCTTTGTTTCGTGGCTTTTTAATTTCCGCGTCCTGTGTTTTCTGTCAGCTGATGATGCATAATATGCATACCTTGTCTGAACACGCAGCGGTTGGATAGTCCTTATGAGGTGAAGTATATGACAGATAGAGACATGTTGGCAGAATTCCCCAAGATCTGTGACAGGTTAATTCTTGGAGGGTTGTAAATATAAAGACAGTTGAATTATGCATCGAGAGGGCGGCGAAAGTAATGGGTTTTATGTTTTGCGGAGACAGAATCTTTCTGGGCAGTTTAACATCTGCATGTTTGTTGTCAAAAGCAGAGCAGAAAAGAGTAATGTGCTCTTCTTTTACTTAAAAAGGATGCATAAAAACACATGCTCTCTTGTGACCACAACACAGTTGTGGATGGAAATGCAGCCCTGTTGTTTTGGCAATCATTAGCACTGCCTGTTTTGATTGACAAAACGTTTTCAGCCCAGTTGAGCATTCGAAAATAACGGTTGCTGTTAATTGAACAATCTTGTAAACCTAAATAAATGAAAGAAAATGGAGAACTATATAATACAACTCCTCTCTAAGGTCCCACTTTTGCCTTCTTTCTGTGCATTTTTACCCTTTATGAATGACAGAGATTAATCTCATTAGCATTTGCTGCCCCAGGACCCAGATTGCAGGAGATAAGATTCTTTTAATAGTGCCTCTAAAGAAATCCTCTTATTTCTACACATGACTCAGCCTCCTTTCTTCTGGTCCAGCCACATTTCACTAAATTGCCTCACATGCCAGGACATTGTCTGCCGTTTGCTAGGCACAGACACATGTTTCAGTTAGCAACGGCTGGTTTATGCCTCAGTATCAGGAAGCAATCAGAGATTTCAGCGCGTGAGGTCTGTTTTTACCGAGGAGAGGGCAGCTCTTAGGGACTGGCACTTATCCCGAGCTTTAAATCGAAAGCGTTCTCTGAGGGGTTGACATTGTCCCGACCCTGGGGTATTGATAGTTTCAGATCGGCTTTACATTCAGAAGGTTTCAGCTCTCCTGCTATTTCAGTGATGAAATGAGCGGGTGAGACCGTCGCCCGGGCTCTTCAAACTGAATGGGATTCTTAAAAGTACAGTGATCGAATTACACGCTGACAATTTGGCGCTCAGCTGAGTGCCAGATCAAGGACTTTTTCCTCTCTCAGAGCCATCTGATGTTCGTTTTCCTGCTATTTTGCTTGTTCACGTTATAGTTAATTGTTGTAAAGATTACTTTTGATGAAAAAGTTTTGCAATCTTGTGACCTGATTTTACTCACAGTCACCTGGAGGATGCTCAAAATATAGAAAATGAAAACTGCAACCTCAGACTTGGTAACTAATTTGTTCATTTGCATTTAGTTTGGCACGTAACTATATATAACTGTCCAGTCAAGCTAGCCTGGATGACTGGTAGCCGGCAATGTTTGCGAAGAGGAATGTTTACCATTGAATTTCTTGGCTAACATCAGAAGAGGGCGGGATCGATCTGCGTCTATCAGGAGAGAATCTGCTGCGTCACATCCAAAAGGTCTTTCATTTGAGCTGAACAGAGAGAGCGTTATTAAAACAAACATAAAAAAAGCCAAATTCTCCTTTTTAATATAAAAGTCCCTCACGAATTAAACCACCGGGGCTGACACTGATTTACCGTCCCTCTGCTGAAAGTTTAGGCTCTGAAAATAGAGTCTGCTTTGTGTTCGAGCTTTAAAATTTAATGCAACGCTGGGAAACTGATGCTGAACTCTGTGTCTTGCTGAAAATGCGGATCACATCACTTTGGTGCAAGAACTAAAAACCCAAAGACTTTCAAAATGTGTCATTTTTAAAAAGTATTTTACCTATTTGGCTTTATTTTTATTAAAGTGACGACGGTGGCAGGAGGGGAAACATTAAAATGGAGCGATGATAGCCGGCTATTGTGAACCTCTTCTTAGCAAACTCAGCCATCATGCTGTCAGGGCGTATTGATCCCCGAGAGAGGGAGAAAGAGAGAGATGCGAAAGGAAATAATGTCCGTTTCCCAAAGTGGCCGGCGTGATTTTATTATGCTCAGCGAAAGGGTGACATTTCAGTAATGCTTTACTCCTCACTTTGACATTTCAAATTAATAAAAGCATCTAATAACCATGCAGATTAGAAAGGTAGACGATGAGTTGACACACAGCGAGCGAACACCTCACCTGTCTGTCTCCCGCTCTCTTAACTCCAACCAGCTTTTGCTCACGTTCTCTTTGATCAGCTTAATAAAAGAGATCAAGATGGAGTTTCTGCTAGGATGAGCACTCAACACTCCTTAGTGGCAGATTCTGGCATACAAGTGTTTTGAAGAGGCACAAAAGTAATGACGCAACTTTAAGGGTTCACTCTGAGGGACAGTGACACTAAAGCTCCTCATCCTATACATTCGGCTTCATTTCAGCCTATATCAGTAAGCAATCAAGCTTTAAACCAGTAGAACCTCTCACGGTTATAAGCAAGGCCCAACTACAGAATGCAGAGCCGCAGTCTGCTAAGGCTAGCAGGTATTGATGCAATAATACATCCATTAACATGACGTAAATGTCCTGTATCTGAAGGTAAATGCTGTAATCTAAGGCCAAAGACCTGACAGATTTAAGATTTCAATTCCATCTCAATAGCACTGTGGCCATTAAGCTGCCGTTAAGCTTATGTCGGACGGGCTCGGATGCCGAGTATAAGAATTCTCGTGCAGAGCGAGGGAAGTAAAGCAAAATGCGTTGAAATATGTGTGCATGCCAGGGCGCGGCGTTGGCTTAATTTAAGCCTTGAGAGAGTGGCCTTAATTGTGGCTGTCCATTCGCAGGAGGGTCCGTATGAGCCTGGTCCTGCTCAAGGTTTCTTTCTGTTCAAAGGGAGTTATTCCTTGCCACTGTTGCTTGTTGGGGGTCAGGCCCTGGGTTTCTGTAAAGCTTCTAGAGATGCTTTTGATTGTAATAGGTGGTGTATAAATAAAGATGATTTGATTTGGGTTCCTCGATCACAGCGCCCCCTGTAGGTGCGTCTTTCCCCTGCCTGCAGGTGACACGTGGGGGTGTCAGCCTACCTTTATGTTGGTGTTTATCCTCCCCAGCAGATGTGTGCTGTGTTGACTTATCCCTGCAGAACAGCTGTGTGTGTCTGAATTAAATATGGATTTAGGATACAAAATATAGATTTTGAATGACGTCATCACGATTTAAGATCATTGCTTGTTTAGAATTTGCGGATCCGGAGAAGAGGGGGGAAAAAAATTCTGGGCAGAGAAGGCAGGTGGCATTTTATCGAGCACAAAGAGAATTAAAGAGCCTCATTACAGAGATGTTAAAGCTCTTTATTAAATCCAGACATCAGAGGGGGGTAATCCCCCACACATCCTGGAGCAGTGGAACATGCAGCCACATCAATGCACACACCACACAGCCACATGAAGAACAAATGTCTACTGATTCGAATTTCAGACGCATAGATCGGCGCACATTAAAGCCCCCGGTACCACCCCACTCCCACCCCCCGACAATAACGTGGTGCAAAATTTACCCCAGCGGGACTCTGCCACATGGGACAGATAATGAGGCCAGGTGTTAATTAATGTGGAGTGCGTTTTCCTCCCCTCCGCCGACGCCCTGTGAATCCCAATCAAGGCTGCCGCCCAGGACGGCGGTGCACTCGATTTGCCAAGCAGCGCGACTTCAAAAGGCCAGTCTGGCTCCGCTACCGGCCTCAAAGGGACGGCTTTGGCCAGGGCCAGAGTCCAAAGGGCGGAGTTCTTGGCATGGGGCAAATCAAAACATGAGCGCGGGGAGAAGTTTGTCTTTTTGTTTCGATCAAACGCCGTACGGATAGCCAATTACATCCACGGGCTCTGCAGCCTCTGATGTCCTGTTTACTGGACCGTCATATTTAACCACCATGTTTAATGTGCTTAAATGCTTAGATTCTAAAACGGGCCGCTGTCGGGGACTGTTGTTGGTCCTTAATGTTGCATAACCTTACCTGTGGGGGTGACAACGACTCCATTACTGATGCAGCTGGACAAACTCATTTTCAGTCGGGTAAATTCGCATGTGCCCACCAGTCGGGAGTACTCGGGTTTCTTCCACATGCGTGACATGGAATAGGTGTTGTCTATAGGCGGCTCAGAGCCAACGTCCGCCTTCAGATGTGATGATGGAGCAGTCACAAGTCGGATGAGCAATCCTTCTGTCCTGCGTTCCTCTGAAGGTCAAAGCCCGTCTGTGTTGTGAGCCGCTCTTGGCCCTGACTGCAGGTCATTAAAGCTCTATTGAGTTTCTGCCAAAG
This sequence comes from Takifugu rubripes, assembly GCF_901000725.2. NCBI lineage: Eukaryota > Metazoa > Chordata > Actinopteri > Tetraodontiformes > Tetraodontidae > Takifugu > Takifugu rubripes. The sequence goes on from NC_042306.1 coordinate 3,840,971, forward strand.
CTCTGACTCTCCCAATATCTCAGCATGCCTCATCTCAGCTGTCTCTTCCATCAGGGCTTATACCAAACCCTGAAAGGATCAACATCTAGTCCCCGTGTTCGCAATACGCTCATGCAAGGCGCCTTCTGAAAAGCTGACCTAGATCTATCTTGACATTATCTCCTTTTTTGGCCCGCGTGTTTCCAACACAAAGGAGTTTCTGCCATTTTCTCACACTGATTGAAGATCGGGGGTTTATTTGCCGAACGGTGCTCCAGCTCAAAGCAGTACTTTTTTGCCGCAGCCTCGGATCAACTCCCCAGACGGCTAATCACAGACACAACGCATCGGGAAATTGTCATTTGTCAAACCCTCTCTGTCTGTTGCAACCCCAGAAGAGCACGGGCATGTGAAGGTGTGATTTGAGGGAGGTGTTTAGGCCAGCGACAGGTCTGCAGGTGTCACCCAGCAGGTTAGAAGGTGTGAGGTGGAACCGGATGATGGCCTGATTAATCCAGCAACACCTCCGTTCCTGTGGGAAGGAAAGAGCTGCCGCGACAGACGTGTTGTGACCTGGAAATTAGAGACGGCAACAAAATAGACACAGCCGGTGTTTAAGAACGCTGTTGAAATCTGAAGAGACGGAGATTAAAAATCTGGTCCGCTGCAAGTGTTGTCACATGCTTTGGCTTTATTTATTGTGTGACGGAAAAGCAAACGGATGTGAAATAGTAAGAATAAATACGATTCTGATCGATTACTCGTAGTTCCCTCTAACATCTACGAGTCCACTGGGACAGAAAATACAAATAAAAAAAATGAAAGTAAGCTTAAAAAATATAATTATCAGGAGAGATTGCACATGAGGGTTTGATGGTATAGCGGATTGAATCTGGTGGTGAGTCTTTTAGCTTGTGGGGAAAACCTGTCCTTCATCCTGGAGGTCCTGCTGCAGAGGTAAGATGTCCTGCTGGTCCGGATGCTCTGGATGATGAATGAATGTCCTCTGAGACATTCCAAACTTCCTCAGTCTCCTCGGGTGAGGTCATCACAGATGTGGAGGCTGCTGACAAGCTTCACTTCAGACTCCCTGATCATGTCTGCTCACGTCCAGGACCGTCTCCTTAGAGAGATTGTTGGTATAGAACCCTTCAACTCACTCCTGTATGCTGTCTGGTCTCCAGAGATGACCCTCACATCGTCGGTGAATTTATGGATGGTTTTGTCCATTAAAGACATGCGTACAGCATCTGCCGGCCTGAGAGGATTTAGTCATCCTCTACAGTGCAGTTTAGTTTAGTAAAACCTGACTCACATGCTTGAAAATGCTCCAGATGAAAGGCAACAGCGAAGCACAGCAGAGAATGCAAAATTACTGCTGGTTTGATAATCCCAACGAGGAAATTGACTTCACCGAGGTGTAACAACTGGAAACAAAACAAGTCGCAAAGATGTTATTCAGCACAGTGACATCAATTTTTGCCATTTTGCTCAAGCATATAAACGTCATGTGACTGTAGGTCAAGGTACAAAGTGTGTTTGACCATTTTAATCAAGATGTAGCAAAAGTTGGGGCTTTAAATTGGCTCATGCGCAAAACTCAACATATGCTAACACAGTTAGCTCTGAATGTAGTGGAAACAATTGTTATCATTACGCGTAGTTATACAGAATTCAGACAAAGGAAGCAGGCGGGCACACCTGAGATGTGTGAGTATAAAACCGGAGAGAAACCTGCGGCGAGGTCGAGCTCTGATCGGCCAACTGAACTGATTGGTTGCTTGGCCTGCACCCATCCATCAATGAGAGCTGTCAGGCGGGGGCAAATTCATTCTGCCGAACCACATCTCGTGTCAAAAGAGGCATCAACAGGTGACACATCATCATGCTCTTCGGCTACAATTCCCTCCAACCTCCCTGCTCCTCCTCTTCTGTGCGTTGATGCATTTACATCAATTTCTGTCATATTTAGGTTTTTAATTTGTGTGATTTTCCTTGTGAGAGACACCATCGATTGTTAAGCGCGCTGCGAGAAAACCCTCTAATGAACTGGCGCGCCCCAGATAAACGTGCCGCTGTGCTGTTTATCCTGTCATGGCTCGCTGGTTCCTTTAATGGAAACCTCAATAAATTATTGAAAGCAACTATGAAATTACATCTTTCTATCCAGTGTCAGGGCAAAGACTCACCTCGTATTCCAGTTAATTCACAGATCCAGCCTGCCTCCCTCTCTTTCCTTGAGCTACTGTCCTCCTGCAGTCTGTCATATCGATGTGGGATTGACTGCAGAGGCTGCCGAGCTTTAGAGATCATTAGCGACAGGCCAGGCTCACACTTGCTCTGTCCTCCTGTGTGAGGCCACCATCCTTTCCCGGATCTCACAGCACTGATAGGAAGCAGCCTCCCTACAGAGCAGCCTGGTTAGAAACAGAGATGTCGGGAGACAGGTTCAAAGAGCAGCTCTGCAGCGTTGTTTTTAATATAAGGAGCAGTTTGGAATGTGGCTACTATGGCATTGACAAATGTAGATCCCAGAGAACACAGCAAATATAATGTGTGGAATGCCGAATGAATATTACGGAAGAGAGAAGACATTAAGGAGTTTTCTTTAAAAGTGTTATTTTTATTAGGTTTAATCTCAATTAAATTGTGCTCCAGTCTCTAGTCGATACCATTAATCTGTGTTAGTCTGTTTGGTTTTCTGGCTCAGAGCATGCTGGGATATAAATATCCAAATAAATTGAAGGTGCTGGTGCAGATATGATCCAGTTTGCCTCAGTAGTAAATTGTAAATTATACAGTCCATCCGTGGAATCGGTTCTTTTATATGGACGGGTTGCATTTTTCCCAAAAGGTCGATAACTCATTCTGGTGCAAAACTCTTATTTTTCTCATTCTCCGCAGACTATTTTCCAGTCTCACAGCCATGCTCACAGGTAAAGGATCAAGCTGAGAGGGCTTATTCTTTTCCAGTAGCTGCCCTCTGGCAGGGCTCTGAAGCCACGGGTCTTAAATGATCAGAGAAAGTATTGATCCTCATAATGCACTGTTTTCGTTGTTAAATAACCACCACAGGAAATCCGATAAAAAGGTCCTGGCCTTTCTCCACGTCACTGCACCAACTCTAGTCTGAATAAAGCCATTCCAGGTTGCTGTAGCGATTATTGAGTGAGGGTCACATAACATACGTGAAGGACCTCTTTAGTTAGTGAGGTGAGTGCCAGGAGAGGATGATTGTGGAAGTATGATTTTCCACTGGACAACTGTTCCGCTGCCAGTTTTTATTTAAAAAAAGGGGGAGCTTCTATTTGCTGGGCTCCTTACAGAAAGGAAACACTTCTCCCATTTGTTGTCTGAGCTGTTTCTGTGGTCATAAAAAAGGTTCTTGTCTCGGTAGATACTCGACCGCAAAGATCATTAGCTATGGGTGAAGTAAGTCATAATTTGAGAAATTTGACAGGCAAAATGTAAACAAATATATACTTACCATTGTGTCTGTTTACTATTTATGAATTGCAGCCATTTACATCAGAATTCCTCCAAAAACTGTCATTTAAAGTAATTTTTCTACAGCTACAACAACTTGTCTACTACAACAGCCGCTAAGAATAAGAATAGTTGCATTTCAATATTACTGCTTTTGTAGATTGATATTTTCTTTTGAATATATTTGACTGAGAATCATCATTTTCTCTCCTTAATGTAATAAAGACACTTTAATTACTTGCAAAACTTTGACGAGTATATTTAAGCATCACAATATGATCTACGAGGATATGTCATTAAAAAAAGCAAAAGGAGTTCCATTTTAGACCTTAAATAACAATTAAACATGGAAAATAAGCCTAAAATGGTGTGCAACAAAAAGATAATTACAGTACTGACTATTGTCTATATGCGAATTTACTGTTTATTTATTCATTAACGAGATCATCTACAACCTCATTTAGTAATTTATGTCTTAATTTACAATCAAATTCTCTAAATGCTTCGTGAATTCTTCAGTGACTCCCCAGGTCCTCTGCATAAATATCCCCGTAGTCGAGGAAACATGGCTCTGTTCTACAGTGGTTTGTTTTCTCTCTCCACAGTTTCAAGTCGTTTGTGTGTGTCTGTGTGTGTCTGTGTGTGTGTGTCTTGTAAAGCGTCTGTGCTCGGAGCAGGAGGGAATGTAATGAACCTCAGCGGATTGCTCCATAACTCCTCTGCTTCCCCTTTGAGTCCCTCCACAGTAGCTTCCTCTCCGCTTCTGGTTTCAGGCTTCACGGTGTCCTCTTAAGATCTGGATTCCTCCATGGACTCCATCACGGAGCACGTCCACCTAAACTCCATTGTCTTATTCTCTCGCCTCCTGTCTCAGCAGCACAACTCTACATATGCTCCCAAATTCGTAATACAAGAGGTCAGAAGGTCATCCTAGCACGGTTGTTTAACACGAAGACTTGAAATCAGACCTGTCATGGAGAAATTAGGGGTCCACAGTCCCAAAGCCAGGAAGGAAATTTCAAATGAAAAATGACGTTTTCCGCTTATCAGTATTCCCGCAGCAGTGTTCTCTACACAAGGAGCAGGCTGTGGTACCTGCACAGCTATACCAGGCAGATAAGAGGGCTGTTCCAGACAGCACAGTTCTCCCCTTTGGATAATTTTGCGTCTAGAGTGTCAGATGATTGCTGATTATTGAACCGCTTTACAGTTGATCTGAATCTCATCTGCACTTAACCTCCTTGTTTCTGGAGCAGAGGTGAGAGGAATGTCAATTGGAGTGTCTTGCACTCGCCTTTGCCGCTGTCGTAGGGTTCGCTCGGGCGGGGCACGTCCGAGTAAACACACTGGAGCCCGCCAGAACCGTCTCGCGCATCAAAAGCCGCTCTTTCTTGCCACAAACGCCCCGGCACAGTGGAAGTCTGTGGCACCCGCGCAGACACGGGTACATGAAAAATGCATGCCCCTTGTGCCTGTTACATAAGAAATGCTCATCCGGATTCCATTCACACCCCGGCTGAAAACCCTCACAGGAATATCAATTACACCAGCAATTTAGGTGGCAGCGTAGGCAGCAACAGCAGCGGATGAGCATATTGCATCTACAGTGTCATCCTAATGAGAGGGTCAGTGCCTCCAGCGGCGCCGGCATCGCCTGCGCGGATGATAAAATGCCATTTGGCCCGAACGTAGCAGAAATGCTGTCGAGTACGGCAATGAAACTGTGATCGAGTAGGGGAGTAATCCTACCCGCTGTTGGAAGTGGACCAGAAGAGATCCCTTTAAAAAAAATGCCCCCTCCTTCTGCAAAAATAAATGAATAAATAAAACAAGGAGCTTGGGTAAATTTATGTACATAAGCCATAGCTCACACAGTGGGAGTATTTATATTCATGTGCTCTTTATATCATAAACTCACAGCTATCTGATGTGTGTGTGTGTGTGTGTGTTCTTTTAACAATAATCAGCTGGTTTGTGTTTTGAAATTCTGTCTTCAGCTAAACATGTGACTCTATCTGCCCTGCTCTTTCTTTCTTATAGGAGAATCCGTACATGTGCAACAACGAATGCGACGCCACCACCGAGGAGCTGGCTCATCCCCCGGAGCTGATGTTTGACTTCGAGGGTCGCAACCCCACAACCTTCTGGCAGTCCACCTCGTGGAAGAAATACCCCAAGCCGCTCCATGTCAACATCACACTGTCGTGGAACAAAACCATTGAGCTCACTGATGACATCATACTGACCTTCGAGTCGGGTCGACCCGAGCAGATGGTCCTGGAGAAGTCGCTCGACTACGGACGCACATGGACCCCATACCAGTTCTATGCCACCGACTGCCTGGACGCCTTCACCATGGAACCAAAAACGGCTAAAGAGCTGACGCAGCGCACCCTGCTGGACATCATCTGCACCGAGGACTATTCCAGAGGCTACGTGTGGAAGAACGACAAGACCGTACGTTTCGAGATAAAAGACCGCTTCGCCCTTTTTGCCGGTCCTCGGCTTCACAACATGGCTTCGCTGTACGGCCAGCTGGATACCACCAAGAACCTGAGGGACTTCTTCACCATCACTGACCTGAGGATTAGGCTGCTGAAGCCAGCCACTGGGGCCACCATGGTGGATGAGAATAACTTGTCCAGATACTTCTATGCCATTTCTGACATCAAGGTGCAGGGAAGGTAAGAGCCTTCATTTACACACCGCTGGCTCCCAAGATTCAAGCCGATGTTTATTCACAATGGCCTCATTTCTGTCATGTCATTTCCTCTCATTAACTGTCGTTCAGCACAGCAGTAAGAAATATGTGATAATGACTGTGTGAATCACATGGGACACAAAGTCCTCGTGAAAATTGCATTTTTGTGTTGGTGACGTGAGCGTATCTCCTTTCAGCGTGGATCTCTCGAGACAAATGGAAGATTTCTGCTTTTTATCTGGCTTGTGTTACAATTAACCAAAGATCTAAAGATATTCTCATCTCATCTCATCAGAATATCCAGAATATTTCTTTAGATCAGCCACAAACTGACATGATTGAATTTAGTTAACAATTATTCAGATTCAGTTTTTATGTTTATGCTTGTATGTTTTAGTGGTGGCCTTGTAGTTGAAATAAAATATTCTATAAATAACTAAGTAAATAACAGTAGGGATAAAAAAGGGAAGAGGGGTAAAGGAAATTCAAGCTCAAATGTGCTGTTCAAAAATAGCAAAAAATGCATTCAAAAGATGGGGGAAAAAAATTGCAGGTCTACTTTTTTGCGTCATGTTGTAATTTATTAAATGTCTGAGTGATTTTATTGCACAACCCCTTCTAAAACATTTAAAAGTATTTTGGTACATGAGCTGACCAGCAAAATAACTAAGCCATTCAACCTTGAATGGAAACATAAAGGTGTTTTCTTTTTTGTAAGTGCATACCCCACAGAGTCTCCCTTGTCTTAGCCTGGTTCTTCCACAATTTGCTCTGTTTTCCTCAATAAGACAGCCCAAGCTAGCCCAACACTGACCCAGAGTCATTAGATCGAGAGGAGGGTCACGGCCTGTGGTGGACTAGAAGAAATCTTTAATTCAAGTCCACACTTCACTTTATATTGCAGGCACATCTTCACACTCCCAAGATATCACTTCATATTTTAATTATTCTGTGAACATAAAATTAGATTCTGGTGTTTTCAGATTTGTAATAAACAGTTCCTAATATCAACATTACTCAATTATTACAAAAACTTTAAATTGATATTAGTCTGCAACTTTAAGATTAAACAGAGGTTCTCAAATGCTTATCAAATACATGTAAGGCTGTCATGTAAGGACAATTTTAAAATATGTTCTTTGTTTGTTTGTTCTGCTGGGCTTCCAAAGACCCACTTATGGGAGCAGCAGTAGAGCTCCTACCCTCAAGATTGACAACGATTAAAATCCTTAACATTTTTTACTGCACATTTGTTAATTCCACCAGAAACAGAGCAATAGTAGGATCCATTAGACTTTCCTGCCAGTGGATTAATAGGGATCCATCTTTAGCTACTCCTTTAGCCCTAAAGTGGTCTTTACTAATTCTTTAGGGAAAATGGATTTTTTTTTTTACTTAAGATGCTAATTCCTCCATTATCAGCATCGTCTTCTCTTAAACACCATCTGTCTTGAAGGACGAGTTTCTTTTCCCAACCAACGATGATGAAAGAATTTATGTCATGTTATATGTTCAGCAACTGGAAAGATTTGTGTCACTGGTAGCAGTCAGGGCGCCGTTGTGATTTCCAATAAACAGAAATACTGTGGTTTCATGATGCATGCAAACGGCCCTCATGATGGGCCTTAAGTTTCTGCAGCTGCTTCCCAAATGGGAGCTGTGTTGCTTGCTGCAGTTGGTTTATGTGAGGATAACTAGGTTGGTAATGACCCGTTGGATGGGCCCACAGAGAATTGAAACATTTAGCCCCTAATTAGAAATCAGTCAACTTCAATGGCAGATTAGATCCATTAGCAAGTCAGCTAATTGGCAGGAGAGTAATCTTGTAATTAAAAGCATTTGCAGCTGATTAAGTGGTAATCATCTCAGACATATCGGTGAAATGGAGGAGACGTTCAGTTTTGTCAGGCAGCGGTTTCATATTTAGCCTCGGCCTGTTTTGGATATATAAACATGACAACTCCTCACATTGGATGCTTGATCTTACCAGGACTCCACAGCGGACGGTGATACAGTGCCATCTCGGAAATAAGCATGTTGTGCAGCGAAGCACATTTTTCCAATATTCATGCTTGTACTATAAATATGAATTGATGAAGAAGAAATTGCAAGACTTGCAATCCAGCACAGAATAGCATCTCTGACAGATATCTCATTTTGCCATCCATTACAAAAAGCAGCAAATTGTTGGATGGGAGGGAAATGAGCTATTTTGCCCAATTTTTTCCCACTGCCCCCCGGGAATCAAATTCAATTTTCCACCAAAAGTTGCAGTGAAGACAACAAAATAAAGACAGGGTGGATCCAGAGGTGGATCAGTAACTCACTTGAAAGCGGGTGATGGAGCTTGGTGGGTGGGTGGGTTGGGGGAGGGACTCATTAGGGTTCCAGCAGCCTTCTGGCTATACCCAAATGGGAAGGACTTATCAGAGAATGGCCTGTCCTGTCGGAAAATTCCGAGAATGCTCCACAAGTGCTGATAAACAGTTGAACGTTTACGGTGTCCACAGGCCTGAAACAAAATGATATAAATTATGTTTGTTTGTGTCACAATTTTCAGAAACCCTGACAAAATTTTGTTGGTGGGGGGGATGTTCCAAAGACAAATCTGTATGTGGTAGCATTCCCATATCTTTACGGTGTGTGTGTCTGTTTGTGTGTGTGTGTGTGTGCGTGTGTGTGTGTGTGTGTGTGTGTGTGTGTGTGTGTGAAGGAGGGGTTATTTCCTTTAGGTTAATCTATTGTAACAACTGTTTCTCCTGGCTTCATCTAAATATACTGAGATCTTGACATTGCGTGGCGATGGCAACAGGAAATAACGCAGACATCAGACAGGACCCAAAAGGAATCACTTCCCTTTGAAATTAATCTTATATTTTAAGCTGAAATACTGTTTTCTGTCAGAAATGGAAAGCTATATCTATCTAACATATGATCTATGTTAGATAGGCATGCATACTTTAGTGATATCATAAATGGCATATGCTAACAATAGCAAATACATACAATCCAAATGATTTTAAATTCGGATATGTATTACAGCAGCAGTCATCAAAGCTAATTGCTTAGAATTTCAGTCAAACTGCCTATTAAATTTTGAGTTTATCTTTGGATCACAGCCAGGTTGCTAAATATTCAATTGTATTGCTAATCATACCCCTTTGAGCTTGCTCGAGGGTGGAAATTTGTCTGTTTTCATTTTTCTTTGACACTTCAGAAGGTTTTTTGGCTCAGATAACTCCCTTGGGACAGTTAAACTGATGAATCAGCAATCATGGATAATACAGAGGGGGTGTGTCCATCTATCAGGCCCAATAAACACCGATGAGCTCTTTGTCACGGCACCAGCGATTTATGAGACATTTGGCCCAAATTTGATGCAGTAGAAGCTGGAAAATTGTCCTTTAAACTATTTTTAAACAGAATGATTTTACAGGTGCCAAATTGCGATAGCTAGGTGGGTCAGAGCAGTTCCAAAACTGTAGCTCCTGTGAGGTGTTTCCAGGCAGCAGTGGTCCGTATCCATCCAGAGGGGTCCAAGGAAGGAACAGCAGTCAATGAGCAGGGCCAAGGCTCATCCATGCATGTGGGGATCAAGGGCTGACCTGAGTGATCTCACCCAACAGAGCAGCTACTGTAGCTTGGAATGCTACTTAGAAGAAGTTCACACTGGTTCTGGTAGAAAGGTGTCAGGAGACACAGCGCATAAGAATTTGTTGTCTTTGAGACAGAACAAAGGCTGTATTGAGGGCTTCTGACCTGGCCTACCAGACCCGAGAAATCTCAGAAATATTCTTCATTTCAACCGGCTGTGCAAAAAACAGCGAGACAAATTGTACATGATGGGAAAATCATTGACAGAAGAAGATATAAACCAAATATTGGAAGAATTTTTTTTTTTTCCCAGCACGTGGCAGCGCAGCTGCGCTATCGATTTCTAAAGTTATTCCACATCAGCGGACAACAAAAACCTTGAACCATGCAAGCTGTTCCACCTTTCACGTAGACCTCGCCACCATTCCTCACTTATTGATCAGGTGTCCGCTCGTTAATTAAGACACAACCGCTAACGGCTGAGCTCGCGGTCAGAGCTGCACGTAGTGTAACCGGGCTGCACAAGGGCCTGGGAATGAGAAGCAGCTAATCCATAAGTGCTAATGTGCAATTTTTTTTTCCTCATTCCCCCTCACGTCAGTCTCCTCCTAATTCCATAGTTACTTTTCTGGCTTTTCAACCAAAACAAAATCAATATAGAAGAAACACCAGGCGAAGTGAGAGATTTTAAAAACTAAAGACTACAGAGAGAAAGCGTGAAAACTGTCCAGGTCATAATGATATCAGTTAGGGATGATTGCAATTGAGTGCGAGACTCGCCGTCGGGGGGTGATTTTCTCCAGTAAAAACATTTTATGTTCAGTGATTTAACTGCATCTCTAAACATTTTCTTGATATGGGAATAAATTGTTCACAATGTACTCAAATATAAAGAAAATCTGGATTGATTATCAACACCACTCAAAGCAGGCAACATTAGTTATTTATAACAATGTTGTTTAGTAAGTTACGGTTTTAAAAAAATGTTTTTCTTAAGGGGAAATGTTTTATTCAGAAATTAGATTTAAAGGTTCCAATCATCAAACAAAAGTCTGATATAGAAATATTGATTTAAATTTCTTATTATTAACATTAGTAAAAGAAAATTTTGCATTTAACAATTTATTTTACCATGCAAGAATGATACATTGATATGTAACAATGTTGCACATTTGAAATTTGTTGGACATAACAGTGGGTAATTTAACAAGATTTGAGGTATGAGTAAGACAAAAAAGAATAAATGGCAAGCTACCAAACAGCATGCAGAAAAGTTGCCAATTGGGCCTTTTCTTTTTGTGATAGGGACACAATGTTGAACTAAACAGTAATCGCAGATGTTTTACCGTCTGTTGCGGACCTGTAAGAGAGAGTTTGCCTGACGGCTGTCTACGTTGACAGTGTAAAGTAAAAGCAGATTTCAAAGATAAAGATAAAGAAAGCAGGTTCCACATGCTGAAGAACTCCAAATCTGAGGTAAACGTGATGTATTCGAAGGTCATTTGGATTGGAAAGAATAATAGTTTTAGATAAGACATTTCATTGTTACATCACACTCCAAAATGTTCCCCTCCAGCCACAACTCTGTGTCTCCCTCCCCACTGGGAGTCCCGAAGGAATAAAAATACTGTATCACACACTTCAAATGTAAGAGACACTTTAAAAGCGGCTGGATTTGTAACGCCTCCTCAGCGTGTTCATATTAATGCTGAACTGCAGTTGAACGAGCTTATCTACAACCGCGCGCTAATCAGAGCTCACATATAGGAAGTCGTCGCTGACATTTGAAGATCCCTCAATCTTGAAATATCCAAGGGGGAACTTCAGAGTTCACATGCACCCGTCAAAAAGGAAACAGAAGTTGAAAGTTAAAGATCTCAATCTTCTGATCTGGGGGGGTGACAACAGTCTGGGCAGCTTCCCAGTGAGACCAGTAAATATGAGCAACGCGATTTCGTTCAGTAGAGGCCGGGTGATGGATTTTATATCAGTCCTCCCATCTTTTGATATTTTAAGGGCTCAGCCGACACGAGCGTTCTATAGAAGCCATCTCGTCTTTCCGCTGCATCTTTGCACCAAGACGCTCAGAAATTTGATTTTGAAAAGTAGGGGCGATAGCAAAAGTGCATTTCACACTCAGCCGGCTTCATGTAGTCTGCGGATCTCATGTGGGCTGAGCGGCAGAGAGGGATTCACAAGGATGACCGACTAATAACAATCCAGCGCCGCTGAGGAAGGGTCTGCTTTGTAGGGAGGAGACCGTAGGAGGAGGAAGGAGACCGGAGGAGGTGGTGCTGGGTTAAGGCCACACGTTCTGGTCCCATCCAAGCCTGGTCCCTGCTCTGTCCACTTGGTCCTTGGGGTTCAAGTCCTTCTGCTCAGTCTGATACGGCTTGAATCGTAACGTTTTTTTTAAATTTCTCATGATTTATGATGCTTCACAATAGCAGTAATTTATCAGCTGAATCAATAAAAAGTATTAGTCAAAGCAAACTAAGACCATTTATAATCACATTTCCACATACTGCACCTACACAAGCCGTCAACACACACGCACAAGTGCACATACTGGCTCTTATCCAGTCTCTTACCAAGCGCATACACACGCGCGTGGCGTGTGTGTGTGTGCCCTGCGAACCGTGACAGTTGCAGCCGGTTTGATTGACAGAGTTTGAAAGTCAGGTTCAAGTACGAGTTCACACGGCTTCCAGCACTACTTCGCTACCTCCATACGGTTTCCACCCGCTCCGCCAAAGCCCGCCTCGTCTTCCGCCAGATGCCTGTCACACCGTGCAATGTTTCCTGCCACTCATCTCCCAGTCTTCAGCGTTTAATTAGTGCTCATTAAGAGCCAGGCTTTCTTTGTAAATAATATATGGAGAGAAAAGTACATTGGCAGAGGCTGTCTCCGGAGGGACGGCGACCATGAATAGTGCAAGCATCAGCGTGTTCCTTTTTACCATGCCGCGGCCGCTGTCACACCACTCGCCTCTATTTCAGGGAAATGCTAACCTGGCTGTTGTGACTGAAAGCAAGGATATAATATCGCCTGTAGACTTAACCTCGTCATTCTCATGGTCCTCTTGCATTTTCATGCGCATCTGCCTCCAAGTGTTGCTTCTTTTGTTGTGCTTCTTTAGCTTTTTCCTTTTGTTTTCTGCGCTTTCATCATCATTGTTTCATTTTGTGACAGGTGAGCAACACGCTTGCGCTCGCACATGTACCGAACCTAAACCAGCCCAAGCTGATTTCCATATTAATGTGTGTTTCCGGTTGCTGATTTCTTCCTTGTCTCGGCGGCTTACATCACGTGATTGAGGGGACCCTCGGCCAGGAGGGCTGAGGCTGGGGGAGTCACGGTGTGCGTCAGACACCATTCTGTACGTCTCCATCAATGCGTGATTTGAATAATGGGCCCTGTCACACAAATCACAGCCTTTCAGTAGCATTGGGCCCAGCTACATTCAAATTTCATTTCACCTCAGCGGAAAATTGAAGCCGGAGGAATTAACTCGCAATACATTCCCAACATTTCACCAGCAATTTGGGCAGCCCTGGGGGGTTATACTTCATATTTTGAACAGGGGGCGCAAACAATTTGCTTGAGATGTATTACATTAGATCTAAAAGAAAAGACCAAATTGGACACGGCAGAGACCGACAAAAACAGGCCAAATCGGAACTCTTCAATTTCGCAGTGATACAGTCCGGCGTAATGAGGTGACTCTCCCTTTCCATCCTTCAAGTTCAATACCACTCTAAATGTAAAAAAGAGGAGTCAGGCCGCTATGATCCCTGGATTTGCCTCCCTCCACCCATCTTTGCATTGTGCTAATGGTAAATTAAAATTATATTCTCCTTATATACCTGACACAGTGCTGTGGAAGCACAGTCGTACCCTTACACATTTATAATTTGTAGCTATGTTATATTTATGTCTGTTTCTACTTTTTATGCAACATAAATATAACATTTTTTGGCTGTAGAAGACAGTTCAGGTGTAGGCTACAGGGATTGTCACCATGTTATTATTAATTTAAAATGAATTTAATCTTTACAATTGGTGCCTTAGCATGGCTTTCCAGCATGTATCTCTTAACAAAATACTTTAAAGCGATTTCTTTGGTCTAATTAGTGTGGAAAATACCGTCTTGTATGATTAATATGTATGTAATATGCATGCCAGACCAGTAGTTGGCGATATAACTTTGCAGAGGCAGATGGACTGACAATCAAATCAAATCAAATCAATCTTTATTCATACAGCGTCTTATACAATCAAAATTGTTTCAAGGCGCTTTCCAGAATCCCAGGGCCTAACCCCCAACAAGCAACAGTGGCAAGGAAAAACTCCCCTTTAACAGGAAGAAACCTTGAGCAGGACCAGGCTCATGTAGGGGGACCCTCCTGCTGATGGCCGGCTGGGTAGAGAGAGGAGAGGAGAGGAGAGGAGAGGAGAGGAGAGGAGAGGAGAGGAGAGGAGAGGAGAGGAGAGGAGAGGAGAGGAGAGGAGAGGAGATGAAGTGCATTTACTTTTTTCACACTTACTTGATTGAAAGCTAATTTGCAATAAAAACCATAACAAGTTACTAAAGTGTGGCAGCATTTGACATTTACTCAGTCTGATGAGTTTGACTTTGTTGCTCTTGAAGCCTCTGAGCTTCCTGAATCATGCAAAAAAAGAATCTGCTGCTTTTGATTTAGTATTAAAACATAAAATTTCAGTTCAGTAGAATTGTCATCCTGGAGAATGTTTTTCCCCCTCACTTTATGGCTGCAAAATTGGGACATGTCAAAAGATGGCAGGTGTGAGAGTATTATAGCGATGTCTTTGGTCCTGGCACGACAACAGTGGTCTTATGTTGCACTGTGAGCCCGGCGAGGTTCAAGGATGGCTGTTGTCGTGGTCTTGTGACTGAAGATAGCCTGAGATAAAATTCTGAAAGTGTCAGAAATATAGGATGAGCATTTGGCAAGTGACAGCTGCTATGACCTGCATCTACTATCCAGCCAATAGAAATGTGGCAGGAAGTAGCAGTAGCAATAAATATGTCCCAAGTTGGCCTATTTTCCAAAGCCGTGGTACAGTTGACATTTTCTCTCTCTCTCTTTTTTCTTTCTCTACACTTTTTTCTCACAATGTCGCTATAACAAGGGTTCAAGCCTGATTCCTTGTTTTTGTTGTCGCAGTGTGGTTTGATTGCAGCGCTGATGACGTCGTACCGATGCAGGCCGTAGCCATGCGATTCAGCGAGCTGTTATCATCAAAATTTAGATCCATGCTGCACAGTGTGTCGTGCAGCGAAATTATAAAGCTACAAAAATCACACGCGCCATAGGGGCCATTAGTCTCCCATAACTTCGAGTCCCACAGCTTGAAATGACACTGGAAGCGAAGCCAAATTCTGAATTTCAAACATAGAATCTCCTTTCATGTCATCACAAGACTCCCACACATTCCTTTAAGGTGAAAGGACATCAATCAAAGAGCCTCCCTGTCTGGCTGGAGCGTGTTGGGCAGGTAATTCTGGCCCATCCAAGTAACAAGTTGACATCCATCTCAAACTTTAAGCAAGGCCTAAGTTTGAGCGCATGCATGTCTGTCAGAGCCATCACTGGCCAGGTTATTTGAGGCTCCAGGCTCGTGTTGAGGGAAACTTCCTGCAAACCTCAGTATGTATGTATGCAACATGCAGGTGCATTATGGGCTCTGACCACGGTAACGTCTAAGGGAGCAGGTGAGCTATGGAGCTGAGGGAAACTGGTTTGCCCAGTGCAGTTCTTGTCAGATTGGAGGGGGATGGAAGGGGGGGGGGGGTCACCCTTTAAATATTTAATGGAGGAAAAAGAAAGCAGAACCTTTCGATATGAAAATGCTTTATAACCATATCTAAAAGAAGATGCGATTTGTCTGAATCTTGCTTTTAACATGGGATTTTAATAGTAATATTAGCACTAGTTTGCAGCTCAATTTTGCAGGCAGCATCTCTGCTTTTTAACAGCTTAATTTGTTTTTTCAGAGGTGTTGCAGTTCTCAGTTGCTGCATTTACTGCGTTTCCTATGTTAATGAGGGGCAGGAAGATCGGTACTCTTCCAAATGATCACCAGAGCCTTCATAGGAGTTCTCTTCAGCAGTAAATAAATTATTTGATATTGATGAATGATGCCTGAAATTCCCAAGATAATAATATTGTCTGATTGATTGAAACAGAAGGATCTGATTGCTATGCAGCTAGCTATAGTTATAAAGTCTCCTTAGATGCTTCCACCTGTGTGTTTGCTGATAAGCTGTTGTAACAATGCAGTTCCACTTGTAGCAACCCAAGGCCAGATTATCTGTCTTGACCTCTGATGGTTGAAGAATGGTGGAGTAGAAACTGCGCCCCAATTATGAAACGCAACAAAGATAGATCTTGATGAGAAGCTTGACATTAAGATATTATGTGTGACACCATTTCACTCTAATAACTGATTGGTCCCTCCTGTGTGGATTGCTTTGGAGACTTTGGAGACGTGAATGTGAGTCTCTCCCCCCCACAAAAAATAAGTGGGTTTTTTTTTTGTCAGTTCTGACTTTTCCCACTTAACAAGTTCTGTGCTTGTTTGGAGCCAGAGACGTTAGAAGCCTTCACATAGGAGACAAGCTGGGTTAGACATGGCGAGGCTGTCACCACGATGCCAAACAACCTTGAGAAAGCGAGGTTAGGCAGAAGACTGATGAGAAGAGGAGTTGCTGTCTGCTCCTCACTATCAACACCGACTCATTCCTCATTACTACATATGGTATATAATGGTATATAGTCAAAATAAAACCCATAACCAGCACTGTATTAAGATTTATTAACCCCACTTGGGACAACAGCTCAACAGTCAAAGGTGTAAACCTGCAGTATGAAGTTAAAAATAATTTGTATAAAATACACTTTCTCTCCACACACATTAAGACTAAAGTGGAGTGAATTAATGTATTAGCTTAATTAAAATGATAATATCATTATTGTTCTGGCTGTGACCCCATTACTGTAAGAAGCGCCCATTTTAACTATATAACATGTAGTTATTATTAAATAGTTAAAGGCTGGGGTGAACTAATGAAGGCTGTATTGGTGCCCCTCCTATCATCCCCATCACTGTCTGGCCTCGGTCTCCAGCCAGATATGTTTTACAGTTTTGTGAGGATTAATGTAGTAATAAAGGGCAATTACAGTTTATTTTTACATTTCTCAATGTCTCCGTGCATCTGGATTTGTTTCACTTGATTTCTGTAATTTGTGGCTGTAAATTGCTTCTGTCTTTCACTATTTTTCCAATTAAGATGTGAAGGTTGACGTGAAACTCGGGGGGGGGGGGGGACATCAGAGTTTATCATAGTGCACTTCAGCCTTTCTACCTTCTGCTTTGCTGTGTTGATCCAAATTTCGACCTTTTTGCAACGCAGGCAAACAAAAAAGTTTGAGTTTGACTTAAAATTTAAACTTCCTCTTCAGTCGGAACTCATTTTATTCATTCAGTCCTTTCATACCTGCTTTTATTTTGGTTCCGACTAAGCTGAAAAGTCTCAGGTACACCAGGACTATTAAATAAGCACCCTCCAGGTTTGATACCCGTGGGTCTGTTGGACTCTATGGTGGGTAAAAGGTGATTAAAACCTGAAATGTTGGGTTAAAAAAAGCTCCAAATCGTTCTCTCTTGCGACTGTAACCGGGCAAAGACAAGCTCTCTGATTTCAATGTGACAATGCCGGCGGCAAAAGCGCCACATCCCAGAGCGCCCGTGCTGGACTCAGCGGACGGCCCGCTCCAGCCGAGCCCGGTGATCTGAATTTCTGCAGCTTTTAATTAAGTGGAAGGTCAAATTCCAGCCTTCCTGACTCGAGGGAGCTGGAGCTGTCTGTGTGGCCGTCGAGGTACTTTCAGTCATTAATTTTATGAAGCGGGGGGGCTTCAGACTGCTGGCTGGGCTTCTGACTCATATCTGTTACAGATCCCACTACTGTGATCTGCCACTTAACCAAAAAAGCAACTACAGAAAAGATTCATTTCTTAACAGCACAGTAGAATCAGACAAAATCCAGGAACCAGCTCCTGTGCCTCCCTGTGTTTCATTCACCTTGGAATCGCCTCACATCACCTCCGAAGGCACCGGCCCTGGGGTCGTCTATCAAATGCACAGTTTAACAGTTAAACAGACCAGAATCATTTAACAATCTGATGGCGGCACTTTGCTTCTGTTGTCCTTGAGGGTGATATCCATGGTCGTGCCAACGGCAGTTTCGAAAACTGGAAAGAAGCTGCGCACGCGTTTGATGATTTCCATAAAAATGTCGCCGCCACGTTCTAAAAATACGCGACCCCCAAACTTTCCGGGCAATCCAATCTTGCCGCGTGCAGTTATAATCAAGTGCTGTCAATGGGCGGACATGCGAAACCTTATTTATCAGCTGGGGAGGAGAGGCTATCGTTTCCCGTGTTTCCCATCACCAATGTCAGATGTCAAAGAGTGGCCAGGAAGTCAATTAGAGGGGATTGTTCGTGATTGCTGTTTTTTTTCCCCTCCCTGCCTCATGTTCACTGGCGTTTGTAGCCAGCAGCGAACCAGCTCCTGAGGTTGAGGAGAAATCTTCGCTTGGAAGCACTTTGTAGAAACAAACGTAGCCTTGACGTGAAACTGAGAGCCGTCGGATCCCCTCAGGAGGGGATGGTGTGTCTGCTTCACTCGATACAGTTTTTTCACAACAGCCCGCTTCAACTCTTGCAGGTCAGTAGTTGTAACCTTTAAGCCTCTTAGGAATCAAACGTCATACAAAGAACGGTATTTAGAATACTGAAAACACATAAAATAAATAAATCAACTCTTTCTCACGCTGCTCCTCGTCTTGTGTCATCATCCCTGAATTTTCCCATTGAAGAACGATCGTTACTTATTTACAGCCACTCGCTTTCGATTTGATTATAAAGTCTTTGATTAGCAAGAAGCACACGCTAAAACACATCGCTCCTACAAAGAAGAGTCTGAAAACACACTCTGAGCAAGCAATAAGGAAAACACACGGGGTATTCCATTTGCGCTGTAGCTAAAACGGGACAGTGTCGGTCATTTAGCCAGCAGAGTGGCAAATGTGACCTCATTCATGTCAGTGTTCTTTCCCACTGGACCTGCAACAAATGAGGCCTTGTCATGTTTTTCCCCATTTTTACAAAGGAGAACATAGTGAAGCTTTGTATATGTGTGATCTAAATCAGATAACCCACCAGGATTTGCATTAAATCCCTTTCAAAGAGAAATAAATAAAGGTTCCACAGCAAGAGCAGTCGCTTTGACCATTCCATTACAAGAAATTCCAGTCTGACGCCCATCTATTTGTCTGTCTTCTGCTGTGGCCCCTCTGTCTCAGGTGCAAGTGCAACCTGCACGCTAACAGCTGTGTGTTCGACAAGGGGAAGCTGGGCTGCGAGTGCGAGCACAACACCACCGGGGCCGACTGCAGCCGCTGCAAGAAGCACTACCACGGCAGAGCCTGGAGCGTGGGCTCCTACCTGCCCATCCCCAAAGGAACCGCAAACATATGTGAGTATATGTGATTATGTGGAGCTACATAATATCATATGGTGGTGGGACGGTTCAGGTTTGTGATGATGCCGTTTAGTCTCTTCTGTTTTCCCTTCAGTTTACAACGTTCCTTTGAACCAGGATCTTTATGGTTCTGTCAGGCAACTCTGGACTAAATCAAATACTTTATTGCACACCTTTAATTGCAAAACTAGCAGAGTGTCAATTCAGCAGCATAGAAGCGGGTTTGGCATCAGTTTCTGCTTCATTCCCTGATAATAGTCTACCTAGACATTATAGGATATGGATATCAGACCCAGACCGCGGGAATTGAAGAAACAGAACCCACGGGAGGATGCTGGGGAGGTGGTGGGATTGAGTTCCGAAGCACAGAGCAGCAAAATAGGCAGGGCAGCAAAAGGCAGAGCAGCATGAGCAGCACGGAGCGATCCAGACTGACCAGGTAAAAAGGAGGCGATTAAACACCTGCCCTAATTAGGTGAGAGGATCATGTGTCGGATCAGCTGATCTGGAATCTCATGCTTTGGGTTGCCTGACTGGACCTTCTCATCCTATTATATACCTTTTGAGAGTTGTTCAAGTCTGCTGTTCAAACCTGGACAAGTGTTTTGCTAATTCTAAGAAATTCTCCTTAATTTTTAGTAAAACTGACAACCTAACAAAGTAAAAAGATACATCTCATTCAAGTTATCGCTATATGCTTTTGCAGGTTTGATTTCCACTCGTCCATCTGCTGGTGTTTTCCTTTCCAGCATCATTAAGTAAAGCCATAATTCCCATCTATCACAAGCTATCAGAGCTATGCTAACTACAGTAAGCTAGCTAAAAAACAAGCACACGTGAATTTTAAATTGGCATTTGCTGCTGTTTCTAGAATATCTAATGTACATATTTAAGACTATTCTTGGGGATGGTGGTTTTCTATAAATGCCAGCTCATATTCCGAAGACGGACAAGCTGCCAATGTTCCTGGATTCACAGTTTTTCTGCGTGACCAGTAACAACCCAGACTTCACTTCCACTTAAATCATCCACTTCTTAGCTGTGTCCGCATCTCAATAAAAAACTTTCCAGAACAAACATAGTAATATCAAAATGAGCCCACACAGTACAGCAGTGGATCATTTTCCTGTGTGAGCTCATGGCAGGAACCTAGCAGAAGGTGCTCTTTTGAATTATCCCCATTATAATCTTGGATGGGAGTTGAGTCACATTTATCAAATCTCATGCCCGAGGCAGCGAGAAGGTGGGGGCTCATTGCCTCTATAAATCTAATACAGCCATGCAGGGTTGTGGTGGTGGATGGCCAGGCCAGATGGTGGAAGATCTAGCTCTCTGCTCCCCGTGTTTGCACTGATTCAGCCTTCTATTCAGAGGCAGTCTGCTGCAAGTGGCAGCAGGCCTTCAGATGCTTCTTTCGGACCAGCTGACGTGACTTATCCGACGTGGCCCCCCGGAAAATTGGATGTGCACGGCACCGCTACTGATCGGCAGGTTTGGTCGAATTAAAACCGGTGCAGCAACTTTCATGTACGGGCTCGTCTGTTATCGCAGAAGTGGAGGGTCGCACCACATGCCCCATGAATCTGTGGTTGGAGACCCATGTATGTCTGCAAAACAGTGCACGCGTGTGTGCACGATGCAGCACATTTGATTGCTTTGGAGGAGATTGTTTGCAGGAATTGCCGTAAACTCTAAGGAGATATTGCTGGATTTACCCTCGCACCTCTCCTGTGTGATGAGCCTCCATGTGGGAGCTCCCGGCCGGATTGACAGGGCGTTATTAAAAAACAAAAATCCAAGACTTGGC
This sequence comes from Takifugu rubripes, assembly GCF_901000725.2. NCBI lineage: Eukaryota > Metazoa > Chordata > Actinopteri > Tetraodontiformes > Tetraodontidae > Takifugu > Takifugu rubripes. The sequence continues at coordinate 3,862,112 of NC_042306.1, forward strand.
CTCATCTGCACCAAACTGATGAAACTAAGGTCGAGACGAATAAAACGCAATATTAGCAGTGGTTCCGCAGTTGCATCAAATGCAATAACAGCGCATGTGATATTACGTAAGATTGCGGTCCCCCAGCTGCCGAATAAATACACATTTGTCTTAGATGATCCGGGTAGCGTTGCTTTGTTTATTATGCAAATCTTGATTTCCTGTAAAGATTTTCAACATACAGCTGCCAGTTCAAAACAAATGTGCCGAACAGGCAACGTTTAATTATGGCTCGATGGCGCTCGTCTGTCATCAGTTCGCCTTTAATCATGAAAGTAGAAGCAGGGAGACGTCTATTACCTATTAAACATCCTTAACCATGGTGATATATAGACATGTGTGACCCTTCATCTAATAAATTAGAGAGCCCAAAAATGGAACCCTGTGTTGCTAGGGGCCGCCACTGTCAGCGGCAGACAGTAGCCGAGAGCGATTCCCGGAGAAAGAGGCCGGAGCCAAAGCTTCAAGCTCTTCTCTGTCGAGAAGAAGAATCACTTGCAGAATTATGTTGACAGTCCACTTTGCAGGGAACGTCGACTCATCTCATGTTCCAGAACAGGTTCATGGGTTACGAGGGGCGGGTCCGGGGGTTTGATCGTACCGTAGAAGGTTTGGCTCCAGAGGGTAACGTTGTTTGCCCTCCGGTTCTTTCGCATAGCAGCTATTGGTTAGCGACTTTAACCCGCTTTCTGGCTCGGTTCGCAAATCAGAGCTGAAATTCTGGACTGGTCTTGCTGCTCCATCTCCGAAACAGTTGATTTGACACCTCCAACCTACTACCCAGCTAACAAAGATCAGCGAGAACCAGCTTGCAGCGACGTAAAGTTCATAAAACCCCAGTCGCTCTCCTGAAAATGTCATATTCAGTTATAAGAACTGCGAACATCCCGGGTTGGATTAATACCTGTAGAAGTGTCCCTTTGTGTGTTTGTGGTCGAGGCTCATTAAAGTTAATCCTGACCCCCACCTACAAAAACTAGTATAAACATCACTGCCACCATAACTCTGGTTTACTCCATCCGTCCTGTTGTTGGACTGTTATTTACGGGGGTGCACGGGGGTCTGGAAAGGAAATAAAAGCAAATATGGACATTATTATTGACACCAAAGACTCCCCCGTGTGTTTGATGTGTTGTTTCATATTTTATTAGCTTTACTAAACGGAAAACAAATGATGTCCCAGTCAAAACACCCCACAGGCAGGGTCATTATAGAAAATAGCACCAGTTTTTATATGCAGATCCCAGTTGACCTCTCAGTGTGTGTGTGTGTGTGGGGGGGGGGGGGGGGGTGCTGATTTATGCATTCAGACAAACAAACTTCAAATTACGAGTGATGAAATGTCATTTCGTTTTTTGACATGTCATCGCGGAAGACCCGTTATTATCATCAGAGGAGGGTGTACGTTGGTGGTCTGAGTGACGGCTGCTGGTAATCAGACCGCTGATGTCGGGGATTTTAATCACGGGGGGGAACAATATTTCCTTGTTGCAGAGCCACTCGGACCATTTAGGCCGTGAAGGGACATGAATGCTGCTTTGATTAAAGACGTGTCCCTCTGCTTTTTCCGCAGGTATTCCCAGTAATCATGGACCAGTGCGTAAGTGGACCACGTGTTTCAAAGTGGCATGCTGAGTGATGCTCCCCCACCCCGCACCATGATAGCAAACACATGTGTGACTGATCACGGTGCTGTGCGAGTGTGTGCTGTGCGTTACCGTTCTCCGTTGTCAAGTTTTACACAGTGACAAACAAACAAAAGACATCCACGTGTTTATGATGTCATTGAACTTTACTAGTAGTTAGTTCAATGACATCATAATACTTTTGTCCAGTAAGTCAAACATGTCTTGCATCTAACAGAAATGCTTATATTGACTTTAATATGACAACATTCCCATTTGTTGTATATTTGTCAGGTCGTAAGGGATACAAAGTTTAGTCAGACAACTCTGGGTTAAACAAAATGCTGTGTTGCGTAAAATTAGCAGAGCATCAATTTAGCAAAATAGAAGCGGTGCATCATTCTTGTCCCCACACACACACGCACAAACACACACCCACACACACACACACACACACACACACACACACACACACACGGGATCAAAGAAACAGAGCCCATGGAGCAGCAAAACAGTTGGGATAGCAGAAGGCGGAGCAACATGACCAGTATACATTGAGCGCAGTGGCACCATGGAGTGATCAAGAGTGACCAGGCAAAAGGGGAGGGGATTAAACACCTGCAGTAATCATGGAGAGGGTCATGTGACGGATCAGCTGATCCGGAATCGTGCCCTATGAGTTGTCTGCCTGAGCTAGCTCTTTGGGCTTTGCATCATTAATTTCACCACACAACAATCATTACAGGATGTGCAGACAAATATTTTACCAGTTAAAACATTAAATATATACATATATCACAGGTTAAGGCCATTCGGACCACTGGTTTACGCCATTTAAATAGATTTCAAGGATTCATTTTTTAAGCTAACCTTCTGAATTTGAATTACATGTAAATGCCGTTAGCCCTGAGCAGTCTGTCAGGAGACAACAAAGGGAAGACTGAGCGAATTGGCTGCAGATGAATTCATTGTTCTTGTAAAAAAAATAAAGAAAAACCTGCAGGGCCCACGAGAAAGCATTGTTACCTGACAGTCTGGAAGGGGAATGCGTTGTTAGGAATACATCTGCTGCACACTGTGCTATGGGATGAGCGGTTAAATTGAGGACACTGGTAGCTAAACGCTAGTTTGCATAATAAAAAATGACTTTCCGGCGGCTGCAGTCCTGCACGTTTGGCGACGCACGTTCAGCCGGCGCCTGTGTACATTTCCAAAGTCGCATCTTTGCTGGGAGCGCTCAAACGAATCGCCCGTTTGCCTTGGAGAGAAAACAAGCCCTTTATGAAGGTTCCCGCCGTGCATCTCTATGCATGTTGATGCCTGAAGGTGACTCTTCGCGCTGAACAAAGGCAGCAACCGCATGTACGTGTCTTTGTCTCGTGGAGGAGTTGCTCATTATAAGAAGCACGCACGCATTCATACACCCACGACTATCATGGTGTGGTAAAACTTAGATTTTAAAAATGTGAAGTTGTGCAAAACTGCATGCTACCATTGTGCTCTAACAGCATGAACGCCATGAGAGACTGATGCGATGTATAACCTGTCCCGTTTTCACGCAGATCGAGCAAATGCTTCATCTCTTGGTGTTGCAAATCGTAACCAAGGTAGGCTCAATGGGCTTTGTCATTTCAGCATGAGATTAATTATTCATAGATTGTTATTTCGATGCATAAAGCCCCCGTGCTTACATGTTGCATGTAACAACAGAACCTTTGCTATGAGAACGCTGCAAGGATCGGACCGCACGCCTTGCGATCACAGGTTCCACGGCCTCCCGACCCCTGCGATCGTGCCCTCTTTCTGAAATACCCATGATGCCTCTCTGGGGCTGCACCCTTTCTGCCGCCTTCCCAAGGTTAACTAAAAGGAAAAGAGGAGAAAGGGAGGGAAGGAGAGGGGAAGCTCCGGGGAGGGTTATGTAGATTGATCTCCAGCCATCTCCGGCTAATCCTCGGGTCCTGAAATCCTCTGTAGTAAGTGTTGCATCTGCTTCACTGATCTCGCAGGAGGAGGAGAAGGAGAATAAATAAAAGGGGACTATCGGGATTTCCGCTGCCAAGAGAGGGCATCTCCCTTCGCGTCGTTTTTGATTCAGGGTGTGAGATGCACTGATGAAAATAATACAGTGTTTGCTGCAGTCAGAGGTGAACGAAAGCATTAAATGTGCTGGGCATTGCTTACAGCTCTGATTTCTGACCATATCTGTATGATTTCCATATAAAGTGTCAAAACACCATATTGGCCCAAGCCATAACAATCTTGAGAAAGTCTTTTACGCTTACTTTATCAGACGCAGAGCAATTTTTCCCCTTTCAGATAAGCGATAACTGTTTATAGTGCCAATCGCACTGAATACACCAAAGATATCCCCCTTAAATTAGAGGTGCCTTAAAGGGTCAGTTACATTTCTGTTTGGGCCTTTGTACATCATTACATTGCACCACTGTTGGGGCCCCTACTATGATAGTAATGTAAAGCACAGCAGCTGCAGTGTTTGACATGCATTCCCTGCGACGCCTTCCTCTTTGAAGTCGCCCCATATTCCATCAGACAGATTTTCCATCACTACCAATCTGAAAAGAACCTTTTTGGAAATAGAGGTCCGCAGCAATCACTCTGGATGTGTCCAGCTATGACCTCAGAAGCACTAAACCACTCGTGTTAGCGCTGCATTAGCACTAGCCGCTGATGATCCAGCTAGAACATGACTCCTTTTACACATTCTTTGTGTTGAAAATCACTTTAGGTGCAAATGTTTTCTTTCTTCTTCTTGCAAAGGTTTATCACCGACATCAGCTGTCACATTTGCATTTTAATACAGGAGAGGTGGAAACAAGCAAGCGAAGATCCTTGCTCCGTATGGAATTGTTATAGTGAGCTTCGTTTCAACGATAGCATAAATGCTTTTGATACTGTGTGTAAGGCAACTATAATATAAAACTGTGCTGAACTTACACACAGCCATAAATCGGCCCTAAGCAATAAACAACTAGAGACTAGAGAGAGTGGTGTGTAGCCAGAATTATGGACTATCACATAAAACCATAATTTGTTCCCTTTTTCACTGTGCACACATTGGAAAAAGTAAACAAGTAAAAAAGACTCAAGACATCTGGTAATTTGCCATTTTAGTCCCTGTAGGCAAACTCTTTCCAGTTTTTTACCCAAAGATGACGCTCGAAAAATAATATCCCAAACATCTGATATGAACATTTGTTTTATTACTCTTAATTATTACCTGTTCTTCGTTGCACTGCTTGCTGCACTAGTTTAGAGCTGCCTTTCCGTATTTGTCTGTGTGTCTTTTTAGGTTGTGCTTTTGTGTGTAGCTTCATATACAGCAACGTCCAGAGAGATTAACCATTTCATCTACAGAACGGTAACCTGGAAATCCAGGCACTTTCTGGTATGGGTGGTGTTGTGTCCCAGTGCAGCTAAGTCGTATTGAACTTTGGAGCCCAGAGTCATGACTAATGATCAGGCCTTCGTGTTAATATGATAACAGGAGGCTGGACATGGGTTTCAGCTTACCCTGACATCATGGTAGAAGGTATTGATTTAGCGTAATTGAAGAAATGTTCTTCGGTCTCAGAGAGTATAATTAGCAGATCCTGTATCTAAAAACTGTCCCTGTAAATCCATAGTTATAAAAGCTTTTTAACACTCTTAAATGCATTACTCTGAATGCGAATTTCCTTGCTAAGTACAAACAGAGAGCTGCTTCACACTTGCGCAACAATTGCACAGAAATGCTATTGCTAATTCCTACCTAATCACAAAGTTTTGCGTCTCAGATTGGACAGGACAAGGATATTTGCTGCTAGCAATATGAGCGCGCCAGAGCCGCAAAGACAGAAGGGAAAATTTGTCCCGGTAAAGCAGCTGCACTGCAGATAAAATGTGCCCCAAATGACCAAAGAATTCAGTCAGTAATCTCTCCATTAGACCGTGCTGCCATTCACACGTGCACGAGCCTTTTTCTGTTCAGGAAGGTGATGCAGACACTGTGAATTTTCCCACATTGCTTGCAGCTGACGATGGATCTGTCTTAACAGTTATACTCCTAAAATGTCACACATGTGACAGTGTCGGAGGTGTGAAGAGCACACGGAGTGGGCTGTCAGGAGACGTGATCATGTTTAGTCACAATTTCAGATGTGGCTCGGCAGTGCTCTGATCAGGCAGTGGCCTGCAGGCAGATTTCAGGCAGACACCTGATTTCTTTTATAATTTTATTAATTTCTTCCTCGTTGTAGGGCGGTTAGTTTTCAAACTAAAGGGTGCTCCCCTTAAGAAAGCATCAGCATTATTACAGATGTGGTGGGGCAGTTTCGTGCACCCTGTTTCCACTGTCAATTTCAATCCAGTCCTAATTTTGCTATCAAACCACTTTAAAAACATGCGCCCAAAGAGGACCTAGCATGGACAAGTTTGAGACAAGGCTACCAATCAAACAAGACTGCAGGAATTCCAGACCAGTTTAGCAAGAAAAGAGAACAATAATTTTATCTCCAAAAGGGTTTGCGAATGATAACCGTAGGGGAATGGGCTACTACATCCCTGCACTGTCAGAAAATCTCCTGGAGGTGTGCACACAAAGAAATCTAACGTTCACAATTTAATTACCCTCAATAAATTGTTCAGCCACAAAAAAATCCACAAGACAAAGGCTTTCAGTTGGCTTTGACCTTAGCACTCCTGAGCCTCATTAACTGCAAGTGTTAAATCTAACAGTTGCATTTGCATCCGCCGAACCGCCCAG